>NC_137895.1:14606420-15229766 GCF_963455335.1 Martes martes
TGTCAAATAAGTAATTAAAATCTGAAAAAAAAAAAAAAAGAATGCATGTGAAATATCCACAGGTACCTAGCATAGAACCCCAATAAATCATTTTTAAAAAACTTAAGACCCAATTTACAGACTATCCATTATTATTTATTGAACACCTATTATGGACCAGACCCCGTGTTAGGCCACGAGAACACAAAAGTGGACAGGGCCTATTCCCTACTTTCAAGATATTTAAAACTTCAGGTGGAAAGAACTCATGTCAACAATTATGATACAATAGAAGACAGGCTACAATAGAGATGCACAAAAGCTGAGGAAATACAAAAAGGAAGTATATAACGTTAAGGAATTAACATTAATGCTTAGTTGTAGAAGATCAGAACTTCACTAATAGGAGAAAAGACGCAAAGTCTTATAACAGAGTCACAAGCTTAGCATGTAAACTACTGTTCTTTCTAGCCGTCTGACCTGGGATCATTTATCATCTCTCACCTTGTCGGGTAAAAGCCAGAAGAGGATACACCAGCTGGTCTTTGAAGAGACGAGAGAGCTTCTGAAGATCTTTGTATATCTTGGCTACACTTGCCCCTAAAATATATTTTTTGATGAAAAATCAAAACACAAAATCAAGTGGCATAACCCGAAATGACAAAACCTGAAATGGTATCCTCTACTTCTGCCAAATCAAAGTGGTAAATTTTCACAAATAATTCCTGCCTGGAGAGACATGAACCACAGTCTCTAGCAAATGAAGAAATATATCGTTTGGCTCCCTGGAAACTAACTCTTACATGTAAAGCTAGAAATCTCACCATTTCGAACAGAGCTACAGGCAATGTACAAGCTTACAGGCTACAATTATAGTAGGACAAACTGTGGGATGAGAATTGTAGATGCAACATGATTTCCTGAGCACCTGCCCCACTGTCCAGGCACTGGGAGAGTCCAGCGGGGGACCGCTCTTCAGGTCCCAGCAGAAGGAGAGCGGTACCCGTCTCGTGAGGACCAGGTGTCGGGAACTGTGTCAAGCATTCTTCAAGCGCTTTCACATCAGTAGTTCCCCCGAAGTAGAAGACAAATACCCTGACCCCCATTTTAAAAACAGGAGAGATACTGAGACACCCAAGGCCTCACAGTAAGTCTTAGCCACACCTAAGTCTGGCTCCAATGCATTTAGGTCACTCCACTGCCACTCTGCAGTGTGTGTCCCGGACCACCAGGATGGCCATCACCTGGAAACCGTTCAGGAGCACAACTGAATCTCGGGCCCTACCACAGACCCACATTTTCTTACTGGAGCCTGCATTTTCCTAAAATCCCCGGATGATTCACCTGTACATACACTGCAGCATGGGAAGCCCGGCCAAATGCCACCCACATTCCCACCGCAGTTCCGGTGTAGCTCTATCGGGCTCCGACTCCCCTGATCCACGCCTGTTTGCTCACCTACTTAAAGGTGACACCACCAGTGCACCTAAGAGTGGTTAAAATGTAAAGGTCTGTGCACGGGGCCAGGCGTATTACAGATCATCAGTACATGCGTGCTCCCCCCATCCTGGAACTAGGCACACTTTGCTATCTATAAGAAACAGAACACTCTTCGTAATTTGTTTGATATCTTCGTTGCATGAACTACCATCGACTTGAACTCAAATGTCAAGATATTTAAAAAATCAGTTTGGTTCACGGCCTTTTTTGAAGTGTGAAAACTGACTTTTTTAAACAAGTTTTTTCCTTCACTTATCTATTATAAAAGTAATCAGGAACTTATTCATAAGTATATATTAGGTCCTGTACTATAAGTCACAATAAAAAGTAATCAAAATGACTTTGTCAAATGGGCAGTGTTATATAACCCTACCCAACATCAAAGTACTATATTAAAAATATTTAGCTAATACAGTCCATAAACTTACCATAATAGAACAGTATTAATTTTCTTCCTCCCCTTTTACTTCCTCTTCTATTTTTTTTTTAAGATTTTATTTATTTATTTGGCAGAGAGAGACAGCTAGAGAGGGAACACAAGCAGGGGGAGCGGGAGAGGGAGAAGCAGGCTTCCCACCGACCAGGGACCCCCATGCAGGGCTGGATCCCAGGACCCTGCGATCATGGCCTGAGCCAAAGGCAGACCCCTAACAACTGAGCCACCCAGGCGCCCCTACTTCCTCTTTAACAGAAACCAGATAAGCAATATGAATCTAAGCTATATTCCTATAGAAGTTGTCTTTTAAAAATATGCTTAGGAAGGGCGCCTGGGGGGCTCAGTCAGTTAAACATCTGCCTTCAGCTCAGGTCATGATCCCAGGGTCCTGGGATCGAGTCCCATGTCGGGCTCCCTGCTCAGAGGGGAGTCTGCTTTTCCCTCTGACCCTCCCCTCTTGTGCTCTCTCTCTTTCTCTTTCTCTCAAATAAGTAAAATCTCTCAAAAACAAATAGGCTCAGGAGTCAAATCTATTCCAATCCTAAATTCCACCATTTATTAGTTCTGCGATCTTAAAGTAATTTAACCTTCTCTAGACCTGTCTCCTATCTGTAAAATGGACATGATAACCTCTACTACTATGGTGTAGAGAGTATTTCTGCTCCCCATAGCAGGTTCTCCCTAGTGTCAAGAGGACTAAAGTGTTGTGGCCAAGGAATTTCAAGTTTTTCTGGTCCCAGTGGTAAGACCGTCTTTACAGATTTACCAGTCTAGTTCATCCACCCGCATCAGGGGCAGTGTCATCCGCCATGGGACCAAAACTGGCTCTTGTCAAACAAAACAAAACCCTAGCTATACCATTGCTTTGTGAATCTCCAAAGAGTCACAGTACACCAATGAAAATACTTGTATCCATGGTATTAAAATTCCATGGGGAAAAAAAAAAAAAATCCATGGGAAGAGAATGGGTGGGGGACGAATTTTGTACAAAGGCTCCTCAGGGGATTGATAATGCAGAGAGGGCTAAGAAAACACTGGTCTAACATGAAAAAATGTCCATCATCATTAGTCGTCAGGGAGATTCAAATCAAAAGCACATTGAGATACCACCTTACGCCAGTCAGAATGGCCAAAATTAACAAGACAAGAAACAACAAGTGTTGGAGAGGATGTGGAGAAAGGGGAACCCTCTTACACTGTTGGTGGGAATGCAAGTTGGTGCAGCCACTTTGGAAAACAGTGCGGAGATTCCTTAGGAAATTAAAAATAGAGCTTCCCTATGACCCTGCAATTGCACTACTGGGTATTTACCCCAAAGATACTGATGTAGTGAAAAGAAGGGCCATCTGTACCCCAATGTTCTTAGCAGCAATGGCCACAGTCACCAAACTGTGGGAAGAGCCAAGATGCCCTTCAACGGACAAATGGATAAAGAAGATGTGGTCCATATACACTATGGAGTATTACTCAGCCACCAGAAAGCATGAATACCCAACTTTTGTATCAACATGGACAGGACTGGAGGAGATTATGCTGAGTGAAGTCAGTCAAGCAGAGAGAGTCAATTATCATATGGTTTCGCTTACTTGTGGAGCATAAGAAATAACATGGAGGACATTAGGAAAAGGAAAGGAAAAGTGAATTGGGGGAAATCAGAGGCAGAGACGAACCATGAGAGACTGTGGACTCTGAGAAACAAACTGAGGGTTTGGGAGGGGCGGGGGTAGGGGGTTGGGTGAGCCTGGTGGTGGGGATGGAGGAGGGCACGTATTGCATGGAGCACTGGGTGTGGTGCATAAACAATGAATCTTTGAACACTGAAAAAGATAAAATAAAATTAAGATGTGAGAAAAAAGCAATAACAACACTGGTCTGGCGTGACGATAAATGTTCAGAGACCATTATAAATAAGCATCTGGACGTCCCCTTTTCCTCATCAGTTTTGGTCTGTGGAAGTTCATGGACCTCCGGGGTACAGTCTCCAGGGAACTAACAAGAGTAAGTCTCTAGGCCTTCAAAGCAAAGACCTAGATCTAGGGAGCCATCCCTCAAAGACCCTGCTGTCAATGCCACCACCCCACGGCACCACTCCAAGCCACAGGAGGACTGTAAAACCCTCCCGAGTTTCCTACGAGGAAGAAATGGAATGACTGTCTGTCGAGGCGCCCATTCAGCACAAAGCCAGCACTTAGAGACGTGCGCTCCCTTCTCCAGCCATCTCCTCTCCTTCAACTGCCTACCTGCTTCTCATACTTTGGATTTAATTGAAAAAATAAAAGGGAAAATTTGTCTCTGTATCTACTCATAATCTTACAGAATACAAGCAAAGCCAAGCCTAGAATGTAAACTCCTGGTGAAGCTCCAATCTGATCCAACGGCCACCCACTCTAGGTTGGTTGAAGCTAACAATTCTGAATAGTTTTTCCTCCAGCAATCTTCAACAAGGAAGGTGCACTGTATGGTTTCCACTAAACACAAGTCCTCTCCATACTGGTTAAATACGATGCTCGAAAAATCCAAAGATTAGCTCAGAAATCAGGACGCATTGGTATAGCACGGATGAATTACATACTAGGGGCACTCCATAACGGCGGCACACATAAAATCCAGCACTCCAAGACCCTAAGAAAAGCAGGAAAGAAACAGATACTCTGCAACAGGTCTTAAATTCGCTTTAATCTCATTCAGGAATTTTCAATCTCTCAGACATTACCTTTCAGTTTTTCTAAAGTGAACCTCTCAAAGCTTCATCCCCAAAGTTCAATCTTGCTTTTCCTACCTGGTTCAGCTTCGCGAATAAATGATTCTGGCAGCAGCTGCAACCTTTTCACACTTCTGAGCTCATTGTTGATCTTTAGTGTGGCTGTAAATAAGCAAAAGAGACAAATAACTCGTCAGTTCACCAACGGCCTTCAAGTCTTAGTGCAGGCTTGCATTTCCCTGCCCCAGCGTATGAAGGACACGTACAGAAAACAAACTGCTCTATGTTTATTTCCTTTCCTCACAGCAAAGTGTAAACCTGCCACCACACCAAATAAATTATTCTACAACACCCTTAAAAACTGAAGTATGCACCCTTTATATAAAATCCACTATGTGGGGCGCCTGTGTGGCTCGGTTGGTTAAATGACTGCCTTTGGCTCGGGTCGTGGTCCCGGGGTCCTGGGATCGGGCCCAGCATCAGGGTCCTTGCTCAGTGGGGAGCCTGCTTCTCCCTCTCCCTCTGCTGCTCTACCTGCTTGTGTTCTCTCACTCGCTCTCTGTCAAATAAATAAATAAAATCTTTAAAAAAAAAACCCACTACATATTAGTGATTAGTAATTGAAGGATTATTAGTAATTGAAGGCTTATTAGTAATTGAAAGATATGCAACAAGGTTAACAGAAGACCGTTAAACATAATAAAATCGTTATTTCTAATAAAGTCACTAAAAATTCCACTTATTTTTTTATTTAACCGTTGGCAAGGAGTCTTCCCTTGTTTATTAAAAGAATCCTGTTAGTTTTCACAACATCATCTCTTTCTAGACGCAAAGAACCACTATTCTTGACATCACCAGAGGGTTCAGTTTTAACCGTGTATACAAAGGCGCACTTTATCTCATTCCATGAAAGAGCCCAGGCTGTGCTTATGCACATGTGCACTGAGCAGGAGGTCCTGGGTGAAGGGAAGACTTAAGGACACACTGCTCCTTTTCAGAGAATCAAGCCTGGCATGGCCAGTTGCCATGCCAAGTCTGCGAGCAGCCGATGTGCCGAGAACGGTAAAAGAACAAGACAACAGAAACTAAGAAACCATCGCGAGACCTAGCAGCCATTCTCTGTATGCTACGTAGCCTGAAACCAATGAACAGAAGCTTTTATACATGTTGTTAAAGTGCTTTTGTAAGAAACCACCTCACAGTCACGACCGGGTAGCTTCAGCCTTGCAAGTTACGACGTGATGGAGCAGAGCCACTGGGAGAGGCAGAAAGGGTCGCCCCTGCGTGTGCAAGAATGCTCAGCTGGACGTCTCTTGGGCTCACTGGGAGGAACGCCGAGGAGACACGGCTAGTCCTGCATCAGACAGCCACATCCTGACAAACGTGGAATGCCACCAAAGCCATTAAAGCTGTTGAAACCTGAGCCTTGAAAGGAGCATTTCAAAGAATCTAGTGATTAAAGGAAAGTAGCAGAAATCACATCACAGGGAACCTAGAAAAATCTTTCATTTCAAAGATCAAGACCAGGTAGGATGGTGGTTTTCAAAATAAATTTTTGCAGAACATTTTTCAAGCAAAGTCCTACAAGGGACCTCGATAAACGCAACAGGCGAACGTGGTGTGGCTCGAGGTCTGAGTGCTCAACTCGGGCCCCACTAGGCCTCCCCCTAGCCTCAGCGGAACCAGCAGCTGCTGAGACCTCGGGGTGAAGGCGCATTGAAGCAACTGTCTTTGCTATACAAAAGGCAGGCTTGTCCCGAAGAATCAAAAACGCAATCATTCCAATCTCATCATACTATCTTTTCTAACTAAAGGGATAAATCTCAACAATTAAGAGAGCAAAAAAGAAAGATTCTAGTCACTCCACTGGCTCTCCGGAACGTGTGACTATGGGACGATTCCATAGACCACTGGCAGACGTATGGACTTGTGGGTGGCATCTGAGTTCAAATGAAATACAAAAATGGAACGAACTGCCATCCTTGGGGAACTGCCAATAGGAAAGAGAAGCAGAGAAAGCAACTACTCAGTGACTTTCCTGTGGCGCGGGTCTGGGAGCAAACACACACACACACACACACACACACACACACAAAGGCAGTGCTCAGCCATGTGTCTATGCATTACTGTTCAGAGACACCAAACGGGATAAAAAGGGACCCCCACTCAATCTCACCTCTTCCCATCACTCACTTCTGACTTCGGTCAAAAAAATAAACATAAAAAAGTACCCCGCAGCACAAAGAGCTCATACGTAAGAGATCCTCTCATTCCAATGATCACAACACCCCTGGAGCAAGAACACCACAAGGTGAAGACAGCCGACGGGCACGGCTGCCCTTCTGGCACGGAAGCCTGCCGCCGGGACGGCGACCCACGTCGTCCAGCACCTTGCCGACTCGTGTGATCAGCAGCCTGGGGACTAAGCGGAGCTGGGAAAGACTCGACTAGACCGTGAGCGCCAATCGCCGAAGCAGCTAGACATCTGGAGAGGAACAGGTCAACTCTGGTAAAGTGACAGCAGTGAGCGGGCCAGCCAATTACCGTTTATGACAAGCAGGGCTCCCAGAGGCACACCGGTGAGAGCAGCGGAGCCGCCCTCGCACAGCGGATGCGTGTACCGCAGCTTATACACGCCGCCCGACTTCCAGTGCTCGGGCATGGCCAGGGCTTTAGCCTCGGTCCCCTGGGGAGTGAAAGCAAAGAGAAACGAGTGAGGAAGAAAAGCGTTACTCTCAAAAAGACTAAAAATCCAAGAGGTCCCTAACTTGTCTGGAAATACGCACTCCATACAGACCCCTTAATCAAATTTGCCAAATCATGACTATCGTCATTAATAAAATTTTGATAGAAAATGTTACAATATATTATCCTCCATCAAAACATTTGTTCAAGTAGATATAATAACATCAGAGACAGGGATTGATTTCTCTCGTCAAAGACTCACTTTTTTGCCCAGCAAAGCCGTATCATCATTCAAGACCCATAGCTCAATTACCATTTTGTTTGTGAGGCCTTTTATTTTAAAAAAAAAATCGTTTGTCCTTCTCTTTTATCCCAACATTCTGTTCATATTTCTATCGTTACACACTTCTATCATAATACATCATAATTTTCTTTTTGTTTCTCTCCCCAAGTTACGGACTCCTTGCAGACAAGCACTTATCCCAGAATCTTTACATCCTAACTCCTGGCCCCGGGCATGGCATGCTGCGGGGACACAATGGTCACTGAAATGCTCTCCATCTCTGTCACTCATAACATGGATGCAGGGTCTCAGGCTTCACCCTAGACTTATTAATTCTGAATCTGCAGGGGCGCTTGGGGGGCTCAGTCGGTTAAGCATATGCCTTCAGCTCAGGTCATGATCCCCGGGTCCTGGGATCGAGCCTCACATCGGGCTCCCAGCTCAGCGGAGAGCCTGCTTCTCCCTCTCTCTGCTCATGCTCTCTGTCTCTCTCAAATAAATAAAATTTAAAAACAAAGTAAATAAATCAAAATCTGCATTAATAAGATCCCCAAGTATTCTTAGGCACACCAAGGCTGGAGAAGCTCTAACTATTCTCCTCTGTGACTCTCTGGCATCCCACATACATAGACATCTCTCCTAGGATGTCACCAATACAGTAGGATAGACTGTAAACTGTCTCTCTACCCCACTCCTGGACCAGGAGCAACCTGACAGTGGAGACAAAGCACTGCACCTGTCACTGGCACATACTTATCAAATGGAGAAGGAAGGAAGGAAGGAAGCAATGTCCCTCTTCCTAACTGAATCTTACTAGATTACTGGCAATTCAGAGCCGTTAACATAAAAACCCAGTGAGTCAACCATCTAGACATACCCATCCCACATTCTTGACCATAGTTTATTACATTTCACCAGACATAATCTTGTCTTTAATACAGAAATCTAGAAAAACCACAATACCCTAGTGATATTTATCAATATGCCCCATTCCCAACGGGAAACTGAAGCCCTAACAGGTTTGATTTCTGCCTGTCGTCTTACCTGAGGTATATAACCTGACTCCAACATGAGCAGATGCACCGATACTATCAAGGCATCGTTGGCATTAGAGCAGCCCGCTGACTGATACAGGATCTCTAACGAGTGTGGCACCTGCCCTTCCACCGACTCGCTGCAGAGCATGGGCTCTGAGGGAAACACACCTGTGCCCTCTTCCATATCCACAACATCTTGAACTGACCCAGCTTCAAAAGTCTGACTAGGCCCCGACTGAAAAAGAACACAAAAAGCATGAATTCATTAAGCAGGCTTTTATTTCTACAGTTTACTTTGTACCCTAAAGTGAACTCAGATTTGTGCTCAAAGCCACAGCACTTTGGTTTCAGAAATGGGACACATTTTGAGCGAGCTCTCCTACATAAACGAGCGGCCATCTACTCCCCCAGCCTGAACCGCTCACCTCCGTGAGTTCTGGTCAGTATGCCCAAACCTGGACATCAACCCAGGCTTCTTGCTCCACCGTCCTCAACTCCATGTGCTCGGTCTTCCAAGTTCCACTGAATCTACCTCCTGCCTAACCCCGAAGTCTGCCCCTACCGCTCCCCAATGCTACTTCAGACCCATTTACCGCCTGGCTCCCTGACAGTGGCCGCCCCAAGTATCCGTGACTCCACTCTCTACTAAGACATTTCACCCACTGCTGCCAGAGTTTTTGATGATTAACAATCCAACTGTGTCCCATGTCTAAGCTTAAAACTTCCCGCACTCTCCAATGCAGACAGCAGCATTTCCCTATATTGTGCCTTGGAACGTAACGCTAGATGTCCTCAGGAAATAAGAGTTCCGCGATCAATGAAGTTTGGAAAATGCTACTGGAAGCTACAGCCACCCACCCTCACCCTTCACATTCACACAACCCACTGTGGCATTACAGAGCGCTGACAATTCCAGTAATAACATGTATAACACTTAGCCAAGAAACACCACCCTCCTTCCCCAATGCCCTGTAACACCTACTCACAATCGCAGGTAAGAAGTGCTTCGTAGACAACATGCTGAGAAACGCAGGCCTAGAAAATGAAGTCCAAACTGCTAAACCTCCTTAGCATACAAGGCCCTTCATCACTTCATCGGGTCCCGGACTCTGTCAAGCCCACTTCCTGCCAGGCCCTTCCTCCCCATACCAGCGCTCCCCTACCTGTGCCGAACAGGCAGCAGCGACTACCACCCTGCCCGGCAAAGGCCTTGACTACTGCACCCAATGGCACTGCACTGCACCTTCCTGATTACACATCTACATCCCACCGGGACTGCAAGCTTAGAGAGGAACAGACTCCGCGTCAGCTACTTTTGTAATCCCAGCACCGTCCCTGGCACTTAGTAGGTGCTCGACAAATGCTTGCTGAGCCAGTGTTAAGGACAGTATCTTACAATCTCCTAATGATTGCTTTGTTTTCAGGGTCTCCTCATTTGCACCGTACAAAAATTCTATAAAATAGGCAAGTCAGATGATGTTGCCCTTTTATACATGTTTTAATTGTGATTCAGATTAAATAATATAATTAAGGTTACCAGCTAATAAAAACCTGAACTGAACCAAAATCTCCAGACGCGCAGGTCAGGCTTTCAGACACAATGTGCTGCTTCAGGAAGACTATGTGACCTATATTAATTTTGATCAGGTTTGTTTCCTACACATGTGCTCAACTCTTGATGCAAAACACATGGTTCTTCTCTTTAAGTTCATATTTCCATTAAAGAAGGGACAGAGGAAATTAAAAATTATGTAGGACGGATGAAAGGGTAGAAATATATAAGGGAGTAAGAGGCTGTTCTTCCAAAATCCCTGAGGACCTAGCCCTTACTAACTTCTGGGAAAGATCCAAATTCATTTGTTAAAACCTAGAGGCCAACGACAATTGGCACTACCTAAAAAGGAGGCTCCAACATATTTCTGAATAGAACTACTTATTAAAACCATTTAACACCTAAAGTATGAAGTAAGCTCTTCACTTCTTACTAATCTACCCAACTTTTAGCTATTTACTACTTACTAACAGTAAGTAAGACAATACATGTGAAAAAAATATTAAAAGTTACCCTAAAGTGATAATGCCATGGAGGAAGATATCAGAAACCCCCGTGAGCTTATGCAACCTTCCTCCCACTCCATGAGAACCACTGACATTCTGCGTCATTCTGATATGATTGTGAATACTTATCATATTCTTCATGCATTGCAGAAATGGGAAAAAATGTTCAGCACCACCTCTCTAGACAGATCATTTGTCATGTCATTTACAAATGATAGGAACAAGTAATTAAAATTCAGTTTAGGGCTAACATTAGGGTCTGATACCAGGTTATCCCCATTTTCCATCAAAGATTCAACAGGTACTAGAATTCCCAAATATACGAAATAAGAAAATTAATTCACACTTAATTACAAGAGCAAAATCTTCCCATTGCTTCCAGCTGTACCCAGCCATTTCCCTTACTGAGACTTCTACAGAGTTAGCTCACGCTGCTGCAAGCACTTACAGCATATGTACAGGAGATTTCAAGCTCACCTTCCACCTAAGACTCTACCGTCACCCTGTACAAGTCTTAGGATACGAAACAACATGCTTTTAGAACCGAAATGACTAACCTGAAGCAATATTAATTTGTCAAAATTTTCCAAAAGGAAACTAGTAAAGTAACTGTCATATACGCTATGAAACGTTCTTGCTGGGCATCTTTACAAGTACACAAGTAAAAGGAATGGACCCTTCTACCAGAATCTCTGAGTTTATCAACCAAGAAGATTCAAAAACATAATTTAAATATGTGGCTAAATAGTCTATTAATTACTCCCTAGATAACTTCCATGAAACATAAACAGAGAGATAAATAATAATTTCTAAAAAATCATAAAAATACTTTGAGCTTTACAAAGCCTTTTTTAAATTGCTTGATTTCTTTCAATACTATTATTAAAAAATCTCTGGGGCGCCTGAGTCTGGTAAGCATCTGATTCTTGATCTCGGCTCAGGCCATGATCTCAGGGTCGTGAGATTGAGCCCCGAGTCAGCCTCCTCACTAGGTGTGGCGCCTGCTTAAGATTCTCTCTCCCTCTGCCCTTGCCCCCATCCCTCTGCTCAAGTGCACTCTCTCAAAAACTAACAAACAAAAAAACCTCGACATAGATGGTTTTCGTACTTTACCAATCATTTAAAAAGCATTTCTTAATATCTGTCTATACATGACAGGCACAATGCATACTTACAAATGTTTAAGGCCTGGGGGAAAAAAAAAACTAAGCTGAAGTAACATGTATACACACAAAAAACTGTGAAACATGATGGCATATATGTAGTATTAAAAAATTAAGTGATATATGTGATCATTTGTGCCATACAAGAAATCAAAAGACAGGATAATAAATAATGAAGTGCTTACAAGGCAGTAAAGATAATCAATACTAAGAAATTAAAGACGATCGTTGGACTGTGGCTGGTGGGGCCTTGGAAGACGGGCACAGACAGGAGAGGGAGGGAAGGTGGTGCATTCCAGGCTTGGGAAACAGCAAAAGCAAAGGCACGAAGCAGCAGGTACAGTGTGTGTGCATGCGCACACGGGAATGTGTGAATGTGCCAGCTGGTACAGGAGACTTGATAAGGAGTCTGGTCTGACTGGAGATGATAGCTTACTGGCGGGAAGAACAGAAACCAGCCCTGCAAAGCCTTAAAAACTAGGTATAGGAAGAGAGACAATATTTTCCTTCTCTGTAACATGACAAGAGTTAAACTAGAGATAGCTGGGTCTTTTTCAGCTCAAAAATTATAAGCACAGGTGTTATTAATGACACAGAGTTACTAGAGAGCAAGGGAATAACATCATCAAAAACGTGCAGGAAAAAGAGGAACCCAGAAAGCAGACTGCAGGACAGACACTGGAAGCCTAGAAGGGAAAGAAGAACGGACAGGGCTTGTCAAAGGAGTCAAAAGATCATTGCAGGGTTTCAAGCTCCGGAAAACAGTGATGCCACCAACAGAAAGGGCAGCTGGTTTGGGAAGAAGAGAACATTCCTATTTGCAAATTCACATCAGCACAGAGTGTGAGATAGCAACACTCGGAATCCAGGTGTAAGCGTCCTGCAAGTACTTTGGAAGTAAGTGGACTCTGTATACAGCCTTAGTGAGTGGAGCAGACTAGAGAAGCTCCGCTCGGAACCACAAGCCTAGAGGCAACAACAGGAGCCAAGGGACAATTTGTCTGGAGGTGTCAATGTCTGAACAAAACAAATATATAAAATCTGGGTTCTTAGAATCCCAGTCAAGTACTGGACCAGGCATTCAGCAGTTTAAGATTTTCTACAAGAATATAATCTGCAGTCTACCAATCATAACTACCCTGACGGACACAGAAGTCAACTGTGGTGTTCAGTGTGCTTTCTCAACCACCCCACTTCTCATCTTGGTATTAATACCTACCGTACTGTCATCACTCCAGACACCAGTCTGGGCTGCCTGTCCTTGGACTGAAGCACTGGGCGGTTCATCCTGTGCACTGGACTGACCGGAACTGGCGGCCAAAGAGGGTTGGTCATTATTCTGCAGTGAGGAATGCTCTGAATCTGTGGATGAAGGTAAGTTAGGTGCTGGAATGGCATCTTCAAGAATCAAACATATCAAGTCCCCAGAAACAATCCCATATGAAGCCAAGGTCTCTTCATCTCCAGTGAGGGCATCCTTGTTGTTCAATGTGATTGCAAACCGGGTATCGGAACTGCCAAGAAAGATGGATAAGGATAGTAAGAGCTACCTACCATGACCTGCTACCATTACCCTCAGTAAGACACTTAGAACATATACAAGGTACACGGTATGATCTTGGAAGAATGAAGTAGTGAAAAAGGAAGCCAAAGTGTGGTAAAAAACTATCCAAATTACTTGTTCTTATCACCAAATGCCTAGGTTATAAATTTCTAATGGCTATAGTTCCAGCCAGGGAGCAGGATATAATAATTCTCTATCATTAACCCATGTTCCCACCCATTCTAAGGTACACACTTCACATCTTTTATAATTCTGGTATCTCTGAAACAGGGATGCTTCTTAAAACTGATGACACATCCAAGGATAATTGCCAGCAATTTTTCCTCCAGTGTTACATAAAACAGTATGCATCTTAAGATTGATAGTAACTTAAGATTCAGTCGATGAAATATACTCTTTTTAAAATACAAACTACGTCACATCATTGCTCTGCTGAAAATCCTCCAATGGCTTCTTTTTTTTTTTATTTTAATAAACATATAATGTATTTTTATCCCCAGGGGTACAGGTCTGTGAATCGCCAGGTTTACACATTTCACAGCACTCATCATAGCCCATACCCTCCCCAATGTCCATTTCCCCACCACCCTCTCCCATCCCCCCTCCTCCCAGCAACCCTCAGTCTGTTTTTTGAGATTGAGTCTTTTATGGTTTGTCTCCCTCCCAATCCCATCTTTTCATTTTTTCTTTTCCTACCTCCCCCCCAACCCCCCGGCATTGCATCTCCACTTCCTCATATCAAAGAGATCATATGATAGTTGTCTTTCTCCGATTAACTTATTTCGCTAAGCATGATACCCTCTAGTTCCATCCACGTCGTCGCAAATGGCAAGATTTCATGTCTTTTGATGGCTGCATAGTATTCCATTGTGTATATATACCACATCTTCTTTATCCATTCATCTGTTGATGGACATCTAGGCTCTTTCCACAGTTTGGCTATTGTGGACATTGCTGCTATAAACATTCAGGTGCACGTGCCCCTTCGGAGCACCATGTTTGTATCTTTAGGATATATACCCAGTAGTGCAATCGCTGGGTCATAGGGTAGCTCTATTTTCAGTTTTTTGAGGAACCTCCACACTGTTTTCCAGAGTGGTTACACCAGCTTGCATTCCCACCAGCAGTGTAGGAAGGTTCCCCTCTCTCCGCATCCTCGCCAGCATCTGTCATTTCCTGACTTGTTAATTTTAGCCATTCTGACTGGTGTGAGGTGGTATCTCATTGTGGTTTTGATTTGTATTTCCCTGATGCCGAGTGATGTGGAGCATTTTTTCATGTGTCTGTTGGTCATCTGGATGTCTTCTTTGCAGAAATGTCTGTTCATGTCCTCTGCCCATTTCTTGATTGGATTATTTGTTCTTTGGGTATTGAGTTTGATAAGCTCTTTATAGATTTTGGATACTAGCCCTTTATCTGATATGTCGTTTGCAAATATCTTCTCCCATTCTGTCAGTTCCTCCAATGGCTTCTATTTGAACTCGGAAGAGAATCTCTAACATGGCCTCCGATGCCCACCATTTGAACCCTACCCACTTCTCCTACTTCATCTACCCCATCCCCTCAATTGCTGTTCTCCATCAATGCAAGCTTTCTATCCCTTCCTCAAAACAGACCAACCTCACTGCAGCCTCTGGGCCTCTGCACTTGCTCTTCCAGATCTTCACAGGACTGACTCTCATTATCTGGGTCTCGATTCACATGCCACCTCTTCCGAGATGCCTTCTGCCTAGTCTCCATCACTCTATTCCACCGTCATGTTTTATTTTTATTACTACATCACTATTTGAAAATTCCATATTTATCATCTCTTCTCCACCCCCACTACAATTTAAGTTTCATAAAGTCAGTCATCTTGTCTATTTCAAAACTATTTATTTCCAGCACTTGGCGAACAAAAGTATTTGTGGAATAAATGCAACCAACAAACATTAGTTGGGAAGGTGATGAAAGTGAAATCAGGGCTCCCTAGTCATTGTCTCAACAGAACAGTCAGCTCATGTCTGTTCCAAAATACTAGACCCATGTCCTAGATGAATATTCACAATCACAAGAAGATGAGTATGTAGAGGACCGAGTATAAATTCACCCCTCCCACTGTTAAATACATGGTCACCTTTCTTACTGATGACCAGTTACGTATGAGGTCTTTTTTTTTTAAGATTTTATTTATTTATTTGACAGACAGAGATCACAAGTAGGCAGAGAGGCAGGCAGAGAGAGAGGAAGGGAAGCAGGCTCCCGGCTGAGCAGAGAGCCTGATGCGGAGCTCGATCCCAGGACCCTGAGATCATGACCTGAGCTGAAAGCAGAGGCTCAACCCACTGAGCCACCCAGGTACCCCATGTATAATGTCTTTTATAATGAAAATAGCACAAATCCAAAAACCTACTGCTAAACAAGCTAAGAGCTCAAATCAGCCCGAAGCAACAAACTCTCCCTTCCGTATCACAGCTTCTCTGATCTGAGAGAATAACCATCATTTCATCACATAGTGGTGAAGAGTAACTAACATACCAGTGCACATTTTATAAGGCGTTTACACTCAGCAATGCTGACTTAAACATTAACTTTTTGAAAGGTCAACCAAGGATGAAGTCTACTGAAAATCATGAATAAACAGTATTCTTGCAATGCTGCATTTTCGAAAATGCTCAAAGTAATTCATTTGTTTTCTTTCACATGTTAAGACATTTTTTCTTACCAATTACAGTGTCTTTGTTGGAGAAACTGCCAAAGTTTTGCTTATTAAGAAATAAGTTGCTATGCTTCTGTTATCAAGGGTTTTCAAACCCTTTGGAAAACGTTGAAAATCTGCCAGATGCCCAAAACCACACCAACCCAACAGATAGAGAAAAATGCCTCAAATGCACTATGTGTTTATGGATCATCTGTCATAGCAAAAGGTTTGTTTTTTTAACAGTACCTAACAAAATATTCATTCAACCATCTATCTGTAGAAAAGCTAAAGGATTATATGATGAATAAAAGTGTTGGCCTACTGTCCCCATTTAGAAAAAGGGAAGAACTACTTCTAAAGTAACATACAGGGCGCCTGGGTGGCTCAGTCATTAGGCATCTGCCTTCAGCTCAGGTCATGATCCCAGGGTCCTAGGATGGAGTCCTGCATCGGGCTCCCTGCTTGGTGGGAAGCCTGCTTCCCCCACTCTCACTTCCCTTGCTTGTATTCCCTCTCTTGCTGTCTCTCTCTGTGAAATAAATAAATACAATCTTTAAATAAATAAATAAATAACGTTTTAAAAATAAAGTAACATACAGCTTTTCCGCGGAGGCGTTAAAACTGGTTTTCTGAAACTAAAAAAAAATTTTTAATTCATCAGAAAATGCCATTTTAGGGGCACCTGGGTGGCTCAATGGGTTAAGCCTCTGACTTCAGCTCAGGTCATGATTTCAGGGTCCTGGAATCGACCTCTCCCCCAACAGCAATGGGCTCTCTGCTCAGCAGGGAGCCTGCATTCCTCCCCCCCACCCCGACTTGTGATCTCTGTCTGTCAAATACATAAATAAATTCTTTAAATTAAAAAAAAAAGAAGAAAATGCCATTTTAGAAATACCAGGCCTTTTAAAAATATTTTATGTCAATCCCAGATGCACTTGCTCAGCGAAGACACTTTAAAAATAACATTTTAAATTTTAAAACGGCCCATTTTTATAAAGTGCAGGTACTTTCAGAAGAATGAATTTACTTTCAGAAGCTGAAGCTTACATTCCTTCCAGAACCAGCCTCAACTATAAAAACAAACTCAAAGAAGAAACTAACCTAGGCTCTTGTAAAGTCCTTTCAAGACTGCCCCTAATTTAAAAAATAGTATCAATAAGATGTATATACATATATATATGAAAAAACTTTTTTAAAAAAGTTGCTTTTGAGGATTTGTATCAGCATACAAAACGCTTGGGTTTAACATCAAAAATAACAAGAGGCATGTCACTTAATACAGCGCTTAACAGTTATGTCAATATCTCATTTTTAATTTGGAGACAAACAGGCTTACTTTTAATATCGTGCCTTTACCTGAAAAATGAAAGTTGAGAAGTTCATAATATGACCTCATTTTACTCTATTCCCTAAAAATAAAGTCAAAGTATATAAAAGTCTCAAAAAAACGGTCCATTTAATTAACAGAAAGATCTTCTTTTGACGAATTCACCCAAAAAACCCCAGAGACCGCCTTTTTCTGTTCTCTTAGTACACTCAAATTCCAAATTCGCTACCTCAGTATGTGAAGAGGTCCGTCCTATGCCTGTCCCCCTACCCCCAGATTACTGTCCCCAGAAAATACTCTCTGTGGGATCAAAGCAATCTCATTTGCAGTCCCATAAATTAATAGCGGAATCTGGTCCGTCGTTTGTCAATGTCACTGCCCCCAAACTGTAAGCCCTCCAGGGTCATCCCGTGGCCAACGTTTATCTTAGTTTTAGCAAAAAAGCAACAGCTCGCCAGGGAAATAAAAGTCTCTGACCCACGCCGACATCCCATACTGTGTAAAACTCTGCGGCGGGGAAGTCAAAGTGCTCCCCGCGGGCCGAGACCCCGCACACTCAGGGCAGCCTCAACATTACGGTGGCCCCAGCAGCGGCCCGCTCACAGGTGGCCTCGGATGGAGGGCCGGTTTCTAACTTCTAGAACTTTCCTGACTTTTTCCCTGGGACACTGCGCTAGCTGGTGATGGTGAACCTGAATCCCACAGAGCCTGGAAAGGTCTGCCCCCAGCCGAACCCCTGCGCCCCGCCCCGTCCCCGGTTTCCTCCCAGGCGGAAACGGAAGCGATGGCTCACCCTGCAAGGGAAGGGGGTCCCCCGGACGCAGGGCCATGTCCTCCGCGACCCGGGAACCCGCGAGCTGCAGCCCCAGCGCCCGCGCCGCGCCCGACCTGCGCGCGTCGCAGTGCCAGGCACGCCCCACCCGCGACGCCCCGCGGGGGCCCGACCTCACGTGACCGCCCGCGGCGGGCGCGCGCTCCCGCGCACTGCTCCCGGGCCCGCGGCGCGCTGTCGCCGCGGTCGCCTACCTGAAGCCCCAAGAGGGCAGCAGGGCCTGGCTCAGGTGCGCGCGCAGCTGGCCCAGCGTCGGCTCCGCGTCCGGCATCTCGAGCGGCCAGGTCCGCTTCTGTAGCCGCACCCGCAGCTTCATGGTGGCAGCGGGAGGGCCCGGGGGCCCGGACCCGGAGGCGGCGACGGTGAGGACCGCGCGGCGACGGGCCCCGAGCGGCGACTACGGGAGCCGCGGGGGTTACTGAGGACTACCGAGCGGCGACAAGGACCTACCACGGCCCCTGCCGGCTGGTTTCTGGAACATGAGTGCCCCGCCCCTCTCTTGAGGGCGCCCCCTAGAGCCCACCCCTCGGGCGGGCAGCTGCCCAGCCAGGCCGCTTGACGTCTTGTGATCGATGACTCGGCGCGCAACGGCTCCGCCTGGGAGTTAGAGGCGCACAGTGCGCAGGTGCCGAGACTACCGCTGGCCGCGGGCTGTGGGGGTTCTTCTGCGGCTGCTGTGTCGACTCCTTCCAGGCGTGCTCGGAGGAAGTTAACGCCGAGAGAGAGGCTACAGAATACGGGACTCGCCACTCCGCAAGACCCAGTGCCTGGTTCTTTACTCATTTCCTCCGCGGCGCTCAGCTCGAGCCGCAGGCATCTGCTCTGCGAAGCCTTAGTTGAACTCAGGCTCCGCTAGTTTCCTCTTGTTATAGCAAAATATGAAACCGTTTGTAGTCCCTGATCTCTGTCGCAGAGTATAGTAGTAATCTGTTACATAGAAATCACCCCAAAGTTTAGCAGCTTGAAGCAACAAAGGTGAAGTGTCCCGCAGGTTCCGTGCGTCAGGGATTTGGGCATGGCGTTGCTGGGTGGTTCTGTCTTGGTCTCTCCTGAGATTCCAGTCAAGATGTAGGCCAAGGCTGCAGCAGGCCGGACAACCTGTTGCTGGATAGCTCACACCTGAGTGTTGGCGGGAGGCCTGTTTCTCACAGCATGGACCTCCCTACAGGGTGAATTGAGTGTCCCCATGACTTGGCATCTGGCTTCTCTCCAACACGTGGTCCCAAAGAGACCAAAGCAGAAGCCACAGTGTCTTTTGTGATCAAGCCTCAGAAGTCACATACCATCACTACTGTCATTCCAGACAACCCTTCAGTGTGGGAGGATCAACCCAAAGGTATGAATACCAGTAGATAGGGAGCGTTGGGAGCCACCCTGGAGGCTGGCTACCATGGAGAGTCTGACAATGATGATAATGACCATAACTTAGATGAGAGAGAAGAAATCGTCAAATTTCATCCTTGCCTGAGAGCCACTGTCCAAATCATTATGAAAGAGTCCAATGGAGTTTCCTCCCAGTAGGTGGCAGTACTTGTCCACTTCCTGATCTTCCTTGGGTAAATAAACATGTATTAAACACCAGCTTTGTGCTAGATATTATTGCAGGTGCTGGGGACTCAAAGAATGAGTGAGTTCACAGTTGAGTGAATCAGCTCTTGTAGTAGAGCATAGTGAATTTTTTTGTTCATGGCAGAGGTAAGAGCAATCCTGGGGACTGGTGTACATAGAGGAGGGTGGTTGTGCCAGTAGGATTCTTTAGTGGCAAAAAATCTGGGATTGAGGAAGGGTGGCAGGACCAGAGTGGCTCAGTGTGGCCAGAAGGAAGGACAGAGTGGGTACATCTGAGATAAAGAAGAGACTTGAGCTAGGCGAAGGATTTGAGACAATATTCTAGAATGCATGGGAAGGTAAGGGAGAGTTTTAAGCAGGGGATTCACTATCAGCTTACTTAGTGCTGAGCAATAGAGGCTAACTCTGGCTGACTAAGGATTGGAGCATGTTAAAAAGGATACTGGGAATTCTGGGAAGGACTAAAGAAGTGGTTCCAGGCTAATTCAAGGAATGAAACTCAGAACCACGCGGAAGAACTGGCCTGATGAGGACACTATCCGGACTGACCGGGATTGCTGCTGCCACCCCACCCCGCCCTTGAGGAAACTGCTGTCACCCTGACAGGAACCACTGCGGAATGGCTACCACCTTCAAAGGCCGCACTGCTTGGCAGCCTCCCACACCAACAAGATGCTGAGCTTCTGAAAGAGCCTTTTTCTTCACCTTGCTCACTTCTAAATCAAAGGCTCACAGGAAGGCATCTGATTGAGAGAGACGGGAGTTCCATGCCTGAGTCCTGGCAGCAAAGGAGCCTGAGATTGTGGGGTCTGAACTCCTTCCTTGGAAAGGCAAATGTCCCCAGATGTAGAAAGGTCATTCAAAAGACTGTAGGAAGCCATGAGTCTGACAGGTATACACCACAAGGGACATAGGTCAGATCTGAACTTTGAATCTATCCCCTGTTGAGTGTAGCGGATATATTCGATCAGGGTTCCTCAACCTTGGCACTGATGACAGGTGGGGCTTCATGAGTCTTAGTTGTAGAGGACTATCCTAGGCCTTGTAGGATATTTAGCAGCATCTAAATCTACCAAATGCTACTAGAAACCTCTCCCCCAGTTGTAAAAAGCAAGGATGTCCTCAAACTTTGCCACATACTCCCTAGAGGGTGAAATTGCCTTGAAAAGCACTGGATTGGGGACCAGCTTAGTTTGGAGGCTTTTTTGGTAACTGAGAGAAGAAAGGAATTAGTGGATGATGGTAAGAGTGGAGATGATGGGTGGGGCAGAGATGATGTTACAGAAGTAGAAATAACAGAAATTGGAAAATGGCTATATTTGGAGGTCTTATTAGTTAGAATGTAGCTTCAGCTGCCTTAAGAAATATGAAATAATAGTGACCTAGACAAGATACATTTATTTCTCTCTGAGATACCACTCTTGGAGAAAGCAGTGCAAGGCTAATAATGATGGCCATCTTTAGAGACCACCTGCCACAGTCTACCTCTCTGTACGATGTATACCTGGATAAGTGACTATCTATAAAATTGAAAAGAGTGGGGCACCTGGGTGGCTCAGTGGGTTAAAGCCTCTGCCTTTGGCTTGGGTCATGATCCCAGGGTCCTGGGATCAAGCCCCACATCCGGCTCTCTGCTCAGTGGGGAGTCTGCTTCCCACCCCACCCCACCCTCTGCCTGCCTCTTTGCCTACTTGTGATATCTGTCTAAGAAATAAATAAAATCTTTAAAAAAAATACTTTAAAAAAAATGAAAAGAGTAACAAGAATGTATCAGACAGCTGTGTTGTAAAGATTAAGTGAGATAATACCTTTCTTGTTTTTTTGTGGTAAACCACTAAATTTGTGATAATTTGTTAAAGCAATAGATTTCTAATAGATAAGAAAACTAATCTAACTGGGATCCTTGTCTCAATCCTTTGCCCGTTAGGTATAACCATCGGCATGGAAGAAGTCATCCAAACACAGGGGTTTAGAAGGGTCCTGGAAGAGAAACAGAACATCCCCAAGGCACCACCAAGATTTAAGGTACTCTGGAGGGTAATCCTCCTAAACTTCAAAGATCCATGACAATGTTATATACCCCTTCTCTCAACTATTTCTCTCCTTGAGAATTTTTTTTTAATTTCTTGAAGGATGTCACTTTAATGTCTGCAAGCAACAGTTACTGCAACTCTCAAAGAGTTCTGAAAGTTAAATTTATTTTTTTAATGGGCCATTTTATATAATATGAAAAGGGACAATATTACTCTTCTGTGGGAATACATACCCTCCCTGTAGACTTTTTTTTTTTAAAAAAAACATTTTATTTTAAAATGGTTTTAGTGGGGCGCCTGGGTGGCTCAGTGGGTTGAAGCCTCTGCCTTTGGCTCGGGTCATGATCTCGGGGTCCTGGGATCGAGCCCCGCATCGGGCTCTCTGCTCCACGGGGAGCCTGCTTCCTCCTCTCTCTCTGCCTGCCTCTCTGCCTAGTTGTGATTTCTCTCTGTCAAATAAATTTTAAAAAAATGGTTTTAGATTTATGGAACAATTTAAAGAATATACCACACGGCGCAAGTAACCCTATCAAGTAACATCTTAGATGAGTGTAGAACATTTATCAAAATGAATGAATTAATGTTGACATATTTGTATTAACCAAAGTCTATACTTTATTCAGATTCCCTCGGTTTTTTCTTTATGTCCTTTTTCTGTTCCGAGATCCCATCCAGGACACCACATTACATTTAGCCATCATGTCTCCCTAGGCTCTTTTGGGCTACGACAATTTCTTAGACTTTCCTTTTTTTAATGACCTTGACAGTTTTAATGATTACTGGTCAAGTATTTTGTAGAATATCCCTCAACTGGGCTTTTTTTTTAAGATTTTATTTATTTATTTCTTTGACAGAGAGAGACACAGCGAGAGAGGGAACACAAGCAGGGGGAGTGGGAGACGGAGAAGCAGGCTTCCCACCGAGCAGGGAGCCCGATGGGGGCTCGATCCCAGAACCCCGAGATCATGACCTGAGCCGAAGGCAGAGGCTTAACAACTGAGCCACCCAGGCGCCCCCCCTCAACTGGGATTTATCTGATGCTTTCTCATGATTAGACTGAGGTAACATGCTCCTGGGAAGAAAACCACTGAAGTCAAGGTGCCATGCTCATCACATCAGCAGTGTAAACTGTCAATATGACTTCTCGCTGCTGTCGTTAATCCTGATCACTTGGTTTCTCCACAGTAAGAGTACTCCTTATTTCTCCTTTTCATATTGTAGCCTTTGGAAGAAAGTCACTATGTGCAGCCCACACTTAGAGTTTTAGATTTTAGGGGTGGAGTATCTATATAAATTATTTGAATTTCTTCTATACAGGAGATTTGTCTATTCAATCCCTTATATCAGTGTGGACTTATATTTATTTTACATACTTCTGCTTATAATCCAGTACTGCTTCATTTATTTTGTTGCTCAGCTTGTTCCAGCTTTGGCCACTGGGAAATCTTTCCATTGACTACTGTATCCATTTTACATTATTGTGGATTTTTGTTCATTTGTTCTGTTCTTTAGCACTTTCTTATTTTCTGGCACTATAAGATGCTCTAGGATCATTTTGTATATATCCTGCCCCAACCCTAGAATCAACCATTTTTCTTAGGTACCCTAGTTCTTTTTACAGGAGAGTGGTATTAGAAACCACAATCTGGGTGCTAGTGGTGCTCATTGCTATTGAGGTGTTACTGATTCTAAGCCTTCTCAGCTGACAGAGCAGGGAGATACATGTACGTACATGCTATTTCCATACATAACCATCTGTTTCTATATTAAGCTGAGCATAAGTTCATTCTGATGTTTCCAGCTCTAATCCATTACCACATCATCATTCTGTTTTCCTCCCTTGCTTATCTGTAACTTCCCAATCCAAATGTGACAAATCTAGCTCCCCCCATCCACCATCCATTTACTTAGTCATTCATTTCCAGCAGCTATGTGGCGTGGTTTCAGGATTCTTAACCCATACCCTTGTCAAAAACAACATTGTCAGCTGGAGCACAGTGCTTCAACAACAGCTCCTCCTGGCCTCCATCATACAGCTTCCATTCACTCCCAGAGAGACACAGATCAGCACCTTGTTCTACAATCCCCTTCACCGAGGTTGTTTCAAACACTTGTAATGCATTTAGATTCTTTTCTCACATTCTGCATTCTGTCTTGGACCCTCTCAATCTCCTATGTGATTTTTTAAAACTACGTACGTTAAGATTTATTCTGACCTATAAAGTTCCATCAGTTTTGACAAATGCGTAATATCTTATTTCACTACCTAAAAAGTCCCCTGCCCTTCAACCTTCTCCACCACCACCTGCCCCCAGTCTCGGGCAATTACCGATCTCTTTACCATCTCTTTAGTTTTGCCTTTTCCAGAATGTCTTATGACTGGAATCATTGTGTAACATTTTCTGGCTTCGTGACTAACTTCTTAGCAATATGCAGTTGAGATTAATCCATGCCTTCTTGTGGCTCCTGGCTCATTTCTTTGTAATGCTGAGTAACATCCCATTGTATGGATGTACTACAGTTTATCCCTTTACCTATTGAAGGACATCTTGGATGCTTCCATTTTGGGGCAATTATGAATAGAACTGCTATAAAATTTGTGTTGGTGCAGGTTTTTACATGGACCTAAGTTTTCAAATCAGTTGGATAAGCACCCAGAAACACCATTGCTGGGTTGTATGGCAAGACTAGGATTAATTTTGTAGGAATCTGCCACACTGTTTTCCAATATGGCTGTACCGTTTTGCGTTCTCTTTAGCAATGAACGAGAGTTTCTGTTTCTCCACATCCTCACCACGGATATATATATCAGGTTGTTTTTGATTCTAGTCCTTCTAGTAGATGTATCTCATTGCTTTAATTTGCAATTCTTAATAACAATGTTGAGCACATTCCTGTATGTTTATTTGCCATCTATAGATCTTCTTCTGTGAGGTATCTTCAAATCTCTTGCCTGCTTTTTAACTTTTTTTTCCTTTTTGTTGAGTTTCCTTTAGTTTTCTGAATATAAATCAGATTTCTGCGCATGATTTAAAAACCCTCACTAGTCCATATGTCAATCACTTTCTTCAATTTTCCCAATGACCCCTATAGACTACTCACATGGCCACTCCTCCAGAATGCCTCTCCCCCTACTTTACATCTTCTCCCACCAAGTAAGTTTGTGTGCTCTTGCGCTTTTGCACATGCTGGTCCTTCTGCCTGGAATACTTTCCTTTTCCTTCTTCCAAGGAAAGTATGTTGCTCCTTCCTTTTGTTCCAAGAGCCATTGGAACGTGCTTTTCAATGTTATCCATCATATCATACTACAATTATTTGCCCATCAGGCTTTCTCCGGTCCTAGGTTTTGGGTTTTTCAAGGGGGAAAGGCAGGTCTTAATCCATCTTCACAACATTCAGTCCCCACCTCCCTTGTTAGGACTGATTAAGCAAAATTTAAAGTGGCATAAAGATAGCCATTGTTATCTCTGAGTTTTTGATATATCTGTTCGGAATTAAGATTTTCATTCTTTCGCTACCAAAGAAAGCCAGGTTGGCCTTCGTTTGAGTGTTTACTTAAATCCAAACCATTTTCCTGAATCTCGAGCTTTAATTTACACAGTTTTCTGATTTGGCAGGTCTGGAGAAGGGCTTGAGAATTTGCATTTCTAATGATTTCCAGGTAATGCCGTTATGAAACCACACTTTGGGAACCACTGGTCTATACCATGTGGTCTTGCTGTGGTTGTTTTGGTTTTCTTAACACTTATAAAGCACTTTGAGGTATCTGCTATGATTGGTAAGAAATTGAAATGGACCTTTGAAAAGTGTTGTGAGAGGAAATTCAAACCGTGCAAATTAGGAAAAGAATCTTCAGAAGTTGTTGAAATGATTAAAACCCTATCCAGGGTCCAAATGAAGATGTCTGAAATCTATTGAAAGAAAGAAAAATATTCTTGGAAAGCAAACTAGAAGAAGGCGTACAGAAGACAGGGATAAGAGGTGGAAGGAGCATCAGGGATTTTCACAGCTCAATATGTAAACTTCAGTGTTGTTTGAATCTGTCACCAAGAGAGTGTATTCAAATATGTATTGGATAAGTAAGAAAAATATTATTAGGAACAGTAGAATCTGACCCTCCAGAGGCATGCCAGTTTCTGCAGCAAGGGCTAGGTAGAATACTTGAATTTATTTTTTTTTTCTTGCTTCTCAACCAAGGCCTGTCCAAGGACATTAGCCATAGTCTGGAGACATCTTTGTCACAATGAGGGTAGGAGAAACTGGTGCTACTAGCATCACAGTAGAGGCAAGAGGTGCTGCTGAATGTCCTACAAGGCGTAGGACAGCCCCCACATCAAAGAATTACGTGGCCCAAAATGTCAATAGCGTTGAGGTGGAAAAATTCTTGTCTGAACTCGGCTCACCCTGGTCGTTCTCAGACATTTCAGAGTTGTATCACATTATCTTGTTTGCTTGGTTCCACAATATCTCTCGTGTCATAAAAGACATATGTATGTTCATTTCAGATTTAACATGAATTTAAATTCAGTTTGAACTGCAAATAATAAAATGTAACTCCCTTTTAGACAACTGATAATAAGTGAGGTAAGTAAGTAGGTTTGTTTATTTTTCAAAACCAGGAGGGAATCCATGCCATAAACCGTTGCAGAGAGTGACTAGTGGGAGAGCCACGGTCTGGGTCAGTCGTCACAGGCATCAGGAGAGAGTGGCCTGGGACAGAGCTGGGAAGAGACAGGGAGATGCTCCCAGGGGACGCGGCAGTTCTGCCAGATGTCACCTCAGCCCGTCCAGAGTGAGCCACTGATCTCTCTCGAGAGCCACACAAATTCCAGACAGCTTCCTCTGGCGGAATAAGCTTGCAGCTTTAAACACACACGTCTATCTGTGTCACTCTCACAGATCCAATTAGTGGCTTGGAAAACCAGATGTGTTGCCTATCAACAGCATCCTTCTCTCTCCTCACCTTCCACATCCCCTGGACTGTGCGTTGCCCGTTAGCGACCTTCCTGAAGAGGGAGGATGGCATAGTGGTTAAGAGCAGAGACTCTGGGAACCAGGACATCTGGGTCCTGAGTCCTGGCTCTCCAACTTTATCTGTGACACCTAAGCTTCAGCATATACTGAACCCCCTTGGTTTCTTACCTTTAAAACTGAGATAATATTAGTACCTCATACCATCTTGGTGGGGAATTAATAAGATAATAAATGGCTGGTGCCCAGAATATAACAAAAATGTTAACTCTTCTTTTTCCGTACCTCTTATTCCCTCTTCGGGGTGTCCTTTTAACCAGATTTCACCAACACAAAATATTGGTTCTCCCCCCACCACCACCAACATATAGATGATCCCTGTCCCCTCTTACTTTACTCTCCTGTAAAGAATAATATAATTTGTCTTCCAAGCTTGAAAAACTCTAGTATTCAGATAGCTTTTGTTCTATATGGGAATAGCCCAGACATTCTAGAAACCAAGAAGTAGGGTGCTCAGTTCCTTAACACTGGATCTTGAAATTTTTCTTTAGTGAACAATTATTCTACCTAGTTAATTATGATGTTTCTTTGGAGTTTTAATTAAAGGTGTCCCTTGATCTGTAGAGACTAACATGCTGTCAGCCATTAGTAAGTAAAATAATTAATCTTGCCTTCTAGATTGCCACTGTGGGTAGGCTGGATAAGCAGGAATTCCCAGCACATTTTCTCAGTTAAATCTGAAAAACTAAAATAAATAGTGACCCTGGACATAGTGCTACTGGCTTTTGAGGTGATGAAGGATTCAGCAAATTTGCCTTAAAGCCACTCGTTGAGCAGAAAGGACGCTAAGGAGCTGAAATCTCAGGCCCTTTCTAAATGAAATAAAAAGAGACTAGCTGCCCTCTCTTCTTCATCTTCTTTTCCCAAACTTAAATTATTTGGGCCTTTTTTTTTTTCTAGAATTATTCCATGTCCCACAAGAGCTGCACCATTATTTACTTCTCCCTATAAATCAGTCCACTTCTTAAATTGTATGTATATTGGTTTAAGGGTGCCTGGGTGGCTCAGTTGGTTGTGTCTGACTCTTGATTTTGGCTCAGGTCGTGATTTCAGGGTCATGAGATTGAGCCCCGCATCCGGTTCCACGCTAAGCACAGAGGCTGCTTAAGATTCTCTCTCCTTCTCTCCCTCTGCCCCCCTCTCTCTCTCTTCTCTCTCTCCCTCTCTAAAAAAATAATGATAATTTTTTAAAAGCTGTATGTACATTTGTTTAAAGGGGGAAGGTATGTTAAGAGAAAACTTATTAATTTCCAAATAGAGGGTAAATGTA
Source organism: Martes martes (assembly GCF_963455335.1). Lineage (NCBI taxonomy): Eukaryota > Metazoa > Chordata > Mammalia > Carnivora > Mustelidae > Martes > Martes martes. The sequence continues at coordinate 14,634,569 of NC_137895.1, forward strand.
AAAAATAAATACCGTGGAAACTAAACTCTGAATGTTTAAGATAAAAATAGAGAAACATAATGATGCATCTTATTAATACTGTATGAAAAACTATGTGTGAGCTCATTCAGCTTCATTCTCTCAGTGACTCTGGATGGCAGAGACCCACAAATGGAGCAAATTGCCCAGGGTCCCAGGTGGGGCGGGCAGGACAGGTCCAGCACTGCAGGACGGAGTCGAGTTCACTTTCTCCAGGCCACCTTTCCTGAGAACTCCTCTCAAATCCCGTGCCAGATGCCCCAGGAGAGACAACAGTGATTCAGGTTTCCACCAAGACTTTCAGGTTTTCCAGGACAAAAGGAACAATTAATATCTGCTTCAGGAAAAATACTGCCATTTTAACAATCAGCTTCTCTGTAAGTCTGGCAGATCCTATGCAGCTGGTTAATGGATGGGAGATGCAAATGGGGGCTGAGAGGATGGGGATCTTACTGACGGAGAAAAGGCATGCGGCAGCGGGGGAGAGCGGGAGAGCAGGGGGGGAGGTTGGGGCCAGGCAGCCGCTCCGGGCAGGAGAGATGGGGGTGCAGGGTGCGAAACTGGTACTGCCACCCAGGGAAGATTCTGAGGAAAGGACAGAAATATTGGGGGACAAAATTTGTGAATTTTGTCCGTGTGATCTGTGAAATCATTGCTCTGCTTCCATGTCTAGTTGTGTATTCTTTCCCTCATACACTAAAAACAATGACGATACAATTTCAAATGTTTCTCCGTCAAGCACCTAACATCATCCCGCAGCCCTCAGTAGCCCTTGCACCATGAGAAACTGCCCCATGTGCACCTGCCAACTTCTGGGCTTTCATTTCACCGCCAGCATGGTGATTTATTTATTTTTTCTTTTTAATAGAATCTTTTTGTTGTGTTACGTTAGTCACCATACAGTACATCATTAATTTTTGATGTAGTGTTCCAAGACTCATTGTTTGTGCACCACACCCAGTGCTCCATGCAATACGTACCCTCCTTAATACCCACCACCAGGCTCACCCAACCCCCCACCCTCCTCTCCTCCAAATCCCTCAGTTTATTTCCCAGAATCCACAGTCTCTCATGGTTCGTCTCCCACTCTGATTCCCTTCCCTTCACTTCTCCTTCCCTTCTCCTAATGTCCTCCATGTTATTCTTTATGCTCCACAAGTAAGTGAAACCATATGATAATTGACTTTCTCTGCTTGACTTATTTCCCTCAGCATAATCTCCTCCAGTCCCCGTCCATGTTGATACAAAAGTTGGGTCTTCATCCTTTCTGATGGCTGAGTAATGTTCCATTGCATTTTTGGACCACACGATGATTTAGAAATTCACATTTCCAGCCCAGGTTTCCCCAGAACTCCAGCTCCGCACCAGACCCTGCTGTTCAGATGCCTAATGCCTGTATGTCTCTCCTTCACACAGTACGGGGGTCTGTACCCTTATTCCCTTCAGAGCTCGGATCTCAGCTCCAGTATACCGCCTCAGAGAAGCCTTCATGGGACATACCCCAAAAGGAGCATGCCTCCCCCAGTGACAGCACCCTGTCCATTACAAGGGACCAACACAGTCCCCTGTTTCCTTCATAGCATAGGATGCAATCTCTACCTTTTTATTCATTTTGCTGCTCGCTTGTTTGTTTTATAGCCTCATCTAATCAACTCCACATGGACAGGGAATCTGTCTTTTTTACTAAAGAGGTCCTTGCCCAATATTTGTGGACTGAATGAGTGGGATCTGTGATGACTGACAATAAATGACTCAATGAGCAAAGTGTCTTCAGGCTTGTGTCACCATCGATAAGGCCACATACCAATGAATAAAATTTTACAGCATTTTTCAGTTTCAAGAGCAAATTCTTCCAGGTTATGGCTATGGTCTGAAGGTTTGTGTCCCTCCAAAATTCACATGTTGAAATCCTAATCCCAAAGGTGATGGTATCTGCGGGCGGGGCCTTTATGAGGTGCTCAAGTCACGAAGGTGGAATCCTCATGAATGGGACCAATGCCGTATAAAAGAGGCTCCAGAGAGATCCCTGGCTCCTGCCAGTGTGAGGACGCAGCCAGAAGGCGCTGGCTGTGAACCAGGAAGGTGTGATCATGCAGGCTCCTTAATCTTGGACTTCCCAGCCTCCAGAACTGTGAGCAGAGTCTGTTGTTTGTACACGACAGCAGCCCCAACCAGCTGATGGTCAACAACTTTTTTTCCACCAGATCCTATCAAAGTAGATACTATTTTTTTAAAAGATTTTATTTATTTATTTGTCAGAGAGAGAAAGAGCACAAAAGGCAAAGTGGCAGGCAGAGGCAGAGAGAGAAGCAGGCTCCCCACTGAGCAAGGAACCCGATGCGGGACTCGATCCCAGGACCCCGGGATCATGACCTGAGCCAAAGGCAGTGGCTTAACTGACTGAGCCACCCAGGCATCCCAAAGTAGATACTGGGTTTTTTTTTTTTAATCCCTATTTTGCCCCTAAGGAAACACAAGCTAAATAGGTAAATATAATGGGAGGCGCCCAGGGTCCGAGACCCGAAGAGCTCTCAGGAGCGCGGACAATGCCAAAGGAGTGTACGTGTTGTTCTTAGTGTTACCAGTCTCCTGTTCCCAGGACTGTTCTGGTTTTAGTACTGAAAATCCTGCATCCTGAGAAAATCAGGACAGCGGGTCACCCTATCTTACCCAGAAAACTGTAAATCAGACCTTAGATACTTCATGCCATCAGATCCCTGGCCATGTAAAACGCGAAGACTAAAGCGTGAGGGACGGGAAGGCAGACAGGGTTTAGAACCTACCGGTGTGAAGTCATGTTGGAGCTGAGGCACCCACCCAACCAAACCTCAAAGAAATGCTGAGAGCAGAAGGCACTAACAACCTGAAAAGGAACAGGCACTTAGAGATACCATCTGCGTGCTGCTCCTCCCCTGAGAGATAAAGGTGGTAACTAGGTCAGCCCGGTTATCAAGCCTCAAGCTTTCAGACTGAATCCAATCCACCAAAAGTCCCAAAAGGTATTCTGGGCAGTGGTGGGGCCATTTACTGCAGGCACCCTGACCAGGAGAAACTGGCCTGTTATCCCGGAAAGGAAAATTCTTCCTCTTCCAACTCAGTCCAATTTGACACCATTTTAAGCACATTGGAAATCTTGAGTTAATCATTCTGGTAACGTCGTCATAATAGTGTGTGTGTGTGTGTGTGTGTGTGTGTGTGTGTGTGTGTTACAGGGAGTAACCACTACATGGGTGGCACCGTCGGCTCATCTAGGTAGAAGCTGTAGTGTTCATTCATGCTATTGGGCAACTGAAGTGTAGCAATCATGTATCACATTTTGAAAGAGGCATTTAAAAAAAAAATCCACCACTAGATGATTCAGACTTAATTATCTTGTCTTCTCAGCAGCTGAGTTCAAGGCTCAAGTGGAGAACACATAGCTTCAGAGGCAGAAGGAGTCGAAGGTGCTCCCCGGCTTTGAACACTTCCTCTACTTGAGGTAAGAATCACGAACAAACTTTTGGTCTCTGCCAGCGCAAAAATCTCCCAGTTAGGGATTTCCCTTCCGCTGGTGACGCCCCGGCTCAGTGAGCTGTCATGTAGCCTGAGTCTTTGTTGTCTGCCTAGGGTTTTCTGTTTCGTTTTTGTCTTTTGTGTCACTCATGCCCACCCAGAAGATTCTGAGCAGGTCTGAGAAAGAAAGGAGAGTTGGTATGGACGCGTGATGGACATTAGCTTCGTTCAGCAACGTTAAGACGGTCCCCTCAGTCTTCCGGACTTATGTTTACCTTCATTTCAAGGGGGAACCCAGCTCAGTGGCAGAAAATTCTAACTTGTCTCTAAGTCGAACCAGTGTGGATCTAGGAAGAAGGGGCTGCTCTGATCTCTGTGTTTGGGGCCAGGTCTTAAACCACATCAAGTGACCTACATCCTACCAGAGCAAAGGGCCCTCCCACTCGCAGGAATTGTTTAACCTGTTTGTGTTAAGTATGGAGTTCGGGGAAGACTCGGTGTAAATTTTCAATGCCCTTGTCATTTGAGCTCTTGGTAAAAAAAACAGATGTGTGAGCTGAATCCCTTGAAACAGCCCCAGTTCTACCCATATTCTATACCTGTTGATTTAGACTCCTTCTACACATTTTGTCTTAACAGTTAGGTTGGAATATTCTGGCAGTCCAGGCTTCTTTAAACCAACTGGACTTAATTTTTCAACCTTTGCCCCTGTTTTAAAGGCTGCATTTCATTCATTTATCACCTGCATTAACTGATTTTCCCAAAGTCTGTCTGGTATTCACCATTGCAAATACCAATGGCAAGTCGACCTGTCTCGGAAATTTCCCAAGTTGTACTAGAGTTTTCTTATTTCTGGTCATCAGAATGGTTCAGGCAAGGGCCACCTGATACATTTATGTTTTTATATATTAAGTTTTTATTTTAATTCTAGCTAGTTAACCTACAGTGTACTATTAGTTTCCGGTGTACAATATAGTGATTCAGCACTTTCATCTAACACCCAGTGCTCCTCAGGACAAGTGCCCTCCTTACTCCCCATCACCTGTTTCATGCATCCCCCCCGACCTCCTCTGGTGACCATCAGTTTGTTCTCCATGGTTAAGAGTCTGTTTCTTGGTTTGCCTCTCTCTCTTTTTCCCTTGCTCAGTTGTTTTGTTTCTTAAATTCCACGTATGAGTGAAATCATGTGGTATTTGTCTTTCTCTGACTGATTTATTTCACTTAGCATAATACTATCCAGCTCCATCCATCTTGTTACAAACAGCAAGATTTCATTCTTTTTTGTGGCTGAATGAAATTCCAGTGTGTGTGTATGTGTGTGTATCACACCTTCTTTATCCATTCATCTGTCAATGGATGCTCGTCTGTTTGTATAGTTTGGCTATTGTAAACAATGCTGCTATAAACATAGGCGTGAATGTTTCTCTTCGAATTAGTGTTCTTGTATTTTGGGGCTAAACGCCCAGTAGTGCAATTACTGAATCATATGGTAATTCTATTTTAAACTATTTGAGGAACTTCCATACCGTTTTCCACAGTGACTACACCGGTTTGCATTCCCAAAAATGCATAAGGATTCCTTTGCCTCCATATCCCTTGCCAACACTTATTGTTTCTTGTATCATTGATTTTAGCCATTATGACAGGTGTGAGGTAATATCTCACTGTAATTTTGATTTGCATTTCCCTGATGATAAGTTAAGTTGAACATCTTTTCATGTGTTTCATGGGGCGTCTGGATGTCTCATTGGGAGAAATGTCTGTTCATGTCTCCTGCCTATTTTTTAATTGGATTATTGTAAGGTTTTGGGGTGTTGAGTTGTATAATGTCTTTACGTATTTAGGATACTAACCCTTTACCTCATATGTCATTGGCAAGTATCTTCTGCCATTCCATAGGCTGCCTTTCAGTTTTGTTGATTGTTTCCTTCATGGTGCAGAGGCTCTTTATTTTGATGAAGTGCCAATAATTTATTTTTGCTTTTGTTGCCCTAGCCTCGAAAGACATAATGAGAAAAAAATGTTGTTATGGCACAGCCATCTAATTTAGAAGGGTTATTCTGTCCATTTATTGGTATGGAAATGTAATGACTTCTGAGGCTTTGAGTCGTGGAAGAAACAATTCCTTAGACACAACAAAATAGGTAACTTGTGGGCAGGGTTTTTAAGGCATCTTGGATCCCTCCTTTTCATAGGCAACTCATCCTGCCCTTACTTGTCAGCCAAATTACTTAACTTTTTAGGACTCATCTCCTCGCTTGACAAGGTTCCTTCCCTCCTCTGTCTATAAATTACCATCCTAACAAACAATTCAGCCGAAAGTTACATGCAATCCTTTTATAGCCCCATAATTTCATTCACTCATAAAATTTCTAGAGGAAAAATATGTTTTTCTATGTGCAATTTTGAGTTCCTAGAGCTCCATCAATGTAGACCATTTCAGATATTCCCCTTACTGAAGAAGGGAAAATAGATTTTCGCTGCTGGAAGGACATTAAAATTCCATTTGTGCCCAAGAAAATACAAAAGGGTTTGCACTTTGACACTTGAAAATCTCCAGATGCTTCGTGATTTTTTTTTCCACATAGAAGATGGCATCAAGCATCTCCTAATGTTCCCAGAAGAAAATGAAAAATCTAGCACTTATCAAGCAATTAAATTCATAAACACTAGAATTGGGAACCAGAAGAGCAAGGTATGGTTCCCAGGTGCCTGACTTACCGTGTGGTCTCAGACAGGTCATTCAGACTCTCCAAGTCTCTGTGTTCACATGCCTGAGAGGGAGGTAGGGTTATAGTAACATCTGCCTCCAAGGGTGATTGTGAGTTGTGTAAATGGTAAGAGTGTGTGTGTGTGTGTGTGTGTGTGTGTGTATACAAATTCATTATTTTACTTGTTAACTCCATTAACAAGTAATAGCTCTGCTCTGGTTTGTTATGCTTTTTCACTGTAGAAATGGAGAGTTATTTTGATGATGGCTTGGTTTTCTCCCCTATTTTCACAGTCTTCTAGAACCTTTCTTAGTTAACCTGAATCTTGTAACCCCATCAGTTGGTCAGTTAGCAAATACTTTTTGAGATCCTAGTTACATGCTGGCAGACAGATCATGTCAACCTTAATTGGGATATACAGTCGAATGTGTATGAACTTTTTGGTCTAATTTTTTTCCCACCACATTGCACAGATATGAAAATGTTTTCCTCTTAAAAAAAAAAATCTCTCTCATGCCTGCCTTGGCCTGACACATCATTTACAATTTTTTCCCCACAGCAATGTCAGTGTGAATGCCCATCCGTATGGTTTCACCATTTGTTAAAATGTGGACATACTTTTATATCAGCTGGTGAATAGCCACTATTCTCAGCCCCAGGAGTGTTGCCCTCACTCCCATAGTCTCATCCATCTCTGCCTGTCCCCTTCTCCAGGACCCCTTGACCACCCACCCCCCAAACCCAGAATAACAAGGACCAAGGAGGGCCTAGCACAGATGGCACCGGCCCTAGCTTCTACATCCATTCTGAGTATACGATGTTAGTATCACCCTGCCCCTTGCTTGCTTGTCCCACTCCTCACATTTCCTCCCTCAGATCACTTGCTGCCCGACCAGAGACAGGTCTCCTACCCAAGCCCTGCCCCTTTGGCTCTTATTGTCACCGCTCCATGCTTCCCTTGATGCTCTCTGCACCCGACCATCCCCAAGCCACCACTCCAGAGCCCTGCCCCCAGCACTGCCCAGGTTCTCTCTGCACATTGTCCAGTATAACCCAGACCAACTCTGTAGGGCTGAAACAGCATACTGAATGCTAAGACCACAGCAGTGTTAAGATATTGAAATGCCCCCATTTCTAATAGTAAATAGTCACTACTCTGAGTCTCCCACCCCATCCCCAGTACCCCAGCCACACTGGCCAGTCCTCCCAAGACTTCTCCTGTCCCCATGATCCAGTACCTAACCTCCCCGAAGCTGCTCCTGGACTAGACATTAGAACATCTGTTCTAATGGGCTCATGCACCCCACTAATGTACAAAGCTTTATGAATCACCTCTGCAAAGAACTATAACATAATGCAGAGTGAGGTAAGGGTTCTTCCTTAATTTATGATTCATTGAGTCATTCTACCAATAATTATCAGTCACTCTATGTTTGAGACACTAAGCCAGGCTCTAGGGCCTCCAAACCAAATGAGGTCTCTGCCGTCATGGCACTTACATTCTCACAGAGGAGACAGACAGCACGTGAGAAAATAAATATACACACATGAATAAGTATCTATTTTGACCAAGGATTCAGAAGGAAATGAGATTAACTTAGGGAAGTCAGAAATGGCTTCCGAAAGAAGGCTATATTTAAAATGAACCTTAAGGAGGTACAGGGTCTCTGCAGGCCCAGATGAAGATGGACCGCATAAGCGCAGGCATTAGGCAGGAAGCATGGTGAGTGTTTAGGGACCAGGAGTCCAGTCGGTCTGGACAGAGGGCTCCTGGGAGATCAGACGAGAAATGTAAGCAAGTTGACTGACCCAACCACTTCTCACACCTGAAGGTGGACAGATACACCACCAAACAGACAGGTCTAGACCCCAAGTCTCAGCCTCATGGCCCTCCAGCAAAATACCCACATGAACATTCACTAATCTGTACATAAGTCCCCTGTGTAAATTGGGCAATGTGTATACTAGACAAAATGCAAAACAGCCTATGGGGTGCCTGGGTGGCTCAGTGGGTTAAGTGTCCTACTCTTGGTTTTGGCTCAGGCCATGATCTCAGGGTCATAGGATTGAATTCTGTATCAAGCTCCACACTCTTTCTCTCTCTCTCCCTCTCTCTCAAAAATAAATAAATAAATGAAATCTAAATATTTTTTAAAAAGCTAGCCCAAGGGGTGAGTGGGGCAGCCCTTGCTTTCCCTACCAAGCTGGGCACACTGGTATGGGATTTTTAAGAGTCTCATGGTCTACCGACTGAGCAAGCTGGGCACATGGTATGGGATTTTTAAAAAACATTTTCTGCTTTTGCCCCACTTTGTGTCAGAAGGCTGGTATATCTCCAAAGGGAACTTTTTTCCGTTCCATACAGAAGGCCAAGATAGGCTAGCAACAGCCCTGCACGGATACTCCTCTCCCTGGTCAGACTGTTCTGTTCCTCTCAAGTAAATTCTCTGGAACACCCCTTTGTCTACACATTCCATTCCCACCTCTACAGCCTTATCCATAAAGCCCACACAACCCCCTTTATCAAACCTCTTTCTTTTTTTTGGCCAAGCACCCCATACACACCTCTTGAAATGATCATTTCCTTCATCCAGACTGCTCCTGAATCCCAGCACTTCTTTGAATCCTTCCCTGCCCCACCTGGCCTGACCCCTCCCTTTGCATGGCTCCCACAACTTCCTCTTCCTTCATCACCCCCACAAATAGTTCCCTGATTTGTTTCATGTTTGTATGTTAACTCAGTGGGAATCTGTCACCTGTGGGTCTTTGACACATATGAATGCAGCAATGGTAGCTCACCCAGATTGTAAACTGCCAGAACTAGAAACAAGTCCTGTGAACATATAACTCACTCACCTGTCATTAAAAGAAACCCATGTGACTGTTGCTATTGGTAACCTGTGCTTCATTCATCAAGAAAATGGGCTGAGGGGCACCTGGGTGGCTCAGTCATTTGAGTATCCAACTCTTGATCTCGGCTTAGGTCTCAACTCAGGGCCATGAGTTCAAGCCCCACGTTGGCCTCCATGCTGGGTGTGGAGCCTACTTGAAAGGAAGGAAGGAAGGAGGGAAGGAAGGAAGGAGGGTAAGAAGAAAGGAAGGAAAAAGGGGAAAGAAAATAGGCTGCCATTAATTCATTGAGTCCATTCATTTAACAAGTATACACTGAATATTTAATATATGCCAAGCACCAGCAATGTAACAGCAAAAAAAGATGATGTCCCTCTCCTTGGAGACGTTCATTTAAGATTTTGTATATGTGTATCTACTGCATGCCAGGCATTGTACTAGATTCTGGGGTGAGCCTGGCATGTGTGTTAAGGAAGGAAGTCTTCGAGGAGGTATAAGTGTACAGCAGGGCAAGGTCTTGCTGCTGGGCTGCGAGCTTAAACCCTGTCCTGTGGGCAAATCTTAGAGACCCTTAAGATTAAGGGTCTCTAAGCAGATGACTGATTGTCTCACATTCCCTAACGCCACCTTTCTAAACTACCGACTTATGTTCTAAAATGGTCTAAAATCCCGCATCCCCACCCCTTATCCTTCCGAAGACATATCACCAGTGTTACATTTACGGTAAGGCTCTTGCGTTGCATTGCATTGTATTGTATTGTCCGGAGTCATAATCATCTGTGTGTGTGTCTGACTCACCCACTAATCTGTGAGAAACGGAAGCCAAGGACACACAAAGGTCATCTCTGCATCCTCAGCACCTAGCACATGTTCTGGTGTGTTCAATAAATGATTACTGGATGGGTGGGTGGATGGATGGATGGTTGGATGGATGGATGGTTGGTTGGATGGATGGATATATGGACTGATGGGTGGATAGAGTGAGTTCTGGTAGTGAGCAATGAAACAAGAAATCATAGAAAACTGTATGGAATTGACCAACGAGAAGTCAAAAATAGTAAAGGAACCATAAATGTTGGTTAATTGCAGATGCATACAAAGGCAGTCCAACTCCTCTGGGGATGTTTCTTCCTGTGGAATCTCTACATCTCATCCGCCCAGACCGTTTACCCTGGAATCAAGGCCAGGGTTACTCAGCAGGCTCTGGACTATGGTAAGTCAAGGGCTTCCAGAAGCCAGGCTACAGTCCCCCAGGTGGAGTTTATATGAGTTCCAAGCTCATATTGGACTGTCTCATGCCTGAGGCAAGCTCTCCTGTGGGATGACTCCTGTGCGGAGACTGTTAAGATGGCTGGGAAGGAAGTGTTGTCCAAAAAACAATCACCTTGATGGTAGGTCTGTCCAAACATGACCACAGATACTCATTCTCTCCCCACCCCCTACCCCCTGTACCCCATCATGCACATACAATGAACATCTCTGCTCTAAAGGAGGATACATCATAGGCTAGAGGGGAGGAGATGGGAGAGTGAAAGTAACACCTTAGAGCTTCAGAAAGGGCTTAATTCCAAAAGGAGCTAAGAATCCCCTAAAATTGCGCGCCAAGTTTAATATAGATGGTGATTGGGAATTTTTCTTGAGAGAGGCTCCATACATTCATTAGATGTGAAGAGGAGCCTGGGATGCTGAAAGATTAAGAAAAACTCCTTTAGAGGTGGAGAGAGAAAAATGTTGAGCAGAGCTGGGGGGAGGGCAGATTGTGTATGGGAAAGGAACTGCAAAATCAAAGTGTGCGGGCCTAGTTCTATCCTATAAATCTTGGCCCAAGATTAGCTGAGTACAGGCAGATAGATTCACTCCGATCCTTTCTTAACTAAAGCAGTCAGCCCAAGTACTGCTAGTCTAACTCAGAAACACCTAAGTGTGACCAGGAAACACCTCACCTGCTGTACCAAAAAAAGAAACACAGGAAGGATGGAGGGAAGGAAGGGAGGGAAGGAGGAAGGAAAGACTGAGTTTTGGGCAACTCCTTGTCCTTCCCCCAGTACCTCATCTGGAACAGCGAATCTAAGGTTGATCCATGTTGCACAATTGCCGTATGAGCTGGCTATATACTGAGAAATACATGCCAGGAATGTATGTCAGGATCCACATGTCTATATGCATGTATGTATGTGTGTATCTTGTTACTGTACTGATATACTTATGTGCGCAGAAATACGGATCAGAAATAGAAATCTTGTAACATTATTGAAGTTGTGAGAAGAGTTTATTCCACTCTCAAGATCAGAGCAATTAAAAGAACAGATCTAATCAGTTCCCATGGATATGGGTCTCAATTCTGCCCCTTTACTCAATATGTAGGGTTGGCCCAGTGGGTTTTCTCATCTGGAAAACAGGGAGAATGACAATAATGGTGCCCCCGTTATGATGTGAGGACCAGATGGGATCATCTGTAGAGATACGGCGTGGGGTGGTGGGGAAGGCAGGCTTTTTTTTTTCTTGAGATTTTATTTATTCATCTGACAGAGAGGGAGAGAGCACAGGTAGGGGGAGCAGCAAGCTCCCTGCTGAGCAAGGAGCCTGATGCAGGGCTTGATCCCAGGACTCCGGAGTCATGACCTGAGCTGAAGGCCGACACCTAACCGACTGAGCCATCCAGGCGCCTGGGAAAGGACGGGCTTTAAAGTCAGAACCATGTCTTGGTCGAATATCTATCATGGCTGAGCCTCATGGGCTCTGGTTTGATTTAATTCCCACAACAACCCTACAAAGAAGAGATAGTCATTTTGTGGAGGGAGGGATCTGAGGCTCAGAGGAGCTGGATCGAATCTGCCACATCACACACCAGTAAGGAGGCAAGGCAGGATCAGAGCTCAGGTCCGCTCTGCCTGATGTCAAAACTCGCGTTCTCTGCTCTGCTTGGCGTTCCTCCAGAACCTCACTGATGACACGCAGTAGCTGTGAGCTCTGAGACAAGCCCGTGAATCTCTCTGACCCTCAACTGTGTCCTTTGTGAAATAGGAATAATAATGCCTCTGTCACTGGGGTGCTCTGAGGATCAAAGGACAGAATATGTGTAGCGCGTAGACAGCCCTGGTACACACAGGCACATGATTATTGTGATCTTACAACAGTGTTGGGATTCAAAACTAAGCTGTCTGCTAGTGCCTTTGCTTCCGTCTTTATATCCTTTATATCCTGTCCCTGCATTCCTGTATTACAGTATTATTCATGGTATTCTAGAGGATAAGATCTGCTCTGAATCTCCACGGGGATAGCCTAAGTGGAAATGAGCCTAAGCCGCAAAATGAGGGGTGAAGGCAAAGCTTCCTCCTTAAAAGGTTGAAATGAAAAGATCGTTCTTCATTACTGTGTCAGTTACTTTTCTCAAGCTCTTTACATGAAAGGGGGCTCTTTTTCTCCATGAACTCAGAAAAATGTGTCCTGTGGTGGCACCATGTAAAGACAGATTTATTCCTGAATTGCACAAAAGCGGGGCTTAATAACCCTTTTGGAGTCTTGGATCCTTTGAGAATCTGATGCGAATATGGACCTTCTCCCCTGAAAAATGAGACACAGATGACATGCACACACACGTCCTACTCACAGTCTTTTACTAGGATTTCAGCAGGGTTAAGAGTGCCCAACAGTCCATGTACCTCAGGCCAAAAATAGCTAAACTGAAAGAATCTAGAGGAGGGGCGCCTGGGTGGCTCAGTCAGTTGGGCTGCCTTCGGCTCAGGTTGTGATCTCAGGGTCCTGGGATCAAGCCCTGCGTCAGGCTCCCTGCCCGGGGAGTCTGCTTCTCCGTCTGCCTCTTCCCCCACTCATGCTCCCTCTCTCTCTCTTTCTAATAAATAGATAAAACATTTTTAAAAAATAAAGTATCTAGGGGAAAGGAGAGAATGTGGAGTAACTTTTTAATAAGGCAAGAATTCTGGAGCCAAATCACCCAGATTTAACTATGGGACCCCCAGTTCTTTGCTATGTGCCTTAGGTGAGAATTCACCTCTTTGAGGTTCAGTTTGTCCATCTGTAAAATGTGGATAATGGTAGTATTTTGTACTTCTCCTATCACAGCACCCTGTAGTAGTACCCTTTAGCTCTGGCTCCATAATGAGAATCTCTCATGCTGTTAGTTCTGGGGTCCTGGGGTCTTCATTAGCCTCTCTGAGGATCAGTGCTTTCGTCTGTGAAACACGGACAGTAGCCCCCCCTTTTAGGGTTGCTGCTTTCTAAGTTTCTAGGAGCGGGCCTCAGTCAGTAAACCTCACGTGTGTGTTTAAGGGAGTATGCCACTGTCATCTTTGTCATTATCAGTAAATGCTCTCTTTCCTTCATAGGCGTTCTAGCTGGGATGGAGATGATTGAGCAAATGGTTAAGGAAAAAAATATCCCAGACCTAGAAGGTTCTGAGTCTCTGGAATTTCTGAAGGTTGACTATGTGAACTACAATTTTTCAAAGTAAGTAGAAGAGTATTTTTAGCAAGTGAAATTATTCTTTAAAACCTTCGGGTTGTGGCTGTGCCCCTCGGTGTTCTGGTGTAACACCACGGACCTGCAGTGTAGAATTTAACCCATCTGTGGTAAGGGGCTTATCAGGTGAATGACCTCAAGAAAGAGGGGTCACAAAGCTGACAAAGAGTGGAAGATTGGGTTCAGAACAGGGGTCCAAGTCGTACCCCTACTGCACACTAGTTGTGGCACCTGGTGAATCTGCTCAGAGTCTCGATGTCCTTGCCTCTTTCCTAAAAGGAGAACTCCTTGCCCCTTGAATAAGAAGAGAAATTTTTACCCATCCCGTTGCTGCCTCCACCCCCTAAACCTAGACGCGGGATTCAGTCACAGTCTCAAAACCAAATCTACCCTCAGCAAGGCTTCCCTTACTTCAGCGATGCGTAGCTGAGATATCAGAGGTTATAGAAATGGGCCACAAATAAGAGGGTCGGAAGAAAGAGTAAAAAGGGTGGTTCAGTCGGTTAAGTGTCCGACTCTTCATCTCCATTCAGGTCTTGATCTCAGGGTCATGAGTTCAAGCCCCACATTAAAAAAAAGAAAGAAAAAGAAAGGATAGAGGGATTCTATGGAAGCCCCACAGTTTTATCTGAACCCAGCCTTTTCGTATTTCTCTGCCCTACCACCCTCAGTTCTGGCTTCTGTCCTCAAGTTTGTCTCGTGGGTCAGTATGGCCACTGCAGTTCAGCCATCAAACCCATATTCTAGTCCCAAGAAGAAATAAGAGGACTCCGTAATGGACGGATTTTACTTAGTCTTATGCCCATACTTATTATTATTAGCAAGAGAGCCTGGAAAATTCATTTTCCAAGCAGATATCTTTGTCCCTGAACAAATTCAGGGATTCAGAAGAAGGAGGAATGGATGTTCAGACAGCAGCTGGCAGTCTCTGTCGTAGTTGCCAACAAAAGCCCCAAAGTGGGGCGCCTGGGTGGCTCAGTGGGTTAAGCCTCTGCCTTCGGCTCAGGTTATGATCCCACGGTCCTGGGATTGAGTCCCGTGTCAGGCTCTCTGCTCGGCGGGGAGCCTGCTTCTCCCTCCCCCTCTGCCTCCTTCTCTGCCTACTTGTGATCTCTCTCTCTCCATCAAATAAATAAATAAAACCTTTAAAAAAAAAAAAAAAGCCCCAAAGTGCAGTACAGGGAGAGGACATCATTGTGAGTTTCAGCTCAATCTTGAAGGTAAAGCAGAGAGTCAGGATTTTATAAGGAATTATCTGTGATTCACAATTTGCCCCCAAGCCTTTATCAATCCAGTGATAACTCCCTGCTGCTCTAACCCTTTGGAGTAATACTTTCCCTGTTATCAAGGATACCATTCTATAAAACCATGAATTTTTTGGAGGGTTTGGGGGGATGGGGAGAAGAATGTGATCTAGGAAAAGCTCCTAGCAAATGCTCTAGTTGCTAATAGAGGTGGCCATTCAACAAGTATTTATTGAGTACCTACTAGGTACCAAGGCTTTGTTCTACACATAGGGGATATTGTAGTGAGGGACACAGATATCCCCTGCCCTTAATGTCCAATAAGAGAGATGGACATTATATGTTTACAAAGTGAATTATTTAGTTATAGAGACGATAGTGCCCCAGCAGAAAAATCCAGAGTTAAACATGTATTATGAAATGTAGGTGAAGATTGCTAATGGGAGTAGAGAAACCGGTACAATACTCTGACCTGTGCTGCCCACACAGGAGCCACATGTGGCCACTGGGCACTGGAAATGGGAGTAGTGCAACTAAGGCACTGAAGCTTTACTTACTTGATTTTAATTAATTTAAAAATAAAAAATGGTACTCAAGTCAATTACTGAAAAGCTTTTAGGTATGCATGGAACAATTTGATTATGGAAATGTACTTTTTCGGCTGACAATTTTACCCAATCTAAATATAGGGCAAGGATTTCTGATGAAATTCAATGTTCAGACTGAGTCATATTATGAATGTAAAAAAAAAAAAAAAAGACCATATATTGAAGACTTATTTTGTTTTTTTTTTTTAAAGATTTTATTTATTTATTTGACAGACAGATCACAAGTAGGCAGAGAGGCAGACAGAGAGAGAGAAGGGAGGATGCAGGCTCCCCGCTGAGCAGAGAGCCCGATGCGGGGCTCAATCCCAGGACCCTGGGATCATGACCCGAGCCGAAGGCAGAGGCTTTAACCCACTGAGCCACCCAGGCGCCCCTGAAGACTTATTTTGAAAAAGAGAAAACAAAATATCCCATCAATAATTTTTGTATTGATTATGTGTTGAAATGATACTATTTCAGATGTATTGGGTTAAGTAAAAAAATTAATAAAATCACTCTCACCTGTTTCTTTTCCTTTTTTTAAATGTGGTTACTAGAAATTTTTAAATTATATATGCGGTTCATATACCATTTCTATTAGTGCTATTTTAGAAGGTTATTTACAAGGACTTTTTTTTTTTAACACATGCCATTCGACCTACCAATCCCACTTCTCAGCATCCTTACTAGAAAGACACACACGAACAGCATGTATGAGGATGTTCCATATAGCATTGTTTATAGCACAGAAACAGCTGGAAATGACCTAGATGTCCAGCAACAAAGAAATTATTTTCTTTAATGATATATCCATAGCTTGACTACAAAGAATGCATTAGACCTATATGTATCACACTGAAAATATTTCCAAGATCTGTTAAATGAACGTCTACCATCTTCTCCCCATAGTGGACTCAGAGTGTATGACAAAGACACGTGGGAAAGGATGCAAAATAGAAGAAATAGTAAATAAGCATTTGTTATCAGCTATCACATTTATGTTTTACATTTTCCTTAATCTTAGTTCATGACAATGCCTTCCTCCCGTGCTGCAGTTATAAGCAGATGATCTCATTTTGTCTTCTCGACCTACCCATGAGTAACCCTTCTTTTGAGTGACTAACTGAAAGAGATTAGTGTCTGACCCAGGGTTGCTCGGCTAGCACAAAACTCAGCTCCAAGTCAAGGGCCCCTTGCATAATACATGCAGTGGCATAGCCTACTGGCTAGGAACCATCTGAGACAGATTGAGGAGGGCTCCAGGTCTGGTTCTACCACTTATATATGACTTCAGTCACATTCCTTATCTTCTCATCTCTGGATTGCAGATTGCAAAACCAGCAACAACCTCATGGGATTATTGTGGGGATTAAAATGAGCTAATACATGTAAAGTGCTTACCACAGTGCCTGGCAGGGAGCAACCACTTAGCACATGAGCTGCCAACCTGTACGGATTCCATGCAGCCCGTAGCCTCCTGCCTACTGTTGACAGCTCAGACAGTCCTAGGGGAAGTAAAACTCTAAGTTTCTAGGGAAGTATCTTCCAGGGAAGATACTGTCCACATAGATGGCGTCTGGGACTAGGAGGAAGGTGCCTTGTGATTATACCAGTGATGCGGGGAGGGGCTCTGGTGGCATTTAGTTGGCAAATAAGCCAGGTACCCTGAGACGTGTATAACAGTCCTCTATACCAAATAGTTGTCCCATCCAAAATAATAATATCCTCCCCCCCCCCCCCCCGAGAAACATTGGAGCAGCTGAAAGGAAAAACCATGGTGGCAGTGTTGTACCTATACTGTCTTTAATGAAGCTAAAGAAATTGATTATTTTCAGATTTGTTTCTATACTTGCTCATTTCCCCCTTCAACTAGACACCAGGGGCTTCTTGGCAAGTGTTAAAGGGGAATTAGAAGGCAGTGCCCAGAGGTGCTTGGGGGGCTCCGTCGGTTAAACATCTGACTCTTGATCTTAGGGTTATGAGTTCAGAAAAAAGAAGAAGAAGAAGAAGAAGGTGGTGGTGCCCAGAGGCAGCTCCTCCGATCTGAGGCTCCTTCCTCCATAGGAATTCATGATTGCTTTTAGGAGTTCCACAAACCTCCTCTATGATTTTGCCTTACTTAGAGATGCGCTAGAAGACATGGGCTAACCTCTCTCTTTTTGTTTCACAGCATAAAAATCCCTGCCTTCTCATTTCCAAATACTTCATTAGCCTTTGTGCCTGGGGTGGGAATCAAGGCCCTGACCAACCACGGCACCGCCAACATCAGCACCGACTGGGAAGTCAAGTCTCCGCTCTTGTAAGTGTTCCTCTCAAAGCTGCTGCGGCTGTTCTGGGGAGAAATGGAACGAAATTGAAAGCACATAAATTAGCTGGTGTTTTTGACGTTAGGCTTCTTTCCCTCCACCACTAACAATCTTTCTCAAGAGCACTTCTTTCCAGGAGAGATTTAAATCAGGATATCTCTGCTGGGGGCTGGGCAGGGGAGTGTCAGGGGCTGAAAAGCATCCTTCCCTTAAAGGCAGAGCAAAGTGTCATTTAAGACTTCCTAAGAGCTGGGAGTCCCTGACCGTTGGAGCAACGGACATGTGCTCAACATTGTAGACCTTCACTGAGTCACTGTGTGTTCTTGGGCCGTTCCACACACTTCCCCGTCCTTGGGGCAACTGATGGGAAATGGGCCTTCCTACCTCACAAGGAGATTAGAGGATAATAGTCAGCGGGAGCCCAATTCTCTCCTGACCAAAAGGCCTTTGCACACTCTTAGAGAAAGGAGGGATCAAACTCAAGTCACACTTAAAGACCACCTACTGCATGGAAGTCATGGTCATGGGGTAATGTTTAGGTCTGCCCCGGTTAGTTCCCCAGAAAGTGCATCTACTCATCCACTTGGTCATTCAACAACCATTTATCGAGTGCCAACCACGGACCATTTATCCCCATCTCAAGAACTCTACACTTGTACACTGTAAAGAAGTAATATATTTATTCTCCCATAAGTAACATAGATTCAGGGATTCATTCATTTCTTTGCTGACTCATCAGCCACATATTAAGTGCTTATGCTATGTGCTCCTCCTGGGGGTGTGGACATGAATAGCACACACTCCAGTCCCTCAAAGAGTTCACAGACTGCATCTAGTGTCCCGTCCCCATCTTTGCTCCTCCTAAATAAGGAGGAGCATGTTCTCTGTCCACACAGGCATTGTACATGAATGGTGCTTAATACGTGCTTGGCCACCGTGGGGGCCAGAGCACCCAGGATAAAAATGCTAAGCTAAAGCTGTCCCCATCCCCATATTCATTGCTTCCTTTGTTTGGTAAATGCTCAGCACCTACTCTGCTCCTACCTGTTCTTAGTGACAAAGGTCCTTCCCTCCAGGAGCTTAGAGGCTGCAGGTAGTCAGAGAAATGACCCATCTCACCCCTGCCCAGGCCTGGGTAACCTCGAACTTTTTCTGTCAACAGCCAAGACACAGGGGGAGCTGATCTGTTTCTCTCTGGTGTCTTCTTCACCGGTATCATTGTCCTGGCCCGCAACGACTTTGGTCACCCAATCATGAAGCTCCAAGACTGTTATGCCCAAGTGAGCCACGCCCACGTGTCATTTTCCGGAGAACTCAGGTGAGTGATGGCATCATGCTGGGCAGTTGCTGGTCTGGAACCAGATTACCCGGCAGGGCCTGAGGAGGTTCACGACCAGCAGATTCGGTTCCTGAATAAGCCCACTTTTTTCTCTTTTCTCTCCAGTGTCCTGTACAACTCCTTTGCTGAACCCATGGAGAAACCCATTTTAAAGAACTTAAATGAAATGGTAAGTCTTTAGAGGTGATGCAACCACAGTAAAATGCTCAGCAGTTCTGCCATGTTTTACCTAATTTTTAGTCAATAAACCTTTATTGAGCACCTGTTGTATATCATCCAAGGCACTTTCACACACATTATCCTTGCACTTTACTAAGTTTCCACCATGGGCCAAACAGTGTGGTAGGTGCTGGGGATGCAGGGATGAATGAAACAGTATTCCTTCCCTCAAGTGCTCAGCACAGGTTGGGCAAACAACCAACACACGTTTATTTATTGCGCACCTACTGTGTGCCCAGCACGAGGCTACAGGCTGTTGGGGATATAAAATAGGAATAAACTTATTGTGTTTTTAGGTAAACTCAACTCAGGCTTGTAGAACATTGACTGAATGAGTATTTGATTTTAATACATAATTACATGATCAGTAGACTGAACCAAAGGGGTTCAGGGAAGTGGAAAGATTCAGTCAAAAGGGCCTGAAAGTCTCCTGGGGGATATTTGTAGAGGATGCAGGACTTGAACTGGGCCTTGAAGAATAAGTACAATTTTGACAGGTAAGGAATGGGAGAGAAGAATGGATGTTTCCAAGAAACAGTATCGGTTAAGATAACTTCCAAAGTTACAAGTGTCTGGATTCCAGAACGTGGTGTTTGAGGAAGGGGAGAGATGGAATTGGTTGTGTGCCCTCTTTCCAGTCCAGGCCATACCATTGCTGGACACTTTACCCATATCTGGGGGGAGACAAGGAGAAGGAGGAGGAGGATGGGAAATGAGAGGATGGAAACGGTATCTAGAAGCCTCCGTCCCCCTCCTGTCTGGCAGGCAACAGGTGCTTGATGAATGTCAGTGAGGAAATCAACGTGCAAATGAATTTGGCAGCTTGTCCGAGGAGCTTGCCCAGCTGGTCAGGGCACTCCGAGGTTGCCCGGGCTTTCTCCAGGCTCACCTGGCAGGTGCTGAGCGCCAGCGCACAGGCGTGCCAGAGAGTGACAGGGAAAGCCCTGTCGGCTTGGGGACCCCACACTCGCCATCGCTCCTCTGCTGGAAGCCAGGTGTGGTTCTCTGGCCTCAGACAGGAAGCCACTAGCTAAGTTTGCCTGGAGTGTGTACAGGCCTCAGAGACATGGGTGCTTTGCTTCAGGTAGTCCCTCTGTGCCACGGGAAAACAGAAAAGAGCGCTCAGACCACAGCTAGCTGAATTCCAAGTCCCAGTTATGTAACCCCTGGCAATCCACTCAAGCTCTCCAAACATCGTTGTTCCCATCTGTGAAGGGCGGACAGTGGTGCCCACCTCTCAGCACTGTCATGAGGCCAAAATGGGGTTAAAGCAGCACAGCTGGGCGGGCGGCCGTACATGGATTACTTCTGTTTCTGCTCACAACAGCATGACGAAGTAGGTACAATTATTGTCCTCTTGTTGCAAATGAGGAAACTGAGAACAGACTACAAATCTCGTGCCAAGGGAGTCAACCCGAGGCGGCCAGGCTCCCAAGCCTCTGCTAGTAACCGCCATGCTGAGTGCTTAGCACACGCCTGGCACGCGGTGGCCCACCCATGTTGGCACTCTTCCTCCTTCCTAAAGACAAGCTCAAGTCCAAGTCAAGATCGCTTTTCTAGGGGCACCTGGGTGGCTCAGTGGGTTAAAGCCTCTGCCTTCGGCTCAGGTCATGATCCCAGGGTCCTGGGATCGAGCCCCGCATCGGGCTCTCTGCTCAGCAGGGAGCCTGCTTCCCCCTCTCTCCCTGCCTGCCTCTCTGCCTACTTGTGATCTCTCTCTCTCCTGTCAAATAAATAAAAAATATCTTTAAAAAAAAAAAAAAGATCGCTTTTCTAACTCCAAAAGGGGTTCTGATCTAACAGATGTCTCATGACTGGGCTCTCAAGCCAGCCGAGTGGGACAGTGAGGGCCCCAGCTTGCGCCCGGAGGCAGTGGCGTCCCCACAGCCGGGAAAAGCCCAGCAGCAGGTCCTCAGGGGTGACCGCACCAGAAGAGAAACCAGGGGCTCATTCTTTCACTGGGCTGACTGGGTGTAGTCCCGGTTGCTCCCAAGTTTAGCCCGCATTCAATGACATGCCACGCATACACCCAGAGTGTAGGGTCCACAGGCATCAGTGAATTTGAGGGAAGGTCCTGGTGACCAAAGGGAGAATGGCTCCTAACCAGGACTTGGCTGGCAGGGTCTAGACCCCTAAGTAGTGCAATGTGGTAACCTGCAATTTTTTTATTCCTTTTATGGCCAGCTCTGTCCCATTATCATGAGTGAGGTGGGAGCCCTGAACGCCAACCTCAGCATGCTGGAGGGTGAGTCCTCGGGCTGCCTCTTCGGAACGGTCCTCTTCCTGCCTTCAGACTCTGGTGCTCTGCCGGCTGGCTTTTCGACGTAAGATAGGCCAGCTCTCCTACCTGCTTTACCCTCTGCAAACTAGAGCCACGGGAAACGCCAGCTCTCGCACGAAATCCATCCTCTTCAGGGTGATTCATGCTAATCTCAACCAAGTTAGCCCCTTCCTCCCCCTGTTCCAGCCCCTTCGGTGGCTGCTTGCTGCCTCAGGATCAAGTCCAAATGCCTTCACATGGACCACAACACCTGCCCCCCATGCTCGGGCTCAGCCCACCCCTCTCAGCCTCATCTTGTCCCTTTCTCTGCTCTCCGGCCATCAAACTGCTTCTACTGCCCCCACACCCTTTGCTGGGCTCATGCTGCCCTCCCTGCCTAGAAGAGCTTCCCCTCCCCCCCACATTTATTCAAATAGATGTGTATTGAACACCTATTTCCTTACCAGCACTGCGTCAAACCCTGAGGGGTCCAGTCCCTTCCACTTCTGACCCCTGTGCCATCCCTTGTCCCGTCCACTCCTCATTATCATTTAAAATGGGCAGGTCCTGCTCCCCTCACAGCATGGTGATGGGATCTGTTCAGACTGAATTTGAAAGCATTTTAAAAACTATAGTGACGGGGCGCCTGGGTGGCTCAGGGGGTTAAGCCTCTGCCTTCAGCTCAGGTCATGATCTCAGGGTTCTGGGATCGAGCCCCACATTGGGCTCTCTGCTCAGCAGGGAGCCTGCTTCCTCCTCTCTCTCTGCCTGCCTCTCTGCCTACTTGTGATCTCTGTCTGTCAAGTAAATAAATAAAATCTTAAAAAAAAAAAAAAAAAAGATAGTGACATGGGGCAGTACTGTTCCCTCACCTTGGCAAGTCCCTTTGTCTCTTCTTGTTTCTTACCACCCTCTGTGGAATAAAGCAGGCTGGTGTGCAAGAGGAGAAGGTGTGCTACTCAGATGTTTTGCTCTAGAGCAGGGGGGAGGTCTTCATATCACAGAGCACGTGGTGCTGGTCAGGAAAGCTGCTCTCCCAGGCCGGGTCTCACTCCCAAGCACTGCACTCCTGCGCATACAACCTGCCTCAGACTCTGAAATTTTGCCTCCTGCGAACCCCGCCTACCATCCCGGGGGCCCTAGCCTCCTGCTGTGCTCTGAAAATGATGATACAAAGAATGAATTGGGGTGCCTGGGTGGCTCAGTGGGTTAAAGCCTCTGCCTTCAGCTCAGGTCATGATCCCAGGGTCCTGGGATCGAGCCCCAAATCGGGCTCTCTGCCCAGCAGGGAGCCTGCTTCCTCCTCTCTCTCTCTCTCTCTCTCTGCCTGCCTGTCTGCCTACTTGTGATCTCTGTCTGTCAAATAAATAAATAAAATCTTTAAAAAAAAAAAAGAATGAATTGAATTAATAGACTGTGCATGAGAATTTTCTTGGCCTGTTTAACTGAGGGAATTTTATTCTTGTCTGTCTGTCTCTCAACATTTCTTTTTAAAAATTACTTCTAATTATAACAGTAATACATACTCACTGTAAAAAGTTAAAGTTCTAACTATATAGAAGGCTATACCATAGAACTTGAAAGTGTCCCATTACACCAACCTAATATATGTGGTTTAATATTAATACATGACTTTGTCTAATTTCTTTTCAAAAAAGTATGTATGCATTGTGCTTGCATGTGTGTGTCTATACATGAAAGGCTAAAAACAGAAGGTTATTGAAGTTTCCCTGCATATAATGTGATTAAGAAGGGTTTTTAGGGCGCCTGGGTGGCTCAATGGGTTACGCCTCTGCCTTCGGCTCAGGTCATGATCTCAGGGTCCTGAGCTCTCTGCTTGGCAGGGAGCCTGCTTCCTCCTCTCTCTCTCTGCCCACCTCTCTGCCTGCTTGTGATCTCTCTCTGTCAAATAAATAAATAAAATCTTAAAAAAAAGGGGGGGGGGTGGTTTACTTTCTTCTTTTGACTTACCTACTTATCCCAGGTTTTGAAAAGTGAGCATGTATTACTTACGAAATAAGAATAATTGTTATTTTAAATAACAGAGAATTAAAATTGTATTGCTCTGCATAGATAATAGTCAGATGCTATACTATACCTTTAATAAATATGAATTTTCATTTTTATTTGTTATTTAGTTTTAACCAAGATTGACAACTATACTCTCCTGGACTACTCCCTAATCAGTTCTCCGGAGATTACTGAGAATTACATGGAGCTGAATTTGAAGGTAACTCTATCGTCACCAAATTCTCATCCTAGCTATCAACAGCCAGTATTTGCAGAGCAAATATTCTATGCAGAAGGAAATATCACTAAGTACGCTTCAAATAATTTAATGTCCTTTCAAGCAATTCCCTCATGCTTGTGTTCTTTCAAAAGACCCTTCAGCAGTTTCTTGATTGGTAAATGATGGTTTGGATTTGCCCAACATCCGACTGCCTTCCTCAAGGAAAGTATCATGATGACTACGTCTGTGGGGTCAGGTCTGAGGCTAAGAGGCAGCAGGAAGAGGGGCTCTACATGTATTAGAACTCAACCCATCAGCAGATTGCTCATATGGACACTCCTGTTCCTGTCTGGTCAGCCAGTTTAACTGAGGGCTGTCAACCTCTTGACCTCGGTCAGGGCCATTTGCACATGAAAATGGTATTTGCTGATTCTGGAAAAGAGATTGTCTTTACATTTAGTTTTGCCCCATGGCTGGTATCCGTGGGGTTTTTTTTTTTTTGTTTTGGTTTTTTGTTTTTGTTTTTTTTTTGAAGTGCATATTGACTTATATTTCTTTTTTTTTTTTTTAAGATTTTATTTATTTAGGGGCTCCTGGGTAGCTCAGTTATTAAGCATCTGCTTTTGGCCCAGGTCATGATCCTAGGGTCCTGGGATCCAGCCCCACATCAGGCTCCCTGCTCAGTGGGAAGCGTGCTTCTCCCGCCCCGCTGCCTGCTGCTCCCCCTGCTGTGCTCGCTCTGTCAAATCTCTTTTTAAAAAAGATTTCATTTATTTATTTATTAGAGAAAGACAGTGAGCATGAGCTGGGGGAAGGGTGGGGGGTGGAGATGGAGAAGCAGACTCTCTGCTGAGCAGGGACCCAGATGGATGCGGGGCTCGATCCCAGGACTCTGGGATCATGACCTGAGCCAAAGGCAGACACTTAACCGACTGAGCCACCCAGGCACCCCTGACTTATATTTCAATCACTTCGAGTCTTTCAAATCAGTTAAATGTTACTCAAGACATCTTGTAATAATATCCTCTAGCCACTGAGGGCAGCATCAGGAATGCGTGGGAAATGCTTTAACCCATTGAGCGTCCCGGGTCCTTCTGAGGCTTTCCGTGACACCCCAGAGGCTCAGCCGCCACAGAGTTCGAAGGTCAAGGGTTTGGCATCTCTACATGCCCCTCAGGAACTATGCAGAGCTGTGTGTCCAGTTAAAATACACCTGCCTTCTGAGGGAATGTTACACCCCAGGGTGGACGGTCCACATACGCTCAAGAACTCATCAGAGCTGCCAGACCATCGTCACTGGCCGAGGAGTCAGAGGCCCTGTTGTGTTTTAACCCCTACTGAGTTTCTGGTGTTTTTCGGGTTCTGAATGAGCAGATCCACCTTCTCAGTGCTGTACACCCAAGTCTTGACCTGATACCCTGATCTTTCCCTCTGTTTTCCCACAGGGCGTGTTCTACCCCCTGGACAACCTCAGCGACCCCCCCTTCTCGCCAGTTCCTTTTGCGCTGCCAGAACGCCATGACTCTATGCTCTATATTGGAATCTCCGAGTTTTTCTTCAAATCTGCATCCTTTGCCTACTTTACAGCTGGGGCCTTCGATGCCACGCTCTCCATGAAAGAGGTGAGGAGAGTTCATGGATGGAACAATCAGCACCAGCATTTCATCTTATTATAAGTAGCCCATGGTGGGAAATTTATGTCACAGTTTCTATTTCCTGGGCCCTTTTAGACTATCAACCCTAGCAGGTCATGAATGGAGGGATTGTAAACTGAAAGCTTTTAGTAGCTGGGGAGTTGTTGAGTTTCTAGGTCTGCTAATTTCAGTTGTGTAGGATACCAGGCCTCTGTTCTAGGTTGATCTTAAGTAATGCCAGGACTTCCCTCCACCACTTATGACCTGTGACTTTGGGCATCTTCAATGTATTTAACTTCTCTGTGCCAGAGTGTCATCATTTAGACAATGGGAATAATAATTCCATACTCATAAAGTCAATATGGACATTAGAGAGGTTTAAATATACGGAAAGCATTCATGCCTAGCACGGAGGAAGTGTTCTTTATGTGTTGCTTACCATCATCATCATCACCGTGCCTGGTTTAATGCCAGCACCAATATTTCTCCTGCTGGTAATTGCAACTGAGTTATCTACAATGACCACTAAGAGGACACATACTCATGGATTCTCTTTGCCATGCCTCTCCCTTTCATGATCAGAACATTCTCTCCAGCCAACCAACAACTTTCAGTAAGCATCCCCTATTAATCTTTTCATTCCATGGGTCTTAATTATACAAGTGGTTCTAAAACTTGGGTTCAAAATACTAGGTATGGCAGCACCAGTGACCGTAGACTGCTGAGAATTAGAGAAATATAGCTTCAGATTTGGAAAACATTCATTTGTGAAGATAAATTACTTAAGTATCCTTTGTCTCAGCAGTCTCTGAAAAGGTGGGCAATATCTACAAGGGTTCTTGTTAACCACTGTAGGATGGTCATGCATGGATCATACGTGTGGGGCCTACACAGTATTGCCAAGGTTAAAAGGCACTTACTGAAAAGGAAGTTACTTCCTGTGTGACCTTGGGCAAGTGACTTCACTTCTTTGAGCCTCAGACTTCTTATGGTTGGGCTATAAAATGATAGGCCACTATTAAACACTGATTGTTTGTTGGTGTAACAACTTCATGATTCATAAAAATATAAGGAAAGCTAGGCTTTCCCCTGAAAAGAGAACCCAGGTAAAAATCTTACAGTAACATGATGGTCTTGATTTTCCAGATTTCCAACCATTTGGTTCAAAACTCTCAAGGCCTTGGCAATGTGCTCTCCCGGGTGAGTACTGAGGGTCTGACTCCTTGGTAGTGATTCTGGATTCACGGCAGTTACTTCTGGAAGATTTGTGGGTTTCTCTATTCCTTTTCGGTCCAAACCTGAGTCCATCTTTCCATTCTGAAGAGATTTCTTTTCTCTTTTTGATAAGATTTATTTAGAGAGTGAGTGTAAGTTGGGGGGGGGGGGGCAGAGGGAGAGGGAGAGACAGTCTTAAGCATACTTGGTGATGAGAGCCAGACCAATGCAGGGCTTGACCTCACCACCCTGAGATCTCAATCTGAGCCAAAATCAAGAGTCAGATGTCTGACTGACTCTGCACCTGGGGGCCCCCAGATTTTTTTTTCTTTTAATAAAATAGCCACAGATATTTACTAAACAAGTTATTATTAAAGGCATCATAAGTTTACAAAACAAATCAACTGCTCTTCCCTAAGTGTCCACCACACATTTTCATTAATAAGCTTCAGTGGGAAATGGGGGAATAGTGCCCATGTCTGTGCCTTTAGTGAAGCAACTCTTAATGTCATGCCTTCTCAGCCCTTGAATATGGGACACAGTGTCCTGAAAGGCTCAGGTTTGCTCTTGAGGACAGAGAGATGCTCACCGAGCTTCCTGATTCTAGAGCAAGGACCTGGAGACACACCTAGATTTGAATCCCAGTTCTTTAATGTATCCATCTGGAAGTGAAGGGAATTATTTAACCAGAGGCTCACTGTCTTCAGCTGTGAAATGGGGATTCTGATAGAACCCAGCCACAGGGATTTTGTGGAGAATAAACCAGACAATTCAGATAAGCTCAGTGAATGTCAGCCGTTATTATTATTTGTCTTGTGTCTGGTGGTGGTATGATTGCCGAAGAGCTTTGTTTCGAGTCTGACTGCATGACGTAAAATTTAATCACCCAGGCCACCCCAAACGTGTGATTTCCCATTAACTCAGCTCCCTGGTCTCCACTTCTTTCCTTGAACTTTGCAGATCGCAGAGATCTACATCCTGTCCCAGCCCTTCATGGTACGGGTCATGGCAACGGAGCCTCCTGCAATCAGTCTGCAGCCGGGTAACTTCACCCTGGACATCCCTGCCTCCATCGTGCTCCTCGCCCAGACAGAGAACTCAACCGCGGAAGCCATCGTGTCCATGGACTTTGTAAGGCCTGGGGGCAGGAGGGCGGCCTGTGGAGACCCGTCCCGTTCCCACAGCGGGCCACTGACCAGCAGTGCTCTGCTCAGTGTCTGGGGGTGTGAGGTCTGATTCATCAGTTAGTGGTGAGGACAGGGGTGGGACAGGGTGGGGGCGTCGAGGGGGCCGGTGCTCATACCCCCTACATGGTAAAACAGCTCTCCCCCTGCTCCGCTCCCTGCATGCCCTTCCCTCAGCTGCAGTTACATTGATCGCTGACTTTCTTTTGTTTTTCCCCAAAGTAAGTCAGTGGAATTCAAGGTTATTTGAGCAGATGGAGGCCAAACGCAACCCAATGGAAAGGGACAAATACAGTGAGTCTACACGAAATGTCACACACACACACACACACACGTACACGTACATGTACACATGCACACACAGTACATGAAGAGACGTGAGGAAAAAATAGAGTAATTTAAGGGAGATTCTTAAAAAGTCTTTATAGTTAGTTTCCCTGCCCACAAGAGAGCATTTTCAGATCTGCTTCTTCCCAGTGTCTCTAGCAATAAGAGGGAAAGTGGAGCTTCTGGTATTTCCAGTATAAGAAATTGTATTTGTGACCAAAATAGACAGACTCACTCCTCTTAGTAACGAACACTTTTGTTGTCTGCAGGTTGCTAGCACCAGTGTTGGCCTGGTTATTTTGGGACAAAGACTGGTCTGCTCATTATCTCTGAACAGGTAAGTTTAATTGATTTGACTGTTGAAAACCTTAGCAATAAGTGATTCAGCAGACCATAGAGACAAAGCGAAATTTAACAGGACAGGGGAAGTTACCACTGGGTAGAACATGAATCACTTAGGTACTCCTCTTGTCATGATCCCGATGATGTCAGACTATGGGCTTCACTAAAACTTTGTTGTGGAGCCTTTCTTTCTCCTCCCATTAGATACCATTCAGATCAAATGGGCAGCCGAGGTATAAATATAATTCCATCATATAAATTCGCATTCTAATGGTACCGTGATATAAATTAAAGACCCTCCTCAATAACTCCAGGAAGCGTGCTAGTGAGGAAAGAGGTCGAGGAACAAAGTGTCAAATCCCTGGTCACTGGTTGCATAACCAGGAGCGAGTCTGGGAACCTCGTTGTGCCTCGGTCTCCTTATCTGTAAAATACTGAAGTTGGGCCGGGTCATCTCTGAGGTAGCCGCAGGCTCTGACACCCTGACCCCTTACTAGACCATAGACTTTAACAAAACCACGCCCCATGGCCTAGCTGGTTCTCCAGTGAACGCCACGTGCTGTGGAAGGGGTCAGGTGGGTCACGTGGGTAGACTGTGGACAGTGATTGCCATTGAGAAGAACCGTCCGCAAAGCCCGTTTTCCTCGGCCCTGTGAGGCCGACAGTCAGAGCCATGAATGAGACTACCTGGGGGCAGGGGGGATGCTATTCCGATAGCAGATGGCTCAGATGAAACCCACGGAAGAGGGAAGAAATGCTATAAAAAGGCCAGAGAAAGCAGAGTCAAGAAAGAACAGGAAACCAACAGAGGAGAAAAGTAAGTCAATCACCATAAGTCAGCAGATGGTTGTGAAGACAAAGCAGACACACAGAAGGTGCTCTCAACAAAACGATATTAAATGGGACAAACAGAATGGAAAACCGCACCAATGCAGCAGTCAGCTGTGTAAAATAGCTTTCCATCTGGACGAGGAAGTGAATCACAAAGAGTGCCATTAGGATACGGGATTGAGCGAGATTTTCCTCCTTAAAATTATCTTCGTAACTATATTGTTTTCCCAGTAAAAGGAACAATGACAAAAAAAAAAAAAAAGTAATATGGTTTCCCAGAAAGGAAAGATTTCAAGAAGGCTTTATTACTTTCTACCCACCTCTACAACATGGGACTGATTTCCCCATTAGCCTCAGCAGGCACAGAGCCTAGAGCCCATGAATACTTTAGGGACCCATGAAAACATTTTAGTGTATTTTTAAAATAATTTAAAAATGAATACAATCCAGGCTGGATTATATTTATCTTTATAACAACATAGTCTTCAAATACAATTTTTAGTATTTCTTTATGGAGGGAGGGCTCCCAGAGGCAACAGTTGCCTCAGGGCCCCCCAAATCATACTGTGGCCCACCCTGCACAAGGTCAAGGCGATGAAACTCTAAACCTTGATGGGTCATCTTGGAAATGACAGTTTTAACAGTTGAGAGGATGGAAGCCAGAGAGCAGGAGCGGAGGAGGGAAAGGGAGGCCGGTGAGGGATGGGCAGCATCAGAGTGAGGCCAGACAGGAAAAAAGAGAATTTGCAATGCAGTTTGCCGGAGCAGCCCCACCACAAGCACCCTCCATCTGCAGCCTGAGGACAGCGCTGATAGGAAAGGGGGGCTGGAAATCTGGAGGGAGGTGGGAGAAGGGAGGCAGGGCCGCTGACTGAGGCAGCAAGCTCTTGAGAAGGGAGAAAGCACGTGCACCCTCGAGCAGGGCCCGGGTTCACTGGCAGGATGGAAGGAAGGACTTAGTGCGGGTGGGGCTTCAGGCTTGCAGGCCGGTGGGAGAGACCTTAAGGAGCAGAGAAACTAGGTCCCCTTCTCAGCTTTGGCTGGGTAGACTCTCCTCTCCAGCGATCCTCCCAGTAAGAAATGGCACGTTCAGAGGGTGTTAGGTTTATGTTCAAGAGTAACTGCAAAACTGATTGCAACCCACTCAGTTCACATCACCTAAAGAAACGAGCTTTCTCCGGCTTCCTGCAGCCCACAAGCGTGCTTTGACCTGGTGAACACAAGCTGAGATTAAGACTCCTGCCGTCCTGGGGTCTCCTCCGCGTTCCCCTGTGGTCTCCTTCAGGTTCTCGTGCTGGGGAGGTTTCCTGAGGCTTTAGTGGGGTCTAAGCAGGACCAGCTACCCAACTTGCAAGGCCCATTGCAAAATCAGAATGGGGAGCCCCTGGTTCAGAATCTTACGAAGAATTTAAAGGTGGGGACAGCAGGGCCTTGAACCAAGCGTGGGGCCCCTCTGAGCAAGGCCATGTCATGCTGCACAGGTCGCTGGGGGTGGCTCCTGCCGGGGGTGCTGTGGCGGACCTCGGGCCGCAGGAGGATGAAGGGTAAGGTGGATAGGCCAGGCATCACTCAGTCCCAAGGCGGGTCGTGCGAGACCGTGGAGAAGCAGAGGCTGTGCTGAAGGGGCGCCTTCCCTGTGGCGGCAGGAATGGCCGCCCCACCTCCCACACGACTGCCCCAGCCAGCAACCGCCACTCCCGGTTCCACAAGCACTGCTCTTCCAGACCTATGGCCTGCTGTGGTCTTGGGTGAGGTCAGAGAGGCACAGCGCGGAGAGGTGTAAGGGGGTAGGGATCAGTAAAGCATCCCCGAGAAAACCCTGGGAAATGGGGTCTCCAAACTAGGCTCCCAGAATACCAACCCCTGAAACACTTTTCTGAACATCCCCTGCCTGAATGTGTCTCTTTCTGGATCTGCTCATGGCTGGCTACAGAGACAGGAGATAGAGAAATCAAGCCGAATCCAGGTGTGCTGAGTTTAAAGACGAGGTGAGCTCACAGGCTTTAGACTAGCTGGTTCAGATCCCCGCCCTGCCATTCATTAGCTGTGGGGCCTCAGGCAAGTTACTTAACCTCTCTGGGCCTCCATTTCCTTCTCTATAAAATGAGGCTATAATACAACCCACTTCAGGGAGTTACTGTAAGGAATACATGAGTTAATACATGTAAAGTGCGTGTTAAGTGTTCAGGAAGGTTGACTATGGCTGTTACTTAAAATTTGGGGCTGGTCTCATCCCGGGGAAGAAGGTGCTCCATTATACAAGATCCTCACAAGAGCTCCCCTAGTCAGAAAAACCCTGTCAGGAAACACCTCATTCCCATGTCTCCCGTCCAGTGATGGTTATTAGAGAAATTGCCTTTTGTCCTAGTATTTATGACTACTTTATTATCGAGCCTTTGCTGTCTTCTGGTCCCATGCCAAGAACTTCACACATATCATTTCATTTAAACCGCACAACCCTGGATCTCCAGGACCTGGCACAGTCTTCAATCGATGTCTGTAGCTTTAGTGAACAGACCTGGAGGTCGCTCATTATCCCGGTTTTACATTAATAGAGGTCAACTAACTTGCTCACATCACAGAGCTATTGAATGGCAGACCCAGAACTTGAACCTGGGTGAGTGGTTTTCACAGCCTTGGGTGTTCACTTACAACATTATACTGCTTTTGATGAGGAACATGGCCAAGACTTAGAAGACTGAGATGGTGAACACCCTTGCCCAGAAGAGGAAACCCATGAGCTCGGAGTCACATGGAACTGAAGCAGGCAGCATGTCCTTTCTCAGTGTGAAGATTTGATAGAGGAAGAGAAGCCACACGCAGAAGGTGACCTGCGGTGGAAAAAGCACACAGCCGCCTTGAGAAATGAAGGGAAGGAAAAAATGAAAGCAAAAGCAGGGAGTACGAGTAATCAAGGTGACCTGGGTGGGGATGTCTCATTAAGAGCACAGCCCTGTAGTCAGGCGTTTCTGATTTGAATTCCGCCTCTGTCGCTTGGCAGCCGTGTGACCCTGGGCAAGTCAGTCAACCTCTCTAAATATCAGTTTCCTCATCAGCAAAACAGGGCACCTATTCACAGAGCTGTTTTATGGGGAGACGAGGTAATGTCTGAAAAGCACGATGTTCTGCACATAATCAGTGCTCAAGAAATATTATTTACTACCAGCAGTAGAGTTTTATTTTCTTTCACCTTTTTGGGATCAAACTTTAACCAAATAAGAGGGAGAAATTGATCCCAAGAGACATGACAGGTCAGGATGGCCTTAAAAGCCTTAGAATTGGCCCTCAGAGTCCTAAACCAGACTCGTACTGGTCTATCCACAACGGAGACTTTTGTTCCAAACACAGTTCCTTCGGGAGGTAACCCCAATGCAGGCTGATCCATATGCTAGACATTTCTGAGACCAAATTAAACAACACTTTCCCTTTTCTGGTCGCCATACAGATGACTGAATTCTAACCCCCCCCCCCTTTTTTTTAATTTTTGAAGATTTTATTTATTTGAGAGAGAGAGCACGAGCAGGGAGGAGGAACAGAGAGAGGGAGAAGCAGACTCCTGGCTGAGCAGAGCCGGACGTGGGGTTCAAATCTCAGGACCCCAGGATCACGACCTGAGCTGAAGGCAGACACTTAACTGACTGAGCCACCCAGGCACCCCTTTAAGCTTACAGAGCTCAAGGCAATCCAATATACAGTATCGTTGGACCATTTAGAACTCTGGAACAATTTTGACATTGCCACAAGTGAGGCATCAGACACTCCCAAACTGCGCCCCACACCAGTGACATCAGCATGTGCACGCGCGCGCGCGCACGCACACACACACACACACACACACACACACACACTACAACCCCTCCCAGGCAACACCTTCAGAGAATGCAAAGAAAGCTGACTACAAGCACATAGAAACCTCACCCAGCCCTACTCTCCGCAGCTTGGGCGATAAGCATTTCCCAATGTGAGCCATCTGGAAAGAAACCCAGAAAGGAAAACAGGTCTGGGAAGAATGGATTCGGTTTCTGTCAGAACAGTGCTTTAGACAGGTCATCAGAGCTCGGGCTTTCGCCCCCGGGCTGACTGCCATCTCCACCCTCCCTCTGAGCTACCGTGGAAGCCGGTGCACAGGAATGCCACAGTGCGAGGCCCCTGTCAGAGGAGGAAAAACAAATGACTTCCGCTTCTCCCAGACTTGTTGGGGGAATTTCTAGGCGGCAGAAGGCAGTGAAGATAAAACACTGGGGAACTCTTCCTCATCAAGAGGGTCCTTTAATACTGGAATGGGCTCAACACATTCCTCACATGAAAACCTTTCATCTTTGGGGGCACTGGGGTGGCACAGTCAATTAGGCGTCTGACGCTCTTGGTTTCAGCTCTGGTCGCGACCTCATGGTTGTGAGATCGAGCCTCATATCAGGCTCCACACTCAGCGAGGCATCTGCTTGGGATTTTCTCTCCCTCTGCCCCTCCCACTCGTCCTCTCTCTAAAATAAATAAATCTTGGGGAAAAAAAAAAGCCTTTCATCATAGATTAAATCCACAGCCTAGAGTTGTCAAGCACTTTGACTACTTTCCAAGCAAGCCAATCTTCCTTCTCATAACTCCCTAAAATGAACATTCTGCTGTAGACTGGCCCCCTTCAAAGCCACCCCAATTCCAATAAACACTTCCCCACCCACCCTTTACTCATTTATCCATAATCCATCCCATGAGAATTTCTTGAGCACCGATTATGTGCTCTACAGTGTTCTTGATACAGACAAGAGAGAAAGGCAAATGTTTCTACCTCCCAGATCTAGAGCCTGCAGGAGAAACACTCAGATTAAGAGGCAAAAACTGGGTGTTAAGGAAAATGGTGGCGTGCTTCTCTCAAAGGGCAGTTTGTTTTGTTTTGTTTTGTTTTAAGATTATTTATTTATTTATTTGTCAGAGAGAGAGAGAGATCGCACAAGCAGGCAGAGGCAGAGAGAGAGAAGCAGGCTCCCTGCCAAGCAAGGAGCCCGATGCAGGATTCAATCCCAGGACCCTGGGATCATGACCTGAGCCGAAGGCAACAGCTTAACCAACCAACCGAGCCACCCAGGCGTCCCTCAAAGGGCAGTTTTATTCCCCGCCCCCATATCTTACACACACACACACACACACACACACACACACCCCTACCTCCAACCCATGCTGGTTTCTTCACCGTTTCATACATTCTTAGAATTCCTGCAGCAAGTCAGTGTAAACCCACAAAGGAGCACTGAAGACAAGCTGTTTTGTATTATTCTGCAAATCCTTCCTCTACATGCAGCTTCTGTCTGCCCATCATAAATATAATTAACGTTCTTCCCATTGCCTAGAGCATGACTGAGCACAGAAGGAGCTCTTAGGAAACCTCTTAGGCTGCCCGTCTTTTCTTCATACTGCAGCCAGAGTGATCTTTACAAAACGCAGACATCATCTCCCTTTTTAGAAACCTTCCATAGGGGCGCCTGGATGGCTCCTTGGGTTAAGCCACTGCCTTCGGCTCAGGTCATGATCCCAGAGTCCTGGGATCGAATCTGGCTCTCCGCTCAGCAGGGAGCCTGCTTCCTCCTCTCTCTCTCTGCCTGCCTCTCTGCTACTTGTGATCTCTCCCTCTCTGTCAAATAAATAAATAAAATCTTAAAAAAAAAACTCCATAGATTCCTTGCTCTTAAGATAAATATCAAACTTTTAGCATAGCCTCTGATATCTTAAGATAAATATCAAAATTTTACCACCATTGTCTGCCTCTCAAGCACTCTCTTCCTAGCCTCTGTTCCCTCCACAGGGCCTTTGCAACCTCCGCCAGACCCTTCCCTCTTCCTTCCCCAATTTGCCTTTTTAATCTCACTTACCCTTCATATGTCAGCTCTCAAGGACATATTTCTTTCCTCGGAAACTTTCCTGCACCTGCCAGTTTAGATAGCGTTCCTCTCTCATTGGCCTCGGTGAACTTTTTCTTTCCTTCAGAGCATTTATCTCAATCTGTCATTAAACCGTCACCAGTGGGCTTATTTGATTACTGTGTGCCTCCCCACAAGGCTTTAATCTCCGTGCAAGCAGTGGCTGTGTTTGGTTTAACTCACAGTCGTGATCTCCAGCCCCTGCTTCATGGCTGACGTGTATTAGGTGTTCAGTAAGTATCTGCTGCACAGATGCCTGGATGAACACTAAGTGTCTTAATGTGCCATGCTCTGGACTCAGTCAGGTTCACAGTCAGAGGACATAGAGATATCTTGTGTCAGAGGACATAAGATATTGAGTGCAAGGTGTGATTTTCAACGTCTGCCATGGCCACAGGGTTGGAGAAGTGGCATTGTGAGTGCCTGTGCCTTGATCTACTTGAACTCCATTATGCTGCATTTGCTATTGACCCAGATCATGACCCCACCACCATCTGACAGGCTTAAGTGCTTGTACTTTTGTTCTGGTTTTCAGTCAGGACGGTAAACCTTCTCCAAAACTTTGTGAATAAGCTATATTCTCTATATGTCTGCAGGGTAGGGCTACTTGAGCTCCTTTTCTCCTCACGAACTCTGTGGTTCTGTAATAAAATTAGTTGCTAGCAGCTGTGCTTTAAGAAACAGGTTAGGAGGGGCGCCTGGGTGGCTCCGTGGGTTGGGCCTCTGCCTTCGGCTCGGGTCATGGTCTCAGGGTCCTGGGATCGAGTTCCGCATCGGGCTCTCTGCTCCGCGGGGAGCCTGCTTCCTCCTCCCTCTCTGACTGCCTCTCTGCCTACTTGTGATCTCACTCTCTGTCAAATAAATAAATAAAATTAAAAAAAAAAAGAAACAGGTTAGGAGAGAAAGAGAGAGAGAGAGTGAAAGAAAGAAAAGAAAGAAAGGAGAAAGAAAGAACAGGTTAGGGGCTAGAGTGAGGATGAAAGGTCAACAGACTGAACTCGGTCGCCACCTAGTGGTCACAGTTGCGCTTGCGTGTTTTTCAGGACCAGAAGCCTTAGAGCTTGCCCTTTGCTCCGCCTGGATTTCTGAACTGGCCTAAGTTACCTACATCAGAAAAAGCTGTGTGGCCAAGGGGAAGCGTCCCCCTCACATTTCTCCAGCAGTACCTTCAAAGTGTTGTTCCACTGCTCAGATTCCTTCTTTTAAAGATACCCTAAGGATTCTGGTCCTCACTTTCCACCAAACGCCATCTCTGATCCTTGTCAGATTTAACTGTTTCTGGTTCTCACTCTTATGTTTCCTGATTATCAGCCAATATCATGTGAATAGGAATTAAGTTTTGAAATTTAAGTTTTGAGACTTAATTCCTATTCACGTGATATTGGCTGATAATAAGCAAACTCACCTCTTCCATTAATACCTATCTGCTCCTTAAACATAATAACAGAAAGGTGCCTGGAAGAGGTAACACCTGAGTTAAATCTTAAACAATGAAAAGAAGTTAACCAGTCAAGGAGACAGGGGAGGGGCAATTTCAGAAAGAGGGAACAGCATGGAGACCAGAGGTTTCATGGAATATGCAAGGAAATACTTTGCAGTTGTTTTAAGATCATTATCTAATTTTGAATAATCCAGCCCCAAATATATTGCACATATTCAAATGCATTCCACATGAAATATAATTTAAACTTAACCATGAGTGGAGTTGAGTTAAAGTGACTAGTCACCATAATGTTAACTTGTTGTGGGCATATATTAATTTTCATTTTTCAGGATATTTTTGTTATGTGTTTTGAAGCCAATACATTTTTTAACCTCAGATATATAGTGCCTCGTTAATAAAATAGCATAGCGGTGCCCAGGTGGCTTAGTCACTTCAGTGTCCTACTCTTGATCTCAGCTCAAGTCCCAATCTCAGGGTCATGAGTTCAAGCCCAACATTGGGCTCCAGGCTGAATGTGGAGCCTACTTAAAATAAAATAAAAAATAAATAAACCAGCATAGCACTAACCAGGGTTCAGGGTTCTTGAGTATAATATTCAGGGTAGAGAATGAAAAGAAGTGAGAGTAAACGTAACCAGTCACCAAAATACAGAAAGGCTTGGGTACCACCTAAATGACTTGGACTCAGGCCATTAAAGAATTCTGAACGGGAGCGTGTCCTCTTCAGACATGCTTGCCATATAGCTCACTCTGGGAATGGTGTGGAGGACAGATTGAAGAAGACCAAGACTGGAGACTGGGGGAGCCATTTGAAGGCTGATGCGGGGCGCATCTGGGTGGCTCAGTCAGTTAAGTGTCTGCCTTCAGCTCAGCTCATGATCCCAGAATCCCAGAGTCCTGGGATCAGCAGAGAGTCCACGTCTCCCTCTGCCCTTCACCCCCACTTACGCGCATTCTCTTTCTCTCTCCCTCAAATAAATAAATGAAATATTTTTTTAAGTTTCTAAAAAGAAGAAGAAGAAGGAGGCTGACGCAGAAGTAAGGCTCTCCACCTGGGTGAAAGTGAGCCACGGAAGGACAGGAGGGACAGCAAAGTGAGGAAAGATCCTACAGTGGAAGGGAGCTTTGGGTTGGGCATCACGAGGTCTGAGTTTTGGTCCTAAATCTGCCATTAATTGGACCTCACTTTCCCCATCTGTGAAATGAAAGGATCCTCCCTGTTGACTACCACTGCTTCATCTTACTATGTCTGACAAATCAAGTGTGTGTTCTGGGAGTTCAGACCAAGAAGACCTGAAGACTATTTCTCCCGTCCAAGTACTAAGCAAGACCCACCCTACTTAGCTCCGGAGATCAGATGAGACAAGGCACATTCAGGGTGGTTCTATGGCTGAAGACCGAAAATTATTTCTTAAGATTCTTCTTGGTGCATAAACAATGTATCTTGGAACACTGGAAAAAAATTAAATTTTTTTAAAAAGAAGAAAAAAAAAGGAAAAAAAATTCTTCCGCCTTCAAGTTGCCAACAGTAAGTCCTATATAGCAAACGCATTTGGGGAACACATCCTGGTTACAAATCCAGGCCTTCTGCTAGAAAGTTCTGCTTCTTAAGTAGCAAATATCAGGTAAAGATGTACTAGAACATTATATCCTCACCAGTCTGTGTGGTTTTTTAAAATAGTGACTTATGGGGCACCTGGGTGGCTCAGTTGGTTGGGCAGCTGCCTTCAGCTCCGGTCGCGATCCCAGTGTCCTGGGATCGAGCCCCATGTTGGGCTCCCTGCTTAGCCGGGAGCCTGCTTCTCCTGCTCCCTCAGCTTGCCGCTCCCCTTGCTTGTGCTCTCTCACTCTCTCTCTCTCTGTCAAATAAATGAATAAAATCTTTAAAAAATAAAAAATAAATAAAATAGTGGGTTATGGATCTTTAAAAAAAATAAATCTCCTTTCCTTTTTGTTCCTTTCTATTGAAAGGGTTTTTTTTTTTTAAGATTTTATTTATTTATTTGACAGAGAGAAAGAGATCACAAGTAGGCGGAGAGGCAGGCAGAGAGAGGGGGTGGGAAGCAGGTTCCCTGCTGAGCAGAGAGCCCAATGCAGGGCTCGATCCCAGGACCCTGAGATCATGACCTGAGCCAAAGGCAGAGGCTCAATCCACGGAGCCACCCAGGTGCCAGAAAGGGTTGTTTTTAAATCTTCCATCCTTTAAACTTTTTCTATTGACGTTTGTTGTTTTGTTTTGTTTCAGATTCCGGCTCTCTTTGCCAGAGTCCAATCGCAGCAATATTGAGGTAGGAATCCAAGCTCTCAGAGTTCCTGTCAAGGCAAAAATGATAGTTTTCCTATATAGTAGCTGAATTAATGTTTTCTAAGCCTCTAAGTACTTGATTTCCCCACGAGGATAGGTTTTAACTTTAAAATTCCTTGTGTAGCTTCTTGTCCACCAACTCCATAACTTTTAAACAGGACAGGAACTCTCCAATTTACTTTTATCTATTCAGAAAGACTTTTAAAAGAGTTTTCTAAAAACTAAGACCTATGTAATATTGGCACTTTCAGGGAGATTTTCAGGGCAATTTCATTCTTTGGATAAAATAATCTTTGAAAAAAAAATAATAATCTTTGAGAATTAAATATAAGATCCAGACTCCCAAAGGATGAAGCCATCTGCAAATTATTCGGCCATGACTGAGGTGGTCTTGGAAGCCTTTCTAGCCATCTCCTAAAACCGTTGCAAGGCTGGCTGTGCAGATACTTTGCGGGGGTGGGGGGACAGCCTAGTGACCTCCTAATGGGAAGAGTATATCCCCAGTTGGATAGACTTGGAATCAAACCCTACCCCCCAAGCTGCAGGAAGTTCAGCCAAATCACTACTTGGTTTCCTTGTGGCACTTACATCGCAGAGCAGCAGTTCTCACCTGGGTCAGTTCTGCCCCCCAGGGACATTTGGCAATGTCTGGAGACATTTTTGGTTGTCACAGTCCGGGGGATGCTTTAGGCACTTAGGGGGTAGAGACCAAGGATGCCACTTACCATCCCACAGTGCATAAGAAAACCCCCACAGCAAAGAGGGATCCATCCCAAAATGTCAATAGTGTCACCGTTGGGCACTCCTATTTCTAGAGTGTGTGTGTGTGTGTGTGTGTGTGTGTGTGTGTGTCAGACAACAAGCAAATATATTTTGTCTGCTGAAAAATATTGTAGAGAAAAGTAAATCAGAGCAAGTGTATGGGCAGTGTAGGTGGGGACAGAGCTGGCCGTTCCAGCCTTTGGGTTGTCGGGACGATTCGCTGGGATTATATATGAGGTTCATTCAGCACATTGAATACATGGCAGGTGTTAAATAAATGATGGCCATTGTTCTTAGGAAAATTAATTTCAGTTATTGCTACCTCTCTGTCAAGGGGCAGCATAGTACAATGGTTACATCCACAAACTCGGGCCAAAGCGCAGGAGTCAACTCCCACTTAAGGGCTGTGTGGCCTCAGTCAGGGCACTTGACCTCTCCCAGAGCAGTCCTGGGACAGGGTCCTGAACGGATGACCATGTTTGACAGAAGCAGCTATTTTTTTTAAATTTTTTAATTTTTTTTTTTAGAAGCAGCTATTGAGAGAGGAACAGATCTGAGGAAAATAGCAAAGAAGCCCAGGAATTTATGCAGGTGGCCAGACAAGATGTTTGTTTGTTCAATTTTATAGGAACATCCTGATTTTCAGGTTGGGAAGATTAGAAGCCAGTGACATGAGTGCCAGCAAGCTGGAAAATAAGTTATATTTTCATGCCAGATATTGAAACGAAATACCCATAGTGTCTCATGCACTGTGGGTCAGCACCTCCATGGCATAGCCCTTTGGTAGATGACAGACCACAATCAATGAGAATGCACAGCTGACTTTCTCATAAATAACATTTCCTGAGCCTAGAGGAGGCGAAATGAGTCCAAGTCTTCCAGGAAGACCCAAAGAAACTGCTTAGTATCCACAACAGAGTGTGCTAATAATGACATTTCTGGGTGGAAAATATGACAGTGGTATATACTGGGCATCTTACATAATATTCACTTGTTTAATCCTGAGGCCAACTGAGACATTAGTGCTGTTATCTTCCATTAAGGAAAGACTACTAACCGGGATACTTAGTAATTGTTTAGATCATCTTACTTGATAGATACCTAAGCTGCCATGTTTGCTCCCACCACGTGGTCCCTCTGCATTTGTTGTCACCATGATCCAGCCTACGAAGAGCAGAAATGTCCAACCTCAAGGAGGAAAAAAGATTGAGAAACTATAATATGGTTTCCCACCAAGTAGCTTTCAGTGTCTGGAAAGCTAGATTATCTCCATGGGAGATTTATATTACCACCCTCTGTCATGTTAAGGTCTGGGAAAGTGCACGTTCAGACCAGGCATGGTACCTTCAAAATGCCCTGATTTTGCAACTGATTAGTATCCCCTTTCATTTTAGGTCTTAAGGTTTGAGAACATTCTGTCCTCTATTCTCCACTTTGGAATCCTCCCACTGGCCAATGGTAAGGGATTCTGGGGAAACATGTGACTCTGACATTAGCTAAACACTGGGGATTGTTGGGGACTTTCTACCCCAAAGGCTGTACTTCTAGCACATGACTGTGTGAATCCAGGGCCATGCCGGAACTTACAGAGTGTGGTTGCAAAGTTAGTTATTCCAGGTCCAAGCCTTGTTAGCCACACTACCTGTAGACTCAGCGAGAACAGCTAAGCTCTGGTTGAGTTGAAGAGATTGAAACCACACTCCTTAGGCAGTAAGAACCCTCCTTCAGGTCCGCCAGAAATGAAATTCAACTCCCTAGAGGGCATCTCTGTGGTTCTTATGCACAGACCACCATCTGGATAGACAGTTTTTTTTTTTTTAAAGATTTTACTTGTTTGACAGAGATCACAAGTAGGCAGAGAGTCAGGCAGAGGGAGAGAGGGAAGCTGGCTCCCTGCCAAGCAGAGAGCCTGATGCGGGGCTCGATCCCAGGACCCTGGGATTGTGACCTGAGCCGAAGGCAGAGGCTTAACCCACTGAGCCACCCAGGCACCCCTGGATAGACAGTTTGAGTGAAGGACAATTCTAGGTCCTCTCCCTGTATGCAGTCGTTCATAAACTGCAGCATCTTGAGTTTGGCTTGGTTAAAATATATTTTGTATCAGAGACCAAAACGTTCTCAGACACTAATTAAGGTATTTTCGAAATATAAACTGGACAAGTTGCCAGCATTTTTCTGTCATCCAAGTGTACATAACTGCTTGTGCATTTTTACTAAGCACTTCAGTAACTAATTAAATATTCATCAAGGAAAATGCAAGCAACATAAAATGAAAATACAGAATCAGGAAGAAGGAAAAGATAGATTTAAAAACTGCTTATTTGTCTTTTACCAAAAAGTTTGCCAAAACTTCTGTGTCTGTGCCCAGCTATCTTCCCCTTGTTCTGTTTTTCAGCAAAATTGCAGCAAGGAATTCCCCTGCCCAACCCACACAAAATCTCACTTGTCAACTCCAATATTGAAGTTTTTGCGGTAAGAATGTGAATATTCTCTTCACTGCACCCATTTCTTTTCACGGTAGAAGCCTCTTCCTAGTTTGCTTATTCTGTTTTATGCTAATTTGCTTTGCGTTTTTTCCAGCCCAAGGAATTTTGTAGACAAAAGTTTTAGCTCTTAAAGCTTGCAGTGAACAATGAAAAGCATTTAAACTTGAGTTTAAAAATCAGACCAAGGCGGATTTCACTTGGCAGCCAGACTCACATTGTAGTAAGAGAAGGCGCACTGTGGTGGTGTGCTGTGCTCTGCCTCATTCCTTCCGCAAAACAACCTGCGAGGCTGGGATTGATGGCCGCCTTTTAAAAAAACATTTTATTTTCTTTTTTCAGTGTTCCAAGATTCATTGTTTATGTACGCAGTGGTTACCACACCCAGTGCTCCATGCAATATGTGCCCTCCTTAGTACCCAACACCAGGTTCACCCACCACCCACCCCCCTCCCCTCCAAAACCCTCAGTTTGTTTCTCAGAGTCCACAGTCTCTCATGGTTCATCTCCCTCTCTGATTTCCCCCAACTCCCTTCTCCTCTCCATCTCCCCATGTCCTCCGTGTTATTCCTTATGCTCCACAAGTAAGCGAAACCACATGATAATTGACTCTCTCTGCTTGACTTATTTCACTCAGCATAATCTCCTCCAGCTCTGTCCATGTCAATACAAAAGTTGGGTATTCGTCCTTTCTGATGGAGGCGTAATACTCCATTGTATATATGGACCACATCTTCTTTATAACGGCCTCTTGAAATAAGGAGAGCAGGGCCTGGCTGAGACCTGACTGGTTCCTCTGATTCTCTCAGTGAACTTTTGCCTGAACCAAAGACCCTCCTCGAGGTTCAGGGATCTGCTGTGAGCTGTATCCTCATTAATCATTATCAACGAACTTCAGAACACTTTTTTTCTTCCATTTTGGCACCTTTTGGGGGTGTGGTGGAAATAAGTTTCTGAAGGAATTCTCCAATCCCATGCACATCCTGCCGTCCCTCTTCCCTCCCCACCTCCCCTGCTTCTGTAACTGCTCAAGTTACCTAGGGAGACAATAACCCCAAGTGTCCTGTTCTCATGTCTGAGACACTCACAAGAGGACAGCGGCAGGGAGGGTGTGACACAGGAGGACCTGGGAAAGAAACCATCTCTCCCTCACCCCTTAGCAAACCCCAGAGGTCTGTGGCTGCCGGTGTCCAGGGTGTGACGTTGTCTTCACTCTTGCCTCCTTTTCAGGGATTCCTTTTGATCTCCACCGACCTCAAGTATGAAACGCCCTTAAAGCAGCAGCCGAGTTTCCATGGTTGGGAAGGTCTGAACCTCATAAGTGGACAGTGGAGGGGGAAGCCCGCCGCTTGATTGCCTGTTTGGAGCCCACCCCCAGGTGGCCAGTGGCCCTTAATCCACAGCTACTGTAAGCCCAGAAGGGGAGGACAGTGCACCCTGGATTGTAAAGCCGTGCGAAGCGCTTAGGCTGACAGCTTTCCTTCTCGAGCCCTCAGGGACAGAGGGAGGCAAACTGAGTTAAAGAGCCAAATCGGGGTGTGTGTGTGTGTGTGTGTGTGTGTGTGTGTGTGTGTGTGGAGGGGTAGGCATTTCAGTGTTTCGTGTTCGAATGCACATTGTGTGTTTCTCTGTTTATAAGGTGCTGGGGCCTGGAGCTAGCCATGTGCCCCCGAGGAGGTGCCTGAGAAACCCCAAAGTACAGATTTGCCCGCGTTCTTCCTGGAGGAGCTCCCTTTAGCTCTCTCAGCAACCCAGGGTTTCCCTGACTTCCCTGCATATTGGATTGTATGTTTTATATTTACTGCTACTGTCCCTTGTATTTAATTAAACTTGTTTTCTATTAATGTGAACTTGTCTTTTTATTTGAGAAATTCTCTGCTTCTGCTCTGGATTTTTTTTAAATAAAATAAGACAAAGATGAGAGAATTTAACATCTTTAACATCTTTAATTTAACATCATTAACATCTTTAACACCTTTGACAAAAAGTAGGAGTATGCAGACTTCAAGGCTTGATCTAAAAAGGGACCAGCTTGGGATGCCTGGGTGGCTCAGTCGGTTAAGCGGCCATGGTCAGCCTAGGTTATGATCCCAGGATCCGAGGGATCCTAGGATGGAGTCCTCCATAGGCCTCCTTGCTCAGCAGGGAGCCTGCTTGTCCCTCTGCCTCTGCCTGCCACTCCCCTTGCTTGTGCTCTCTTTCCCTCTCTAGCAAATAAATAAATAAAATCTTTTAAAGGGGGAGGGCAGCTTGGCTCCTGGATGTTTCTGGTGAGAAACAGTGGTCACAGCAAACTCGGGAAGTTATATCACTTCTTTAAGTTTTAGGGTTTTCCCTCCCAGATGAAATGAAATGGCAGTGCCGAGTACTTAGCCTAGATCATTTGTCGTTGGGGATCTTAAGTTGTTAGAGCATCTAATTATTGGGGTGAAACTGGGGCTGAAGAGGAGGAAAGGGGAACACATATGGGTAATGCAAGGACTAGAAACCACCGACCTTGCCTTTGTGGCTCTCACAGTCTCGTGGGAGAGAGGATGCCAACCCCGGTGCCGATTACTCCAGGACGGTCACTCACCTAATGCTCACAGACGCTCAGAACAACTGTGGTCCCATTTTACAGATGAGAAAACGAAGGAGAAGAGAGATGAATCCTACAAGCCTGGTAAAGCAGCCTCTGCGTACAGGGCAGAGGGAGAAATTGAATCCAAGTCTTCCCGATCCCAAAGTCACCGCTATTTACATGCGGTAGGACTAGAAGCGGAAATACGTG
Organism: Martes martes; assembly: GCF_963455335.1. Lineage (NCBI taxonomy): Eukaryota > Metazoa > Chordata > Mammalia > Carnivora > Mustelidae > Martes > Martes martes. Next base: position 14,679,512 of record NC_137895.1, read on the forward strand.
AAAACCGCTTACTCTGGGAGCAAGAGAGGCGTGTAAAAGAGCACGAACAAGGGTTCCAAGTCGTCCAAGAAGGGAAGCCCGGGAAGCCCGGCTGCCCGCCTGGACTGTGATGTCTACGCCTCTGGCCAAAGTAACCAGCCCATCGGTGTTCGCTGGAATAACGGGTAAACTGTCACCTTCATTCTTTGGAACGTTCTTTTCTGACTGAAAAGTGATTTAACGTGCACCCATCAATGCGTCCTGAAACATTACACGTGTCCAGTCATATTTATTTAAACAGGTTTCTCGGCTACACGCATCTTTTTTCCCTCCCTGCGGGGAACGTAAACTCCACGCAGATTTTCATTACAGCAGTTGGACCTGATCCAGATTCAGTGCGTTCTTCAAGTGCTGAAAGGCACTTCCAAAACAAAGGATGACTACAAACTCAGTAAAAACGACAGCATTTAGTTCAGCTTTAAGCCTGAAGAGGGCTAGTAAAGATCCAAAAAAGATAAACACTAGAGGGCAGTCTAACTTAACGAGAGAAAAGCGATTGGGGGGGGCATGAGTTTCGAGCCTCGACGCTTGCCGTCGCCCATCCTGCGGCGGAGCCTACTGCGCCTGCGCTTTGGCTTCCGGAAGGTGGTGCTTCAGGCAGCGGGACAGCGCGGCAGCGTCTCTTCAAAGGGGAGCCGGGAGTTTTCGCCACCGTTGTCGCCGCCATGAGTCGCAGTTATAATGATGAGCTGCAGTTCTTGGAAAAGATCAATAAGAACTGCTGGAGAATCAAGAAGGGCTTCGTGCCTAACATGCAGGTGAGGCGGGGAAGCAGGAGCCCGTGGCGGGGCCTTCCCGGGGGCCCGTGGCGCCTCCCTGCCCACCCGGCCCGGCCTTCCCCCTGGTTCTCCCCGACTCCTGGCTTAGCGCGGGGACCGTCCCCGTCCCCACTCTCCGGCCGGCCCCCTTTCCCGGCGGGAAAGGTCCCCAAAGCGGAACGTTGCGGGGGAATCCCAAGTGAATGCGAAATTCGTGCTTGCAAAACGCTTTCGCGTCGAAGTCTCAGAAACGCACCGCAAGATGTTACATTCCCGAGCTTTAGAGACGTGAGGGGTAGTTGTACACGGTGGCCCAGCCAGTCCCGGGTGGAGTCGCTGGGATGGGACTTCGTTCCTGAGTCATGCTGGCCACCTGGGTGACGTTTACAAGACCTTTGTTTGCTGAAGCAAGTTATTAGCATTCACCGTTCAATAAAACGTCTTTGCCTCTCGCAGCGGTCTAGAAAATTCACAGGGCAGGGTGGCTTGTTTTGAATACTCACTTCGCTAAGGATGGGTTGGTGACACAGCTTCCTCTAGCCACCTAGTAAGCTCAGCCAGGACTTGATACCCATTTTATTTCTTTCCTCTGTCGGAATGATGCATTCCCGATGGAGACTTGGAACCCAACACTGGGAGTATGAAAGCCTGGGTTCACTCTCTCTCGCAGGCTTTGTTGCCATTTGTGTCTATTATTTTCCATTAAAGTGAAGAAAACAGTCGTTTGCAGGGTTCGGGGGCATATGTTGTTAAATAGCTTTTGAACTCTTTTAAAGTGCCCTGTAAGTGTATTGAAAGGTTTGTGAGTCTGTGTTTTGGTAAGAGTTCCAGATAGCCACTCCACTCTTTTACTCAATATCAGAACTTACTGAGTGTCCCCTATGAGCAGAGCTGGACACTGAGAGAAGGAAAAGGCCATGGCCTTTTTGCTGTTTTCCGTTTAACCAGTTTCTGTCTATGGAATCTGGTTCCCTGAACGAGGGAATAGGAAATAACCATGACAGGATGGTCATGATAACTCACGGCCCATGTCTGGTAGTGATTCTGGCTTCACTTTTGATACACACACTTGCTGCTAATTCTGCCCAAGAGCAAATCTCATCTTGCCATTGGCAGTTACGGTTTCACTGTTTGTACACTTGACTAGCACTTCTACCCTAAGAGTGGAGAATTGAAATCTCAATGTACTACTCTTAAAGTTACTAACCTTTGTGCTAAGCTTGAATTCTGTTCCCGTACTTGAGAGATGAGTGAACTTCACAATAATTACCATATCTATCCTACTTAATCTCCAGTAAGACCCACGTGCTGCACTAAAAGTTCCTTTCTCCTAAAACACCCCCCTCCCAAATTTATGTCATTTTTGTGTCTCCTTTATATCTCCTCAATGTCTTGCAACTTCAGTGATGTCTCTTGTCTTTGAAGAGCTGGTTCAAACAGTGAGCGCCAGTCAAGCCTCCCCCCGGCTCCCTAGGCTGCTGAGCCACTTCCTCAGTTTTTTCTATAGCACTTTCCTATCGTAGTGCTTGCCTCATTGCACCTTAAATTTTCTAGTCCTGGGCTGGAAATTCCTCAAAAACAGGATCTTAGGGACACCTGAGTGGCTCGGTCAGTTAAGCGCTTAATCTGCCTTCGGCTCAGGTCATGATTGCAGGGTCCTGGGATCAAGTCCCGCACGGGGCTCCTTGCTCAATGGGGAGCCTCCCCTAGTGCCCAGTACAGTGCCTAAAACATAGTAAGTCCTCAGTAAATGTTTGGTGAATTAATAAAATGTGCTCTGAAAAAATAAAATAAAATGTGCTCCATAGAAAATAGTACTGGAGACATTTTGCTTAAACTGGTGTTATTCAAGCAGAGGTCCTCTTTCTTATAAAAGAAAGAAATTTGTCCAGGTGATTGTTAAGTCTTTGCTTCTCCCTCAGTGGGCAGCTCCTTTATAATCTTCGATCTCTGTTCTTGCCTTAGGTGTTACATAATTACATCCTTCATTGCCGTTTGTATTTTTTGTCAAGCTCCTTTAGCTTCTTAAAATTGTGTAGATTCTAGAACTAAGCACACAGCTGTGTAGCTACATGTTAAATTTTTTTTTACTCTTTATTGATTTATAAGTGAGCATAGGACAAAATAAAATATAATGTGCTGTTGTCTCAGGCACAGAAAAAATGCACTAAGGTCAGATGACTGCATTTTTATGTTTAGAATCTTACTCTTGATTCATCTATTTATCAAGACCCACTGATTTTTAGAAGCACAAGAGTAGTAGGACTTTTGGCCTTGGTGAGAGCATAGTTAGAAGACTTTTTTCTATTTTTCTAAAGGTTTTATTAGAGAGCACGAGTGGGGTGAGGGGCTCCATCCCTGGACTTGAGGATCGTAACCTGAGTTGAAGGCAGATGCCTAAGCCAACTGAGCCCCCCAGGTGCTCCAAGACTTCTTTATCACACGTGCAAAAAATTCCTGTTGAATTCTTAAGTGTGGCTTTAAGAGTAGGAGAATAAACAATTTGTGAACGTTACAGAATACATTTTTAAGACATTTAAAGATAGGAACATCTCGTAGTCTTTGTTAGGAAGTTTTCTGCTTGCTTAAGGTAATGAGAAAGTGTTCTATAAAGAGTAAAGTAAAATAAATAATATATATAGTATTTGTATGCTATCCAGTGCCTGTATATCGTGGGCATGTGCTCATAGTTTTTCCTTTTCGTTCTTACCAGGTTGAAGGAGTTTTCTATGTGAATGATGCTCTGGAAAAATTAATGTTTGAGGAATTAAGGAATGCCTGTCGGGGTGGTGGTAAGTACCTTAGAGTTCTACATGTGATCATATAAACAACATTTTCCCTGTGGCAAGACAGTGGTGCCTCAGTTATAATTTAAAAATACAAAAGTATTGTCAGATAATAATCAAAACTTTTAAATGAGACCAAAAACCTTGGTGATCCCACTGTTGGCCACCTGGCTTTGTAGAAACTGTGGAGCTGGGTGGACCTGGTTGGTTTCACAGCTCACCTTAGACAGTAATAACGAGCTGCCATTTATTGTGCACTTACTATGCGCCACGCACTTTGCAAGGCACTTTATGTAGATTACCTCATGTAATTCTGAATTTTAAGAGGAAAATGTTATTTCTATTTTACAAATGTATAAGGCAAAACTCAGTGATATTAAGGGGTTTTATTTAGTCCCCTCGCATAGCTTCTCGGTGACAGAGGTGAATCTCATATTCAAGAGTGTCTGATTCCAAAGTCTGCATTTTTAACCAGTAACCTTGATTAGCCTCACTGAACTTAAGCTAATCTCATTGTAAAGGGGAGTTGATTACACTTATCTTGCAGAACAGCAGCAACGTTTAGGGATGAGTGTATAAAGCTCTAATGTAATGCTCTAATGGTCATGATGGTATTACAGTGGAACCTGAATTTAACCCTTTTATTTTTGGCTCAGCAATCTAAATCCCACCCCTCACCCCACCAGGACATCCTGACTTGCCTAAAATGACACCACGACCAAGTGACAGACCAGAGCTAGAGCCCCGTATCCCCCGCCTCTCAGTCCAGCGTTGTCCCAGCTCTTCTGCATTGCCGCCTTTGTCACTTAGAGTAAAACCAGTGCTGATTTTTTTTTTTTTTTTTTTTTTTGGTAAATAATACAACTATTGAAAGAATTCGTTTTTACGTCAGCAACAAAACATTTATTAGTTGTTTCACATCTCTCAGTACCATGTGTGCCAGGAACCTTTTTGTGGTATGCACAGACACGGACAGCGTGTCTGTGATTACTCCGGTTGCCTCACTACCTTCTTAGACGTGCGCTCCCCTCTTGATGAGGTGCCCTTCCCACTTCACCCCAAACGTCCTCCTGCTTTGTTGTTCTGGTAGTCGTGGCCACTACCCCTTTGTATCATGCAAGCTAGAAACATACGAATATATGTAATGTTAAAAATCAACTGCGTCCCCTTTTCTAATACTGAATTTTTGTCTTCAGGTGTCGGTGGCTTCCTGCCAGCCATGAAACAAATTGGCAATGTGGCAGCCCTGCCTGGGATTGTTCATGTGAGTCCTCGTTCAGAGTTTGAATCATTTATATTTTCTCTTAGACTCAAAGTTCTCTGAGTGGATGAATGGCCACGCCTAACCAATAGTGGTGTCACTCAGACAGTGACCTTCAAACTTCCAGAAATAACCATGGAGTTTAAAACTGTAATTGAGTCTGGATAACATCTCAGTTTCTGGTTGCTTTTTGCTAGAACCTGTAAGCATTTGAAAATCTTTGAAGTAGTTTTGTTGTCTTGTTTCTTCATCACAGTGCAGCGTTATTACTGGACCAGCGTGCCACCATTGAAAGTTTCACTCTGGCCCCATTCAAGAGGATGGTTGGAGAAAGAATAGACAAAAGTATAAGGGTTAGACCTGTGGGGAGGAAGAAAGGACAGTACAGGTGTGGTAGGCATGATTGGGAAAGGAGGGCGGTAGCGGGAACAGGTAGGCCTGGGTGGTACAAGTGGGGGCCCTCCACAGTCCTGCGTTCAGGTTCCACCATCATAGGAAGGTGTGAAATCTGTACAACGGGCATTTTTTGGAGCCCTTTATACCATTTATTGTGCTGGCACTTGGAAGGAAAATGAAAAGAAAGGGCTTTTGCATGTAAGGAACTCTTAGGTGTCTAGGTGTCTGCATTGACCTGCATTCTTCCTGGGTCAGGGGCCTTTCCTAGGCATCAGATGTAGCAAGTGTACAGTATTCATACCAGCAAACGGATTACATTTGCCAGTGATTGCTTCAACACTAAGGGCCTGTATAAATCAGATATTTCCCTTCACTTCGCCTGACATGACCACAAGTTATCCATGTCTAAAGACTGTCTTTAAAAATGTAATTCTAGGGGCGCCTGGGTGGCTCAGTGGGTTAAAGCCTCTGCCTTTGGCTCAGGTTATGATCTCAGGGTCCTGGGATAGAGCCCCGCATCGGGCTCTCTGCTCAGTGGTGAGCCTGCCTCCTCCTCTCTCTCTGCCTGCCTCTCTGCCTACTTGTGATCTCGGTCAAATAAATAATAAAATCTTAAAAAATAAAAAATAAAATAAAATGTAATTCTACTTGGGGGTGTCTGGGTGGCTCAGTTAGTTGAGTTTCCAACTCTTGATTTCGGCTCAGGTCACAATCTCAGGGTCATGGGATCGAGCCCTGCTTTGGGCTCCACACTCAGCGGGGAGTCTTCTTAAGATTCTCTCCCTTACCCCCTCACCCTGCTCTCACTCACCCTTTCTGAAATAATAAATCTTTTTTTTTATAACAATAAATATTTGAAAGGTAATACTACATTAAAGTTAGTATGTGCCCCTCCTATAGAGTGTCATACTGAGGATTTTCTGTTCCAGTTTCCTTAGTTAATGGTGAGACTTTATTAAAAAGGTTTTTTCCCCACTATTTTTAGCCTTATGATTAGAAGTTTTTACACTTAATTTCCACCAATAGAGAAGGTTTCAAAAAAACAGAATCTTGATTTGGGGAAGGCTTCGGCCCAGAACCCACTTGAGAATTAATACGGTCTTGTCTGGTTGAGAAAGCTGGATCTCATTTTCTAATTTTCTTTCAGCGGTCTATTGGGCTTCCTGATGTCCATTCAGGTTATGGGTTTGCTATCGGGAATATGGCAGCCTTTGATATGAATGACCCTGAAGCAGTGGTGTCCCCAGGTAAGGTCACTGTGCACGTCTGCCGTCAGAGGTGAAGCATTGTCCTTCTGAAATAGAGTGTGGACGTCTCTCAGTCTCATGTTCTATCATTTCTCATCCCTCGTTTACTGAGAGGATGAATTGTGGACACTCAGAGGCTATTAAAATATCAAGTAAAGCATACATTTATGGAAAATTATTTGGGCTTCTACTATATGCCAGGCACTTTTTAGACACTGGCTACAAAACATACGGAAACGCTTTGCCAGCAAATTATGTGTCTTCTCTGTGTCCCAGCTAATTCTCAGGCACATGTTATGTTAGTAATGTTAACTCCATGTGGCATTACTGTGAGGAGTAAATGACCTAAGCTGTGAAAAGTATTTAGCACAGTACAAGGCCCTTAGAAAATACTGGGTAAGTGATTATTCTCATTATCATCATTACGATTAACGTCTAGTTGTATACATCTTTTTTAACCTTGTCTAGATGATACTCATTGTTACCACCTTCCTGGCCTACAAAGTACCCATAGTATGGACATTACTTTAAATGTTTTGATGTCATCAGACTTTACCTACTTTGTGGGCTGCTTTTAAAAAATGATCTTCAAAAGAAGAGCTTTCAAACCCATGTTAATGGTGAGAAACCACAGGTAACCTTGCCCAGCTGCCCAGTTTTGCTGATCTTTGACTAACTTCTCTATTTCGCAGGTGGTGTCGGCTTTGACATCAACTGTGGTGTGCGCTTGCTAAGAACCAATTTAGACGAAAGCGATGTCCAGCCTGTGAAGGAGCAGCTCGCCCAGGCTATGTTCGACCACATTCCTGTCGGCGTGGGATCAAAAGGGGTCATCCCCATGAGTGCCAAGTAAGAGGACAAGATTCCAGTAGACAGATTGGGAAGGAAAATAGCCACGTAACCCTCATATTCATAACCAGTGCAGGATGCTTAGGGGATGGGGATTGTTCAGTCACCTTTCAGGAAGTGGTAATGAATTATTCTTTTACATATGAGGTTCGCGCCCCCCTCCCCAATTGATTAGAGAGATTGGTCACATGACGTTCATTAGAACAGCTTTGACACACAATCGAGTTTATAATGGAAAAAGGCCCACTAACAGTTATCGAGCACTTCTACATGGAAGGCGCTGTGCTATCGTATACGTCTGTCATGTCATGTCATCTCGATAATAACCTTAATGTTATTCCCAACTGACAAGAAAGGAAAGTGAGGTTTAAAGAAGTAGTAAGCTAGTAAGTGAAGTCAGGGTTCAAACCAAAGATCCTTTGGCTTCAGAGGCTGTATTCTGAACTGCCTCTTATCGGTGAGCCTGTAGTTAGCCACGGCCTTCCTTTTTGAATGATAGCACTGAATGTTGTGTATTTATTGAGGTAGTTAAATATTTCAGCGGTAGAGAATGAAACTGAAGGCCACAGCATAATTGCCTTTTCGATGGCCATTGATGGTACCGTCATGGCTCATGCAAAGCTGTGCGTCTTAAACTTTGCAGAACATGTACTTAACAAGAATGTTTCTTTGGCATCTTCTGTTTTATCTTTAAAATTCATGTGACTTTTGCATTCCAATTATATATGTGTTCACACATTAATACCATTATGTTTCTAGCTATTACCTATTCTGCAGCTCCCCTCCAGCAAAAAAAAAAAAAAAAAAACTTGGAGTAAACGGATACATTTGGAAGATCTGTGATTCATGTCCCTGACATGCAGCCCTGGTTTGAAAAGCGTACCTAGAACATGTAAATTCTAAGATTTTCATAAATATTTTAGATAGAAATTTTGTCCTGTATCATAAATAATATTTGAAATGGGCTATAGTGGGGAGATGACATTGACCACTTAACCTTCCAGATAGTGTGTTGGGAGGGCTAGACCTTAGATGAAGGTCAAGGCTGCTTCCTTCTGGGGATGTAATATGTGTGCCCCTTCAGATGCATGTGCGCTGAAACCATGTAGTATTTCTGCAGAGGTACCTTCAAGTTCCTCCTGTGCCACCTGAAGGCATTTACATAGGTTTATTATTTGGCTGTAATTTTTCATAAATTATTAATGAAAGGGGTAGCTGTGGTAAAGTTAGTGGTAGATGGTGGTATGCGAGATGACAGTTATATGATGACAGAAATTTTCTTTGCCTTTCAGAGAGGCAAATCTAATGTAAAAAAGATACAAAGAGAAGGGACTGAATGAATGTCTAAAGAACTATAATTGTCTCTAATACGACCCTACTATTTTATATTGCAATTATGTACATAGCTGCTTTCCTCAAAAAAAAAACTGGAGTTGCTGAGAGCATAAACATGGCATCTAGCACAGCACCTGGTATATAGGCGAGAGTAGATGGACTGTTTCCTTCTGCCCTTTTGAGATGTGGTCATCTCAGCTTTTGTTCTGTCTTGGCCGTGAAATGACCAGACCTTATTACTCCCTCAGAGACTTGGAGGAGGCCTTGGAGATGGGTGTGGACTGGTCCCTGAGGGAAGGCTATGCTTGGGCTGAGGACAAGGAGCACTGTGAGGAGTACGGAAGGATGTTGCAGGCTGACCCCAACAAGGTCTCCGCACGGGCTAAGAAGAGAGGCCTTCCTCAGGTAACACGTGGGAGGGGCAGTGTGCTGGGTGGAGGGGGGGTTTCCTACGCTTCTGTTGAGGCGAAAATGTTGTCTTCTGTGTAGCATATATGTCCGCAGGTTTTTCACAGTATATCAAAAAGAACACAAATTTATTTATACCACATTCTTACTCTTTTGAAAAGCTGTTAGGAACTTGCAGGTGTTCATAAAACAAGATGTGCTGAATTAGAAATGGATGGGAGAAAAATAGGCTATCAGTATAAGGCTTAAAAATGTTTGCCCAGGGACGCCTGGGTGGCTCAGTGGGTTAAAGCCTCTGCCTTCAGCTCAGGTCATGACCCCGGCGTCCTGGGATCAAGCCCCACATCAGGCTGTCTGCTCAGCAGGGAGCCTGTTTCCCCCTCTCTCTCTGCCTACCTCTCTGCCTACTTGTGATCTCTCTCTCTGTCAAATAAATAAATAAAATCTTTTTAAAAAAAAATGTATGCCCAAATTACATATGTACATACTTGGACAGTTCACAGATGTGGCTGTTTTCTGGAGTCTAAGGTGAGAAGACATACCTTGTCTTATCCATGAGATAAGAATATATCACATGTTTGAAATCTATAGCTAGTGGCGATGGCATTGCCATTAATTCACTGTGACTGTGGGCAAGTCTCTTTTGCCTGAGTCTGGTTTTGTTTTGTTTTGTTTTCTTTTTTAAGATTGTGTCAAAGAGCGAGAATACAAGCAGGGGAGAAGCAGAAGGAGCGGTAGGCTCCCCGCTGAGCAGGGAGCCCTATGTAGGGCTCAGTCCCAGGACCCTGGGATCATGATCTGAGCCAAAGGCAGACACTTAACTGACTGAACCACCCAGGCATCCCTCCGAGTCTGGTTTTCTTATCTGAAAATCACTGTAGTTAAAACTAGGCAGCCTCTAAAGATTCTTCCAGCACTTCCGTGCTGCGGTCCCTGAATCCTCTATCAACTCCATTTACAGGATGTACTTTCAGTGGTAGATAATGGTAGGTGTCAGCAAACTCATAGATGTTTCAAAACTCATTTGAACTTGGACCTTGTTTAAAAATCCACACTCAGGAGTTTATCCCAAAATTTGACCCTTGTGTCCACACGTTTAAAATGTCCTATGAGCCATTTAATGGTCTGAATTTGGGTTTATGAAGCTTTCAATACATATTTGTATATACCTCAAGTAGGTAATGATACAATGAGTTTCGGGAGCTACTCTACCATATTTTTATTGTGTATAGCTTTAAATGCATGAAGCATTTCTGAGGCTCAGAAATTTCTTTATTGTATAAAACTGATTATTTTTTGTTATCGGTTGATTTTATCAATTTGCTTTTTAAATGGATTTTTAAAAAGCAGAATAGTAATCTGGCACCTCACTCCATTGAGTGTCCAACTCTTGGTTTCCACTCAGGTCATGATCTCATGGGTTGTGGGATCTAGCCCTGTGTCAGGCTCCCCGTTCACTGAGGAGTCTACTCATAGACTCTCTGTCTCTGCCCCCCTCCACCCAATTTGTGCATGCACATTGGCACTCTTTCTCTCTGTCTCTCTAAAATCAATAAATAAATCCTTAAAAGTGGAATAGAAGCCATTTTATCAGACATTCTTACTCTTGCAGTTGGGGACCCTGGGAGCAGGCAACCACTATGCAGAAATCCAGGTTGTGGATGAGATTTTCAATGAGTACGCAGCTAAGAAAATGGGCATCGACCATAAGGGACAGGTGTGTGTGATGATCCACAGTGGAAGCAGAGGCTTGGGCCACCAAGTAGCCACAGGTATATTCTCAAGCTCATTTTTGACTCAGTGCTCAAACATGCATTTATGGGGAACCAAATAGAGATTTCAGAGAGGAAGCTCTAGAACTATATACGGCGTAGGTTTTTACTGTTTCACTGGTGTTGTCATAGGAGATTAAATACTTCACATATACGATTTCATTTATACACTTATGATGTATGCAAATGTGTCTCACGTACCTGTACTGCAAGATTAAGTGTTGTGGTGGATTCAGTGATGAAATTGGCAAGGACCCACCCTCACAGTGTCTCAAAACAGAGATAATTGCATTAATTAAAATGAAAGGTAATACCTGGTAAAATACCATAAGGCAGTCTATATAAAGCATTTAGAAAAAATACATTGGAAGTGGCATGTTGAACACATACTGTTTGCAGTTTGGACAGTCATGCAGAAAGGACATTCATGATCAAAAGAGCATGGACAAAAGCAGAAGGCGGGCGAACAGCAGCAGGGTCACTCTGGATGACTGATAGGACGTGTGGAAGCATTTGTGCATTTATGAGAAGGTATATGGACACGTGGAAATTACTATAAACCTTAAGTTGTGTATTACATAGTTCATCCTTGTGTGTGCATTTCATCCTATGGGAATTTAATAATTTGGGCCAGCGTGACCCATTAGAATATTTAATCTAGCAGATGTATGGAGCACTGACTAGTAATTCCGAACTCTCTGCTGAGCACTTTTCTACGCTTGGCCACGGATTTGACTTTCCTGCTCTTCTAGCAACTTGTCTCCAACTCTTTTCTGTTAAATCACTAAAATACTATTTTTTAAAAACCATGACAGTAATAAAATATATTTTACTACTTGTGTTCATTCATTCTCATGCCAGGAAAGGAGAAATTAAGACCATGTTGTTGCTGTGTGTGTACACCTCTCATTGCCTTTCCAGGTTCCTGCAGGGAAGGTGTTAGCTTTGTAACCCACATACTTTGTGTCACACAACACGGACAGAAGATTCTCAGTAACTATGTCTTGACCAAGCAAATAGATGAACCTAGAAACACTTCAAAAGAAAAGTTGTGTTTTATTTGCTTTTTTAAAAATGGGTTTGAATGTAGCCCAATTTTCTGCAATAAATATGAATTATAAGGGGAAAAGCAGCCTCTTTAGACTTGCTTCTGTCTTGTCTAGATGCGCTGGTAGCTATGGAAAAAGCCATGAAGAGAGACAAGATTATAGTCAACGACCGGCAGTTGGCTTGTGCTCGGATCGCTTCCCCAGAGGGTCAGGACTACCTGAAGGGGATGGCAGCTGCTGGGAACTATGCCTGGGTCAACCGCTCCTCCATGACGTTCCTAACCCGTCAGGTACGGTTGAAGCTGTTCTTCTGTTACTCGTGATGTGGTTTAAAACAGAGCCTATAGAATCCAGTTTTCAAAATCTATGTTAATAAATACTGGAAATATTGGCAAACTATCCAGGCTTTTGAAGTCTCCTTAAACCAAATCAGCAGAGTATCAGGTGTGGGGAATGGGAGAAGAAGAAAAGCCAAAATTGTTTTTAGAATTTGCCTTGAGCATCAGATAGGATAGACGTGCATTCATGAAGGCAAGACGGCTGAGGAAGAAGCTGTTCTGAAGGGTGGGGTCAAGAGTAGCCCAGCACTTTTCCAGTCAGAGTTGGAATTTCCGGAGTGGCATTTGCAATGTTGTGTAAAAGATGGTTTTTGTATTTTATGTGAAGATGAATAACAGTGCTGTACTTGAGCTCGTGAATGCCTCACTCCCCGCAGGAACAGACCACCTGAAGCCAGAGGAGTTTGGAAGAGCTGGTTCTGGCTGCTTTTAACATACGCTTGTCCTTTTAGGCTTTTGCCAAGGTCTTCAACACAACCCCTGACGACTTGGACCTGCATGTCATCTATGACGTTTCTCACAACATTGCCAAAGTAGAGCAGCACGTGGTGGACGGAAAGGAACGGACGCTGTTGGTTCACAGGAAGGGATCCACCCGAGCTTTCCCTCCTCACCATCCCCTCATCGCTGTCGACTACCAAGTATGTACTAAGCCATTTGCGGTGTTAAGCCGTGGGGTGTGATTTAGGTCGTTCTGAACGTGAGCGAGTTTAGACAGAAAGGCAGCAGTTGGGAAAGGTCTGTCCTTCCTGGGAACGGTGATTTCCCGTCTTCTGTGAAGCAGTGACTCCCACCTCATCTCTGCCTGCCGTGGGAGGTCTAAAACATCCTCAGTGGGGCATCTTTTATTCCGTAAAAGTGATCTTTTCAAGGCCTCTGAATGATTGGAAGGCAAGATTAAGATTAAACTCAGTCTGTTCCTCTCTCCTCCTCCTCTTGCTGTCTGGCTGTGGTAGAGGTAGAAGGGCCCGTAGCCTGCTCCCATTTTCCCTATAATAAGGAAACCGGAATCTGGAGAGGTCAGGTACCTTGTCCTGGAATGTTCTTCCTAATGACGTTTCCCTAAACATTTGAATTTGGCTTTGCTCTTGTGTTGTCTGTCTCTGCTGCCTTTCAAGTCCTCAGATTTTTCGTTCCTTTCCACTTCCCTCTTAATTATCCAAGAATTAAAGTAATGTCATAGTAACAGCCGGGAAAGCAATGTATTTAGAGGCCCAGGTTCCTCCCACAGTCCTGCAGTGCAAGAGGAGGTGTAAATCTCAGGCATAAAAAGCTCATCTGAAGTTTTTCTAAATGGTGATATGTTTGATTTTTGTGTGCTTCCTCAGCTCACTGGACAACCAGTGCTCATTGGCGGCACCATGGGCACCTGTAGTTACGTTCTTACCGGCACTGAACAGGGCATGACTGAGACCTTTGGAACAACTTGTCATGGAGCGGTAAGGAACACAAACTGACTTAGAAATGCTCTCTTCCGTTTACTCATCATTTTACATTTTGACAGGTAAACGTACTTGATTGGGCATTAACAAAATTGAAGTTTGGATCCGTCTTGTCTTCTACCTGAATTTATTCTCATGATATATACTGTCTAGTGAACCAACTAATGTCACCTAGTATCTCTGCCTTATGGAGTCATTGTAGGGCAAGGGACTGTTGCCCATCTCTGCAAGCCCACAAAATCCAGACTGGGAAATTGCCACACTGGCCCCACGAATACAACTTTGACTGATGCAGGGTCACATCACAGCTTATGTCAGCGATTCACTGGACCTAGTCACTTGCATAATTTGTTCCTTTCTAGGTAGGTCCACTCAAGATTTGGGGGATTCGCACATCAGAGACCATGCATAGATGTACGCCTATTTCACCATATTGCCTCTTCTAAGCCAGGGGTTGGCAAACTTTGTAAAGCACCGGACGGTAGATATTTGGGTCCATATGGTCTCTATAGTAGCTATTCCATTGTGCCACTGAAGTGAAAAAGCAGCCACAGACAATACATAAACCAATGGGAATTACTGTGTTCCAATAAAACTTTATTTGCAGAAACAGGTGGTGGGCCAGATTTGGCCCACAAACCGATTTGCCAACCCTTGCTCTGAGCCATGAGAGTGCTTAGCTAATGATGGAGTGGCAAATTGAAACTCAGAGTACCTTCTCATAAGACAGACTCTAACAAACGTATCTGAGCCTTCCTTTTTCTCTGATCCTTTCTCATTTCCAGCAGCCTCCAAACTCCTCATTGTAGCCCAGTGATCAAAACCAGCACATCTCATTAGCAACACCTGGAGGCATTTTTTTTTTTTTAATGTCACAGTAAGGGTAGGGACTTTTGGTACTGGCATCTAGCAGAGGCCAGGGATGCTGCTGAACAATCTACGTGACATAGAATTATCTTGCCCAAAGTGTCAATAGTGCCAAATTGTTTGAAATCACAAGGCACAAAGTGTTTATGATGACAGACTTACTGTTTATGATTAAAATCAATTTATTTATATTGAATTGATAATTGTAATTAGAAATATAGAACTAAATCTTTCAATACTTAACATTTTGTATAGATGGAAAGTTGTTTTCTAGAAGGATATGAGATTTGTAACAAAAAAACTAAGGTTGATAAAAAAGAAAAAAGATTATTTTCTAACTCTAAAAGAAGTCAAGGAAAAGGTATATAATTCCAAAGGATTAAATAATTGCTGGAGTTGAAAATAAATTGTAGCTCAGAATTTATAAAGTAAAGTTCATTTCTTTTCTAATGTAGGGCCGTGCATTGTCTCGGGCAAAATCTCGTCGTAATTTAGATTTCCAGGATGTCTTGGACAAACTGGCAGATATGGGAATCGCAATCCGTGTTGCGTCACCCAAACTGGTTATGGAAGAGGTGAGTGAAATTTTGATAAATATTCAGCATAAAACTGTCCGTGATTTATGCTACTACACAGCATAATTTTTGGTATTGCTTATCAGATACCATGTTTGTTTGTTTTTAAATAACCTCAATTATAGTTTATCGTTGTCTTTTGTTTGGAGATAATTATAAGGCAAGTCTCAAGAATGATTCTTAATTTTTTTTTTTTTTAAGATTTTATTTATTTGAGAGGGAGAGAGACAGGTAGTGAGCAGGAAGGAGAGGGAGAAGCAGGCTACCCGCTGAGCAGGGAGTCTGAAGCCAGACTGGATCCCAGGACCCTGGAATCTGCTAGGATCATGACCTGAGCCTAAGGCAGACGCTTAACTGACTGAAAAACCCAGGCACCCTGCTTCTTAGCCTTTCTATGTATTAAACTTTAAAATTGTTTGAGCCGATTCATTTTAAACTTTCTTTTGCACAGCTATTATATATTAGAATTTGAAAGCAGATTTTAAAAGACAACGGTTTTATTTGATTCACAAGGGAGCCAAGATTTTGTTTAAATTATATGTATGTACATATTTAATTTTAGAAGCAGCATAACTTTTTTTAAAAGTTTAAGAGTAAAGAAAAAATCGTGCAGAAACTCAGTATCCTAACACAACTGTTAACCTCCCTTTTTAGGACACTTACTGTCTTCCTTTTTTTTCTGCTGAATGCTTTTTTTTTTTTTAAACTAGTTATAATCATAGTTTACATTTTGTAGTCCTTTTTCTGATTTCTTTTTCTCCCCTTTTTTTTTGCTATTTTCTTTTTTTAATTTAGCATGTTACTGTTACACTGTTTGTAAGCATCACTTTTTAATGATTGTCAAATATTCTACCTGCTAAGGACCGTAAGTTTCTGCCCATGTTCGACATTTAAGTGGCTTCCAAATTTTTGCTACTATAAATTAAGTTGTAATGCATGAAGCTTATTTCTAGCTGTTTTTGGTTTGGTTTGGTTTGGGTTTTTTTTTTTTTTTGTTTTTTTTTTAAAGATTTTATTCATTTATTTGACAGAAATCACAAGCAGGCAGAGAGGCAGGCAGAGAGAGAGAGAGAGCAGGCTCCCTGCTGAGCAGAGAGCCCGACTCAGGGCTCGATCCCAGGACCCTGGGATCATGACCTGAACCGAAGGCAGAGGCTTCAACCCACTGAGCCATCCAGGCGCCCCTGGGTTTTTGTTTTTAAGATTTTATTTATTTGACAGAGAGGGAAGCACAAGCAGGTTGGGCAGCTGGCGGAGGGAAAGGGAGAGAGAGAAGCAGTCTCCCTGCTGATCAGGGAACCTGATGCAGGGCTGGAGCCTGATATGGTTCTCAATCCCAAGACCCTGGGATCATGACCTTAGCTGAAGCCAGCCAGCTGTTTTTAATAATGAGAGTGAAATCCCGAGAGTAGACTTACTGAGTCACAGAGTATGACAAAGCCTTATTTCTTAATAACAAGTAATTTTTTCTCTGATTTTAAGAGTATGGGGCACCTGAAGCAGGCTCATCAGGTGCCCCATCCTCAGAGAGGAGCCTGCTTCTCCCTCTTCCTCTGCCTGCTGCTCCCCATGTTTGTGCGTGCATGCACTCTCTCTCTCTCTCTCTAATAAATAAATAAATAAATAAATAAATAAAATAAAATAAAATCTCCCCTCCCCCCAAAAAAAGAATAACACCTATTTATGGGGCGCCTGGGTGGCTTAGCTGGTTAAGCATCCAACTGTTTGTTTCAGCTCAGGTCATGCTCTCAGGGTTGTGAGATCGAGCTGTGTTCCGTGCTGGGCATGGAGCCTGCTTAGGAGTCTGTCTTTCTCTCTTTCTCCCTCTCCCTCTGCCCCCCTCTTCCCTCCCTAAAAAAAAAAAAAATAAAGAATAACACCTGTTTCATTAAGAGATTCTGGAAAATGCAAAGAAGAAAACAAAACATCTAAAATTCCACCAACCAGAGATCACTTCTATTGACATTTGGTATTTTCCTTTTGTGCGTGTTTTACATATGATTTGTTCGTTCGCTCAGGAAATAGTACACATCTATAGTCAGGTGCTATTCTAGGTATTAGGGGTACTGCAGAGAACAAAACCAACAAATCCCTTTCTTGTGAAACTTAGCACATAATAAAAAATGTAGTATGTTAGATGACAGGAAGTGCTATAAAGTACGAATGGGACAGGGATAGGGAAAGATAGGAAGTGAGTACAGTTTTAAATAGGGTGTAGCGTGGTGACACTTGAAGACCTAAAGGGAATGAGGGAGTGGGCTATGTAGGTATCTAGGGGCAAGCCTTCCAGGCAGAGAGAACAGCCACGTGCAGAAACCCAAGATTATGCTTAGACGTTGGAGAAGTAGCAGGGAGGCCCCTGTGACAAGAACAGGCAAGGGGGAGCTGAGGTCAGAGGTTAGGAGCACCAGATCGTGTGAGTCCTTGCCTTTCCTTTACAGAAGGACTTTTGCTCTTCCTCCTCTGAGTGAGGTGGTGGGAAGACATTGGAGAATTTTGAGCAGAAGAGTAACGTGATCTGGCACGCAGATGAGAAGAATCTGGAGGAGAAATTGATGATGCAGAAAAGGGGGAGGATCACTAGAGCAGTGTCCTTGGATAGATGAGAGGAGATGGGATCGAGTGTCCCAAGTGGATGGGGTTGGTCCTTGCTAGGAGCTCAGAAAATGAATCCTTAATAAGAGAAGGTAGGATGCAGGTAGTCAGGGAAGTGGTGGTGAGATTATATGGAGATTCTGTTCTGATGGTTTCTCTTTTTTTTTAGTGTAGTAGAAAGTAGTATCAGCAACTAAGAGTGAGAATGCAGGGGAAGGTAGGAGATAACCATGTATGAGAACGAGTAATCAGCCTGGCCAGATTCTGGGTGGGTGCCCACATAGCAGCCGGGGCCTCCTTGTGCTAAATTCAGTGATTGGGTGTTTTTCAACCATATCAGCTGTACAGGTGCAGGCTTGAAATAGATGTTGAGTTAACTTCGACCAGGTTTGCAAGTATAGTGCAGTGGAAGTGAAGCAAGGCTGTTGAGTGCTTGCAGGGAGATTAAACGTCCCACAGGGCTAAGGGGATTGATGGAGACGGCGCACAGGAGGGAGTGAGCTGGAAACGTGTGGTCGCCAGCCCGGCGTGCTTGAGATGGAGATTATGGAGGAGTTGTAATCACTGGTAATGACAGGTTCTGGGTTATGGCCCTGGCTGGGAGGGAAATGATCGACAGTCAAGGAGCTAGAAGCCAAGATACTGAGTGGGTCCTCTTGCTAAATATTGAAACCATTTGAAATTTTAGCAGGATAGAGTGACCCTGAGCAAGGAGCGAGAAGTCTGCCAATAACGGTAGGGAGTGCTTCCGAGTCTATTAGGTAACTGCAGCAAGAAGAGGGAGTGAGCCCCGATGACCGGCGAGGACTTAGAAGGGAGTGGGAATGGTCTAGAAAGTACCAAGATGAGCATGGACACCTGGCGCACTTTTGGGCCTAATGACAGGACCCCATTTAGGAGGGAAAATAGCTACTACTTGAGCAAGTTAGAAGTGGAAGTGACATCCCTAGAAGAGATCTCTGTTTCCGCAAGAACAAGAGGGTGAAGGGAATGTTCCGAGCAGAGGGCAGCAGGGAGAGGATTCTGCACATGACTCACTGGAAGGAGTCCAGAGACTGTGGTGTGAAAATTAGAAATTGGAAGGGAGTGGGAGATGATCTAGCAAAGGGTGTGCATGGAGCCCTGTGGAAATTTGCTGAGAGGAGCTGCTGTGCTCCAGTGAACAGGGAGAGAGAAGATGTGTGATGAGACTAGTTCTGAATGGCAGGATAGTGACTGGCTGGGAAGGGAGGGGGGAGGTCTTGCTGGTAACTCAGAAGAGTGTGTGTGTCCGTGTATAGACCCACAAACATACAGAGGATGTTGGTAATACAGGTGCATTGAATAACTTTGCCTTATTGTGAAGGTAATAGCTGTTCATTCCAGAAATTTTGACAACTATAGAAATAAAGAAAATCGGAGTGGCCAGTAACTACCAACCAAAGATAATGGTTTGATGCATTTCCTTTCTGTTGGGTATTAGTGTTGTGTGTGTCTTTTATTCAGTTACATTTACTGCTTTTGCTAGTTATACAAGTAATACATATTCAGTGGGAAACTATGAGACATACAGAAAAAATATAAAGCCAGGTAAAAGTGTTTATGTTATTATTCTCTTACCAACATTTAATTCAGTCATTGTCTTTGTTTGATACACACACCAAAAAGAAAACTCAGTATTATTTTAATGTGCATTTCTTTAATCCCACATGAAGTTTAATGGTTTCAAGGATTACACTTTACAGTGTTCATCTCCTCCCCTTCAGGCTCCCGAGTCATACAAGAACGTGACAGACGTGGTGAACACCTGCCACGATGCTGGAATCAGCAAGAAGGCCATTAAGCTGAGACCGATTGCCGTCATCAAAGGATAGAACACTGACCGCAGCTGCCAGCGCCACTGCCCACCATAGGATGGAGGTGGACTGAAACGCTCCTCAGACATCAGACTCCAGACCCGTAGGCTCCCAAGTGTGCAGATGCAACCGCCCGTTCCTGAGGGGCTGGCGGCGGCTGCTGCTCTCGGGAGCCAGGCCTGTAACATTACCTTCCGGGAGGAGTCCCACTGTCCTCCCTAATTGTCCCCCAGGTTTTAGTATTGCGGGTGGGTATAGATCAAGATACTGCCTAACTCAGTCATAGAAGTGTGTAGCCAGCAGAGTGAAGTTCTTTACAGCAAGCTCTGTTTATATTCTGAGCCATGAAGAGCGTTCTAGTAAATAAGGTTTTCAAATGTTTCCTTTCCCTCCTCCTTTTGTCAGTTTGTCCATTCACCCACCCATCCATCCCCTTTCCCTGAACCCAGCAAAACCCTGACCACCACTCTCACTTGGAAAGCACCCACAACGTCCTTTCCAGGTGGGAGATGAATGGATAATGGGACACGTTGAGGAGGGCACATGCGCAGAGGTATAGGAATAGGGGCTCAGAGTAATTTTCCATAGACTTCCTTCTTTGCTCATCTTAGATGTGAGGCAGAGCTCTGCCGTACCTGCACAAGGCGCCTGTGGGAGCTGTCAGTAAGTAGGCCTGGTCTGGTAAACTGTTCCGGCGTGAGGTCTTGCACGGCACGGTGGCGAACCTGCACAGAATGCTGAGTATCTTTATGTTTGTGGTTGAATTATTGCAAAAGCCTTACATGACCGCAGCTGTGGTGTTGGCGGTGGTTCTGTTGGACAGGTTGACTGGTGCCATCTAATCAGATTTTGTGTTCTGTACTGTGATACCTGAAGATGTGGAAGGGACAGGTTACTAAGGCCTTTGTTGCGTCCAAACAGCCAGTAAAATAGAAAAATCTAATAAAGTTGCAATATGTTGTTTTATCTTGTGCTTCATAGTTTATTTCTTAGGACAGTTAGTATTTGTGCTTGATTCACTTTGTTTAGTGCTGTTGCCTGATTTTCTCCCAGGTTGCTTTCAGTGACTCACTAAAATATTCTTTCCTAAAACTTACCCTTCAGCTTACAGTAAAAATTCTCCTTGGAGTATCTTCTAGATGCTGCCGTTTGGAAGGCTGTAGAAGACAGGCTTCCTCTGCAAAAGGTCTGATATGAATTAGCCTAGCATGTCTTCACTCTGAGCTCCCAGTCATCTAAATATGTTGATGGTAGAGTTTGAACATACCCAGCAAACCAGTTAGGAATTCAGTGTAATAATTACAGACTCCGTGTGCCTTCAGACTGGACCAGCCGCTGTTGTGCACCCATGACTCAAGGATGCACGTTCCCAGCGAACGCTCGAGGGCACCTCAAGGTGAGAAGCAGGCTTCCGGCGGCCGCTCCGTTCTCTAGGGCTGAGCAGCGGAGCGTCAACTCCCCCTGACCAGGCTTGCTTCATGACGTGTCATTTGAAACTAATTCAAAGCAAGGTCCCCTCCCAAAACTAATTGATGTCAGTGCAAGAAGTGCTGTGCATCATCTTAAATACATATGTTGAGTTTTATTAGAAGCTTTGAAAGTTACCCCGGGGAGGCATGGGGAGGCGCAGGGGAGGAGGGGATACAGAGAATGGTTCATGTGGGGCGTTTCTGCTCTATGAACTTGTCTTGAATATGGCATTTGCAGTGAGCTCGGCCCTTTAAATGACCGTAGGAAGTAATTGTTAACATTTTGAGTTCAAAAAGAAAGGTACAAACATTGTTTTCCTTTTTCTGGAGATGTTATTTTCCTGTTTGAGACACTTAACGATACTTAACAATATTAACAATACTTAATAAATGCTCAAAAGAAGCAGACATCACCAGCTGATTGCCCCGAGTAACAGTGCCCTAGGCCCATGCACACACGCACAGCTAGAACACCCTTCCATAAGGCCCTATCTGGCTCCTTCAGGCATGAGGAGTCCTTAACACTGTACCTCTTGGTCCGTTTTAAGGCCCTCTAAAGTCAGTCCATTTATCTTATTTTTTTTTTAAGATTTTATTTATTTATTTGACAGAGATTGCAAGTAAGCAGATGGAGGGAGAAGGAGAAGCAGGCTCCCTGCTGAGCAAGGAACCTGATGCGGGGCTCGATCCTAGGACCCTGAGACCACAACCTGAGCCGAAGGCAGAGGCTCAACCCACTGAGCCACCCAGGCATCCCTAAAGTCAGTCCATTTATAAGAATCTCAAAACCACACTGACAATGGGCTGTATCATCACCGTCTGCAGCAGAGGGATGGGAAAACCAGTTGATGAGACATAAGCAAAATAGGAAGGGTCACTCATTTTCTAATTTGATAACTTTCCTGGAGCAGCAAGGAGATGATGATTTAAATGCCGAATTAAATCTTGCAAATCCCATTGTGATCTCCAAATTCTACTTCATTTAACCTTCAGAAACAAGCACAGGATAACTTTTTTTTTTTTTTTTTTTTTGGTCTGCTTGAGACTAACTGTATTCTCGTGTTCATTATAAAGTTTTCCTGTCTCCCATTTCTGAAAATTCCCTGCAGGCTTCACCCGTGTTGCTGAGGAATGTACCATTCCTTGTGCTTGGAATTCCAACACACAACACCAGCTCGTTCTAAATTCTTACATCATTGTGTTTGCATGTGCTCTAGTGCTTGACTCTGGGAACTTTACATCCAGAGAGCATGATTTGTGGCCATCTGGATTTGCTGATGATGACGATGCTATTAATTATCAATCAGGCACGTTGGAGTATGCCAAGTCGTTTGAATAGATCGGGATCTGTAGAGGCTCTTGCCCTAGAACTAGTGTCTGATGTCCCAGACGCCAGTGATCCGAGGAGAGGACAGTAGTGGTATGGGGGAGGGGCGTTCACAGAGAAGTGAGTGGTGATTTAAGTTGTAGCTTGTGAACAGGTAGTGAATAAACAAAGTGCCAAGCATGTAGTTGGAGCTTAACACATTAAAAATCACCATTCCTGCTCTGTAGTTTGTGTAGTGTTTTTATACCGAGTTTGAGTTCTTACTGAAGGCTGAGGGAAGGGGGATGATGTGAGCCGGTCACTGGAGTTAATGAGGTTGGCAAAGTAGGTATTATCCCCTCATAACAAATCAGAATACAGCCTCAGAGAGATCGAACAGGTAGCCCAAGGGCCCCCAACTAAGGACACAGAGACACAAAAGACACAGGTCTTTTGGCTATCGAGTTTAATGCTGTTTTCCTGATGTCACATTGCCTCCTATAACCATTTTGTGCTGCTTTTCCTCTTCAGTACAAGAAGCAGCCAAGCCCACTCTGGAACTTTCGATGCTCAGAGCACTCACCAAAATTTCTTTTAAATGGGATTGCTCGGCCTTGCCGGGGCAGGCCAGATTCAGACCACCATTAAGGATTCTGTGATGAACTGTAAAGATTTTATTCTGCTTGATGAATATGTGTAAACCAGGTCTCTCCTTTTGCCTTGTTTTATCACCCACAAATCAGTAAATTACAGGTAGCCCTCAAAACACCGAGGGCCTCCAGGGACTCAGCGCCCTGGAACCGTTTGCCCACTTGTAGCGTGTTAGCTTGAGAAGCTGTTTTGGACTTCGCCTCAGCTCCGTTGCTACACGTTTCTCTCCCAGAGTGGGACAAAAACTGGAGAGTCAGGTGCCAAGACTCTTGGCCAGGTCCCTGAGGTAAGAACACCCTTTACTCATGCTCCAAATCCATGTTTTATCGATCGAGTGTTTTATTTTTACTGTGTTCGGTCTTAATGAAGTTCACACAGATAAAGTCATTGGCTGCCTTCAAGAACTAGAGTCTAGTTGAGGATGTGGAGCAGACGGGAACATGTTTAAAACGAAAGCTGCTGAAGAGAACTGAGGTGTTGACTGATACGCACAAAGAATACGTGCTTTTGGGAAAAGACACTGTCCCGGCCTATCTTCCACCACAACCAAGCTCCTTCAGAGGGATGGATGCCTTCGCCCTAAGCCTCTGCTTCCTCAGCTCCTGTCCACCCTTGATTCTCCTTAATCCTGGCTTGTGCCATTGCCATTCCAATGAAACTACTCACCAAAGTCACCAGTTCCTTTGTAGTTGCTAATTAGATGGACCAATTTAGCTTTTATTTACCTTCTGCAGTATCTGAGGCTATTAGCCACTCCTGGCACACTCCGTGAAACACTTCCACTGCCAGATCTTGGCCCTCTTCTCACTATGTACCTTCATCACAGCTCATTTTCACCCATTTCCATGACTCCAACCATCACCTATGGCTGGTGACCCCACATTCATCTCCAGGTCACATCCCCTGGACGTTTCTACCTAAGGATCCATAAACACGTCAGACTCAGCATGCAAACTCAGTCATCACCTTTCCTCTTCTAAAATCTCTTCTCTGGTGCTCGCTTCGGCAGCACATATACTAAAATCTCTTCTCGGTCTCAGGAAAGGCACTGCCACCCACCGAGCATCTAAGCCAGAAATTCATGTCATCTTGGATTCCTGCCTCTCTCTCACGCTCATATGAGTCTTGTCAGTTCTGACTCCTGGGTATCTCGAATATGCTTCTCTTTGTTCTCTGTGCCTACATTGCTTACCTGTTCAGATCCTTATCTTCCGTCTCTTAGACTGTGCCAGGTGTTGCCTTAGCTGATATCCTGCCCTGCATAAGTCCTCTGTCCTCCTGGAGATGGAACCCACAGTTCCTTAGACAACCATTCCAACCCCATTCTCTGTCCACATGGTTGGGGTGAATCAACTCCACCCCTAGACCCAGACCTGGGTACTCTGCATCACTTTCTCCACCTCGAACCTCCAGCCCCAGAAACTGCTTGAGGAATTGGCACCTGGTCCAGTTAGAATAAAAGCTAATCTGGGGAGTTTTTCTGTATTACCTGATACAGGGTGCTCTCTTGCCCCTGGTGTTGCTAAGGATACGACGTAAGCCTGGACTTGTGGGCTGCCATCTTGCCACATGAGCAAACTTGCCTGAGAATGGAGCCCACATAAAGGAAACCAGAGCTAAGGGAGAG
Source organism: Martes martes (assembly GCF_963455335.1). NCBI lineage: Eukaryota > Metazoa > Chordata > Mammalia > Carnivora > Mustelidae > Martes > Martes martes. The sequence goes on from NC_137895.1 coordinate 14,704,117, forward strand.
AAAAGCAAGAGACTCCCAGTGATTTCTGGACTCATCTGTGCGTGGAAGCAGGATATCCTTGGATTTCCCAGTTATGTAAGGAAATTTTTTATTTACACCTAAGTCAATTTGAGTTGAATTTTCTTTCAACCAAAAGATTCTTAGCTTGTATAGCGGTAAGACGATGGAAGTCTAAAAAGGGGAGTTGATAGTGAATCCAGGACTCTGTGCCCGGGGTACTGACCATGGGTGGTTCCCCTCTCAGAAACCAGGAAGTGCTGGGGAAAACTGACTTCGGAGGGCTGTGAGGAGTCAGCCCCACTGAACTGAAGGGGCTATAGGACAACAAGGTGGCAGCTGGAGTTGTATTACAGGAGCTCAGAAGAGAGACTCTAAACAGATGATTAGATTTCAGAGAAATTCAGAGATTTGCGAGAGAACCAGGTTAGAGGAGAGGCGAGGGCTGAGGGTGCAGCTCTGCTTATTGATGAGAGGGGAGAGAGAAGCCAAGGCCTGGACGCAGAGTGAGCAGAACCATCTCCGCCTTGGTGGCACACTCCCAGCCCTTTAGCACTCCCAGAGAGCCACAAAGAGCTAGGCTCTGTCCTGAACGGGGGGGGTGGGGAGGGCTGATGACCCGGTCCCTGCCCTCAAGGCTCACGGTCTGCTGGGACCCAGCAGGAACAGGTGGATGGGCTGTTATCAACCAATGTGGGCACAGAAACAGGAGCAAGTTTCTCCATTAACCTCAGTACTGCAGAGAAAAGGAGCTCTGAGAGAGATCCGCGGGACTTAGTGACCAGCAAACCACTAGGGCAGTTTGGATAGGATATTTGGGCAAGTGGCTATTTTAATACCAAAACAACAGCTACCATTACATAGCATTTGCTGTGTACCGGGCACTGGCCTCAGCCTTTCACTCATCGTGACTCCCTTTAACCTCAGAACAGTTCTCTGAATTCGGTATTATTATTCCCATTTTTCACACTATTCTCTTTTTATTACTCATTTGGCCTAGGAGAGTAAATATTCTACCAAACTTTTGCAAGAGCTTGTGTTACAAAGGTCCTCAAAGTAACGCTTATGTGATTCTCAAATGATTTATGCCCTTAACAGATGTCATGTCAGTACAAACCCGCTGAAAAAGTCCCAGGAAGCTTACCTTGCTAAATGCAGTCTCAACTAAAGAATGCTTTTTGAATATTGGTACTCCTCTATTTCTTTTTTTTTTTAATTGAAGTATAATTGACATACAAATCCTATTAATGTCAGGTGTCCATCAGTGATCCAATATTTTTAGACATAACGAAATGACCCCAGTAAGTCTAGTTACGCTCCGTCACCTTATAAAGCTATTACAATATATTTTTAATTGCAGTGTAGTTGACATACAGTATTATATTAGTTTCACCTGTTCAACATAGTGGTTGGTTCGACAATCATACACATTTAGACATTACGCTGTGCTCACCGCCATCAATGCAGCCGCCATCAAAGTATCCACCATCTGTCACCATACAAAGTTACTACAATATCACTGCCTATATTCCCTCTGCCTACTTCTTCCTGTGACTTACTTATTTTTGCCTGGAAGTTTGTGCTTCTCTTTGTTTTGTCTTCCCCAGAAAAACGTGGGCACCATGAGAGCAGGACGGTACCTGCCTGCTTCACCATGTCTGCACTATGGGAATACTCTTCTGGTCCTGGGAGAACAAAGGGAGACAAGGTCCCTTCTCCCAAAGAGGAAACAGGTTTAAATGGTGCTCTTCATGTATAAGTGGAAACAAGATAAACAAGTGAGAAGTCAAAAATTACAGGAACTCCATAAAATGGAGTTACATAATACTGAGTGGGACAGCCCACCATGTATCCCAGAAACCTCAAGTAACTTGTCCAAGTCTCACCCAGCAAGTTGCTGGTGGCCAGAGGGAAGGGCTCTTACTTTTGCTTGTGAGTTTTTCCCACATCTCACAGTCTTGCCATTAAAAAAAACTAACAACATTCCTAGTCTTGCCTGCAGGAAGCTTCCAGCAAATATTGTCAAAACTGTCAAGGGAATGAAAGTCAGGGAAAGGCTGACAAACTGGTCCAGACTGAAGAAGTCTGAATAACATGACGACTAAAGGCAATGTGTGTATATGCCTGGATAGGATCCTGGGCCAAAAAAGGAAAAACTGACATCATCGAGACAGTCATGTAATTTGCACAGAAAATCTACAAATTGGTCAGTAGTGATGTATAAATGCTGATTTTTTTTTTAAAGATTAAGTTATTTATTTGACAGAGATCACAAGTAGGCAGAGAGGCAAGCAGAGAGAGAGGGAAGCAGGCTCCCTGCTGATGCGGAGCTCAATCCCAGGAATCTGGGATCATGACCTGAGCTGAAGACAGAGGCTTTAACCCACTGGGCCACCCAGGCGCCCCTAAATGTTGATTTCTTGATCTGGTGTTTGTGCATGTTAGTATCCTTGTGTGGTATGGTGATTTACAATAAGAAATATATATTTGGTCTCCATCCTGGTTTCTGGCACAAAGCTCGTAAAACCTTTGGAATTTCCTCAGAGCGATAAAGGTGTCTGCTATCCATAATAAGTCCCTTTCAACCACACCTGAGTGTAAGTTAAGGAGGGAATTTTGGAAAACCCCTAAAGATGGGGGCTGGTTGCCCAGAGAAACCAACCAAGTGATTAGAGGGTTGTAACTTTCAGCCCCACCTGTGATCTCAAGGAGGGGAGAACAGCTGGAGATTGACTTCAATCACCACTGACGGATGATTTAATCAACCATGTCTGTGTTATGAAGCCTCCATAAAAACCCAAAAGGACAGGGTTCAGAGAGCTTCCAGGCTGGTGAACCAGTTTGCAGCCACGTGCCAGGAGGCGGGTGTACCCCAAACTCCTATGGGCACTTCTGTGTTCAGGACCCTTCCAGACCTTCTGAATTTTTTCATCTGGCTCTTCGTTTGTATCCTTTAACACCCTTTGTAATAAAATGGCAATCTAATCAGTAACTAGTTTCCTGAATGCTGTGTGCCACTCTAGCAAACTAATTGAACCGAGGAGGGGGTTCCTCCTCTGAAGAGTGCGGAGTCATAGGAACTCGTGATTTACCTCCAGAAAGCCAGAACTGATGTGGGAAACAAAGGTAGAAGGAAATGTAGATAAAATTAAATGTCCTTATAACCTGCAGCCCATTGACAAATACTTGATATGGGCAATCTTAACACTCCTCCAGGACCCCAGTCTCCTTTAGCATATGAAAGTCCTCTTGGAACTTTCCTTATCTTTAGTTCTTTCTGCCCACGCGTCTCGTCCCGTGCTTTAATAAAACTACCTTTTTGCACCAAAGATGTCTCAAGAATTCCCTCGTGGTTGTCGGCTCCGGACCCCACCAACGTCACCAACATTCCAAAAAAAAAAAAACTACATCAACAATCACAGGTAACAATCGGGCTTGCAGTTGACATTGGCATTGGGGGCAGTCTTGTGGGACTGAGGCCACCTCGGTACATCATGTTAGAATTGAGTTAGATCAGGGGCGCCTGGGTGGCTCAGTGGGTTAAGCCTCTGCCTTCGCCTCAGGTCATGATCTCAGGGTCCTGGGATCAAGCCCTGCATCGAGCTCCACAAAGGGCTCTCTGCTCAGCGGGGAGCCCGCTTCCCCCTCTCTCTCTCTACCGGCCTCTCTGCCTACTCATGATCTCTCTCTGTCAAATAAATAAATAAAATCTTAAAAAAAAAAAAAAAGAATTGAGTTAGATCATAGGACACCCGTTAGTGTCCATTGGAGAACTGGAGAATTGCTTGGTGGTGGTTATAAAATATACCTCAGATCTTGTTTGGGAAAAATACATACTGGAGTGCTGAAGGGGGATGGGACATCATGTTTGAAGATTCCAAAAATGACAAATGATTATTAGTACTTAATTAGAGCGAGCAAAGGAACAAATGCGGTAAAATATGAACACCTGGGGGAATGTGGGGGAATGGGGAGTTCAGAGACTATGGGGGTTCTCTGTACTGTTTGGGCAATGTTAATGTAAGTTTGAAATCATTTAAAAATAGTTTGTTTCAGGGGCGCCTGTGTGGCTCAGTCGGTTAGGCGGTTGACTCCTGATTTCCGAGCAGGTCATGATCTCAGGGTCATGATCAAGCCCCGAATCAGGCTCCATGCTGGGCACGGGGCCTATGCTTAAGATTCTCTCTCTCTGCCTCCCTCTGCTCCTCCCCCATCCCTCTCTAAAGATAATTAATTAACTAATTAATTAGTTAAAAGGTTGTTTCAAAACAAAGAATGACATATAAAAGTACTTGCGGTAGGTCAATTACCAACACGGCCGCAGACATTTCTCTGGTCCTAGACACCACTTGGCAGTCTCTCCCAGCAAGAGGTGGAGTCTATATTTTCCTTCTCCGAATCCGCAATGGTTTCGTGACCTGCTCTGGCCCAAAGAAAGCAGGCATTGTGTGCCTCCCGAGCCCTGGCCTCCAAAGGCTGGCAACCTCCATTCTTGTCCTCTGGCTGCTCTGAAATGATCATAGAAAGAAGCCCAGACCTCCTGGAGGATGAAGGGTCCTGCAGAGAGAGGCCACGCTGGGCAGTTCTAGCTGCATTCTCACAGCAGCTGCGAGCCTCGCGGGGAGCCGCAGATGAACATCCCAGCCAATCTGCTGCGGGTGTTGCATTTTGGAACTTTCCTTATACAACATGAGAAAACCTAGCATGGTACTATTTCCATCATTCTACTTAAGAATTTAATCAACTGAATTTATGTTGAATAGAACTTCCCTCACATTGGTTAGAGTAGTTGCACTTCTCTGCAAAAGGATCCGTATCTTCCAGAGAACTGATGTGCCGATCGGTAGCCATGACAGCACTTTCTAGTGTACAGGAGTCTTTGACTTAGGTAGCCGTGTTTCCCCTTTACCGCAGCCCTGGGAGAAGGAACAGGTGTTACTGCCCTTAATTTTACAGATGAGGAAAATAGGTTCAGAAAATGTCTCTTGCCCAAGGAAACACAGCCAATAGGCCCTGAAGTTAGGACTGGAATCCACGTTCTTCCTACTTCGTCAAGGTGCAGCTGAAGTCCAGCGGCTTCCGCAGAGAACGCTTCGCTCTCCCTCCAGATCTCAAACTAGTAAGATGCCAGGAAGTGTTCTGATGTCCTGCATCAGGCTTGGTTTGCTGTGAATGTGAACGGGGGCTGACTGCATCCCCTGATTGACCAGGACCCCAAATGCACTTTATTTTACTCGTCCCTCATTGTTTTAACATGGATATTCAGCCGTGTGGTAACGGTGGGTCTCGAACAAGGAGACTTACTGAACGTCCGTCTTCGAGTGCGCCGCTGTGATTCGAAGTCATCCAGTCGTTCGAATCCGCCCAGTGCTGCTTCAGAACCACGCAGGAAGAGACGTCCATGGCCCGTAAGGTTGAATTACAAAAATCTCTGCTTTATTTTTCTCCTTAGCCGTCGTCACCAGCCGAAACATGAATGCATGCTTGTTTGTTGATTCTCTTCCTCTTCCTAAACTTCAGCTCCAGGCAGGCAAGCAATAGTTGCTGATCGATGAAGGGACGGATGAAGACCAACCAGACAGGGTTTGCTCCCACTGACCTGTGTACGTCGCTTAGCCTCTCTGAGCCTCTGTTCATCTTTAAAGTGTAAGTGACATGTAATACATACCCCGCAGGATCGCTGCGATCAGATGAGGATACTACCCACAAAGGGCTAGCCTGCCAGCCCATAGGCTCTCGGGAAGTGTAAGCTGGGTGGTGAATTTCTGTCATTAGATGGCTTTCTGGATTCTGGAGAGAAGAGATACGCTTCTAGGAAACACTCCTACACAGCACAATTTAATCCTTCGCTTCGCTAAAACCCCCCAGGGCCGCATCAGGTCAATTTTCAAGGCTCTTTCTAGTCCCATGACTATGAGATTGGATGCGTCCTTCAGAGATGTTTTCTCCCCCACTGTCAGGGAAAGGAGAAATGTCTTCAGGAGTGGCCCCCACGAGGCTTGCTCTGTAGGCAAAAACCAGTTTGGAGAGTTTCATCGTCTGGACACACTTCCTTCTGCAGCATCTGTGGTTTCTTTTTGGCCACGGTTAATAGCAGTGAGTAACCCAACAGGAAAAGGCTGCTGACAGGTTTGCACCAAAGGACGCAGCTTAGTAGCCACGGAAGGATTAAAAACTCATCTCACCACCCAGGGAGCCTTCGAGTAGCGCACGCACACACATGACAATAAGAATCAAAGAGCTGGAAAGGGTTCTCTGGTTTCATGGGCCAATAAGGATGAGACCAAGTCCTTCTAGGCCATCTGCTCTCCCCTAGGAGCCTGTCCACCTGACGAGGAGATGACAGGGTTGGTGGTCCGGATAGAGAAGGGTCTGGAGGAGCTCACCCAGAGAGAAGAGTTTGCCTTTTTGGTGATCACTCTGCAGAGAATGATCCCACCAGTCCACACTTCCATCAAAAGTGTGGTTCTCGGGGCGACAAGTTTGCTTGGATTGCTAAATGGATTGCTACCCATTTTTGGAGATGATGACGATGATAACTTTGGGGGCTTTGGAGAACACCTGTGTTTAGACAGAAACGGCTCAAAAGCTTTTGGAAGGGCACCATCTGGAACCTTGGTTGGCTTGGTTACAGCTGGGTAACGCTGACTCATCCTGGGAAATGCTTTCCTTGGCCTCGTGGGACTTCGCTCTCAAATTCAACTGAGAATTACAACCCCTGCAGCTGAGAGGATGACAGTTAAGTTCAGGAGTCCAGATGTTGCCCACAGATCATAAACTATAGACAAAGGAGCAGTTGCCATCTGTCCACATCTGGATGGCTGAAGGGCGTACCATTTCTACTCTCTAAGCCCTGTTCCTTTTCCCTACTCTACTTTATTCTTCTTCCCCTGCCCCCAGAAATTCCACAAAGGGAAGGAAATAAGGTAATATTTTCTCTTTCTCTCCAGCCCTTGATCCACCGCATTTCCTCTGCAATGATTCCTCTGCTGAAGTTTTTCTATGTAAGAATAGTATCTTTTTTTATACTCAAGAAGTCACAAATAAAAGGAAATTAATAAGTTAATTGAGTGTCTATTCTTCGCTGCCAGACTCTTGGGTAATATATGTTGTATATATTAGCATTATTTCATATACTAAATGCTGACGAACTTTCCATATGTAACTCTGGTCCCAAAATGATAAAATATAAAATAAATCAAATATTTATTTTTTAAAAAGGTTTTATTTGTTTATTTGACAGAGAGAGACAACAAGAGAGAGAACACAAACAGGGGGAGTGGGAGAGGGAGAAGCAGGTTTCCCGTGGAACAAGGAGCCCGATGCGGGGCTCGATCCCAGGACCCTGGGACCATGACCTGAGCTGAAGGCAGACACTGAATGATTGAGCCACCCAGACGCCCCTACAAATACCATTTGAAGTGTGGTGTCATCACAGAGGGTTTTGTGCAACTTTTTAACCAGCCCATTAAACACTATTAACTCGATGCCTTTGAAGCCAGGCAGTACCTAAGGAACAACTCCCATACAATGCTCTTCTCATGTTCATTGCCATTGTCTACACCTGTTCATCTTCTTCAATGACGTAAACACCTAGCTTAGTCTCAACTGGTTGCCTTCCAACCTGCTGCCCCTCCAGTTCCTTCATCTCCCCAGTTCCTAGGACTCTCCCCTCCACTTGACTTCAGAGTCCTGGAAGTCTTGACACCAATGAGCCTCTGAATCTGCTAGAACTGTTGCACTTGGAAGACCTCAGGCTCAGACCTGCCTTGGCTATGCCATCTTCTCCTCCATTGGGTTTTCCTTCGCACCCTGCCGGCTGTCTTGCTCATTGGCTGCGAAGCATCTTGAAAGGGCGGGCTTCAACCTCCACTCTGCTTTCTCCTCCCACCCCTTTATGCCCTTACAGAGGTTTCCAGAGATCTTTCAGTGCCCGAAAGATCAGTCCCCCCTCACCTAAACTCCCTGACACTCTGATTTATATGATGCTGTCAGCCACTCCCTCCTCCCTATAAAACGATGCCTACTTGTCATTACCATGATCTCACACCAGCTTGTTCTCCCTCCTTCTTAGTCCTCTTCAAAGCCATTTCTTCACCTGCCACTCCTTCAGCGAGGCCTGCCCCAGCTTTCTCCTGTTCTCTCAATATTTTCCCTGGAAGATTTCCACCACTCCTATTACTGCCCGAAGGTGCATGACTCTCCACTCTACAGTTCTTTGACTTCTCCCCCCCTGACCTCAACATTGGCATTTCCAACTGCTTGTGGACGGAAGTAGCTTATCTGCAATCCAGCATCTCTAACATATGATTTTTACCTTTGAAATCTGTTCCTTGTTCTGTGTTCCCTGTTTCAGTTGATGGGACCTCACTGGAGTCGTCTTTAACATCTCCCTCTACCTCTTCCCCCACACCCAGGCTCTGAGTGGCCACACCGATCAGTGACACACCCACATCACCTCCCAGCCCCGCCCTCCTCCCCATTTCAGGGGGCCACTGCCTTGGCTGAGGCCCTCCCTCCATCTCTCTTCATTGCTGCAATGCCTTTTACGTTCGCTGCTTCCTGCCCCCAGACCGATCCTCAACCACAGCACGGAACAGTTCACTCTTTCTCTAAACCAAATAATAATAATAATAATAATAATAAAGAAAATCAATAGTTCAAGTTTTTCAGCCTGGCTTTCAATGCCTTCCAGAATCTTGTCTCAGCCAGCTTCTAGTCTGTTACTCAGCTTCTATTCTCCAAACACAGTTCCTGCCTTCTGGGCACCTGCTCCCCGCTTCCGGATCTTCTGCGGGCCATACTCATCCCATTTTACCTTCCAAATGCTGCACCTCCAAAAGCCTTTGCTCCTGGTTTTCTACCCACTTAAAGCTGGCCTAACTCCCTCTTTTCTCTGTATCCTGGTACCATTTTTCATTTTGGACATCAGTTACAACACGTATACCTTTTTGCATCATACGGAGGTGACATAGGTTAATTTTCCCTCCACACTGGAAGGTTCTTCAAATTCCATTCAACAAAAAAAATGATGTAGCTTGCATTTTTTAAACTATTTTTTTAAAGATTTTATTTATTTATTTGACACAGAGTGAGAGAGAGAGAGAGAGCACAAGCAGGGGGAGCGGCAGAGGGAGAGAAAGAAGCAGACTCCCCGCTGAGCAGGGAGCCCAAAACAGGGCTCTATCTCAGAACCCCAAGATCATGACCTGAGCCAAAGGCAGAGGCTACACTGACTGATTCACCCAGGCACCCCTGTGTGCATTTTTTTTTAAATGAGACATTGTAACAGCAACTAGGACTCAAAAAAAAAAAGTAATTCCTGCCCTGGAGTTGGAACTCTCTGGTGGGAAAAGATGATAAACAGAGCCGCTATACTACATGGCAGGAAGCAGGCATGTCTTGTTGACACTGGTTTCCTCGAGTCCAGGATTGGGCACATGTTAGGGGAATGGCTTTCTAGAGCTGGAAAAGCCTAAAATATCATGCAATCTAAACTTTAAGTGTCCTACCATAGAGGACCAAGACCACAGAAATCAGGAGTCTACCCAAGGTCACCAGGCTTGTGAAAGGAAGTGCTGAACCAAGCCCTATCCAGGGCAAGCGCTGTCACAGCCCCTCCTCCTTTACACCCTCGGGGGTGGAAGGGGGGGGGGGTCGTACCACAGGGTGAGCAGCCGTTAGTTATGAACCACAGGAAATATTCCAAAAGGCAATATATGATAATCATTGGATTTGTCTGAGCTGAGTGGCCAAAAACAAAAACAAAATAAAACAAAACAAAAAAAAAAACACAGGGAAGATTTTAAAGGACAGGTAAATGTTTCTCCTGTCATGAATGCACCATTTCCATAAAACTTTGCTCACCACATTGTTTCTACATAACTTTTTGGTCATTTATTTTGTTCTTTCCAAGAGTCAAATTGTCTTATGGTTAATTAATACCATTAACTAATACCATCCATCCACAGGAGAAAAGGAAGATTGAACATTTTAAAAGGTCTCATTCCTGAATTAGTGCTCCTCCTGTAAACCATCTGGAAGATTCCAGAAAAACTGCCTGATTTTTTTTCCAAAAGGCTTCTCAAAATCATTGCCTTAGTCTCAGGAGGGCTTCAAACAAAACCACATGAAAAATGTCTCAAGGCGGGGTGCCTGGGTGGCCCAGGCGTTAAGCGTCTGCCTTCAGCTCAGGTCATGATCCCGGGGTCCTGGGATTGAGCCCCACATGGGGCTCCCTGCTCAGCAGGAAGCTTGCTTCTCCCTCTCCCACTCGCCCTGCTTGTGTTCCCACTCTGGCTGTGTCTCTCTCTGTCCAATAAATAAAATCTTAAAAAAAAAAAACTCTCAAGGCATTTTTACCCAGAGTAAAATTCTTTATTTTATTTTATTTTATTTATTTATTTGGGGGGAGGGGATGGGTGGAGGAAGAAGGAGAGAGAGACTCCTAAGGAGACTCCATGCTGAGCCTGGAGCCCAAGTCTGGGCTTGATCTCATGACCCTGAGATCATGACCGGAGCCAAAATCAAGAGTTGGACGCTTAACCGACTGAGCTGCCCAGGCACCCCTGGAATAAAATTCTCTTTTAAAATTGCCTTTGTCCTTTTCTTTATAAACCACTCATCTCCACGAGGTATATTGTATTTATTCACACATTCTGTGCGTTTATTTTAGAGAAGTAAATAGAGAAAAAAGTCTTTATTTCACTTTCCTGTATTTAAAAGCAACCGCAGTATATAAACAAAATATATTCTTTCATTGTTGTTATTCCTACTGTAGAAAAGAGAGCATCAAGGTGCCGGCCATGGCGGGAGCAGAATGAGGAACGGAGAGCGTCATTAGCCCTTATGGAAGACCCTTAAAAAGTTTCTCAAGGTTCTGAACAACTCGGTGCATTACCCTCTCCTCCAGCTCAGCCAGGGAGGTAAGATGGGTGTTTTCCTTTCCACCCCCGCCCCCAACAATAAATACATCTCAGGGAAGCTTGCTTCACTGAAACCTCTACAAGGAATAACCATCTGCCTGAAGACCAAAATGGATACATGACAGAGGTCAGTAAGGCTGTAACCAAGGAAGGGGCAAGGGCAAGCTTCCATCTTACTCCTTCAAACCCAACATCTCTGCCCTGTTCTTAAGAAAATGTAAAGATTTGTTGTGAATCACTGCAAAGCATTGATCTGTGCCGCCAGAAACACAGAATCCATTAGAACTCATTGTTACAAATATTAGTAATTATACGTCTTAACAGGGATGTAGCTTCCACAGGTCAAGTCACGTCCCCTGGAAATTTACAACAGAAGGCAAAATCCTAATACCATGGGGTTACTCCGTCTTCCTTCTAACACACCGAAGAAATCACGCTAACTCCACCTAGAGATCATTTTCAACCTGGCTCTCCTTCCCATAGTATATAGGTAATAGTATTTTGTATGAGTATGAGTAAGAGTATTTTCTCCAAAGGATGATAACACGACTAATTTAACTTTGGATAGTACCTTGCAGATTACCATGGTCTATCATCTACATTTCTCCTGTGAAACAGTACGGATGAGGAAGCTGAGTTGCTGCGCGATTAAGAAATGTTTGCTGTATCACTCCACTAGCAAACAAAGGAGCAAGGGAGGACAGGGAACCAGACCCAGCAAGTCTGGGCTTTAGGGTCAAACTCCGGATGGAATCTCAGCTCAACTAACCATAGCAACACAAACCTGGGCAAGGCCCCATTTTTTAACCACATCGTATGTGTCATACTCACCTCGCAGACGAATGAGAATGAACTAGGACAACATGTAAAAAGCGCACAACAGAATTTCTGGCCCATAAAAGATAATTCATTGCATATTGGCTTCCCTCCGTTGACACAGCTGTAAAATGGAGGTACTAAAAAACCTAGCTCATGAGGCCCCTGTGGGGATTAAACCATGCCCTGGAAGGGCTCACCAAGAGTAGTTTTCTCTCCTTGCCTGTGTCCTGGCCTGGCTACCTACCCCCATATCAGGCCTGCCTCTGTGGAAAGGTCAATTCAAGATACTAGAAAGCAACTTTAGAGAGAGGAAGTTTATCCTCATAGGTCAACAAGCGTTTTACTTATCTACTGAATTTCATAATTGTCCCTAAGACAAAATGGACCCAAATTAAATGTATTTCAAAGACCGGGAATAAAGCCAAAGTCACTAGATAATTTCAATATACCCAGAGGCCCTCCTGGTGATGAGATTTTGAGAATATACCAATTTCAGTCCACCTTGTTCAACCATCTATGCATTTCCTTTTTTTTTTTTTTTTTAAATCAGGGGTGTCACTTTAGTTTAACCAAAGGTTAGATGAAGTGAGAACTACAGAGGGGGATGGAAAGAAAAAGAAAAAAAGGAAAACCAGTGGGTAGAAACAACTGAGAAGTTTTCATACAAATCTGAGTTCTCTTTCAACGAGATCATGTACAGTAACATGTTATTTCCTGAATGTTATGAAGTTTCCAGATGGCCACTTCTGGATAAGATAAAGCTGGTAGTATCAAACGATGGCCCGGGTTTTCTCCAGCACCACCGTGCACGGACTCAGCCAAGAGCGGGCGCTGGCCTAGCGACACGCCCTGGCAAATGCGTGTTTGCTCAAGCGTCAACTTAGAGTTACCTTCACCCAAACGGACGGTGTCAGTCAAAATTTCAAATACAATCCCCAAAGGAAAGCATGCAGGAAAACGTTCCTCTTCTCCTAAGGCCTGTGATTTATTTATTTATTTATTTGGAAAGTTCTTTGGTTGGGTTGAGTCTGATTCGATGCTCGTGTACCTAACGTACCCACCCCGCGGGCTGTGGGACATTTTTCCCATTGTTGCCGCCCTGAGTTTTTAGAATCCGGTGCTCAGAATCCGGCTCCGTGTGCATTTGAGAAGTACCGTGGAAGAGTTTCCGTCATGAGCACCTTTAAGTTTGCAAGCGCAGAACCAGTAAGGGGGGGGGGGGAGGTGTGGAAGGGGGAGGGGAGGAGGGCAACAAGAATGTCAAAATACACTTTCCCGCAAAACACGCATTTCTCGTTCCTAAGATTCAGTCGTGGAGGAAAAAAACCGCATTAGAAATGCAAACCACCCCGGGAGAGACTCTCCGGCCTGACTCCCGGGCCGCGGGGGGCGCGCGGGGGGACCGGGCCGGGGCCCGGCGCTCGCTAGCTGCCCGCCTCCTCGGGCTCGCTGCAGGGCGAAGGCGCCGACGAGGCCTTGGACTCGCCGTCGCTGTTGCACTCGGCCGGGCGCGGGGCGCGGCCGCCGGCGGAACCCTCCGGCCCCCGGGCGTGGCGCTCCAGCAGCTCCTGGAGGTGCCTGATGTAGCCGATGGCGGCGCGCAGCGTCTCCACCTTGCTGAGCCGCCGCTCCGCCAGCTCGCGGGGCAGGTGGGCTCGCAGGCGCGCGTAGCCCTCGTTCACGCAGCGCACCCGCTGCCGCTCGCGCTCGTTGCGCCGCCGGAGGAAGGCGGGCTCGAAGGCGCACTCCAGCGGCAGCGGCCGGCAGGGCGGCCTCGCGGCACAGCCCCCGGGCCCCCGCGCCCAGCACGCGGCGTCTGGACGGGAGACCCTGGGGGGGTCCCTGAGAGGGAGGCGGGGCGGGATCCCCGTCAGGTCCAAGGGCACCGTGCGGAGGTGGTAGGGCAAGGGCGGCGGTCCGGCCGGCTTACGCTTCTCCATCCCTCGCCGAAAAGCCAACAGATCTCCCGAGGGACTAATCCTGACAAGCTGAGACTCAAATAAATCTTCGAGGCGAAGATGCTGGTCCATTCAGACAGCCTGGCACGGCCGATCTGCCTTTAAAGAAGTTTCTGGTTCCAGGACAGGAAACTTTGCATGATTTCCTAAATTCATCGCACTCCTCGATCATTTATAAAGATCCAGACGGAGGGGACAGGCAAAGATTGAGGACCCCCTAATCCACACTTCAAACCCTGTCTTCCCCTCTGATCTTCTCATTTCAACAGATAACAAAAGGGATGCTTCTGCTCGGTCCCCTAGCCTGGGAATGGGAGCGTAGACCAAACAGAGTAATCTTCCAAAAATCACCCAAGCTTTTCAATTACTGTAATCCACCCGCTCTGGGTCTTCAAGAGCATAGGAATCTTCCCGGTTTCAAAAAAGCCCCTCCCAGGAACCCACAGATGTGGCGGCTGGGCGAAAGTCTACCAGAAGCTTTCTCCTTGAAAATCAAAACTTGACTGCCCTTTGCGGTTTCCGGCGTCCAGGGCTAATGGAAAGAGCTTTCAGACTGTTTGCAAACTTGCCCTTGTTCTTCCATTTCTGTGGAGGTGGAGGGAAGACCTCATCAAAGGAAAGGCTGCTCCCTTGTGGTTAAAAGATGTATCAAGCAAAGGGGGACCTCAGGGGACGCTTGAGGGTTTCTTCTCCAAAACCCAATCTTTAAAAAATCCCAGTTGGACATTTTTCGAAGATACGAAGGAAGGAATATATACCTTAGCGACGAAGGTAAGTGTCCGAGTATTACGCTCCTGCTTGTGTGGAACGCAGGACTTTTTTTTTTTTTTTCCATGCGTGTGTGTTACTTTTTAAGAGCACATCAAAAGGTTGAACAGTAACAAACACTTTTAGTCAGTTGTTCTCACGGTGCTTACTGTAAACACAGGTTCAACCCTGCTTCCCGACCTCTTCTAATCCCACCCAGGATATAAGACCATTTTTCCATAGTGCAAAAAGTGTATTTCTATTGTATTCTTCTTTTTGTCTTAAAAACAAAGATGCAATTTATTTTCTCCCTTGGGGGCAGGTGAAGAGCCCCAGTTCCAGGGATAAAGGATGATGGCTTTGAAGACTTGTCTTTTTAACATACCACCAAAAAAAAAAAAAAAAGAATAATTAATCCATCCATGTTGGTGAAAGGCTTTGAAGATGAAAGTGTCATTAAAAACCCAACAGTGCTGGTTAATGTCAAAAAGTGTGTTATCACACTGAAAATCAGATTTCTTGTTCTGCAAACCCAACACATTAAAGGCAGCTTCTACTTTTAAAAGTCCAACTTAAAAACGAGAAGCAAAACCCCCCGACATTTATGATCAGACTTTCTGCCTATTCCTCAGGGGCCAGGGTGTAGCCCTGACATGTTTTTTTGACAAGTGCTATGCTTACCTGTTTATCCTAAATGATTTTTGCCTGAAGCAACTGGAAAAACACCTCCATCAAGGCAAATAAAATAGAAATAATTATTCCTTTTAGGCATAAGTTAGTCACATTTTAAAAACTCCCCATGAGGCATGTACCAGCAAACAACCTAATGTGTCACCTTGATTTCTCAGTAGAGTTGAGAACAATCCAGAGAAAGCTCTTCCGATTAGGAGACAAACCCCCCAGAGAGGTAGAAAGACTACTGGACCACAAGGTGCTTTGGGCCATGTTAATGATTTTGGCCTTTGTTCTAAGAGTGGTGGGAAGTAAATGAAGTGTTTTAAGCAGAAGGTGACATAGTAAGATTTTGTTTGTCAACATTACTCTACTCTATCTGCAGACTGGAGAGTAGACTGGCGAGGTGGGAAAGGGAAAAGGGATAAGAGATACCATATTTCATCCTCAGACTGGAAAATCTAAAAATGGCTAATTCCCAGGGAAGGCAAGAATTTGGGGAAAGGGCAGAAGCATAAATTGCTACAAGCTTTTGGGAAAGTGACTTAAAATTAATAGTGTACATCCCATGTCCTTTGACTCAGAGATCCTACATAGATAAATGCACCAGCGGGAATTTATATGTACAATGTTATCTACTGCAGCATTGTTTGTAATGATTTTTATTTTTTTAAAGATTTATTTTATTTATTTATTTGACAGAGAGAGAGAGATCACGAGTAGGCAGAGAGGCAGGCAGAGAGAGAGAGAGGAGGAAGCAGGCTCCCCACTGAGCAGAGAG
Source organism: Martes martes (assembly GCF_963455335.1). Taxonomy (NCBI): domain Eukaryota; kingdom Metazoa; phylum Chordata; class Mammalia; order Carnivora; family Mustelidae; genus Martes; species Martes martes. Next base: position 14,720,016 of record NC_137895.1, read on the forward strand.
CCTGATGCGGGGCTCCATCCCAGGACCCTGAGATCATGACCTGAGCCGAAGGCAGAGACTTAACCCACTGAGCCACCCAGGTGCCCCATAATGGTTTTTAAAAGGAGAAAAAGGGGACAGCCTGAATGCCCATCAATAGAGGGAGGGCTAATACTTTGAGAATATCATATTGTTACTAAAAATAACGAGCTAGAGCTATATGTAAGAACTTGCAGAACTGTACATAATGTGGCGAGTGAAAAAAGCCAACTGAAGAGGAATATATGCAGTGTGAATTTAAAACAAACTCTTCTACATGATACATATGAAGACATATGTGAGCACATATGTGAGCACAGGGAAGGGAGTAGAAAGACACACAGTAGATTTCTGTCATTGGTTGCCTTAAAAAGGTGGCTCTGGGGAGAAGAGGTGTTGTTCCTTTTCTTTATAGATCCCTCTACTGCTTAATTTGTTACAAAAGGTATTACTTTTGTATTTTTTTAATCTAGTTTAAATACTTTTTATATGTGCTGCCGAAGCGAGCACTAGTTTAAATAGTTTTTAAAATAATAAGACAGGGGCACCTGGGTGGCTCAGCGGGTTAAAGCCTCTGCCTTCGGCTCAGGTCATGATCTTGGGGTTCTGGGATTGAGCCCCACATCAGGCTCTCTGCTCAGCGGGGAGCCTGCTTCCTCCTCTCTCTCTCTCTCTCTGCCTGCCTCTCTGCCTACTTGTGATCTCTGTCGGTCAAATAAATGAATAAAATATTTTAAAAAATCTTTTTAAAGTAATAAGATAAATAATGTTTAAGACATTATTTATTATAATAATGCATTATTATAATAAATAAAAATAAAAATAGATAAGTGTCTTATAATAAATAAGACAAAATATACAGAAAACTCAAATGATAACCTGATCGGACCCAAACCAACAGATTTATCATTATAATGTAAACATCTTGGGCCAAGTTTTCTGGCTCCTTATAAATTCTGTCTCTGAGGAATAAATATCTACAAGACTTGTTTCTACTAAAACCACATCAGAAAATGGTTGGATCCTGATTCTCTAGTTATCTTTTTATTGGGTCCAAGTAATGTTATGAGGTATCTACATGGTCACAAAGGATGTTGTTAGTCTTATGCTTCCTGAAAGTGCAAGGGCGTTAGAAATAAGTAGCCTCTCAAGTAGGAGAAGCATTGTTTCGTTACATAATGTGAAGTGTTATTGTCGCATAAGAGATCAAAAGAGGAGGTTCTGACTCCTGATCTCTCCGGTCAGTTTTGATCCAAACAGATGTTCTCGCCAACTTTAAAGGTGTCTCCCATCTGGATCAGGTCTACATATGTTGCAGATACATCTAGAATATATGACAGGTCTGCTCAACCTCCAAGGACACTTCGGACTAGGTTTAGTTGTCCTTTTCGGGATCTGCTTGTAAAAAGGGGACATGGGGATTCACTAAAGACTGGGCACAGTAGATTCAAGGATCTCTCTAAGGCTCCGGAGGACTTCCATCTCTAAAACTCAGACAGGTCCCTTGTCAGCTGCTTTAAATATGTGAGCTGAAGACTTTAGATTGGCTCTTCTTCCAGAATGTTTGATGTCACGTTGATTTTGGTTTCCTAGGCTGGTGGCACAGAGGGGTACATACCTGGCTGTCCCCACGCTTGCTGTTTGCATCAGCTGCCACAAGGGGAAACAGGAAGACCCATGTTACAACCTCATGGGAGAAAGATTTCTCACAGGTGTAGCTAACTAAACCTCAAGATTTAGATCATACGATTCTCTTCTATTCAGTTAGTCCTTTTCTACCTTGCTCGGGAGTGAGCTCTCTGTATTTTCATGTGCAACATCTCCCAGGGGCCCTTGGGGTACAACTAAATACTGAGACTCAGCAAGACTCTCCAGGGCCACATTTGGTGTCAGATTCAGTGGCAAAGATATAGATCAAGAACAATGCGTGGTGGGGCGCCTGGGTGGCTCAGTGGGTTAAGCCTCTGCCTCGGCTCAGGTTATGATCCTAGAGTCCTAGGATCGAGCCCCACATCGGGTTCTCTGCTCAGCAGGGAGCCTGCTTCCTCCTCTCTCTCTGCCTGCCTCTCTGCTACTTGTGATCTCTGTCTGTCAAATAAATAAATAAAATCTTAAAAAAAAAAACAAAACAAAACAACATGTGGAGCAGGGCTGAGCTCGGCATTTGACCTCCCTGGGAGTCCTTGTAATACTCTGCATGACAGTCTGCACAGGTGCGTCTCCCGAGGCCCCGGTAGCCAAGTGACAGCTCAGGTGTGTAGAAGGAACACTCACACCAGCCCCGTGTGGTAGCTCTCCCGACTTAGAAGTCTTCCCTTCATGAGCCAGTTTCATGCCCCTCAGACCCCTCAGGATGCCATTGCTTAATTAATTTTTTTTTAGCTTTGAATACTGATTTTTTTTTTTAGTGTTTCTTTTTTTTTCTCAATTTTTATTGTATTATGTTAGTCACCATACAGGACATTAGTTTTTGACGTAGTGTTCCATGATTTATTGTTTGCGTATAATATCTAGTGCTCCATGCAATCCGTGCCCTCCTTGATACCCATCACCAGGCTCCCCCATCCCCCACCCCCCCTCTAAAACCCGCAGTTTGTTTTCATACAAGTAAGGTTGCCTAATGACATAGTTGACATTCTATCTTTATCAGGTTCCAGAGGACCAGAAAACAGAAAGTTAACTGAAGGTCAAATTGTCACGCAGAAGGGTGAAACCTTCATAAATCCTTCACCCGCATCATTCCGTTCTATTTTAAAGATAATTTACAGCAAGATTTAAAGACCCACAAATATTTAGGTACAATTGATTACTAACTTTTCTGTCCTTCTCCAACAGTATTTGCATGCTAGGCTTTTCTCTGCAGTCTTTTATCATACAGCAATGTAAAATTTTGCTGTAGTCAAATATATTTATCCTTTCCTTATGGCTTTTTGTCTTTTCTCTCTTCTTTAAGGCTGTCTTTTCCTGCCACAAATTTTGCATGGTCTTTTCCTTGCCTGTGTCTGGCACCTCGGTGTGAGTTAGAGAAAGAAACCAAACCCAGGTCTTGGAGATTGGATGGCTGACTGCACAAGTCATTTGGAGGGACAGTTCTTGAACAAGGACGTCTAGATCTGGAGAACTACGGAGAAGGTAACATGCACTTTTAATTTCTGTAAAGATACAAACAAAATTTGGGATTCTAATTGGGATTGTGTTAAATATATGGATGGATTTGGAGAGAGGTTGACTTTTTGAAACACTGAATCTCTCCTGTACGAACACAGTAGAATTCATTCATCCAGGTCTTCTTTTTTTGCCCTTTAAGGAAGTTTCGCAGATTTCTTAGTGTCAGTCTTATGTGTTTCTTATTACATTTATCTCAAGACGTCTCATAGGTCTGGTTGCTACTGTGAATAGAATTTTATTCTAGTTTTTGAAGCTAATGATTTAGCACATGTTAATCTTTAATCCACTCATTTCACTGGCTGGTTCTATCAGCTTTTAACTGACAGAAAATCTACATTCAGTGAAATGTACATATATTAAACATACAATTTGGGGCACCTGGGTGGCTCAGTGGGTGAAGCCTCTGCCTTCAGCTCAGGTCATGATCTCAGGGTCCTGGAATCGAGCCCAGCCTCGGGCTCTCTGCTCAGCGGGGAGCCTGCTTCCCTTCCTCTCTCTCTGCCTGCCTCTCTGCCTACTACTTTTTTTTTTTTTTTTTTTTTTTTTTATAAATGCTCAGGAAAGGTCTGTCAACTGAGAGGTACCATGTTGGATGACCTCTCCAATACAGCTTATTTATTTATTTATTTTTTAATTTTATTTATTTATTTGACAGAGAGAGAGATCACAAGTAGGCAGAGAAAGAGGGGGAAGCAGGCTCCCCGCTAAGCAGAGAGCCCGATGTGGGGCTCGATCCCAGAACCGTGAGATCATGACCTGAGCCAAAGGCAGCGGCTCAATCCACTGAGCCACCGAGGTGCCCCGCCTCTCTGCCTACTTCTGATCTCTGTCAAATAAATAAATAAAATCTTTTAAAAAAACATACAATTCAGTGAATGCTGATAAATGTGCACACTTGTGAAATAATGCCCAACTCAAGATAATTCTAATAGTTATTTTCTAAAAATTATTTTCTAGATTTTTTTTAAAGATTTAATTCATTTATTTGACAGAGGGAGAGAGAGAAGCAGACTCCCCACTGAGCAAGGAGCCCAATGGGGACTTGATTCCAGGACCCTGGGATCATGACCCAAGTCAAAGGCAGACACTTAACCGCCTGAGCCACCAAAACACCCCAATTTTCTAGGATTTCTTAAACTACAATCATATTGTCTACTAACAAAGATAGTTTTGTTTCTTCCTTTCAATGTAACTCATTTATTTTTCTTATTAAATTTCACTGCCTAAGATACCCAGTCTAATGCTAATTGTGGTAGTAGTAGCTAGCATCTTCGCATTTTTATATGGGAAAACTTTTTTTTTAAGATTTTATTTATTTATTTATTTATTTGTCAGGGAGAGCGAGAGAGTGCGTGCACAAGCAGGCAGAGTGGCAGGCAGAGGCGAGGAGCCTGATGCAGGACTCGATCCCAGGATCCTGGGATCATGACCTGAGCTGAAGGCAGCGGCTCAACCGACTGAGCCACCCAGGCATCCCTATATGGGAAAATTTCTAATGTTCTACCATGTAGCAGATATTTTTTATCAAATTAAGGACATTTTCTTCCACTCTTAGTTTGCTAAGAGTATTACTAGTACTTAGTGGCTATTAAATTTTATCAGATGCATCTATGAAAATAATCATGTATATTTTCCTCTTTAATTTAGCATTGCAGTGAATTGTGATAATAGATCTCCTATAGTTGAGCTGTCTTCCATTCCTGGGATTGAACGTTACAGAGTCATGTTTCTTTTAGTACACTGCTGGGTTCAATTTGTTAACATTTCATTTAGAAATTTTCTTTCTAGAGTTCCAAATTGTATTGGTTCCTGGTTTTATTTTCTTGTACTCTTCTTTTCTGGTATTAGGATTATTTCAAACTCTTAAAAATAAGCTCAGTAGCTATCCGTCTATTTCTAGGCTCTGGAACCATTTGTAAAAGGTAGCAATTACCTATTCCTTGAAGACTTGGTAAAAACCCATCCTAAAAACCACATGGAACTTTAGAGCTAAATTTTCAGTTACTTTATTTATTTTTTTAAAAAGATTTTATTTATTTATTTGACAGAGATCACAAGTAGGCAGAGAGGCAGGCAGACAGAGAGAGAGGAGGAAGCAGGCTCCCTGCCGAGCAGAGAGCCCCATGCTGGACTCGATCCCAAGACACTGAGATCATGACCTGAGCCGAAGGCAGAGGCTTTTACGCACTGAGCCACCCAGGTGCTCCTAAATTTTAGTTATTTTAAAACTTATTTTATCTTTCCTGTTGGAATTTTTGGGGACCATTAATAATGTTCTGACCAACACCCTCCTCCCAGTTTCCACCCGCCTTCAGTGGCAACTCCTCCTCCTTTGTGTATCATCCTAGAATCACAGTCTATTTTTTGCCCCATAAAAATCTCTAAAATGGATCAGAACAATACTTTAGTTAAATGACCCCCGGAACCTGGTGGGCTAGGGTTAAAAACTCATTCCTGATTCTTTTCCTTTTCTGAGGAAGACCATTCTATTATAGCTGGCTGGAGGTGATGTAATCAAATAATCATCAAGAAAGAATACAGCAAATTTTAAAATATGCCTCCCATATCAAGTTGTGTTAGTTAAAACCCAAAGTTTAAAAAACCTTAGCTTAGAAGTTCACATTTGAAGGTAACCTGAAAATGCCTTTGGTTAAACTCCACCGATCATTCCTCCCAATTTCTTATTCCACTCAGGCTGAACCAGAAGGCTCTCCGTCCAAAGTCTGAGCAGAGTCAGGATTCCTTCATCAGTAACAGCCTGGGGGCTCCTGAAATTAGCATAGCTCTGTCAAGTCTAAGGGATTGAATTCGTTCAGTGACGCATGTGTTTTGCTTCTGAGGTTCAGGAGTGAACAGAGCACACAGGATTATGTCAGCTCCAGTCCTGCATCCCCTACATTTGGAAAATAAGCCCTTCTGCACTGCGTAGAGGAGTGGGACCAAGTCCAGGCACCCCTGAGATATTTTGCAGGTGGAGTTCCAGGCCACCACAATAAAGTGATCATCACAATAAAGTGAGTCAAATGATTTTTTTCCCAGTGCATATAAATGTTACATTTATCCTACACTACCGCCTCTTATGCGTGCAGTAAACAGTATTGTGTCTAAAAAAAAAAAAAAAACAAAACAAAACAAAAAAAAAAAACCAACCTACATACGTTATTGGGACCCTTGGGTGGCTCAGTTGGTTAAGCATCTGCCTTCAACTCAGGTCATGATCCCAGAGTCCTGGGATCAAGCCCCACATCGGGCTGTCTGGCCAGTGGGAAGTCTGCTTCTCTCTGTCCCTCTGCCCCTCTCCCAGCTCATGCTCTCACTCTCTCTCATTTTTTAAAAACATTTAAGAATACATTATTGCCAGGGTGCCCAGATGACTCAGCAGTCGGTTGAGTGTCGGACTCTTGATTTCAGCTCCGGTCATGATCTCAGGGTCGTGAGATCGAGCTCGGTGTCAGGCTCCACGTTTAGCGTGAAGTCTGCTTGAGATTCTTTCTCTCGCTCTCCCTCTTCCCCACCCCCTGCTTGTGCTCTCTCTCTAAAATAAACAAAATCTTTTTTTTTTCAAAGATTTTATTTATTCATTTGAGAGAGATACAGAGACAGACAGAGAGGAGAGCACAAGCAGGGGGAGAGGCAGAGGGAGAAGCAGACTCCCTGCTGAGCAGGGAGCCCCATGTGGGGCTCGATCCCAGGACCCTGGGATCATGACCTGAGCCTAAGGTAGATGCCTAACCATCTGAGCCACCCAGGTGCCCCTAAAATAAACAAAATCTTAAAAAAATATATGTTATTGCTAAAAAATGCTAACCATCACCTGAGCTTTCGGCGAGTTATCACCTTTTTGCTGGTCGGCCGCCTTGTCTCCATGTTGATGGCTGCTGACTGATCAGGCAGTGATTGCTGAAGGTGGGTCGGCTGCGGCAATTTCTTAAGTCTTGAACCTCACCACGTCCCCTGTGAGGGTTGGAATCAACTTCTTCCAAACCCCTGTTCATATTGGTATTTCGACGTCTTCTAATTAATCATGAATGTGCTTAATGGCATCTAGAATGGTGGAACCCTTCCAGAAGTTTTCAATTGACTTTTTCCAGATCCATCAGAGGAATGACTGTTCGTGGTAGCTATTGCCTTAGGAAATATATTCTTTTTTTAATTTTTAATAGGCTCCTCAGGGGAAGGGGCTTGAACTCATGACCCTGAGATGAAGACCTGGGGTGAGATCAAGAATCAGACGCTTGGGGTACCTGGGTGGTTCAGTCATTAAGCGTCTGCTTTCAGCTCGGGTCATGATCCCAGGGTTCTGGGATCGAGCCCCGCATCAGGCTGTCTGCTCAGTGGGAAGCCTGCTTCTCCCTCTCCCTCTCCCCCTGCTTGTGCTCCCTCTCTCCCTGTGTCTCTCTCTGTCAAACAAATAAACAAAATCTTAAAAAAAAAAAAAAGAATCAAGACGCATATCCGACTGAGCCACCAAGGCATTCCCAAAATGTATTTCTTAAATAGTAAGACTTGAACATTGAAATTACTCCTTGACCCACTGGCTACAGAATGGATGTTGTGTTGGCAGGCATGAAAACAAATTATCTGGTTGTCCTTCTCCATCGGAGGTCCTGGGTGACCAGGTGTGTTGTCAACAAGTAGCAGTATTTTGAAAGGAGTCTTTTTTCCTGAGCAGTAGTTCTCAACAGTGGGCTTAATATATTCCATAAACAGATGTAACAGATGTGTTGTCACTGGGCTTTGTTGCTCCCTTTGTAGAACACAGGCAGAGCAGATTTAGCATAATTCTTTTTATTTTTTTAAAGATTTTATTTATTTATTTGACAGAGAGAGAGATCACAAGTAGGCAGAGAGGCAGGCAGAGAGAGAGGGAGAAGCAGACTCCCTGCTGAGCAGAGAGCCTGATGCGGGGCTCGATCCCAGGACCCTGGGATCATGACCCGAGGCAAAGGCAGAGGCTTTAGCCCACTGAGCCACCCAGGCGCCCCGCATAATTCTTTTTTTAAATATATTTTTTAAAGATTTTATTTATTTATTTGACAGAGATCACACGTAGGCAGAGAGGCAGGCAGAGAGAGGGGGGGAAGTAGGCTCCCTGCTGAGCAGAGAGCCCAATGCGGGACTCGATCCCAGGACCCTGGGATCATGACCTGAGCCGAAGGCAAAGGCTTTAACCCACTGAGCCATCCAGGTGCCCAGATTTAGCATAATTCTTAAGGGCCCTAGGATTTTTGGAATAACAGATGAGCGTTGGCTTCAACTTAAAGTCATCAGCAGCTTTAACCCCTAACAGGAGAGTCAATGTGCCCTTTGAAGCTTTGAGGCCAAGCACTGACTCCTCCTCCCCAGCTATGAAAGTCTTAGATGGCATCTTCTTCCCTTACAAAGCTGTTTTGTCTACACTGAAATCTGTTGCTTAGTGCAGCCACCTTAATGATCTCGGCTCGAGCTTCTGGGTCACTCGCTGCAGCTTCTCCGTCAGCACTTGCTGGTTCACCTTGCACTTGTATGTTATGGAGACGGCTTCTCTCCTTGAACTTCATAAATGAACCCCTTCTAGCCTCAAACTTTCCTTCTGCAGCTTCCTCCCCTCTCTCAGCCTTCGCAGAATTGAAGAGACGTAAGGCCTTGCTCTGGGTTAGGCTTTGCCTTAAGGGAACGTTGTGGCTGGTTTGATCTTCAATCCGGACCACTCAGACGTTCTCCAGACCCGCAATAAGGCTGTTTCACTTTCTTATCATTCGTGGGTTCACTAGTGTCGCACTTTCACTTTCCTTCAAAAGCGTTCCGTTCCCCTTCACAGCCTGGCTAACTGTTCGGCTCAAGAGGCCTGGCTTTCAGCCTGTCTCAGCTTTTGACATGCTTCCTCACTAAGCTTCGTCATTTCTAGCTTTGGATTTAAAGCGAGAGAACGTGCAACTTAACCTTCCCCTTGAACACTTAGAGGTTATTAATTGGCCTGATTTCAACATTGTTGTGTCTCAGGGAATAAGGAGGCCCAAGGAGAGAGAGAGAGAGAGAGAAGGGGGGACAGCCAGCTGGCGGAGCAGTCAGAACACACACAGCATTTATCGAGTAAGTTCACTGTCTTATAAGGGTGAGGTTTGTGGCACCAAGAAAACCTACCATAGTAACATCAAAGATCACTGATGAGGGCGCGTGGGTGGCTCAGTCATTTAAGTGTCTGACTCTTAAGACCGCCCAGGTCTTGATCTCAGAGTTGTGAGTTCAGGCCCCACGTTGGGATCCACGCTGGGCATGCAGCCTACTTTATTTAGTTTTTAAAAGATTTTATTCATTTATTTATTTATTTGATGGAGAGAGATACAGCAAGAGAGGGAACACAAGCAGAGGGAGCAGGAGAAGAAAGCTCCCTGCTGAGCAAGGAGCCTGATGTGGGGCTCCCGCTCACGACCCTGAGATCATAACCTAAGCCGAAATCAAGAATCAGATGCTCAATTGACTGAGCCACCCAGGCGCACCAATAATGAAAACTTTTGAAATATTGGGAGTATTACCAAAATGTGACAGAGAGACATAAAGTGAGCAAATGCTGTTGGAAAAATGGCACCAACTAACTGATTGACACACGGTTGCCACACACCTTCAATCTGTAAAAAATGTGATATCAGCAAAGTGCCGTAAAACGAGGTATGCCTGTTCTTGGACGTAAACTCTAAAGAAATACCGTTGCAAATACTAGTGCTTGATCTTTCATACCCATGTAACATTTCCAAAGCTCTGAGCAGAAAATCAGTAGTATCCAAGAAAATAAAGGCAGCCTCCTTCAAGATTATTTATTTATTTATTTGACAGAGAGATCACAAGTAGGCAGAGAGGCAGGCAGAGAGAGAGGAGGAAGCAGACTCCCTGCTGAGCAGAGAGCCCGATGCAGGGCTCGATACCAGGACCCCGGGATCATGACCTGAGCTGAAGGCAGAGGCCCCAACCCACTGAGCCACCCAGGCGCCCCGAAGGCAGCCTCCTTCAGAGTGGGCACCAAGGACATTACCCCAAGACTCAGTCACTTAAGGCAAGAAGTATTTATTTAGTTCTTGAGCCTGAAGGGCAATGATTGAGGCTGAGTTCTAGTGAAGTCTAGTATGGCCAACTCGGAATCAAGGGGCAGAAGAAAAGGACTCTAGGTGATACTGGAATGAGCTGTAAAGTCACAATTTGAAGTCGGTACATTTTAGAGGTTCACAATAACCACATGTGGTTAATGGCCACCATGTTGGAGTGTACAATTCTACCCTCATTGGCCTCCTTGCAGTTCTTCAAACCTGCCAGATGTTCTTCTGCCTCAGGGCCTTTGCACTTTGCCTTACCTCTGACCGAAACTCTCTTCTTCAGGTGTGCATGTGGATCACTCTCTCACCTCCTTTGGTTCAGATTTCACCTTTCAATGATTTGTCTATCCTATTTTACATTGCAGCCCCTATCTCCGAGCATTTTCTTCCCTCCCATAATTTTTCATGGTATTTATTGCCATTTGGAATGTTATATATTTTAATTAGTTACTTGTTTATTATCTGTATTCCTTCACTATAATGTAAGCTCCATAAGGACTGGCATTTTTTTTTTTTTTTGCCCATTTAATTCACTGCTCTATCCCCAGTACCCAGGGCAATGCCTGGCATATAGTAGCTACTCAACAAATATTTGTTGAATAAATTCTACCTTTCCCATGCCTTTCTGCAAATATTATATAAAGAAAAGTGTCAGAATCTGATAGAATAAATTGTAGTTGTTTCAGGCTTAGGGGGAGAATCTCAAGAATGCTGAAGGCTTAGGGGGAGAATCTCAAGAATGCTGAAGAACAGGTTTATCCACAAAAAGTGATATTTCCAGACTCTTCCTAACATGAGAGATCAAAAGCAGGATTTTATACCTTAATTAGAGTCAGGTGAAAAAAAGGGATATCCTGAGTCGCCCAAACTAAGCCCCAATTTACCCATTCTTGCCCATATCTTTAATGCTGGAAGATAATTTTCCATCCAGCAAAAATGTGAATGGTTGTGATCTGGTTTGTCTCATATACACTTACCTCTAAGTTTCAACCTTTGGGTGCAAACCAGCATCTCTGTTTCAGTCACTTAAATACTTGGGTCCTAAAAGAACAGCTACACTCTTTGTTTCTATTTGTCTGATTGGCCAGTCGTTCTCCTATTATTTTTATTGTTTTACTGGCCCCTTGGTGTCTCCCTAAAGTGGCAAGTCATCCTAAATCAGCTCCGTAGGAAACCTTTGAAGCATTCATTTTTCTGTATGTCTCCAAGTAAAGCGATATGTGAGTTAATAAGCATAGTTTACAGTTATGCCAGTTTAAATTTAATGTATTTATTTTTAAAGATTTATTTATTTATTTATTTGAGAGAGGGTGAGAGAGAGAAAGAGGACGAGATGGGGAAGGGTCAAAGGGAGAAGCGGACTCCTTGCTGAGCAGGGAGCCCAATGTGGGGCTCGATCCTGGGACTCTGGGATCTTGACCTGAGCCGAAGGCAGGCGCTTAACCTACTGAGCCACCCAGGTGCCCCTAATTTTCATTTATTAATCAAATATTTATTGAGCTCCCAGTATATGTCGGGTATTGTGCTATCTCATATAGCATTAAATCAGATAGACATGGATCTGGTTCCCAAAACTTAAAATCTACTTGGCAAGACAGAAAATTAAACAATTAATTACAATAAAGATGAAGAATGATGAGAGAGGGGCGCCTGGGTGGCTTAGTCACTGAACATCTGCCTTCAGCTCAGATCATGATCCTGGGGTCCTGGGATCGAGCCCCGCATCAGGCTCCCCGCTTGGCGGGAAGCCTGCTTTCTCTCTCTCACTCCCCCTGAACATGTTCCTCTGTTCTCGCTGTCTGTCTCTCTCTGTCAAATAAATGAAAAAAATCTTTCAAAAAAGAAAGAAGAATGATGAGAACATACAGTGACCTACTCTAAATAGACTTTCTGAGGATTTTTACATATAATAAAATTCACCAACTTCAGTGTACTGTTTGGTGAATTTTGACAAATGTACCCAGTTGTGTAACCACTACGACAATCAAGATAATTTTCATCACCCTTGAAAGCTTCCTCGTGCCCCTTTATAGGCAATCTCATCCCTCCCATTCATCCCCAACTCTTGACAATCATTTATCTGCTTCCTATGCCTTTTTAGCATTTTATATAAGCGGGTACACATAATATGTGTAGTCTTTTGTGTATGAAAGGTGCACTTTATCCACATATCAATATCTTGCTCCTTTTTGTTGCTGAATAGTATTCCACTGTGTGATATACTCCCATTTGCTTATGCACTCACCAGCTGAGCTGTTTATAGTTTGGCACTATTACAAATAAAGTATCTATGAGCATTTTGTACAAGTCTTTGTATATATGTTTTTATTTTCTCTTGGGTAGATACCTATGAATGTAATTACTGAATTGTATGGTATAAGAAATTACGAAGTTGGGGGCACCTGGGTGGCTCAGTGGGTTAAGCCACTGCCTTTGGCTCGGATCATGATCTCAGGGTCCTGGGATCGAGCCCCGCATCGGGCTCTCTGCTCAGTGGGGAGCCTGCTTCCCTCTGCCTGCCTCTCTCTCTCTGCCTGCTTCACTGCCTACTTGTGATTTCTCTCTCTGTCAAATAAATAAATAAAATCTTTAAAAAAAAAAGAAATTACAAAGTTGTTTTCTAAAGTGGCTGTAGCATTTGGCACTCCCACCAGCAAGATGTGAGGGTCCCAGTTGTTTTATATCTGTCCCAACACTTGTTATAGTTAGTCTATAGTTATATAGTCTATAGTTATAGAAGCCTCTGCCTTCGGCTCAGGTCATGATCCTGGGGTCCTGGGATTGAGCCCCACATCGGGCTCTCTGCTCAGTGGGGAGCCTGCTTCCCCCTCTCTCTTTTTGCCTGCCTCTCTGCCTACTTGTGATCTCTGTCTGTCAAATAAATAAATAAAATCTTAAAAACAAACAAACTTTACCCTGTCTAATAGGTGTGTAATGTTACCTTATTGTGTTTTGATTTGCATTTCACTAATAACTATTAATGTTGTTCATCTTTTTGTGTGTTTAAGTGCCATCCGTATGTCTTCTTTGGTAAAGTGGCTGTTCAGATATTTTGCCCACTAAAAAGAGTTGGTTTGTTTACATCCTTATTATTGAATTTAAGCGTTTCTGTATATATTCCAGATAAAAGTTCTTTGTCAGATATTTGTTTTGCAAATATTTTAAAAAAGATTTTATTTATTTATTTGAGAGAGAGAGCGCGCACAACCTGGGGCAAGGGCAGAGAGAGAGGGAGAAGGAGGAGGAGGAGCAGACTTCCTGCTGGACAAGGGAGCCTGATGCTGGACTGGGTCTCAGGACCCTGGGATCATGACCTGAGCTGAAGGCAGATGCTTAACAGACTGAGCCTCCCAGGTGCCCGGGTTTTGCAAATATTTTATACCCACTTCTGGCTTGACTTCATTTTGCCAACAGTGTCTTTTCAAGACAAAAAATTTTAATTTGGGGGGCGTATGGGTGGCTCAGTGGGTTAAAGCCTCTACCTTCAGCTCAGGTCATGATCCCTGGGTCCTGGAATCGAGCCCCGCATCAGGCTCTCTGCTCGGCAGGGAGCCTGCTTCCCTCTCTCTCTGCCTACTTGTGATCTCTCTCTCTGTGAAATAAATAAATTAAATATTTTTTAAAAAGTTTTAATTTTGATGAAGTTCAATTTGTCCATTTTTTAAGTGGTTCTTGATTTTCATGTCCTATTACAGTTACAAAGATTTTCTTCTCCATTTTCTTCTGTAACTATTAGTTTTAGGTCTTACGTGATTCTACGTCATCATGATTTTTTACATGATTTTTACATCTCTAAAATTAATAACGTTTGAAAAGAATAGGTGTGGAAAACTGGAGTAAAATTACTCAGCCTTTTATAAAATGCACCATTATTCTCTAGGCCCCAGGTTTGAATTTGGTGTTTTAGGGAATACTGTGTCTCATTTACTTGTGAGATGATGACTTTCCTGATTTAGACTTCTATTTGTTGTCAACAAGAGAGCAAACCAATGTGACCTGTCAGGGTTCAGTGATTAGTTCCCTCATCTGGAACTGTGCTTTCTTTTCATGAGAAGGGGAGGGAAACACCACGCTCACCTCTCACTCAGAACATTGTGCGTGACTCTTTGCCCCTTTACCTGGGATTGAATTTGCAAAACTCACCAGTCTTAACTAGACAACAAGCTATTCAAGGTCAAGACCTATATCTTGTTTTGTATTGCTGTGTTTGAGATGTCATCCAGTAATTGATTTGTGAAGAAAGGAGGAATTCCTGGATCTCCGCGGTTTTGCTGGTATCTGGAAGGTACTAGGCAGTTTGTTGTAGTTTTAATGTCCAGTCCTCACAAACTTGACTTTAGAGAAAAACGATCCCATCTCAGTATTCCTAGAGGTTAGCACGGAGCTTCGCATACAGGAGAGAAGAAGGGCAAAGAGATGAGGGGAGGAAAATCTGTACAAATCCCACTCCCCCATTTATGACTTGAAGCAGGGAAACTGGGCATCTTCAGGTGTAACGTAAGGTGAAAGCTATTCAAGACGGATTCCCAGTTCCTCCTGGGCAACAGCGCCAACATCTTTGGGCTTAAGTCCCTTACTTCGAATCTTTGGGGCTTGCGTGGACCCACGCTTCCCCAGGAGGAGAATGGTAAGAAGACTGAAACCTTGAGTCTGAGGATTTAGGGGACTCAGAACCCCTTTGCTACTTGCACATTAGCTCTGGTTGCCTAGCAACTGTGGGTCGATAGCTCGGCGCTCGATGCAATCCAGCCAGCCGGAGACGCGGCGCTCCCGGCGGAGCCTCTCGCAGCCAGGCACCCTCGGGCCTGGGTCCCCGCAGTGCGCACGCGCAGAAGGGGCTCCGTTGGGGGAGGGACGCCGGAACGTCGGCGCCGCTAGCGGGCCAAGGCGGGGAGGGGCGCACGCACGAGGGGCGGAGCGGCAGGCGCCCCGAGTGGCTGAGGAGCCGGAAACGCGCTTCGGAGGGTGCGGCCCTGAGGAGACGGCGGGCTGGGCAGGGCCGGGCCGGGCCGGGCGGGAAACGTTAGGCCGGCGGCCCCCGGGGCGCGGGGGTCGAGCGGGCGGGGAGGGCCCGAGGCGAGCTCTGCCCGGATGAGGAACAAAGCGGTGGGGCAGGCGCGCGCGCCCCCCGCGCGACCGGCAGGTGGGCTGCGCACGGGCCCGGCCGGGGCGGGGCGAGGGCGGCGGGGCCTGCGGGCCCTAAGCCGGCGAGCGGGCGAGTCAGCCGGCCGCCCGTGGGAGGCGGCGTCCGCAGCGCCTGGGTTCTCCGGTGGCGTGGGAACGGGGCCTGCATCCCCTTCCCCTGTTTTGGTGACCGCCCTTGTCCTCTCTTTCCCCAGGTTGGGCAGCCTCCCTCCCGAAGCTTCTGGAGGAAAAGCCCCGGGTGTCCCTCGGCATGCCCCACCTTGCGGCGGGGAGCGCGGCCGCCGGCCCTCGGGAGAAGTTGGGCGGCCCTGGGCGGCCGCGGGGCCGAGTGGCCGCGTTTGTGCAGCGGTTGTAAGCAAGATGCGGTAGCACGTGACCCTGGAACGCAATCCCTGATGCCGGTTCCCCGCCACCCGTGTGTTCTTTTCTCTGACACTTGGCCCCAAGCAGATGCATCACAGGTGAGTAGCTTGGTTGGCTCCGCGCTGGTGACGTCTTTGGAAAACATTTGGCAAAGGAGAGTTTAGAGTGCCTTTCTTTGTTTTTTGATGCTATTGGGGGAGGGTTACAGGTGCGATTTGCAAATGGGTATATGTCCCAAAAGGACCAAGAAATCCAGAAGCCAGAATTGGGTTGAATATACTTTGATTCAACCACATTTACTCCAAATGTGAATAGTTCCAGATAGCCACACATGGATTTTTGGCTCATTGACATTTTCCCTATGCCTTTGAGTTGAGCTTTTAATATCTTGATTTGAATTCCAGAGTGTGTTTTTAGCTTTTCACCCTGCTTCACCTTGAATTTTGCTGTTTATCTTTTGACTTGGACGGTAATGTGGAGAAATTAAGTTCTTAATTTTGCAGGTGGAAGTGATTAGTTTTGCAGATTTCATGCTAATGTTTAAAGTACTTAATAATACCATGTCAGTACAGAAATATGCCAGATATAGTTAGGTTTGGCTGTTCTTTTGGGACCCTTTCATAGGCTCTATGTTTAGGATGGAGGAATATAAAACAAATTCATTGAAGTTGCTGAAACTGCCCCTTGCATTTTGCAAAGTGGCTGCATTTCAGTTAGCTTTTTCTTTTTTAAACATGACTAATTTTTTTTTCTCAGATTTTATTTATTTGACAGGGAGAGACACAGTAAGAACACAGCAGGGAATGGGAGCGGGAGAAGCAGCCTCCCTGCCCAGTAGGGAGCCGGATGTGGGGCTCTATCCCAGGACCCCCAGATCATGACCTGAGCCAAAGGCAGAGGCTTAACCCACTGAGCCACCCAGGCGCCCCTCAGTTAGCTTCTTATATGTTGTTCTAAGAAAAGGGCATAAGATTCTAAGGAAAAGTCATAAGATTAGCAACTGGCAAATGATTTATTCCTAGGTCAGTTAAAAACACACACATAAAGTGTAGAAGTGTGAAAGAAATGATTTTACCAGGAGTGAGTAGGGAAGAAGAAAGAGGTTGGTATGATTTTGGCCCTTCTTCCAAGATTGCTTCCCAGAAACTCCTGTGAGAAAGGTAGGTAGAATAGAATTGTACTTCAGAGAGAGAGAGTCTTATGAGGATCATATTGTAAATTCCCTTCATCTGCTTTCCCTCTGCAAGATACTAGTTACCTTTGGTTTATGGCTGCTGAGGTCATCACGTTTTAGTGACTCACAACGAAGCAGAAATCTGCTGAGGTTCTCACATTAAACTCTGGTTTGAACTGGTTTGAGAAGGCCTAGGAGTCAACCTAGAAACACCATTTTGATTTTTATCTGGAGATTAGGTACACAGATTAATATTCAGGAATTTTTAGAATGGGATTTGAAGCTGTAGACTTTTAAGTGTACTTTAAAAAGTTATTGTAACCTCCTGCTCCTGTGGTTGTAGAGTTTTAGTTACATTCATAGCTATAAAAAGTTATGGGAAAAGTCTGTTTTAAACCAACCCACGCCTAGAAACTTGGAAAATTAAGGTAGCTATTGTTTCTTTAGGCTATGAGGATTTTTTTTTGCACTCTTTATAGCATAATTAAATACTGTTATTAATGTGCTCTCCTTTGTAAGGTGTACCTCATTTGTCATGTACTTCTAGTTGCCTTTCTAGTGGCGATGAAAATGCGTTGCTCCATCCAAATCAAATATTTCAGAGTGCCTGTTCTCCACTGTGAACCTCGTTCATTTTATTAATGTCTGAGAGTTTAGTTTAATGAGCTACCTGGCCTAGGGTAAGATTAAAGCCTGTGGATGTAGAATAATGCAGGAACAGGTCTACGTGGGACTTTAAACACAACCCATAATATAAATACACAGATCCTAATTATTGGAACTGTGTAAAAGGGAAATGGTTATTTTAGTGTAATTGTCTAATTGTAGTTAACAGCTTGAGTTTCTTTAAAAAAATTTTTTTTATTGTAGGGGCCCCTGAGTGGCTCAGTCAGTTAAGCATCTGCTTCGGCTCAGGTCATGAACTCAGGGTCCTGGGATCCAGCCCTGCATCAGGCTCCCTGCTCAGCCGAGAACCTGCTTCGCCCTCCCCCTCTGAGCGGTGTCTCCTCTCTCTCTCTCTCTCTCTCAAATAAATAAATAATAAAGTCTTAAAATTTTTTTTTATTGTAGTTGACATACAATGTTATATTAATTTCAGGTGTTGACATACAATGTTATATTGGTTTTAAGTGCACAACATAGTGATTCGGCTTAGATTTCTTAAATTGGAAGACCTGGATTTAAATCCCAACTGTCACTTGTTACATAATCTTGGATTAAGTTTCTTAGCCTCTCTGAGTCTGTTTTCTCATCTCTAAAATGGGATCAAGAATAATACCTACCTCACAGCAGTTATAAAGATTAGGTGAAATAATTACATGTAAATCACTTAGGTCAGTGCCTTATACATATAGTAAGGGAGTAGTAAGTGTGAGCTATTATTATTTTCAGGTTTATTGATAGCTGATACTGCCATTTTTCAGATTAAAACCTATTTAGGTTTGCTTTCACTGCTAAGGAATATGTAGATTCATTTGATTCCTCCTTTCCTTCTTTACTCCTCCCATGGGATAGACACAGAAGAACTTGCATTACTGTGCCCTATGCTTACTCTCAATATAAGATTGGAGATTTCTTTTGTGTGTGAAGATTTTATTTGAGAAATAGAGATTATGAGCAGGGGGGAAGGGTAGAGGGAGAAGCAGACTCCCCACTGAGCAGGGAGCCCGACTCAGCACTGTAGGGCTCTATTCCAGGAACCCTGAGATCATTACCTGAGCCAAAGGCAGACACTTAACCGACTGAGCCACCCAGGTGGTCTGGGATTGGAGGACTTTAGTAACCTTCAGATAACCTGTTGGCTAGCCTATTGAAATTATAATGTTTATAATATGGCAGTCTCTAAATCCTGACATAGGAACTATAGTTCTTGATAGCCTCCAATAGCAAGCATCTTGCTCAAACCAGTGTATTCTGATAATACTGTTAAAGATGATGTAAGATAGGTTGCATAGAAAAGGTGATTCTCAGATTTTTTGGCTTGACAAAAATGGTCTGTAGATTTGAAAAAAAGAGGTTTGATATATTAAGAAATTTCTTGGCAGTGTTTTGCAGCAGCATCTGTGCTCTTCTACTTAATTGCTAGGATTTGGTGCGTATGACATGTCTTCTTTGAGACTGGTTTCCTCATTTATTTTGACGAATTGGTGAGAGAATATGAAGTAAATTTTTATAAAGTATGTAGCAAAGCTTACATAATGAACTTCGCTATATGGCAGATATTAAGATTTTTATACAGAATTTTATTAAAATCTAATCCATGGTGGAAATACAGTGCTTCTTCACACAGTTAATAATCTAATTCAGACTCTGTATCATTGTAACTCTTAGTAAAACAAAAATTATCTTTTGAGTGAGTTAAAACAAACTACAAAAGTCTCATTGCCATCTGAAGAAAATACTGTGAAAGAAGAAACTTGGTGATTGAAAAAAAAAACCAAACTCTTAATTGCCATGTGCTCTAAGGATTGGAGTTTGCTTCAGTCAGTATGCATAGGGTTTGGAACAAAGGGCACCTGAGTTAAAGCCTATTTCTGCTTTGTGTCATTGACTGAGTTAATGACTCTGAATCCCAGTTTCCTTATCAGTAGAAAGAATAGGACCCTCTGTCTCAGAGAACTGTAAGCATAAAAATGAAGTAGTAGCTGGTCAGCTCTCATTTCCCTACCCCCATCGTTTCAAGTTCTTCAGTAACTTAAATGGAATCACTGAGGTAAGATTTTGCCTAACTGGTTGTGTGTGCTCTTCCTTAGGATGAATGAAATGAACCTGAGCCCAGTGGGGATGGAGCAGCTGACTTCATCCTCTGTGAGCAATGCCTTGCCCGTCTCAGGGAGTCATCTAGGGTTGGCTGCTTCACCCACTCACAATGCCATCCCTGCTCCAGGTGAGTAGTAAGGGAGAGCGACTGAATTTCCTCACTTCATTGCATAGTTGTTCTCAGTGGATCCTAAAGGGAGATAGAGCCCCTTTAAGAGTGTAAAGGAGAAGCCAAGCACGTCTGCACACCAGTTCCACATGTGGCACCATCATGGAAGAAATGTTTTTGGGGACTACTGGAGTTCTGGTGGATAGGAGAAGCAGTTTTTTCTGATTAGTTCTCTTGTGGGGTTGGTGGCCTTTATCTAGAGATGTAGTTGACTTGGCATTTTATCTAGGTTTATCGATTCATCTGGTTCACACCCTTGGAACTCTGTCCCTGGGTTAATAGAAGAGAATGAAAGTTACTCTACTAACTGTTCCCAGAAATTAAGAAAAATTGAGCTTTATTTTTTTATTATATCTGAAACTGGCAACAACTGCAAATGCCCCAGGCTTAGAATTCAAAGAGGAGGTACCAGAGATGGAGCTCCTACATGTAACTCCCATGAGCCTCAGTACTCAGAGGAATACTATAGAAAAAGCTCATTTTCCCCCATCACTATACTTGTAAAACCTTTTTATTTGTTTTATTTTCTTTTTCTTTTGAAACAAAAGAAACAAGCTATTTTTTTTTAAAGATTTTATTTATTTATTTGATAGAGATCACAAGTGGGCAGAGAGGCAGGCAGAGAAAGAGGGAGGAAGCAGGCTCCCCGCTGAGCAGAGAGCCCGATACGGGGCTCAATCCCAGGACCCTGGGATCATGACCTGAGCCGAAGGCAGAGGCTTAACCCACTGAGCCACCCAGGCGCCCAGAAACAAGCTATTCTTAATGATCTATGATGTCGTAATGTATTGGGCTTTCTTTTTTTCTTTTCTTTTTTTTTTTAAAGATTTTATTTATTTGACAGAGAGACACAACCTGGGGAGTGTGAGAAGGAGAAGCAGGCTTCCCACTGAGCAGGGAGCCCGATGTGGGGCTCGATCCCAGGACCCTGGGACCATGACCTGAGCCGAAGGCAGACGCTTAACAACTGAGCCACCCCGGCGCCCCTGTATTGGTCTCTCTTAAATCAAAATTAGAGTTAAGGCAGACATCTGGCTGGTTCAGTCAGTGGAACATGTGACTCTTGATTTCAGAGTTGTAAGTTTGTAGAGATTACTTAATAAAATTAAAAAAAAATGTTTAAGAGTATTTTAAATCTTTAAGTTGTTTAAATAGTTCTCTGTAGGGAACTACCTGCTTAATTGCTAAATGCAGCAGCTAAATAAATTCATCTAAACTATGGTCTCCACATTCCTTTCAGTGTCCATAAAAGAAATTTTAAAAAATTTTATTAGTATTTAACTTATTTGATTAATGAGGCATTAATCAAAAGGAATGTTAGGCATTTGTTTTAGTGAACACTCTTATTATGGAGGAAAAGCATATTAAAAAATAGTGCCACAGGCAAAAATAATGCAAATCAACACTGCTCAAGTTAGTGAGTATTCATTGTTATACTTAGGCATGGTAAGAGTCACTTCTACACCTTGCAGGTATAGTCCAAGGTAGATGTAATCTAAAGTTTAAATTTTTTCAATCACAAAATACAGTACATGTACAAAAGACTATATGAAAGTATATTTATACAATTTTGGATTTAACTTCCAAGTATAAACATATCTATGAATTTTTTAAAAGTAAAACATTCTCACCATATAAAATGGTAAATGTAAAAAAGTAAAAAAATTCATAATATCATTACTCAGAGACCACTCCTGTGAACTTTGGTCTTTTTTCCCATTGTATCTCTATGTGATTTGTTCTCTTAAGTTGTATTTAAACTGGGCTTTTAATTGTAATTAAATATTTTCAATTTTAAACTAACTTGAGAACTACCTTTAAGACATATTTGTGGATGTCTGCATAATACTGCCTGGGGATATAAAGGGATTTTAGGTGAGATTTTTTTCCCCCCATATGCAGAAACCTTCCAAAGAGTTTAGTGATTATAGAGAGAGTTTTTAAGTACTTACCTTCTTTTAATTGAGAAAAAACTTTTTCACAGGTCTGCCAGTGGCAATTCCAAACCTGGGTCCCTCCCTGAGCTCTTTGCCTTCTGCTTTGTCTCTGATGCTCCCCATGGGTATTGGGGATCGAGGGGTGATGTGCGGGTTGCCTGAAAGAAACTACACCCTACCTCCACCACCTTACCCCCACCTGGAGAGCAGTTACTTCAGAACTATTCTACCTGGTAAGTATTATGGTTATTTGGGACATTAGAAGAAAGACTAGAGCCTCCTCTTAACCTCCTTAATTGAAGACTTGAATAACACTTTTTTCTGTTTGTCAGTATTGGATATTAATCTCTAGGTGGGTAAAAATACATAGATTTTTGTACCTTTCCTCTTAGAATGTACAGATAACACATTAATATAGCAGTTTGACTAGGCTTAATTTCTTAATGGCACATAAACAGTTTTTCCCCTTTTTCCTCCGGTATTTCCTAGGTTCAGTTTTTATAATTCTGCAGTGGTAATTCTTGTCAGCCACGTGTCCTGCTAATGTCATTGTTTATAATAAATTAAAGTTTGTTTTTTTTTTAAAGTTTACTGACTTTTTATTCTAAGCGTGTATTTACAAAATTTAGCAAATAGGGAGAGAACCACTCATAGTCCCTTCATCCATCTTTTTGGTGTACTTTCTTCCTGCCTTTTATCTTGGTGTATAGAATTTTTACTGTTTTTCATAATTAAGACAATACTGTTTATATGATTGTATATCTTTATCTTTCTCTACTTTGTATTTTTATGTAGTTATTTTCTGTAACTGCTGCATGGTTTCCATAATTACTCTTTTTACTGTTGCATTACAGTCTACTGAATGGATATTCCATGGTTTATTTATATATCAATCTTTCTTGTTGGACACTTTGGTTTTTCTAGGTTGTTACTTTTGTAGGAATGACTTTGTGTATAATATCTATAAAATGCATTTAGGCAGGATTATCCTAAGTGGAATTTCTTGTGCAAGAGCATATGAATATTTTTGGAATTCTTAATACATGTATGTTCCAAAGAGGTTTTAGTAATTAACACTCCCACTGGCAATGCAGCAAGAACCATTTCACCACATCCTGATAAGTCCATGTGTTCAAATATTTCTTTTGGTTTCAATAAAGCAGATTCAATTGTGACTTTTGTTTTGAATAGAACCTAATGTGCTATGATAGTTTAATAACTTAAAACTTAGTTATATTTAAATTTTATTAATTAAATTTTTCATGTGGAAGACCTGCTTTTAAATCATTTTACCTTTTAACTTTGATAGAACAAATTTCAGCACCTTGGGTCTCAGGAATTGCAACTATGTCTATTTTAAAGGCATCATTTAAATGCTTAATTTCCGGTGACTTCAAAGGAACATAGTTAATCTTTTACAGTTTCTCAGTTTCACAAGGAAAACTGAATTATGATATATGCATGTTGCTATTTATAAAGTACATATATATCAATTTAACCAAATAAGGAGCTAGAAGATTATTTTATGTTCTACTTACATTGCATTTTTATAAGGTATATCAGTTAAACCAACAAAGTGGTTAAGAGATTTAGTTAAATTTGTAAGGAATATGGTTTCTAGCATTTGGAATTCCCTATATTTAACAATGTACTAAAAAGTGATATCTCATCTTTTCCTTTTCCTCAGGCATTTTATCTTATTTAGCTGACAGACCACCTCCTCAGTATATCCACCCTAACTCTATAAATGTTGATGGTAATACAGCATTATCTATCGCCAATAACGCTTCAGCTCTAGATCCCTATCAGTCCAATGGAAATGTTGGATTAGAACCAGGGATTGTTTCAATAGACTCTCGCTCTGTGAACACACATGGTGCCCAAAGTCTTCACCCCAGTGATGGCCATGAGGTGGCCTTGGACACAACAATCACTATGGAGAACGTCTCTAGGGTTACCAGCCCAATCTCTACAGATGGAATGGCAGAAGAACTTACAATGGATGGTGTTGCAGGCGAGCATTCCCAAATCCCAAATGGCTCCAGAAGTCACGAACCTCTGTCTGTAGATTCTGTGAGCAACAACCTTGCAGCAGACACTGTAGGACATGGTGGTGTGATACCCATTCATGGGAATGGCCTAGAGCTCCCTGTGGTCATGGAAACAGACCATATTGCAAGTCGGGTCAACGGGATGTCTGACAGTGCCCTCAGTGACTCCATTCACACCGTGGCCATGAGCACCAACTCTGTAAGCGTGGCACTCTCTACCTCACACAACCTCGCCTCCCTAGAATCTGTTTCCCTTCATGAAGTTGGCCTAAGCCTAGAACCTGTGGCTGTCTCCTCCATCACCCAGGAGGTTGCTATGGGGACAGGTCATGTAGATGTATCTTCAGACAGTCTTTCTTTTGTACCACCTTCACTGCAAATGGAAGACTCCAATTCAAACAAGGAAAATATGGCAACCTTGTTTACAATTTGTGAGTGTGTTTAGCCTTTTTCTTTTGGAAATATTGGTAGATAGGGCCAACATCTCTAACAGATTTAATCACAAAGTCAGACATTAAGGGAGTATAGAAAGTGACTAGATTTTGGAATTTTTCTTTGTGTATTGTCCTTTATATTAATGTGCCTTTTCCTCGTGAAGCCAAATGACATATAGGCATTTTGTTGGTTCTTAAAGTATTCTGAAGTAAGGAAACCATAGTCATTTCCTTCTGTATTTTGCAGATAAGGTCAGCCCAATAGTATTCAAGACATTTCCCTGGGTTTCAGAAATAGAGTTATTATAGAAGTAAACTTCAGTGAGATATTGTCTACGTGACATGCTATGTGTTTTTTCAATGTAAGACAAACTTATTAGATTATGTGTACTTTTTTAATCCCCGTGGAAAAATGTAGGAAGATACAGATGCAATTTTTATTTTTGTTCAGAATGCATATAAATTACTATAGTTGGGCATGTTAAAGTTCTTTACGTGGGACAACAATAACAGAAAGCAATATAAAAACTGGTCATTTGTTGGTGTCACTACATGCTTCATTCGTGCAGGAAACGTTCGAGGGCTTATTCTCTGCTAGCCTGTATGCTAGATGCAGGGTAGAAAACAGTCTGTAAGAGACGACACATGCCTTTAAAGAGTTTATAGTCTGATGGGAAGCATAGGCTAGTAAACAAACTTTTACAATATAGTATGGTAAATGGGAAGATGGGATTAAGTATGAGGTCTCAAAGAGCCTCAGGGGGGAGCATCTAACCAGGCCATGGAGGAAACAGGGAAGACTTACCAGGGGAGGCTGTGCATGTGTTAGCACAGACCTGAAGGGCAAGAAAGATGTTGGCAGCTGAGTATCAGGATAAACAGTGTCCCAGACAGGAGCTGGCACCCATAAATGCCTAGAACTAAAAAAATTTTATGTGCTTAAAAATTACTGAAGCATAATATGGGGGTGATGAGAAAGAAGTAGGAGTCAGAATACAAAGGGTCTTCTAAGACCAGTCAAGGGTCTTAAGGAGTGAGGTTTGGGATGGGGGCTCTCTGCAGTGTGAGGCGAGTAGACAGGTAAGGAAGAGGATGCCGTAATTTCAGTGGAAGGTGATTTTTTAACCTAGAGTGGAGGTAATGATGATGAGGAAAGTGGGGGAATATTTACAAAGAACTTAGTAGAGCGTGCTGATGGGTTGAAGTTGGGGGAGAGAATGGTTAAGGAGATAGATATCCCTGGTTTCTGGCATGGGAAACTAGGTGGATAGTGGTACCACTCCATAGGATAATGGTGGAGGAGGACTGCCTTTTTGTTTGTTTTTGAGGAGTGATGTTGAGTCTGGTTTCAGACATGTTGATTTTGGTGTATAAAATACCCAGGAGAGATGTTTATTGAGACTTTAATATGGAGCACAGAGATCTGTCTGCAGATATTCAGGGATCCTGAGTATTAAAACGTTACTTACGGGCTCCTGGGTGGCTCAGTTGGTTAAGCAACTGCCCTTGGTTCAGGTCATGATCCTGGAGTCCCGAGATCAAGTCCCGCATCGGGCTCCCACCTCCATGGGGAGTCTGCTTCTCCCTCTGACCTTCTCCCCTCTCATGCTCTCTCTCACTCTCTCAAACAAATAAATAAAATGTTAATAAATAAATAAAACGTTACCTATAGCCATGGATGTGGGGTGGAATTATCTCCTAGTGAGAGTGGAATGTAGAAAGGCTGGGGATGCCAAGGCAGTGGTGGAGGAAGAGCTTCCAAAGTAGACTGAACAGGAGGGTCAGAGGAGTAGGACAAAGCTTCTGGTGCCTCAGGAGCCAAGCAATGAGGAAAACTATGTTAATCTTTTGAAATCTGGAAATTATAATTTTGAAATGTCTTAATTTGGGAATGTGATTAATGTAGGCTCATTAACTTAGCAGATGAGGTGTCCTAAATAAGTCTCTTGATCCTTTTTTAAGTGGGCATGTGGAACCCCTTGCTCCTTTGTCTGTTTCTTTAAAAATGAGCTATGCTGGTGTGCCTGGTGGCTCGGTCAGTTAAGCATCTGCCTTCAGCTCAGGTTGTGATCTTGGGGTCCCGGGATCAAGCCCCACATTGTGCTTCCTCCTCAGTAGGGAGTCTGCTTCTCCCTCTCTCTGCTCATGCTCGCTCTGTCTCTCAAATACATAAATCTTAAAAACAAGGAAATGAAATAGAATTCACATATACATTTTAAATTATACAATTTAGTGGTTTTTAGTATATTGACAAGATTGTGCAAGCAGCACTACTATCTAACTCCAAAATGTTTTTATCACCCGGTAAATGTGCTCCACTAGGAGTCGTTCATCATTCCCACCCTTCTAACCCCCTCCCTCCCCACAACCATCCTCAGGTAACCACTAATCTACTTTTTATAGATTCACCTGTTCTGGACACTTCATATAATGGAAGCACACAACATGTGGCTTCGTGTGTCTTCCTTCCCTTAGCATAATGTTGTCCTGGCTCATTCATGTCATGGCAGGTATCCGTCCTTCATTCCTCTTTCGGGCTGAATGATAGTCTGTCATGTAGCTGGACCACGTTTTGTTTATCCACCTTCCATTCATGAACGTTTGGTTGTTTCTCCTGGTGACTATCGTGAATGATGCTGCTATGAACATTCATTTACAAGTTTTTGTATGAAAATGTTTTTAAGTCTCTTGGGTATGTATTCAGGAGTGGTATTGCTCCGTGTTTAACTTTTTGAGGAACTGCCAGACTTTTCTGAAGTAGTTGCACCATTTTGAATTCCCAGTATCAGTGTGTGTGTTTTCCAGTTTCTCCACATCTTCTGAACACTTTCTGTTATAGCTGTTTTACTGGCCGTGGAGTGGGTGGGAAGTAGCATCTCATGGTGGTTTAGATTTGCATTTCCCTAGTGACAATGATGTCAAACCTCTATATGTTCTCATTGGCCATTTGTGTATTTTCAGAGAAACTCCCAAGTATTTTTTTTTTGCACTATGAAACCTGACTCTCCTTTGGAGATTTAGCCTGGTGTCTTGTTAAGAGCACTGGAGAATCAGCTCTCACCAGTGTAGGTGATCTCTAATCTGATCTTCAAAGAACTTTTAGTCAAGTAATAGTTGAAGTAAGGTATTATTTCTGCTTTGCCTAAATATGAAAACCTACTGCTATTTTATGTCATTTAAGGAGAAATGTTTAATGATTGCTTAGGGGAAAAAAAAATACTTAGATGACTGTGGTTCTGCGGTTGATGTACTCCCAACTGTTTTGTGGATTAATTTGGAAAGTTTGTACATAACCAGTGACTGATAGGTCACGTGTACTATTCCTTAGCAGTGGTAGAGCACAAGATTTATGGAGAATGACACGCATGAGCTTGGAAAAGTGAAGTTACAGTAACCGTAGAGAGCAGCACCCTTTGACACTGCAAAAAGAACATATGAACAGTAAGAAATTAAGAAATTTAAGCAAACATGTCTGCAAGAATGTGATTCTAACCTACTGTCCCTAAGAGCATTTTTTTTGTTGGCTTTTTTTTTTTTTTTTTTTTTTTTGTCCTAAGAATCTCATCAAAACCTGGGTGACCGGTTTGTTAATAGTGAAGCAAAAGCAAACAGTGTCTCTGACTCTTGATCTATGTTATCATCATCTTTGTTGTGGCTTTGCATGATGGTGTTTCAACTCCAGTTTCCTCAGATAGTTTGGTAGAATTGGAATCTTGGGACTTTAGATATCAGATCTAAAGGTATTATGTGTCTAATGTATCTACTTTATGTAAGAGACAATGTACTTTTTTCTTAAATTAATATAGTGTTTCTTTTTAGTCAGTCTCTATGGACTGAATAGTAAAATTGTCCTGTGAGATTAAAAAAAAAATCAGATCTTACTGGAGAGAGATGTAAGAGTGGGATATGTAGCTTAGTGTAAGAAAGTGATTGTTTGATCAGAGTATTTTTTTAAGATTTTATTTATTTATTAGAGAATGAGGAGGAGGAGGAGCAGAGGGAAAGGCAGACTCCTGGCTGAGCATGGAGCCCCATGTGGGGACCCCAGGATCGTGACCTGAACTGAATGCAGATGCTTAACCAACTGAGCTACCCAGATGCCCCGATCAGAGTATTTTTACTAGACCTTTGCTTTTTATTGGTTATAGTTGAGTAATTAGCATTTAAATAAGAAAGTAGGTGGTACCAGGCTGCTTGAACTAACCCCATTTTTGTCTCTCAAATTTCCTATCCATAGGGTGCACTCTCTGTGACCGAGCCTATCCCTCAGACTGCCCCGATCACGGACCAGTGACTTTTGTTCCTGACACTCCAATAGAGAGCAGAGCAAGGCTTTCTCTCCCCAAGCAGCTTATTCTCCGCCAGTCAGTGGTGGGAGCAGAAGTTGGTAAGAATCTGGGAACCATAAAAGCCTGTCAGTTCTCTTCCTTTGTAGGTTAGGGTTGTAAAAGTGGATATGTATAATTTAGTCATTATTTGGTTGATTCGGAAGTCAATTTACTTAATTGACTTCTTAAGATTTTTCTTTCTAGGAATGTTTGTCCAGTGATAGCAATAAATCAAGTTGAAAGTTTCTTGAGAAAGTTCCTCTTTCTTAGAATCAGAATTGAAGACAGGAAAGAATTGTGGCCTGAGTCTGAAGACTTTTATTCTTGGCTGTATCATTCTTTAACAATTATGGCAAAACATTCCTTGATACTTAAGTTTCTTTTATAAAACATGGTAAATTCATCACTGATAACCTTTGTCAGATTGAATGTTCATAAATTGTCTAGTATCCCTTAAGAAAAAGGAATAAGAAGTACAGACTGCCAGAGTTTGGTTACCCATATTTGAATTTAAAATGGTTTTTAAGGGGCGCCTGGGTGGCTCATTTGTTAGGCATCTGCATTTGGCTCGGGTCGTGGCCCTTGGGTCCTGGGATTGAGCCCCACATCGGGCTCCCTTCTCAGCAGGAGGCCTGCTTCTCCCTCTCTCATTCCCCCTGCTTGTATTACCTCTCGGGCTGTCTCTCTCTCTGTCAAATAAAAATAAATTAAAACAATAATTTAAAAAATGGTTTTTGAATTACTGTCCATTTCTTTGAAAGTATCAAGCTAGGTTCATTATTTTTTTAGCTGTAGTTTGGGTATGAGTCAGTTGAAAATGTTAAAACAGCTTAGATAGTATCGAGCAGTGCTTTAAGCACAGATCATTTTATAAGTTTGATTCATTTTGTAGTAATTGCTTTATGTTTTGATAATTGAGTAATGTTCTCTCGTCTTTTTTTATGTATTAATTCCAAAGTAACACTTGGAGGGACTTGGTTTGGTTCCTTGTGTATAACACTGGGTTTAGGGATTTCTGATACTGCTTCTTACTCTGCATGTTTCTTCTGAGCCACATTTAATCTGCTTGTTACATTTTCTATATTTATAGGATAGAACCCATAAGACTTAGCTACCTTACAGGAGTGCTGGAATATCTGTAGTTGTTCCCCGAAGATAACATTCTTTACATGAGCTAAGCCACTCTCTCTTGTGTATCTTGTTAGATGCTGAAATCATTGATGGGGCAGTTGGTATCTTTTCACTGATAGGTGTGTGGACTGGAGAAACCATTCCTGTGCGGACTTGCTTTGGGCCTCTCATTGGCCAACAGAGCCACTCCATGGAAGTAGCGGAATGGACAGACAAGGCAGTCAACCATATCTGGAAGGTCAGTGTTCATGAAGCTTTTCTGTGACTTTTGGGTGTTTTTACTATAGTGAGGTAGTTAAAAGTGATGTAAAAGCAAAATTGGCCAAGACATGTATGGTGCCATTCACCTGTCAGGCACTTATTTAATATTCCATCCTTTCTGTTCTTTGTAGCCAAATTATAATATTTAGCAAAACACCATCTATGGAATTTAGAAAATAAACTTTTATAGTCCTCCCTTTGCTAGATAATCCAGTAGTTCTTCATTTTAATTACTTGAGGCAGCTGAGGGCATGGAATTTGTTTATATGATGAAAGTCTTACTTTGTAATCAACTAAAACATCCCTCAAATAGTTAGCTTAGGAAACAGTTCTGGGATTGGAAGCTAAGATCATTTCTCTAGTTTTTTTTTTCCTTTTAATGATTTCATTTATTTTTGAGAGAGCAAGCGAGTGCAAGCAGGGGGAGAGGGAGAGGGAGAAGCAGACTCCCTGCTGAGCAGGGAGCCAGATGTGGGGCTATCTCCCAGGTCCCTGGGATCATGACCTGAGCTGAAAGCAGATGCTTGACTGACTGAGCCACCGGGGAGCCCCGGATCACTTCTTTCGTTTTCTAATGGAAATCCTGGAAATGCAGGGTTTTGATGTAAACAGATATTCCTTTAACATGTTTATAGATTCACTTGTAGTCAATAGATTGGGAATGATGCCTGCAAAACTGAAGTGAGAGGAAAGTGGGTCTTGCGAACATTGGAAAGGTAAGGTGCTGCCAGCATTGGGGACATTAATTTTGGTATCGGAAAAGAATAGAGAAGAACGCTAGGTCCATTGGAGAAAGACTGAGAAGAGATGGTTCTGTGACCTTAATGTCTGTTTAGTCACTCCTTGTCACCATGCGGTGGGTGATGAAGACAAATAGGCTGTTTTTGTTTGTTTTTTCCAGTCCAGCCAGAGTGTGAATAATGAACAGCAAGGTCATTGTATCTATACCTTGAGCACTAACTATCGGTCTCCAGTGGTCTTTATTACCTTGCTGGAGATGGGGGCCAGGTGATATGACAGAGAGAACGCCTTGTTAGAAGGCAGCCGTGGAGTTCCACACTGACTAGGAAAGCAGAGGCCTACTGCAGAGTAAATGGGATTGTCGTAGCCGAAATTCAGTAGCACTTTGTGTTGCTTGTTAGTTCCTTTGACATGTATGTTTGCCTTCTGTTCGCAGATATACCACAATGGTGTCCTAGAATTCTGCATCATTACAACGGACGAAAATGAATGTAATTGGATGATGTTTGTGCGCAAAGCCAGGTAAGAGTAGTCTGGGATGAAGAGATGGTTAAGATTTGGATGTTTTTCAGTAGGAAGCTTTGCATAGAATAGGGAAGAGCCCAAAATTCCAGATTATACTGATGTCTAAACATACGTTCAGGACTAAGGCTTTTTACCTTCTCCACTTCAGTAGTTGTTAATTAATAGTGATTATATAATCAACCCAAACAGAAGAAGCTATCCTTTTTTAAAATTAAATAGTTTATTCAACCTACCAGCGCAGTAAGGAATAATACAGTCATCATTGAATTTACAAGTGGGTACCTGCTCTTTATATCTGCTGTTAGTCAACCCTCAGGCTGTTGTTGCAGTTAGCTCTCGTTCAGCTAGCTCGCTCTGTGTCTTTGTGCTGTTGCTCATCTAAAACTTAATTTTACTTTATTTTCTTACTTCAGAAACACTGT
Organism: Martes martes; assembly: GCF_963455335.1. Taxonomy (NCBI): domain Eukaryota; kingdom Metazoa; phylum Chordata; class Mammalia; order Carnivora; family Mustelidae; genus Martes; species Martes martes. The sequence continues at coordinate 14,751,710 of NC_137895.1, forward strand.
AGTGTTTCTGACTATAAAGGGCAATCAGCTGATGGACAGAAGTAAGAATTCTGTTTTCTGTGTCCCTCCTGATAGAATAGGGAATTAGAAAAATGACCCAAAGAAAATAGTTCTAAGTTTTCATATAGAATTTTTGCTTAGGGATATGATATGTTTAGTATATATTCTAAAATTAATATGCTTGATCTATTAAATGTGATAACTTAGGAACCGGGAAGAGCAGAATTTGGTGGCTTATCCCCATGACGGAAAAATCTATTTCTGCACCTCACAAGATATCCCTCCCGAAAATGAACTGCTTTTTTACTATAGCCGGGATTATGCTCAGCAGATGGGTAAGTTACTATGAGACTTGTTTCTCCTGAATTTAGCATAGTAAAAACACCAAGGACCAGAAGTAGTTTTGGTAATGATTTATATGTTAGCGGAAGCAAATCACATACATTTGTATATATAAAAGCAGGGTATTACCCCTATGTTAGAAGTGTTAAAATCTGTGAGGTTCTTCACAAGCTGAATGTTATCAATCCAGCAGTATTTGTATGAAAGGAACTTCTGTGTTAAGATTTTGATTTGGGGTATTTGAAGTTCCTGAGGCTGCTTTTTTGAGGCCAGTACCATTGTAACTTAAGTTCATAAAGAAAAGAAGGTCCTTTAACTGATTTAACCTTCATAGTCTTTTTCTTTGCACTGTGTCGTGATGACAAGCAATGTTTTATTAGAGTTTATACTGCAAAAATTTTTAATGGAAGTTTTTTTGCCTAGGAAAGATGTATTATAATCCATTATGTACAAGTGCTGCTTTTATGCCCAGCACCCTATGTGTGATGCTGGGAATAGAGTATTAAACAAGACATTCCAGTTTTACAGGTAGTGGGCAAGATGGAAATTTTGGTAGAATGGAGAATTGTAAGCAACATTATTAATATCAAGAACGAGTTTTAAAATTTAAGTACGAGGAGACATTGAGTAATTTTTTTTTTGAAGGTGTTCCTGAACACCCAGATGTGCACCTCTGTAACTGTGGCAAGGAGTGCAATTCCTATACAGAGTTCAAAGCTCACCTTACCAGCCACATCCATAACCATCTTCATAGCCAGGGCCACAGCAGCAGCCATGGGCCAAGCCACAGCAAAGAAAGGAAGTGGAAGTGCTCAATGTGCCCCCAGGCTTTTATCTCTCCTTCCAAACTTCATGTCCACTTTATGGGTCACATGGGTATGAAGCCCCACAAGTGTGATTTCTGTAGCAAGGCTTTTAGTGATCCCAGCAACCTGCGGACTCACCTCAAGATACATACAGGTAAGTTATATTAGACCATCGAAATGGAATTTCGCAACAATTAGAAATTGGGATAGTAAATTGCAGCTAGCTAGTCTTCTAGGTGCAGTTAGCCTTAAGAGTGCAGCTGACAGCAGGACTTCATTGGGTGATAAATCTTGGTGGGATAATTGTGCTTCCTCAGTGTTAGCTCCCATTATTACGATGTTTCACCTTCTAAGTGCCCCCACCATAGTTTGAAGGTGACTGGGAAAATGAACTTCATCAGGAAGTTGATGCGTGTTTGGACTGAAAGCAAAGGGAATTTTGTAGAAACACTCAGCCTTGCATAGACCTTGTTCCTAGTCAGTGGCCAGAGCCAGTTTTTTTTCCTGTGAATATTGTCCAGTCAACACTGCCAAATTTTGTATTTTGAGTTTCCATTCACTAAACTCCATGTAAACCAACCCCTTTCTTTTAGCACATATTTTTTAAATACAGCAAAATAACCGATGACATCTTGGTTTTCTTGGCTGGGTCATTGGTTCCCCAAATCTTTGAAAATAAAATTCTGCCTTGTCCTTTTGCATTTAAGACTGTGTGGTCATGATGGAAGCTATATGACCCACAAAGCTCCAGATACAGACTAGACTTTACAAAAGGTTGGCCAATCCCTGACTTATAGTAATCTTATTTCTGCGTTCTTTTTTTTTTTTTTTTTAAGATTTTATTTATTTGACAGATAGAGATCACACGTAGGCAGAGAGGCAGGCAGAGAGAGAGGGAGGAGAGGAAACAGGCTCCTCGCTGAGCAGAGAGCCTGATGTAGGGCTCGATCCCAGGACCCTGGGACCTTGACCCAAGCCAAAGACAGAGGCTTTAACCCACTGAGCCACCCAGGCGCCCCTTATTTCTGCATTCTTAGAAGGATTTTTTTTCGCCTCTAGTTTATGAGGTCATATGTTTTAAAAAAGAAAACTGTAGGTTGTAAAAGTATGTTTGTCTATTCACAGATGTTACAATTCATGAGGTTTTTAAAACATCATTGGGTTAGGTTGGTTGCTAGGATTATAAGTAATTTCTTTCCAGATTTCATATGTGTCAGCTATAAACAGTAAAAAAAAATACGTATAATAGACAGGTAAGTGGTCCTCGAAGGAGGTCAGATTTATTAGCTTCGCTGGCCTTTGTTGCAGAATATAAATTCATTTTCTCTGACTGGTTCTAGGTAGATAGCTCTAGAGAGTGATGTTCCATTTATCAGTTCTGTTTCATTCCTGCCTCTGCCACATACCCATACATGTGTCTGTTTATCTGGAGAATGCTAGTGATTGTTTTATTCACAGTGTGACAATTTGGGTTAATGTGCAGGTCAGAAGAACTACAGATGTACTTTGTGTGACAAGTCTTTCACCCAGAAGGCTCACCTAGAGTCCCACATGGTTATCCACACGGGTGAGAAGAATCTCAAGTGTGATTACTGTGACAAGTTGTTTATGCGGAGACAGGACCTCAAGCAGCATGTGCTCATCCACACGCAGTAAGTTACCCCACAGCCCACATGCTCCTTAGGTGGTGAATTTGAGTTCTTGCAAGTGCTGACCCATTGTCTCCTGCCTTGGTAGCTGCTTCCTGTGTTCACATAGCCAAATGAAGGTTGGAAATCTAAGTTTTCGGGTTTAACCTGGAAGATTTCACTTGTTTGCTTTATTTTTCTTATTTTCTCCTCTATTTACTTACTTTTTTCAACACGTAATCTCATTTAGCAAATATTTTTTAAGTACCTCCTTGATGCCCACCTTTATGCCAAGCGGTGAAAATACGGAGATGAAAGACATAGACTTTGTCTTTAAAGAGCTCAGAGTCCACTAAGAGAGCCAGAACAGTAAAGCACTACCGTACCACGTTGCAGTTAGAGTAAGCATCAGATCCTGAGAGGCTGTGGAAGAGGGATCACAGACCCGGCCAGGGTGTGCTGGAAAAGCTTCCTGGTAGTCTGAGCTAAGTGTAAAGATAAGTTAAAATTATTCACAGAGGCAAAGAAGGGTCAAAGGGTGGGAATATCTAGACATATTTAGAAACACAGATACAAGAAGGACTGTGGAACTCGTGGTTCTTTACAGTTAGAGCGTAGTGTACATATGAGAATGATAGAGAAGCAGCAGTGAAGTCATGAACCTTTTATCCAACTAGGAAAATTAAATTTCTTTCTGGAAATAATGGGGAGCCACTGAAGGGTTTTACCTCCCCATGTAGCAGGCACTGTGCTGGGTGTGTGTTTTAATTACAGTTAAAAAAAAAAAAAAAAACAAAAAAAAAAACCCAACCACGTAATATAAAAGTTACCGTCTTAACCATTTTAAAATTTTATTTATTTATTTATTTATTTTAGCCAGGGCCGGTGGGGGTGGAGGGCTAGATGGGGGAGGGGCAAAAAGAGATTCTCAAGCAGGCCCCATGAGCAACACAGGGCTCCATCTCACAGCCCTAGGATCATGACCTGAGATGAAATCAAGAGTCGGATGCTTAAAATGACCAAGCCACCCAGGAGCCTCACCGTCTTAACCATTTTTAAGAATACTGTTCAGTAATGTTAAGGTGTGTTCATACTCTTGTATAAACGTTGAAGGACTTTAAGAAAAGGATGTCATGGTGAGATGTCCATTTTGTAAAGATTACTCTGGCAGCAGGACAGGATGATTGAAGGAGAAGGTCAAATATTGCTCGACCCATTAAGACTTCATTGCATGAATCCAAGTGTAATTAAATGTCGGGTTGTGTTAGTTACAGTTGTGGTAAAGAGAAAAGAATAGATTTTGTGGCCCGAGCCTTTAGCAAATGTTAGAAGAGGGAGAAGACATTAGCTTGTATTATGGAGGTACTGTTTAGAAAGTCATGTTCAGTGGAAACTTGATATTCTTTTTTTTTTTTTTTTAATTAAGATTTTTAAACGTGTATTTGAGAGAGAGCACACAAGCAGGGGGAGCAACAAAGGGAGAGGGAGAAGAGGGTCTCCGCTGAGCAGAGAGCCTGACATGGGGCTTGATCCCAGGACCCTGAGATCACGACTTGAGCCAAAAGATGCTTAACCGACTGAACCACGCAGGCATCCCAAGACTTGATATTCTTACTCTAAGGTTTAGTTAGCTACTTTGCTTTCATATTCGCACTTTTGTCTGATTCCTAATCAACTGCAACCTGAGGGGCATCCGACTCTTGGTTTTGACTCAGATGATATTCTCGTGGATCGTGGGATCAAGGCGTACATGAGGCTCTGCACTCAGCGGGGAGTCGCTTCTCTCTTTCTTGCTCTCCCCCTGCTCACATATGCGCCTCTCTTTCTCATTCTTTTTCTCTCAAATAAATAAATAAATCTTTTAAAAAATGCAACCTGAGACACTAAAATATCAAATAAGTTTGGATCTACATTCATAATTCTCAAAATGACTTTTTTAAAAAACGGTGTTCATGAGAGAGCTCCATTATTAGTGTGAAATTTTAGAAATTAGACATAGGAATTATCAAATACTATATAGAATTATACATCATTAGAGCCGAAAGAGATCTCTGGGATCATTTAGTCCAGCTGCTTATGTTAGCCAGCTTGAACTCCCATAACAGAATACCTTTTGGAGACTGGAAATCCCAAATCACGTTGCTAGTATGGTTGGATTCTCATGAGAGCCTTCTTCCTGGCTTGTAGATAGCTACCTTCCTGCTGGGTCCCCACTGGGAGAGAGCAGATGAGCTTTGGTCTGTCTTTTCTTCTGACACTTATCCCAACATGGGGGGTCCAGTCTTCATGACCTCATCTAAATCTAATTACCTCCCATAGTTTCCACCTCCAGATACCATAACATTGTGGTTTAGGTCTGCAGCATAAGAATTTACTGGGGGTTGGGGCACACAAGCATTCAGCCCATAGCACTGCTTATAATAATCACTTGGAAGATGTGAAAAACAGTTGGTGCCAAGGCCCTGCCTCCAGGGATTCTAATTTAGTTGGTTAGGGGTAGAGCCCTGGCCGTGGTAATTTTTAAAGCCTCCCCAATCGACTCTGATGTCTAGCCAGTGTTGAGAGCTACTGAGTTCATCCAGATGAAAGGCTTGTTTCCACAGTGTCTCTGGCAAGTGGTACTGTGGTTTCTTCTAGAATACCACACAACTGATTTATTTAGTTTTGAGGAAAAGTTTTGCTTGAATCAGCTTATGTGAGCCTCAATCCATTCACTCTACACTTGTCTCTGGAATGATACATGTAGGTTTAGTATCTCTTTAAACTCACAGACTTTAGTACTTAATGATTGCTGTCATGTTCCCTTTAAACCCTGTTTTCATCAGGGTTAATGTCCTAATTTCTGCAGCTTTCCCTCTTATCACCTGGTTTCAGATTTGGTACCCAGAAGTAAAGACAATATCCTGGATATGATCTGTGCTTATTAATAAATGGAATTATTTTCTTCCTTGACTTTGACTTTCTCTTCTTTTAGGTGATGCCTAAATTTGCACTTGCTTTTTCTGTAGCCATTTCACAGCATAATGCAATATAAATTATTTTGAGGTTAGTGGTGTAACTGTTTCTCCATTGGGCTTGAGAATTGGCTTAATCAGGTATTCACCAATGAAAACAATTTTCTTTAAGTGTGGATCCACACGCTTTGTCACAACGGTGAAACATAATAACCCTCCGTGCCAAACTCCCATGGGATAAAAAGTTTTTAGATCATCAGAGCTTTAACCTAGTGTGTAAGTCATTCATAATTAAGCACTACTCAAAATATTTTTTTAAAGATTTATTTATTTTAGAGAAGCAGAGAGAGAGAGAGTGCGTGTGTGCGCACATGATAGGGGAGAGAGATGTTTGTATTTTTTACCTTTAGACACTTCAAAATGGATATAGCAGCATTGAAATTCATTTTGTTTATCTGCTTAGGAAAAAACTTAGCTACAGCCCTAAAGCAAGTGCAGGAGTTCCTCTCCCACAGTTTGAGGGGAGTGTGAGGCATGTGGCAGAGACTGACTTGGCCCTTTCCCTCAGAAAGAGCAACTTGAGAGCCCAAGCAGGGATGCTTACTACTGGTCATCTCCGTAGTCCCATGGCTTTTTAGATACCATCTTTACGATTTATATCTCCAGCCTTATATATCTAACCATCCACTGAGCATCTTTCAGTTTTGGATGTCCACTAAGGCAGCTCAAACCTGGTATGTCCAAAACTCAGCTCTTAATATTACCGCCACAAACTTGGTTTTCCCCCACTGATCATCAGCTCAGGAAATGGTGTCCCTGTTCATCCCAGTGGCTTAAGCCAAACACCTCAGAGCTGTCTTTAACCCAATGTTCCATTCTCCATTCAGCTTTATCTAGTCCAGACCACCAGCATCTTTTGTTTGGATCAGCTCAGTAGTCTTCCAGCCAGCCTCTCTGCTCCTGGTCTTTCTGCTCCTGTTCTACCCAGACATGCATATACAGGCACTATATTCTGTCATAATAACTGGAGTGGTCCATTTAAAACACAAGTCAGACTGTATTGTCTCTGCTCATAATTCCCCCGTGGCTTCCCATCATACTTGGGTTAGAAAGTGTGAAAGTCCCTTCATGATGTAGTGGTATGAGACTGCCTCTGCCACTTCATTTTTACTTACTTTTCTACTCATGTTCTGCTTTAGCCACATTGCTCCCCCGCCCCTGCCAACCCTTGATGAGACTCTGGCATACTAAACACACTTCAGTCTCAGGACCTTGTCTGCCTACCCCACTTCATTCAGGTTTTTGCTCAAAAATGTTGTCATCTGGGGTACCTGGGTGGCTCAGTGGGTTAAAGCCTCTGCCTTCAGCTCAGGTCATGATCCCGGGGTCCTGGGATCGAGCCCCACATCGGGCTCTCTGCTCCGCGGAGAGCCTGCTTCCTCCTCTCTCTGCCTGCCTCCCTGCCTACTTGTGATCTCTCTATCAAATAAATAAATAAAATCTTAAAAAAAAAATATTGTCATCTCAGAATGGCCTTCCTTGACTATCTTTTTTTTTTAAATTATTTTTATTAACATATAATGTATTATTTGCCCCAGGGTTACAGGTCTGTGAATCATCAGGCTTAAACATTTCATAGCACTCACCACAGCACATACCCTCTCCCTACCTCCTCACCCCCCAGCAACCCTCAGTTTGTTTTGTGAGATTAAGAGTCTTATGGTTTGTCTCCCGCCCAATCCCATCTTGTTTCATTTTTCCCTTCCCTCTTCCTTGACTATCTTATCTAAAATAGAACTCCAACACTCTTACCTGGGGTTTTTTTTTTTTTTTCCCCATAATAGTTTTTACTGTTTGATATGATGTTATGTATTTTTTGTTTAATGGTGTAACTCCTCCATTAGAACATAAACTCTGTGAAGGCAGGGGCTTAGTTTTCCACATTCCATAACTCTACAGAATTCCTCAGTGCCCTCTCCTGCTAGGAGAAGGTGGTAGAAATGGTAAGGAGGCCAGACTTCAGAACTTCTCACTGCGCCCTACCACTTCTTCAAGGATTTTGACCGCTTTTTATCTGTTTTGCGTATTGAGCCTGTAAGATGTAGGGTTCAGGGGCGCCTGGGTGGCTCAGTGGGCTAGAGCTCTGCCTTCAGCTTAGGTCATGATCCCAGGGTCCTAGGATCGAGCCCTGCATTGGGCTCTCTGCTCAACAGGGAGCCTGCTTCCTCCCTCTCTCTCTGCCTGCTGCTCTGCCTACTTGTGATCTCTGTGTGTCAAATAAATAAATAAAATCTTCAAAATAAATAAATAAATATTAAAAAAAAAAAGATGTAGGGTTCAGCTGCTCAAAAAAAGAGTTACAGAATTCCTGATATACATGATGTCTTAGGTTTTTTTTTTTTTTCAGCTCTAAGATGTCTTAGCCAGGGTTACTCAAGCCTTGCCACAACTGACATTTTGAGCTGGGTAATTTTTTGTTAAATGGGATACCATTAGCACCATAGTGAGATCCCATTATGTATTGGGCAATTGTCAAAAATGTTCAAATTTGAATCTTCCAGTTGAGAACGTGGGGCAGCAGGAACTCCCAAGTGGCTGTTGATGGGCATGAATGTATTAATACTACCTCATTAGAGGGGCAGCTGGCTGGTTCAGTTGGTAGAGCATGCAGCTCTTGATCTTGGGGTTGTAAGTTCAAGCCCCATGTTAGGGGTAGAGATTACTTCAAAATAAAATCTTTTTTTTTTTTTTTTTAGATTTTATTTATTTGTTTGACAGAGATCCCAAGTAGGCAGAGCAGTAGGCAGAGAGAGAGGGGGAAGCAGGCTCCCTGCTGAGCAGAGAGCCCAATGCGGGGCTCGATGCCAGGACCCTGGGATCATGACCCGAGCTGAAGGCAGAGGTTTTAACCCACTGAGCCACCCAGATGCCATTTCAAAATAAAATCTTAAAAAGAAATACTGCCATATTGGAAAACAGTTTAATATTATCCAGTGAAGTTGAAGATGTGCGTATCTTTTTATCTAATTATACGGTCCTGAGTATGTGCCCTAAAGAAACTCATGCATATGCAGACCAATGTCAAATATAGTAATATTCATAGTGGTCTTTCCTGTGATGATAAATAATTGGAAAGCACCAAAACATCCATAAACAAAAGACAAATCCGGTACCACAGATAAGTTGTGGTGTATTTGTAAGTCGTATATACAGCACTGGAAGGGAACAAACTGCTGCAAGTGCAGCAACTTGAATTGATTTTGTCACATCAGACACAAAGGAGATACATACAGTGTGATCCCAAATAGGCAAAATCAAATATTAGACTCAGGTCTTGATCTTGGGGTCATGAGTTCAAGCTCTGGTATTGGGCTCCATGCTGGGCATGGAGCCTTCTTAAAAAAAGGGGGGCGGGGGCATGATCTGATTTTAGAATGGTAGAGCTCTTCTGACAAAGACCTGAGGAGGTTATGAAGAATAAATGTGTGCCTCACTTATCATTTGTAACCCCAAAACAAATGTTTTCTCTCGTGTTCCTTGTAGAGAACGCCAGATCAAGTGTCCTAAGTGTGATAAGCTGTTCTTGAGAACAAATCACTTGAAGAAACATCTCAATTCTCACGAGGGAAAACGGGATTATGTCTGTGAAAAATGTACAAAGGCTTATCTTACCAAATATCATCTCACCCGCCATCTGAAAACCTGCAAAGGTCCCACCTCCAGTTCATCAGCACAAGAGGAGGAGGAAGATGATGACTCAGAAGAGGAAGAACTAGCGGACTCCGTGGGGACAGAAGACTGTCGGATCAACAGTGCCGTGTATTCAGCAGATGACTCTCTCTCGGCACATAAGTAAAAAGCCAACGATTTTGGATGGAAAACGCAAAAGGGAAAAACATGAAACTGGTTATCCACTACAGTGGTTTTTATATAAAATGGTTTCTGATTTTCTTCCAGCCAACAGTCAAAGCAGACTGAATGGGAATGGATAAAGCACTTACAGAAGAGTATCCTAATGAAAACACTTTAGAACAGATTGGGAAAAGAGAGCAGGGTAAATTATTTTTAAGTGATGTATGGGGAAGAAACTGTCAGCTTCTGGAGTCCGTTCCTTATTTTCATGATAAACTAGGTGATGCATTTATACCTGAGTCAAAGCTGTCCTCCGCCCAGACAAATCAGATTTATTTGAAATTCTTCCCATTGTTCCTTTTTTCTCCCGGCCCTGTGATGTAGTAGCACTCTAAACTTGGTCCCTGCCTCACTGTCATCCCGATTGCTGATTGTGGTTCTGGTGTTGTGTTTTATGTAGACTGTTGTGACTTAAGTCATCCCAGAATGAATTGGAACACAGCAGTGTAAGCTTATTGCTTTGACTTAAGCTGACAAGTTTAAAGCACCACCTGCCTTAGTCTCTCTTGGCTACTTGGGAGTTTAGGGTAGATCTTCCCAGAATTTCAGCAGATGCCTCAAGGGCAAATAAAAAAGAACCAGCCAGGCAACAGGCAATGGTGGAGAAAAGAAAAGGAGAGACATCTGGGCCACTGTCCAAAAAAACTAGCTTTGATGGAAGCCAGTTTGAGACACCTGTTATTGTTCCTTAGAGATCTTTGTAGGTTTAGACATGTCTCTCTCTCTCTCTCTCCAGTAAAGCTTTTAGCCTCTAGACAAAGGGGAGCTGGAGGTGTAGTGAGTCAAATAATGCCTGTTGGATTATCTCCTGACAACAAGCACATGTGGACTCAGCTGGCAAAGTGGTACCTCGGACTGTGGAAAGAAGGAGGGAATGATCCTTTATATTTGGCTTATCCTACGAGAAAGAACAAGACACCATTAAAATGCTGCCAACTCAGAGTGACGAGGGATTTCAGACATTAGTGCGTTTGCAAGGTTAAGCCTCAGTTGTCTGTGGTGAAGGCTCTCATCAGTTAAGCATGGTGGGTGTCAACGGATTTCGAAGGTATGGAAGGCTTGATGGTCACCACATGGGTGTGTTTTCAGGGTCCCAGCGTATTTAATTCATCCATCCATCTGGTCTTTCACTTGATCTCACACATATATCCTGCTTTCAGCAAGAAGCAGACACATCGTTGAGATGACGGTGGATGGAACAGGTTCTGCTCTAAAGGGCAGCCTCTGGGCTGGAGTAGAGAGGACTCTGGTGGGAGGGTTTTGCTGCTAATGTATTTATGGAATGAATGTATTTCATTCAAATCTGTATTCCTCTAGGAAGGATTAAAATAAAAACCTTTTTTAAAATACAGGCTTCTCTTGTAATCTCATTTTGTGGAAGAAGAAGAATGAGTCATTTAGGGAAAAACTAGGTATAGCTTGGTTTTGTTTTCTACGGTTGGAAGTGAAGAAAGTATTTTCTAAGTAGCATAACTTTGGGATAATATTGTATTGTATTTCTTCATAACGGTGGCTAAGTGAACTATGCTTTCTCTGTTTCCCATTCTCATGTCCGGCCCTCGTCCTCCCTAAGGGAGTGCCTTTACTGCCTTCTTGGAGAACTTGGTTGGGTGTACAGTTGAGGAATTGGGCGAGGTGGTGGTGGTTAGAGCTGGCTGCTGATACTGGGTCATGAAGCCTCTGTCAGATAGCGCTGGTGGGACTGGGGCAGCTCCAGACAGCCTTTTGCCAAAGGCATCCTGATTGCAGGCCACCTAAGTTTCCAGGAAACTTGGTGCTGAACTACCAGCTCCCTCTTCCATCTATCTCACTAGCTCATGCTGGGTTAAATGCCTTCATTTCCCAGCACTGGTTGAGATGCTGTCCATGATTGTTAGCCTGATGGGAAAACAGGAAGCCTGGGAAGTGGTTTGAGAATGTAGCCGTTGCTTATTTACAACTATCCTTTCCATGTTTTCCCTCTTAGACTTATATGGCACATTCTAAGTCATTCCCAGGAAATAAACCAATTGGTAACTGCACTTTTGCCAAGGGTTTACTCAGCCATCTGTTACTGTTGCCGGTGGCCTTGTCTGCTGCTGCTGTTGGGGTCAGTCTGTTGTTGGGTAATGGTCACACTGAGAGGCAGGACGTGAGTTGTGGGCTCCGGAGCCCTGCCGAATGTCTGCGCTCTGGGCTTTGCTGCATGATGGTTTGTATCCTTAGCCAAGTTTTATGAACTCTTTATTCCTCTGTTAACTGTAGAAGAGAATAGTAAGTGTTCCCATTTGTAATGCTGTTTGATGTTAATACATGTAAAGGGCTACCATGGTGCCCCATGTATGGTAAACAGTATTAGCTAATCGTCCAGTTTTAAATTAGCCCAGCATAGATTTCTAGTCTGTAGGTGACCCAAGAAGCTCCAGGTTTTACTAATACAAGTAAAAGACTCATGATTTGAGTTTTCAAGGCCAAACCTAGAAGCTAGTTTGCAGTTTTCTTATAGTTTAGTACACGAGGCTGGTGTTTCTTTCCTTAAAAGGTGAGTTGTTCATAACCTCGTGTGTGTGCTGAGCTGAGTTCCTCAGCACATCGAAGGGCAAAGAGGTGACAGGAGTTAAGAGTCTCCTTCAGCCTTTTCAGCACGTTGGCCTGTATACACGCTTGGAGGTAAACACCTTCAGCTGTGTCCTGAGGAACATGAGCATACCAGAAGCTGTCAGCCTGTCATCAGGTATGTGAACTTGCAGTATCTGATCACCAAAGCGGCATCGTAGGGTCAGACACTCCAAAATCGCCTATCTGCAGGTATACAAGTGACTACTGTCTGTTAGGGGTTAAATTGTGTTACCCCAAAATTCATATATGGAAGTTCTGACCTCTAGTACCTCAGAATGTGTGAGCATATTTGGAGATGACATCTTCGAAGAAGTGATTGAGTTAAAAATGAGTTCCTTCATCCGTGTCACTGGTTTGGTAAGGAAATTGGGACACAGGTGAAGATCACTCATCTGTAAAACAAGGAAAGAGGCCTCAGAGGAAAGAACTCTGCTGATAACTTGACCTCCGACCTCTGGTCTCCAGAACTGTGAGAAAACGAATTTCTGTTGGTTAAGTCAGCCAGTCTGTGGTACTTTGTTATGACAGTCCTGGCAAGCTCAGCAGTGGCCAACTGGAGGTGGCATCTTTATGATGATTGCTCAGTGAGGACCAGCTTCCAGAAGCGTGGTGATAATTGTAACCTTAGCTTTGCAAATCCCCATGAGCAACATAAATGGCAGGAGCAGTTCACCGTGGTGTACACAGTCACAGATTCCTGTGCTTCTGAAAGGGATAGAATCACCTCTCAGCAATGTTTTTTTTTCCTTCGTTTTTCTTGCATATACACACCTGAGAGTCATGAAGTGCCCCCAGACCCGTGTAGTCCTCAGACAAGGACAAAACTTTCTTCTCAAAAACAGTCTAAAAAATACCGGCCCAGTTTTTAAGGCATTATAGGGGAACAGAAAAAAGGAGCCGGGACTCTACCCCTGCCCTCTGGAAACAAAATCTTGCAGAGACCTGATTGTGCAGCGGGATCACCCATGGAGCTGAGATGTCAGGTGTCCACATCGGCCCCAGGCCTACTGACAAGTCTCCTGGGCTCCGCACGAGTCTTCTGTTGGGAGCCTCGGACGACAGGGCTGCAGACGTCTATCCCTGATGCAAGCCAGACTGTGGTGAGTGTTGCAGGTATAAGTATTATTAAAATCCAGGAGCAAGAGTGGAAAAGTCCTAAGAGAAGACTAGTAAAGAAAAGTGGGGTAGACTGGCCTGGATCTAAGTTGTAATAAAGATGGGGCAATGTGTTCGAGATAGAGGACTGAAAATTTTAGAAAACCTGGTTTACCAAATCAATAGCTGCTTTTTGGTTGTTTTTAATTACAGGGATACTGTTTACTTGTGGCAAGCATTGTTCTTCTAAATGCTTTATAAATAACATTTAAGCTGCATAGTTGACCTGTGACCTGTGATTATCCCTACTTGACATCATAAGAGGCTGATGTGCAGAGAGTTAAGTGGCAGATGGTTCCCTGACTAGTTGAGGCGCAGTCTGTGCCTCGCTAGCCAGGCTTTATTGATTCTTCAAGTGGCCCAGTTAAATTTGGAATCTCACCATGGCATATATCCATTACACCTCTTCAAAAGAAATCACAAAATCTAAGCTATACCATTAGATAAAGCTTATTTATAGACATGAATTAGGAAGCTCGTGATGAGTATGCTCTAGTTTTTGTGTTCTCTGCTCTGTGGCAGCATGTCCCCGGCCCTTCTGTACTGCTTCGGACTTGCTGAGGCCCAGGCTGAAGATGGACTTTGTTTGGGGGTAAACATCAAGGTCCATTTACAGCCACAATAAGAGAAGATCACTTAAGGAGGAAGGTAGCGATCTTAGGAAAGTTTGTCAATAGACCACTTCCAGCCCTTCGTAGCTAATAACATGGTCTCGGGCGTTTTTGACATATTTACTTGCACATACGTCCTAGAATAATAGTAGTATATTTTAGTTTAATGTCTGTTTAGTCCTTCTAGAGCATTATGAAAGTAGGTTTTATCTCATTTTATAGATGGTGAAAACGAAGTTCAGAAAAATTAAGATTTTCTACATTTCCTATCAGTGATCTGCCTGGTAGTACTTCCTGAACTGTACGTATTTCAGGGTGCCTGGGTGGCTCAGTTCAGTGTCCGTCTCTCGATCTGAGCACAGGTCGTCATCTCAGGGTGGTGAGTTCAAGCCCCATGCTGGGTTCTCTTTCATGTTCCTCTGATGATGTGGCACCTCATTTCAGGGAGCATCACACTGCCACCTGTAGTAGTTGTGTGTTTTCCCTGGGGTGTGAAATGCATTTTTATAAACAGAGAACACCTTTTTGGGTTATTGTGCTTAATTGGTTTAGAGAACTGGCTCTCACTTTTTCAAAGCTCTCAGCTTTGAAAGATAAATTATTCAGAAGCGTGGGAGATGACATCATACTCAATTACGGAATTTTTCAAGATGCCTGACCCAGATATGCTTCAGTGAAACGAATGTGAGCCAGGCTATTTTACATCTGAAATTCCAAAAACGCAAATAGCATTTCAGTATATACTCTCTTTGGGAAAGGAACATATTAGACTTCAAGGGTGGTAGGGAGAGAGGTGCATATGTAAAGAAAAGCAATGGCTTGTGACCCAGAGATGCAATTTCAAGCTTCTAAAAAGGGAAAAAGAATGAAAAAGGTATAATGAAAAAGATATGTATGGCATCCTAGTCCTTTCTTACGGCTGTGTGGTTAGGACGAAGGACTATATCGGTGTTTTTAACGGTGTAGATGGAAGAACTGTATGTGTCCTCCGGAATGGCGGTGTTGAATAAATCATGGCACATCCATAAAAATAATACAATGCTGTCATCAATCAGGATGAGGTAATCCATATGTTAACGTGAAATTATCTCCAAAACATACAAAGTGAAAAAGCATGTTGTCTGACCTATTACCTATATCTACATAATACGGTAATCCAAATTGTACAAAGAAGATACCATAGATTATCAATTCCCATTTATACTTTCCTGGGCTATAGAGTCTGGAAAGCTAAAACCTGCTTCCCAGACTCCTTTAGAGCTAAGATTCCAAAAAACCCCAAAGTTCTCTGATCAGATGCACTTATACGAGATTTTGATGCAGAACTGAGTTATGTGGGGGGAACAACAAGGCCCGAGGCATCTATTGTATTATTATGCAGGCTTGGATCTTACCAAGGGTGATTTTGGAGCTAATGGCTGTGATGGATGGAGGTTTTCTGATGTGGCAGGAACTTCTTGATCATAAAAACAGCAGCTGTGCCTTGCAATTTCACTTCTGTGATTATGGGTTTGGAAGTCATTCCTGGAATTCAGCCTACAATCCGTTTCAGGCCTTTTCAATGATACCATGAGTTGACGATACTGCTTAATAAATTCCTTTTGCTTAAACTAGAGCAAGGAGATTCTGTTGTCTGAATATAAATGCTGATCAAGTAATTGATATCAGAAATATTGCAGGAAACAAATCCTCAAGGAACTGTGATCTTAGTTTAGTTATATGACCTGGAATTATACTGGAACCTGGTTTAGAGCTTCGCCTTTGATCATTGCATTGAAATGTACCCTTATCAATAAATTCAGCTTGATCTAAATTATGTTTGTCTTCCCTTGGGTTAGCATCCTCAGAGGATTTTGTTTTTGTTTTTGTTTTTAACATATGTTCCTCAAGAGTTATGAAATCCTTGTAACTCTGTTAATATGTAAGCCTTCTTTTCCAGAGTTTGACTTTGGAATTACAGAGAATTTGAAGGTTTGGCTTAGGCAGGGGTCAGAGGCAGTAAGAGGTGTAGGAGTGGTAAATGAGAACTGGAATTTTATTTTGTTGTGGTCATTAGAGGGTATTCAAGAAAGTCAGCCAACCTCATTAGATAGGGGAGGAGGAGCTGCTTCTGTTGACAAGGGAAATCTTTGGGGTTTTGGGTGCTTGAAGTTCCTAGAATCCTCTCAAGTATCACCATTTTACCTTTCAGGTTTTTACTCCACCACCACCACCACCACCACCCATAATAATTCTCATTTAAGAAATCTGTTGAAACTGTGAATCCAACCTGTGTTGTAAATCAGTAACAGCTACAAGAGGGAAGATATTATTCAGAACAGTTACGAATAATCCCTGGTTCTCTGAACTAGCTTATATGTCTATTAGGCAGTTGGATAGGAATGTGAAGTGTGCCTCACTGTTAAGGTTTTCCATTTTTTTCTTGTAACAGTTCTGGTAAGTTGTGCTTTTCTAGGAATTTGCCATTTTGAAAAAACATGTTCAAATTTAGTCACTTAAAGTTCTGTATTTAATCAATGTCTATAACATCTGTAGTGTTCCCTTTTTTGTTCCTGGTGTTGATAAATGTGTATGGTTTTTTATGATTAGTATTACTCATAGGTTTATTAATTTCTTAGCATCCTAAAGAATCCATTTTTTTTGCTTTGATCATTTTCTATTGTATGTTTGTTTCCTATGACATTAAATTCTACCTTCAATCGTTCTGTGTACATTTTGTGTTCAAATCACTGTTCTTTTTCTTAGACTGGCTACTTAAATAATGGAACTTAAAGTCTATTTTGTCTAATATAAGTATTGCTAACCTGACTTTCTTTTGACATCTACTTGCATGATAAATGTTTCTTCATCTCCTCACTTTAAGTCTGCAGGTGTTTTTAGGTCTGAAATGAGTCTTTCGTAGGCAACATGTGGTTGGATCTTGTCTTTTTATCCATTATGTCACCCTGTGTCCTTTGATTGGAGTGTTTAGTACATATACATTCAAAGTAATTATTTCTTAACTATTTGATTTTTTTTTAAGTAAGCTCTATGCCCAACATGAGGCATGAACTTATGACCCCAAGATTAAGAATCACATGTTCTACCCACTTAGCCAACTGGGTGACCCTCAAAGTAATTTTTTTTTTTAAGATTTTATTATTTATTTATTTATTTGACAGATCACAAGTAGGCAGAGAGAGAAGGGAGGAAGCAGGCTCCCTGCTGAGCAGAGAACCCGATGCGGGGCTTGATCCCAGGACCCTGGGATCATGACCTGAGCCGAAGGCAGCGGCCCAAACCCACTGAGCCACCCAGGCGCCCCAGTAATTTTTTTTAAAAATATTTTATTTATTTATTTGACAGACAGAGATCACACGTAGGCAGAGAGGCAGGCAGAGAGAGAGGAGGAAGCAAGTTCCCTGCTGAGCAGAGAGCCTGATGCGGGGCTCGATCCCAGGACCCTGAGATCATGACCTGAGCCAAAGGCAGAGGCTTAACCCACTGAGCCACCCAGGCACCCTCAAAGTAATTTTTGATACGTATTTATTGCCATTTTGTTACTTGTTTGTGGTGGTTTTGTAGTTTTTTTTCTGATCCTTCTCTTGCTCTCTTTCATGGTTTATTGGCTTTCTTTAGTGATCTATTTGGATTTCTTTCTCTTTATTCTTTGCATATCTATTACTGCTTTTTGATTTGTGGTTAGGTTTGTATATAATATCTTCAGATCGTAGTCTGTATGAAGTTGATGGTTGTTTGAACCCATTCTTTTTTTTTTTTTTAAGATTTTGTTTATTTATTTATTTATTTATTTATTTATTTTTTAAAGATTTTATTTATTTATTTAACAGACACAGATCATGTAGGCAGAGAGGCAGGCAGAGAGAAAGGGGGAAGCAGGCTACCCGCTGAGCAGAGAGCCCGATGCGGGGCTGGATCCCAGGACTCCGGGATCATGACCCGAGCTGAAGGCAGAGGCTTTAACCCACTGAGCCACCCAGGCGCCCCTTGTTCATTTATTTGACAGACAGAGATCACAAGTAGGCAGAGAGGCAGAAGGGGAAGCAGGCTCCCTGCTGAGCAGAGAGCCTAATGCAGGCCTCCATCCCAGGATCCTGAGACCATGACCTGAGCTGAAGGCAGAGGCTTAACCCACTGAGCCACCCAGATGCCCCTGAACCCATTCTTTTTTTTTTTTTTTTTTTTCTTTTCCTTTTTGTAGGCTCCACACCCAATATGGAGTCCAACACGAGGTTTGAACTTATAACCCTGAGATCAAGACCTGGGCTGAAGAGTCAGATGCTTAACTTTTTGAGTCTCCCAGGTGCCCCTGTTTACCCATTCTTTATTCTTTTCCCCCACCTTCCATGTTTTTTAGGTAGGCAGTGTCATATTTTATATCCTTTTATTTTATGAATCTTTTACTGATTTTTATAGAAGCACTTATTTTTACTGCTTTTTCTTTTTTTCCTTTCCATTCAAACAGTCCCCTTTAATATTTCTCATAGGGCTGGTTTAGTGGTCACGAACTCATCTAGTTTTTGTTTGAGAAACTACCTGTCCTTCTGTTTTGAATAATTGTCTTTCTGGATAGAGTATTCTTGGCTGCAGATTTTTCCCTTTCAGCACTTTGAATATATCCTGCCATTCCCTTCTGTCCTGTAAAGTTTTTGTTGAAAAATCCACTTATAGCCTTATGTGGTTTCCCTTGTGTGTAACTGTCTTCTGCTTTATTATTATTATTATTTTTTAAGAAGTATTTTCCTTTTTTTTTTTAAGGTTTTATTTATTTATTTGACAGATCACAAGTAGGCAGAGAGGCAGGCAGAGAGAGAGGAAGGGAAGCAGGCTCTCTGCCGAGCAGAGAGCCCGATGCAGGGCTCGATCCCAGGACCCCAGGATCATGACCTGAGCCGAAGGCAGAGGCTTTAACCCACTGAGACACCGAGGTGCCCCTATTATTATTTTAAAAAATATTTTATTTATTTATCTGACAGCAAGCACAAGCAGGGGGAGCAGCAAGCAGAGGTGAAGGGAGAAGCAGGAGCCCTACTGAGCAAGGAGCCTGCTATGGGGCTCAATCCCAGGACCCTGAGATCATGACCTGACTGAGCCAATAGCAGATACTTAGTCGACTAAACCACCCAGGTGCCCCTCTTCTGAGGCTTTAAAAAACTTTTTAAGGGCACCTGGGTGGCTCAGTCATTAAGCATCTGCCTTCGCTCAGGTCAGGATCTCAGGGTCCTGGGATCGAACCCCACATCAGGCTCCCTGCTCAGTGGGAAACCTGCTTCTCCCTCTCCCACTTCCCCTGCTGTGTTCCCTTCTCACTGTCTCTCTCTCTCTGTCAAATAAATAAATAAAATCTTTTTTTTAAAAAGTTTTCTTTATCACTGCTTATTGCCATTTTGTGTCTTGTTACGGACTTCCTTGGGTTGATTTTTTGGGGGGTAATCTCTGTGCCTCGTAGATCTGAATATCTATTTCCTTCCCCAGGATAAGAAAGATTTCAGCTATTATTTCTTCAAATAAATTTTCTGTCCCCCTTTCTCTCTCCTTTTCTTCTGGGATCCCTATAATGTGAATGTTATTATACTTTATGCAGTCACTGATTACCGTAAAACTGTTTTCAATTTCCACATTTTTTTTTCTCTCTTTTATTTGCTCAGCTTGGTTACTTTCCATTACTCTGTCTTCCAGGTCATTAATTAATTCCTCTGCTTCCTCTAGCCTGTTATTTATTCCATCAAGTATATATTTTTAAAGATTTTATTTATTTATTTGAGAGAGAGAGTGAGAGAGAGAAAGTGTGAGAGCAGGAGAGGGAGAAGCAGATTCCCTGGTGAGCAGGGAGTCTGATGCAGGGCTTGATCCAAGAATCTTGGGATCATGACCTGAACCAAAGGCAGATGCTTCACTGAGTCACCCAGGCGCCCCCATCAAGTGTATTTTTAATTTCATTTATTGTCTTCATCTCTGGTTGGTTCTTGTTTTATCTCTTTGTTAAGGGTTTCACTGATGTTCTCCCCTCTTTTCTCAAGTCCAGTGAGTATCTTTAGGATCATTACTTTAAATTCTCTGTCAGGCATATTACTTATATCTGTTTTGCTTAGGTCTCTTGCTGTGGTTTGGTCCTTTCATTTGGGACATATTCCTTTGTCTCATTTTGTCTGACTCTGCTTCTGTGTGTTAGGAAAGTTAGCTACATCTTTTGCTTTTGAAGGTAACAGGCTTATGAAGAGGTCCTGTAGTGCCCTGCCATGCAGTGTCTTCTGTTCCCCAGGGCCTGGCACTCCATGGAGTGTCTCCTGTGTGTGTTGTGTGTCCCTTGCTGTTGAGTCCTGGCCTTTTTTTCTTTCGGTCCAGTTGTCTGCAGTAGCTTTCTTTGCCTATTGTGGGCAGTGTTTGGTCCCTCAATGGTCAGGGCATGATGTTTTAACAACGTGTATGTTGGTCTGCTTTCGAAATGTGACCTGCTGCCACCACTGCTGCCGGAACCAAGGCCTGCAAAAGGTGTGGGTCAGGAGATGAGATATTGGTGGGGTTTGTGCCTGTGTTCTGGGGGAAGTGGCCCACAGCACCAGGACTGAGGCAAGCTTGATTAGGAGGGGCAGATGGGGGGCGGGGCCTGGTGTAGGCAAGTTAGGCAGTGTCAGAGCGGGTTCGTGCAGGTGGCCTATGTTTATCCTGGAGGGTGGGAGAGGAAAGTGGTACATGCCAGTTCCTTTGTTCCCGGGGTTGGGGCCTCCCTGCACTCTGTCTCTCCAGGATATACTCTGAGATGAGTAAACAACTCTCCCATCTGCCCCCCCCCCGGCATTTTTCAAATTGCTGCTTCTACACTGTATCTCTCTGCTGGCTGTTTAAGGGTGGGGACTCAGATTCCTAACATCCTCCAAGCTGAAACCCCCAATTTAAAAATTCCAGGCTTGGGGCACTTGGGTGGCTCAGTGGGTTAAAGCCTCTGCCTTCGGCTCAGGTCATGATCCCAGGGTGCTGGGATCGAGCCCCACATCGGGCTCTCTGCTCAGCAGAGAGCTCTCTCTCTGTCTCTCTGCCTGCCTCTCTGCCTACTTGTGATCTCTGTCTGTCAAATAAACAAATAAAATCTTAAAAAAAAAAAATTCCAGGCTTTAAATCCCACTGATTGTAAGAACTCACAGGATTCAGCCGCTGTTGCTTTCAGAGCCAAATGTTATGGGGATTTGTCTTCCCTGTGTGAGCTTTGCAGTGAGAGAGTTAGTTTCCTGCCCTTCTCCACAACCCCAGTTTCCTCTCCGGCATGGATGATGGCCATGGTCCCTTTTGTTCCCAAACTACATCTTCATCCTTCCTACCTTCTTCAATGTGACGTCTTCTCTGCCTTTAGTTGTGGAGCTTGTTCTGCTTGTCTTGGGGTTGTTTTTTGGGTTATTTATGCTGATGTGAGTGTTGTCTAGTTGTATCATGAGATGAGGCAATCTTAGGGTCCTCCTACTCTGCCAGCCTCCCCCACTCTTTTACTTTCAATCTTTAAGTATTTTTATAGATTGTGGCTCCTGGAAGCAGCGTATACTTGCTTTATTTGGTTTTTACAGATTTGAATAACCTGCCTTTTAATTACTTAGATCATTTACATATAATATACTTCTGACTATATTTGGGTTTAAGTCTTCTATCTTACTACTTGTTGTATATTTATTTTGCTCATTCTGTATTCCTTTTTCTCTCCTTACTTCTTTTAGATTAATCAAATATTTAGTATCTGTACTCCTCCTCCCTTTTGGCTTGTTGTGATTTTTTAACTATTCTTTTAGTAGTTAGCCTATGAATCACAACATGCATCCTTGATTTATTAGAGTGTAGTATTTATTGCTTTTTTTTTTTTTCTTTTTTGAGAGGGAGAGAGAGGAGGCGAGGGGCAGAGGAAGAGAGAGAGAACCCTAAGCAGGCTTCATGCACAGTGTGGGGACCGACACAGGTCTTGATCTCATGACCCTGAGATCATGACCTGAGCTGAGATCAAGAGTTGGTTGCTTACTTGAGCCACCAGATGCCCCATATCCATTGCTTTTATCCCTTCCAAAATAACATTGGTATCACAGAATAATGTACTCTCTTTGTCTCTTTCCAGCCTTTTATACTATTGTCAGGCATTTTAATTTTACAGACATTTTAAATCCTATGCAAAATTGTTGTTGTTTTATATAGTAATATTTACTTAAATTTACCCACATTGATCATTATTCCTTTTCTCATTTCCATGTTTCCATCTGGGATAATTTTCATTCTGCCTAAGTTTAATTTTTTTTTAAGATAGGTTCCACAACCACAGTAGAGCACAACATGGGACTTGAACTCACAACCCCGAGATCAAGACCTGAGCCGAGATCAAGAATTGGATGCTCAACTGACTGAGCCACCCAGGTGCCCTATGATTCTGTATAAGTTTACTGTAGGTTTAAAGATAATTAATCTTCTTAAAGACAATTGCATCTTAAAACATCCTTGTTTCATCTTTTAAAAAAACGGCTTTATTGAGGATGTTCACTTAATCATAAAATTCACCCATTTAAATTGTACATTCCAGTGGTTTCTAGTATATTCAAAGATGTACAAGCATCACCACAATCCTATTTTAAAATATTTCTGTCACCCCAAAAAGATCCCTTGTGCCTTTTTGCCCTCACTTCCCATTCCCACTGCTAGTGCCAGGAAATCCGTAGTCCAATGTCTCTACAGATTTGCCTTTTCTGAAAATTTAATGGCTATGGACTTCTATAATATGTGGTCTCTTATGTCCGGCTTTTTCCATTTAGCATGTTTCAAAGGTCCAGTCACGCTGCAGTGTGTATCAGTTCACTCCTTTATCACAACAGAATTCCGTTGTGTGGATATGCTACAGTTTGTCTACTCACTTATCAGGTGATAACGTTTGGGTTGTTTCTACTTTTTGGCTATTATGAATAATGCTGCTGAGCACTTGCATACACATCTTTGTGTGGACAAGTTTTCATTTCTCTTAGCATTTACTCAGAAGTGGAATTGCAGGTTCATAAGGTAAATTTATTTTTATTTATTTTTTTTTAAGATTTTATTTATTTATTTGACAGAGAGAGATCACAAGCAGGCAGAGAGAGAGGCAGAGAGAGAGGGGGAAGCAGGCTCTCCGCTAAGCAGAGAGCCCGATGTGGGGCTCGATCCCAGGACTCTGAGATCATGACCTGAGCTGAAGGCAGAGGCTTTAACCCACTGAGCCACCCAGGCGCCCCTTTATTTTTATTTTTAAAGATTTTATTTATTGGACAGATAGAGATCACAAGTAGGCAGAGAGGCAGGCAGAGAGAGGAGGAAGCAGGCTCCCGGCTGAGCAGAGAGCCCGATGCGGGGCTCGATCCCAGGACCCTGAGATCATGACCTGAGCCGAAGGCAGAGGCTTTAAGCCACTGAGCCACCCAGGCACCCCAAGGTAAATTTATTTTTTAACTTAAGAAACTGCCTATTTGGGGGGCACCTGGGTGACTTAGTCGTTAAGTGCTGCCTTTGGCTCAGGTCATGATCCTGGTGTCCTGGGATTGAGCCCCACGTTGGGCTCCCTGCTCAGCAGGAAGCCTGCTTCTCCCTCTCCCACTCCCCCTGCTTGTGTTCCCTCTCTCACTGTGTCTCTCTCTGTCAAATAAATAAAAAAATAAAAATAAAATATTTAAAAAGTGCCTATTTTCCACAGTGGTCGCATCACTTCACATTCCTGCTAGTAATGTGTTAGGGTTCCAGCATCTGCACAACCTCCCCAGCACTTGTTTCTATGTATCTTTTATTATGGTTTTTCTAGTGGGCGTGAAGAGATAACTTATTATGGTTTTAATTTGCATTTCCCTGATGTTGAGCATTTCCCATAAAGGGCTTCTTTTTTTTTTTTTAATTTTTTTTTTTAAATTTATTTATTTGTTAGAGAGAGAACGAGCGAGCACAGGCAGACAGAGTGGCAGGCAGAGGCAAGGGAGAAGCAGGCTCCCCGCCAAGCAAGGAGCCCGATGTGGGACTCGATCCCAGGACGCCAGGATCATGACCTGAGCCGAAGGCAGTCGCCCAACCAACTGAGCCACCCAGGCGTCCCCCTCAAAGGGCTTCTTTTATTGGTGCCTTTCATCAGTTTTGGAAAACTTCTTAACCATAGTTTCTTTGAACACTGCTTTCTCATCCGTTCTCAGATTGCAGTTATGTGTATGTAGACTTTTGCACCATGTCTGTTGGTGTGTTTTATGTTTTTTTTGTACTTTTCTTTTTTCTTAAGATTTTATTTATTTACTTGACAGAAAGCACAAGCAGGGGGAGCTGCAGGCAGAGGGAGAGGGAGAAGCAGGCTCCCTGCTGAGCAAGGGCCCCGACAGGGCTCGATACCAGAAGCCTGGGATCATGACCTGAGCTAAAGACAGAGGCTTAACTGACTGAGCCACCCAGGCGCCCCCTATACCTTTCTTTTATGCTTTAGTCTGGATAGTTTCTATTGACCTACCCTCACTAATGTTTCTTTACCTGTGTCTGGCTGGTAATTATCCCATACATAAAGTTCTCTATATCTGTTCTAGAATTCCCACTTGATTTTTTATAGATTCCAGTTCTGTGATGATAATACTCACTGTTGGCTCATATTTTATTGGATGTATCAATCGTGGTTATTTCAAAGTCCATGTCCGGTCAAAGTCCATTGTGTGAATTCCCTGTGTGGGTATGTTTCTCTGTAATACTTGATCTTCTTAAAAAATATTTGAGAGAAAGAGGAGCAGAGGGAGAGGAACAAGCAGACTCTGCTGAGCCTGATGCAAGGCTCAGTCTCACGACCCTGAGATCATGACCCGAGCCGAAATCAAGAGTCAGACGCTTAACCAACTGACTAACCCAAGCACCCATAGATCTGTTTCTCTTTTGGTTCTATTTCCTGGTATGTTTGGTAAGTTCTGATGAGAAACTGGGGACTGTATATGAAAAACAGTAGAAGCTGTGGATGAAATTACTTCTTCCAGAAAGGATTCACCATATCCTCTGGCAAATAACTAGAGCAGGGACCCCTCAGTCCAATCAAGACTGGTATTTTTCCTGGCTGGACTTCAGATGTGATAAAGTTGACTACCTGTAGCGCACCTCAGCTTCTAGATGTAGCCTTTTAGGGATCACAGTGAGAGCCTGAAGTTTTTAGAGGCCTCCCTCCTGAGGTCCTCAGGTGGTTTTGTTTTTCCAGGGTTGTGAGTCTAATGAATGCTCTGCTGTACCCACCTTCCTTCCTTCCGTCCTTCCATCCTTCCTTGAGCAGCAGGCAGAGGGAGAGGGAGAAGCAGGCTCCCGGCTGAGCGGAGAGCAGAAGGCAGACAGGTAACCGACTGAGCCACTAGGCGCCCCTCTGCTGCACTCTTCACCTGCATGGTTTTTCCTTTAGTTTCTCACCTGACACAACATAAAAATTAGTGAACACCTGAGAAGACAGCTAGCTTAGATCACTTTCCTACATGTCCTTTCTCTCAGAATCTTTGCACCTTGGGTGTTAGTTGCCTTAAAAACTCTCTAGTGACTTTGAATCGATGTGGCTCGTGTTTGTTCTGCCTTTCTTCTTTTTAGTGGCAGTGTTACAAGCTCACCTGGCAGAGCTAGAGACAGAAGGATAGAACAAGTTATTTTTGAACCCAAATTCTAGATGTTTGCTCTGATGGTATTTTTCTTCCTGTTTATTAATTTATTTGAGACCAGGAAAAAAGTGTGTAGTATATTGAATAATCACCTTTATTGAGAACATTTTTGTAACATGTAGCTGGGGTTGTCACGAACAACCGAGGCCTTACCATTACACGTGTATAACATTACTCCCCAGCCCTCAGAATAAGTTGCTATTCTACTCTGTGTAATAATTGGTCTCAGTGAAATTGAATTCCAGGACCTCATTATGTAGAGCCTACCTATTTCTAGGTCAATTAAAAAAAAAAAGTGTTAATTTTTCACTTTGACAGACATGATCAACCCCGTAGCATCCCCACGTGCTGTCTACTAAGAACGCCGATCACCAACAAACTGTCAATGTTGAAAATAATGCCACATCTTGTTCTCCCATTTTCCCCGCGACAGGCGTTCTCTCTGGGTTGCAAATCTTTGGGCTCAGATCTCTTCTCACTTAAGAGTGGTGCCTCCCTATGGCAGGAAGTGACAGGGGACCCTTCTCTCTGACTGTATGGCACCGTTGAGCTTCCTTTGAAATCTATCATCCCGACTTGGATTTGAATCCCCATGTTTGCGTGTTTGCTCCCATGTCTCACCTGCTGCCCGCACTGGCTTTCAGCAGCAGCTACAAGCCCGGCCCAGCCTTCTTCTGCTCCCAGGTGCCCAGATCGCCCCTTCCGGGAGCTCCACAGGCACATTCTCTTGGCTCTGAGCACACCCCTGCTCAGCATTCATCACGCCTTGTACTTCCAAGTTGGAAATAGAAGTGTCAGCTCTATTTTACTATTTAAAATTGTTCTGTATTAAATACACATTCTTATTGTTAGACGTATTTTAGGCAGAGCTATATGTCAACATAAAACAGTGAAAATTCTTTATTTTTTATACATAACTCTTTTCCTGAGAACCGAAGTCCAGGAATTTTTTTTTTTTTTTGTAAGTAAGCTCTAACAGCCAGTGGGGCTTGAAATCATGACCCTGAGATCAAGGGTTGCCATGTTCTATCAACTGAGCCAGCCAGGCACCCCCCCCAAAATGCATTTTTTTTTTTTTGCTGTTCTTTGTATTCAAAAACACCAAATTTGAGATAAAATTAACATTGAGTTTAAACCTACCAGAGGTCTCCTTCTAGCTGTCACTGATTTTTAGTGGTCTGGGGCTTATTTTAATATCTAATTAAAAGCCAGATCAAAACAAAGAAAAACCAAAATTGTTACCCTGTCCTTCAATCTGCTGTTTTATTTTTTTTTAAGATTTTATTTACTTGACAGACAGAGACCACAAGTAGGCAGAGAGGCAGGCAGAGAGAGAGAGAGGAGGAAGCAGGCTCCCCGTGGAGCAGAGAGCCCGATGTGGGGCTTGATCCCAGGACCCTGGGATCACGACCTGAGCCGAAGGCAGAGGCTTTAACCCACTGAGCCACCAGGTGCCCCTAATCTGCTGTTTTAGAAAGAGATTTTGGTGGACCCAAGTTACTGTGCTTTTATACCAGTGTCTGACTTGGAACATTTCACAGGATTCACACTCAAATGTTTGAAGTCATATTCATGACTGACACAGGAGATACTAACGGTTCATGGACTGATAGCTTTTTTGTTCTACTAAGTTACAATGGATCTCAGAAGGCCATTTTTACTGCTTGTTAAAATTCACAATCTGTAATTATATTGTTGTCCCACTGGGTAGAGAGCAAAGGCTTTCTTCATTCACACTGGATCTCCCATGCTCCATATAGCACGGGGCACAGGAGAGGCACTCCATGTTTGAGAATGAACAGTATGCCTCTTCTTTCTCTCCCTTTCCAAGTGTCCATTTATGTATTGTCTGTGGCTATTTTGGTGCCACAAGAGAGTTGAGTGTTGTGACAGATGCAGTTAGCTAACTAAACGGAATGTCTGCTTTTTGGAAAATTTGTGATCCCTTGTTTTACGTCATAGTAATCAGGAAACACCTCATGGCCAAATATGCTTCTGGGCATTTTCATCCTTTGGGTTAGGTTTCTCTTTATCACAGAATTCTTCTTCTTCGTATATTTTAATATCTGCCTGTTCCACTTACTCTAGTATGGGCCTCCTGATAGGGAGTACTCTTTGTTTATTTGAAAATAACTTTTAACTTTTTTCCTTAAAGGATACTTTTGCTAAGTACAGTATTCTAATATGGCTATTTTTTACTTTGAATATATACATGTTCTCCTCCGGCTTCCACTATTTTTGTTAAGCCACCCGGAAGTCGAACTGTTGCTCCTTTAAAGATAATATGTTCCTCCCTGTCTTGCCATGGCTACGCCTTACCTTGCTTTAGTTTTCGGCAGTTTACCATAATGTGCCTAGATGTGGTTTTCTCTGGCATATTCTGCATGGGGTTAGTGGTGCTTTCAAATCTGTTGTTCAATGTCATTAGTTCTGGAAACTTTTTACCCAATAATTTTACACATACAATTGGCTTTTTCTTCCCTCCTTCGAGAGAATTATATATGCCATTTTGCTTCTTTTCAGTTATAGCTTATCTGTTGTTAAAGCCACTTACCAAGTTTGTAATTTCTCTTATTATGCCTTTCAGTTCCAGCTTTTCCATTTTATAGATTTTATTTGTTGGGGGGCGGGGGGGAGAGAGAATGAGAGCACAAACGGGGGAGCGGGAGAGGGAGAGGGAGAAGCAGGCTCCCTGCAGGGAGCCCATTGCGGGGCTTGATCCAAGGACCCTGGGATCATGATGAGCCAAAGGCAGGCAATTAAACGACTGAGCCACCCAGGTGTCCTGAGCTTTTCCATTTTAAATTCAATTTCTACTTTTGGCCAAGATTCTCAATTTTTAAATTCCCTTGACCATGTTAAAGATAAGTTATTACAAAATCTGTTTCTGATAGCTCCTTTATTTGGATCTTGTATGTTCCTTTCCATTGTCTGTATTTTTCGGTTTTTAATTATGTTTGGTTTCCTTGTGTACCTGGTTATTTGTGTGCCCTGATTTTTACATGTCAAAATTATAATAAAGAGGTGCCTGGGTGATCTCAGGGTCCTGGGATTGAGCCCCGCTCTGGGCTCCTTGCTCAGCTGGGAGCCTGCTTCTCCCTCTCTGCCTGAATTCCCTCTGCTTATGCTCTCTACCCCCTCTGTCAAATGAGTAAATAAAGTAATTAAAATTTAAAAAGTTTTAAAAAATTATAATAAAAGTGTGAGGCCCAATATGACATTATCTTCTTCCAAGGAGGATGTGTGTGTTTGGTAGACAGCTAAGGGTATCAACAACCCTGGATTACATTAGTGAATTATAATTCAGATATTTAAAAACTGGCCTTCAGTCTGTGGAAGTTTCTGGTAATCATTATTTCTAAGCCAACTCAAAGCCTTGGGTGGTTATTCAAGCACCACCTACTTGATCCTTCTTGATACCTGTTTTGTTTCCCACTAGCACTGTTCCGTTCCTCAGGCCCTTAGCCATCTTTCTGGAATCTACACATATTCATTCTTAGGGAACAAATCGTCCCAAATGCCAGGCTCTTTTTCTGGTTTGTTTTCTCCTGGCGATTG
Organism: Martes martes; assembly: GCF_963455335.1. Classification (NCBI taxonomy): domain Eukaryota; kingdom Metazoa; phylum Chordata; class Mammalia; order Carnivora; family Mustelidae; genus Martes; species Martes martes. Next base: position 14,780,913 of record NC_137895.1, read on the forward strand.
GTGCAGTATTTCCTCAATGATTTAATTCCTCAGGACTTCTGGGCTTTCTAGGACATGTATTTCTTAGTCCAGCATTTGTAGAATTAGATGGTGAACTCTGTATGGATGCTGGGATGTACCACCTAGAATCCCTTCCATGAATAAGCAGCTCTTTCCAGAGGTGCTGGCTACTGACTGCTCCCAGAAGCGGATGTTTTCTCTGGAAATGGCTCTCAGCTTATGGCAGCTGCCTTGCCTGGGAAGACTGCTTATTTCTGGCAGAGAGCCTGAACCAAATGCTGAGGTGGGATATGTCTCAAAACCACAGTGCCTTACTTAATTCCAGGCTTTTGTGGAGGGTCATTTCAGCTTGACAGCTAAAGATCTGAAAGGGACATCTGTTGAAACTTCATAATGGTTCAGCTTTTCCCTCAGACCAGCTCCGCATCTCTGATTTCCTTACAGGTTTTGTTTCGGAGTACCTCCCAATTTAAACAAATTCCAGTAAGCCAACTTTATGTGTCTGTTTAATTTCTTTTCATATAATCATTATTATTTATTTTTTGTTATATTTAACTCCTTTTGGGGGGAGAAAAGTTAGTGTTGGGATAAGTAGAACATTGGGGAGAAGTAATATACTTTGGCCATGACAGAGCAATTAAGATAAGATACACTGTTTTTTGCCTCAGGGTGCAATCTTTACTTTGTGTTTCACATTCACTTTTTAAAAAATTGAGATATAATTGACATATAACATTATATTCGTTTCAGTTTATGACATTTAGATTTTGCTCAGAACAACTCTAGTTAATACCCATCCACATACACTTACAAATTATTTCCTTGTAATGTGAACTTTTACAATTTATTCTTAGCAACTTTCAAATAAACAATACAATATTGTTAGCTATAGTCACCATGCTGTATATTATATCCCTATGACTTACAACTAGAAGTTTGTACCTTTTGATCACCTTCACTCATTTCACTCACCCATCTGTTCTGAGTTCAAATTAAAAAAAAATTACACATATAAGCATGATCATATGGTATCATCTGACTTATTTCAGTTAGCATAATTTATGCCCTCAAGGTCCATCCATGTTCTTACATACAGCAAGATTTCCTTCCTTTTTATGGTTGAATAATATTCCACTGTGTGTGTATATGTATGTATATACACACACACACACTTTCTTTTCCATCCATTGATGAACACTTAGGTTGTTTCCCTATCTTGGCTGTTATAAAGCTGCAATGGCAGTGTAGCTATCTTTTTGAGTTACTGTTTTTGTTTCTTTTGGATAAGCGTTCTGCTCATTTCTAATCAGATTTTTTCTTTTTCTTTCTTTCTTTCTTTTTTTTTTTGCCATTGAGTGGTAGGAGTTCTCTATATATTTTGGGTGTTAACCCCAAAGCAAATGATTTGCAAATATTTTCTCCCACCTTAAAGTTGCATTTTTTTTTTAAGATTTTAATTATTTATTTGACAGAGAGACAGTGAGAGAGGGAACACAACCAGGGGGAGTGGGAGAAGCAGGCTTCCCTCAGAGCAGGGAACCTGATTCAGGGCTTGATCCCAGGACGCCGGGATCATGACCCAAGCCAAAGGCAGACACTTAACTGAGCCACCCAAGAGCCCCTGTTAAGTTGCATTTTCATTTTGTCAGTTTCCTTCACTGTGCAGAAGCTTAATTTGATGCTATCACATTTAGTTTTTGTTGCTATTGCCTTTGCTTTTGTTGTCAGATCTAGAAAATTATTGTCAAGACCAATGTCAAGATTATCACTGATGGGGGGCGCCTGGGTGGCTCAGTGGGTTAAGCCTCTGCCTTTGGCTCCGGTCATGATCTCAAGGTCCTGGAATCAAGCCCCGCATCGGGCTCTCTGCTCAGTGGGGAGCCTGCTTCCTCCACTCTCTGCTTGCCTCTCTGCCTATTTGTAATCTCTCTTTAAAAAAAAAAAAAAAATCACTGATGTTCTAGGAGTTTTATGGCTTTAGGTCTTATGGTCAGGCCTTAATCTATTTTGAGTTGGTTTCTATATATGGTGTGAGACAGTGGTCCAGTTTCATTCTTTTCCATGTAGCCATCCAGTTTCACCAAACTATTTATTGGAGAGACTGTCCTTTATCCATTGTATATTCTTGGTTCCTTTGTTGTCGGTTGACCATGTATGCGAGGGTTTATTTCTGGGCTATTTGGTTCCATTGATCTGTGTGTCTGTTTTTATGCCAATACCAGATTATTTTGATTACTGTAGCTTTGTAACAGAGCTTGAAATAAAAAAGCATGATGCCTCCATCTTTGTGGTTCTTTCTCAACACCGCTTTGGCTAGGTGAGCGTGGCTGGCTTAGTTGGTGGAGTATGTGACTCTCAAACCCTGGATTGTGGGTTTGAGTCCCATGTGGTGTGTGGAGATTACTTGAAAATAAAATCTTAAAAAAGATTGCTTTGGCTATTTGGGGTTCTTTGGTGGTTCAACATAAAATGTAGTGTTCTTTCTATGAAAAATGCCACTGGAATTTAGATAGGGATTATACTGAATCTGTAGATTGTTTTGCGTAGTGTGGACATCCTAGCAATATTTTTCCATTCCAAGAGCATGGAATGTCTTTTCACCTATTTGCCTTCAATTTTTTTCATCAGTGTCTTATCGTTTTCAGTGTACAGGTTTTTCCCCTTTGGTTAAATTCCTATCTTGTTCTTTTTGATGCAAATATAAATAGGATTAAGAAATTTCTCTGATAGTTCATTGTTAGTGTATAGATATACAACAGATTTCTGCATATTGATTTTTGTGCCCTGGAACTTTAGTGAATTTTATTATTTTTAATAGTATTTTGGTGGAGTCTGACTTGGATGCTTTTTCCTTTTCCAGAACCTAATTGCTCTGGTTAGGGCTTCCAATACTAGGTGGAATAAAAATGAGGAAGTGGGCATCTTTGTCTTGTTTCTGATCTTAGGAGGAAAAGCTTTCAATTTTCCACTACGTTGGCTGTACACTTGTGGTATATGACCTTTATTATGTTGAGGTACATTCCTGCTAACCCACTGTTTTTAGAATGGATATTCAATTCAGTCAGATGTTTTTTCTTCATCTATATTAAGGTGACCTTAGGATTTTTATCCTCTGTTAATGAGATGCATCATGACTGACTTCCAGGTATTGAGCCATCCTTGCATCCCTGCAATAAATCCCACTTGATTATGATAAATGATCCTTTTAATGTTGAATTTGGTTTGTATTTGGTAGAGCTTTTTGCACTTATGTTCATCAGGATACTGGCCTATAATTCTTTTGTGGTATCCTTTTCCAGTTTAATACCAGGGTAATGGCCTTATAAAATGAGTTTGAAGTATTCCTTTCTCTCCAATTTTTTTTAAAGAGTTTGTGAAGGATTAGTTAGGTATTATTCAAATGTTACTATTCAAATGTTTTGTAGAATTCACCAGTGAAGCTGTTTTGTCCTTAACTTTTATTTGTTGGGATTTTTTTTTTTTAAAGATTTTATTTATTTGACAGACAGAGATTACAAGTAGTCAGAGAGGCAGGCAGGGAGACAGGAGCAAGCAGGCTCCCTGCTGAGCACAGAGCCCAATGTGGGGCTCGATTCCAGAACCCTGAGACCATGACCTGAGCCGAAGGCAGAGGCTTTAACCCACTGAGCCACCCAAGCACCCCTGTTGGGATGTTTTTAATGACTGATTCAATCTCCTTACTAGTAATTGGTCCCTTCAGATTTTCTATTTCTTCATGATTCAGATTTGGTAGGTGGTATATTTTTAGGAATTTTCCATGTCCTCTAGGTTGTCTGATTTGTTGTACTCTGTTCATAGTAGTCTCCTAGGATCCTTTGTATTTTGGTGGTCTATCAGTTTTAACAACTTCTTTCTCATGTTCAATTTTGCATCCTATGTCCTCAGTCTGCTAAAGGTTTATCAATTTTCTTTAAAAAAGAAGCTCAGATTCATTTTAGTTTCTATTTCATGTATTATTCCACTCTGATCTTTATTTCCTTCCTTCTACTAACTCTGGGCTTTGTTCCTTTTTGTAGTTTCTTGAGGTGTAAAATTAGGTTGAGAGCTCTTGTTTCTTAATCCCAGCATTGAATGCAGTGAACTTTTGGTATATCCCTTAAGTTTTGGTATGTTGTGTTTCCACTTGTCTCAAGGCCTTTTTTCTCCTTTCTTATTTGACCCATTGGCTGTTCAGTAGCATGCTATTTAATCTCCATATATTTGCAAATCTTCTAGTGTGCTTCATCAAATTTTCTAGTTTCATACCATTGTGGTCAGAAAAGATAATTTCAGAAAATTGAAATATCAGGTTAAGACTTTTTTTGGTGGTACATGTGATCTTGGAGAATTTTCCATGTGTACTAGAGAAAATGTGTATGAGAAAATGTGTATTCTGTTGCTTTCAGAAGGAATGCTGTGTATATGTCTGTAAGGCCAATATTTCCATACTGATTTTCTGTCTGGTCTATTTCTTGATGAAAGTGGGGTATTAAGGTCTGCTACTATTACTGTATTGCTGTTTCTCCCTTTACGTCTGTTAATATTTGCTTTATGTGTTTAGGTGCTCCTATAATATTTATGAATGTTCTATCCTCTTGTTGGACTGACACCTTTATCATAATGTAATACCTCTTTTTCTTTGATAACAGTGAATACCATGCTGGGGGAAAAGAGACATTCTACCTTTAATTTAGTTACTGAACTTTACAAGCAGCACTGAGAACATTTCTAAAATCATGAACATTAGTTGGAAAACAGTCAAGTCAGGAAAGAGCAATTCCTGGGGCACCTGCCCGTGTTTATGGCTACTGTGCAATCTTGGCCAAATCACAACCTTTCAAGGCCTGGGTTTACCCATTGTTTAAGATCAGAGGATTTTCTTCTAAAATTCCAGAAATTACTACCTATTTTACAAACCAAAGGTTACCTATGACATATGGCATATTTAAGGAATTATTTTTTAAAAACCTCTTTATTATCCTCTTCCAGAAATGCAGCAGGATCCCTAAACCCCACACACTGAAAAGGCAAAGCACAAAGACCAGCCCTGTTTGTGCTGCCGCCATAGCTGCAGAGGAATGTCTGGCAGCAAGAAATGAAGTTTGTTTCAGTCACTACATGGCTGTAGCTACACGTGGAGATTTCTCGGCCAGGTTTTTAAAACTGAGTTAATGAAATAAAAACCAGGAAATTTTATGCTCCGCATTAAGACTCCATGGGTGTGTCTGAGCTCCTGCTCCCAAAAGGGCCACTAATAGATGAACTTCTCGTATTGCCAAGAACAAGCCTCTCTCGTCTTCCAAATGCTTCATTTACTAAAACACAAATAAATAGTTAAGAAGTTACCAGGTCAGAAAATTAAGAACCTATAATATAAAATATAGAGATGCAGAAATGAACAAGGATGGTTCTCTGCCCTCGTGTGGAAATTGTATGGAACTATATTTAACACTTTATCAACGGGAAATGAAATAACCAACACAGAAGTCCAAATTAACATTCTGAAGGAAGTTAACCGTGTTTTAAATTGGTCTGCCATTTAACTTTCTTTGCCTTGTCCTGGTTTTAATCTACCTTGATAAAGTGACTATTTTCTCTTCCATTAACCAGCAGAAAACTTTTTTTTTTTAGAAGATTTATTTATTTGACAGATAGAGATCACAAGTAGGCAGAGAGAGAGGAGGAAGCAGGCTCCCTGCTGAGCAGAGAGCCCGATGCGGGGCTCGATCCCAGCACCCTGGGATCATGACCTGAGCCAAAGGCAGAGGCTTTAACTCACTGAGCCACCCAGGTGCCCCAGAAAACTTTTTTGGATTTAGAACCTTTTTTCTACATGGAAAACTGAGAGATCAGTAGAGTTACATCTTCTGTGTGTACAGGACAAGCCAGACTACCTCAAGGTAATATATAAGCAACCAGGTTCCCCTGAAGGGAAGGGAGGGGTCCCTTAAGGAAAGCTGGATTTTGTGGGAAGTAGTTGAGAAAAGGTGGATTATTCACACTGGGAAGGGGAGGGCTATTCTTAGAGACCATGTTATATTTCCTTCTAGCTTTCCCATAAATTCAAGTTTTGTCAAATATTTTAAAAACAATCTACATTTAAATTGTGAAGACAAATTTGTGAACATCTCCAAATTACATGTGATCTTGTCTATTTCCCCAAGCGGACTACATTATGAACACCGGATCTACTTAATGTATTCTTTAATTAGTTAATGTATTCAAGCCACACATTTTTCTCATTTAGAAAAAGGGAAATAATATTCTTACCTGATGAGACTGTGCTTATATCCCAGACCCGAAGTCCTTCTTTCTGACCTCCAAAGGCATAAATAAATGGCAAATCAGGGCAACAGGAAGAACAGAACAGAACTCCCTGGGAAGAGGGAAACAGATGGTCAGTCCTTCCAGAAAGCCCCAATGTAAACCCCTGCTCCTATCTACACAAATCTGAACCAACTCACCAGTATGTCTTAAGTCTCTTGCAGAGTCTTACAAGACAAAGCCACATAAGTTCAGAACGATGGCCATTCTGTGAGGATGTATGTACTCTGACTACTCAGGTCTCTAATCTGCTCAGTTTTCCCAGAAACTTTTATTTCCCTTTTTAAGCAATGATGTTACTAGAGGTCACCATTAAATCATTTTGTTAAACTTCTGAATTTTTTTATGCTTATTACTAATACATATGCATTATAGAAAACAAACACAAAGCATAAAAATCACTAAGATATTTTCCATTTAAACATTTAAGCATTTAAATATAAGCAGGAGATTTACTATATAATTGCATCTGTAACTTGCTTTCCCCACAAATATTTATAGGAACAGATGTGCAATGTTCTATATCTACAATTACACTAACTTAGTGCCTGACATATAGTAGGTGCTCAATAAATATTTGCTAAATGAATTCTGGTTATTTCTAAATTTTTTGCTACTACATAGTAATTCATTTCAGTGTAGTCAAAACTAGTTATGCAAAGATGTAGTGATAGATAAACTGACCCTAACAGCTATAGTGCCCTAAAGGTCCAAGCTTTCCTGGGATGGGCCTCAATTCAGAGTTAAAAAAGAAAACCATGGCCATTCTACTTAAGTCCTAGAAAATCTCTTTCCATCCTTCTTCCCAAACTGTTCATCGTGTCAGTAAGGAAAGGAACCAGATAGTCATTGAGTTCCTCTAAAATTGTCCTAAGTCACAAACCTCCCACCAAATTTGACTAAGCTCAAAATGAACCTCCCAACAAATCCACATTCTTTAATGCAGTGATTCCTAGGGAAAGACAACAATACAGGTCAGAAACAAACAAACAAACAAAGCAGAAAAGGAAGATGCCCAGAGAAATTCTTACCATTTTCATGTCCCTAGAATGAACCAGACTTGGCCTGTCTCCTAATATGTCCCAGATCTTCACATACTTGTCGGCTGATGCTGTCACAAGACAGCCCTTGATTTGACTACTTAGATCAAGACCTAAAGGAAGAGATTAGTTCAGACTCTGAAATGTAGATTTACTTCATCATAAGTTAATAGAAATGAAACACTATTTGGGCTCACCAGATATTTCATCATTGTGTGCATTAAGCGTAAAAATTGGCTTATCTGAACGTGCATCCAAATTATATACAAAGCCGTCATCTGTACTGGCCTGGAAAGAGTAAAAGATGGGCAAGGTCATGCTACATAGCAAGAAAATTTAGCAATGGGTGAACAGTGTAAATTATAGTGGAAACCAGCTATTTACCTGAGGAACTTATTTAAAAAAAATAACATGAAAAATGTGCTGGGGTATAAGCGGAATTTGTCCCTGCACGGACTGATGTAGCTGGTGCGGGTACCGCGCAGCGGGTATGAGGATGAATCCCTGGTCGTGGTGCGGGCGAGGGTGAGAGATGGGCAAGCTGAGGTCAGGTCCAAGGGAACTGGGCCTGGGCCTGGGCAGCACAGCACTTAAGGTACAGGAAGAGGGAACCAGAGAGAGAGGGTATAATATAGGAGGAGGTCAGGGGAGCAAAGAACTAGCGCTTCTGAAGAAAGCAATGAATGTCAACATTTGGCGGAAAGGCTTAATCAGTAAGGAAGGTGGATTACGGTGGGTTGTTACACTTCCAAGAAAGGGGAGAAAAGAAGGAACCAAGAGACAGACCTAGTCAAGGACAGGAGAGAGACATGCGCCTGTGTGCCAGCTGAGGGCAACAGCCACAACAGGAAACAGGGAGGGGAAAAAGGAACAAGTGATAAGTTTTGGTGGCTGGGCTGTGGGGGGGGACAAAAAGAGGACAGAGGTCTCATCATGGGAGCCTGGAGTGAAGGAGGCAAACCACTTAATTGTAATCACTTTCCATTTTCCTAAATATCTGTGATTTTAGTACCAATGAAAACTTGTTAGCAAATGACCTCAGAAATTATGTGTGCCTGAGTGCTGAGAGCCAAATTACAACACAACATTCAAATACAACTGGCACTTCACTCCTGATCACCATAAAAGGGAATCTGGCTTCAGGTGACACAGCTGGGAACAGCAATGCACCTCTGAGCACAGAGAGGAGACTTAAATGTGCTCAGAATCAATGTTTCAGGAACCTTAATAAAACTATCCACATATTTTAAGAAAGCATTTCTTTCTTTCATTCATAAAGTACTACATATTTTATTTTAGGAAAATTAGGACATTTATGGATGTATCACAATTTCTTTAATCTTCTGGATGAAAGCTTGGATTTTATTTCTCCATGGATTGAAAGGTCTGCAGATTCTTTGGATGCTACACAGAAAACTGTTATCCTATACATATTAAGGATATTTAAGCCAAGAACTTAATATTTTTTCCTATCTGGGAGACTGCTATATTATATAGGCTAGCATTCTCACCACTGAAGATCCATTTAATTTAAATAAAATCATCTTCTTGGATGAAATTAACTATTAAAAAATATAGATTAGGCATGCTTAATATTTCAAAGAAGCAAAATAATAATACAATCAAAATCAGGAACTAAAATGTGGCACTTTGGAATGGCTGGAAATTAGCAAAATCATTTACATGTTAACCATTTGTGGCTGACCCACTGTTGTTAGATTTTAGGGTTAAAAAAAAACTTTTAACTATTTCACAGTATTAATACAGAAAAAGCAGGGTGGTTGGCTGGCTCAGTTGGTAAAGCATGTGACTCTCCATCTCAGGGCTGGGAGTTCAAGGCCCATACTGGGTGTGGAGACTTAAAAAAAAACAAAACAAACCAAAAAACAAACCCCAACCCTCCTCCCACAAAAACAAACCACCCATCAACAGAGGAAGATTCTCTCTACAATGGAATTAGAGCAAGTCATTAGTAACCTAGATAAGCAAAACAGTATGTAGTTTTACCAAAAAATGACAAGGTGAAAAGTGATTCCAAGTCACTCTCTCAATCTGCCCGCTGAATCGCCACATTCGATGGCTTTCATCTGGACTTCGGCAGTCATACAAAGCCACTGACCTGGACAGACAGGCAAAGTTAGGGTTTTAAGAGTTCAATTCGTCTGTATGTTTTATATTTATTTATAATGAAATGGTAACAAAACAACACTGTGAACTCAAGATCCAATCATGTAAAGCCTGTTTTAAAGGTTCTAAAATAAAGCAGAAAAGAGCTGATTTTCACTAGCTGGTGGACTCTGGTTCTGTCACTTGAAAGCATTGGTGGCTCTGGATTATCACAGCAGACTTGACCGTCTCCAGGCTGAGCCATCCACTCACAAGACGAATCCTCTCTATTTCCAAAAGACCAGGACAACTTCAAATTTTCCTGTTCCCAGCAGTGCTCAGAGCCAGATAATTCATGTCTTAACCACATTTACTCTATAAGTAGGTTACCGTGCTGGGAGAGCCAGTGGATAGACTTTTATAATTCTGAATGAATCCAAACTAAAAAATATAAAACTATCACTCTTCAAAAGAGTAAGGAATCAAAATAAAGACTGCAAGTTGGTTTCTGCTTCTACTGGCTCTCTCCCCCACCTTCAGACCCAATCCGCAAAAAGGATGCACACGCATGACTGGAAAACCCCTTTGAGGGACTGCAGTGGGTCTAATTCCTCACCTCCCCCTCCAGCCACACTCTCTGTCAGGATTATAGGAATTCTTCCATAAAGGCACTCTGTTCCCCACTCCATGTTATCTCTTTCAGCCCAGAAAGTAAGACAGAAGTATACTAGTTCTGAGCCTTGGTCTAAAGAGGCTTTGGTACCTCTGCTGAAGCGTCTGACCTCACCATGAGAACATGTGGGGGCTAGCCCACTGGTCCCCTGAGGATATGAAACAAGGAGAGCCCAATCTCCATAGCCTCACCAAAATAAGCCAAGGTTAGCAGATCTACCAGTTGAATCTAGCCTAGATTAGCTTAATCTTGCAGTGGCATAAGAAATACATGTCTATTTTAAGTCTACTCTAAGTCACCGAATTTGGGGACAGCCTGTTTTGTAGCAATGGCTAACTCCTATGCCCTCTAAAAATCGAAGTAGTTGCTAGGTAGGAACCACATTATTACGACAAAACAACATTCCCTTAGAGACCGAAAGGACCAAAGTTGAAAGGGACACGTAAGTATTACTACAAGTTTAAACACGCAGTATTGTAGTCTGAGCATCGTCATACTTTCTGAATTAGAAGATTAAAAACAGCAGCAATAATTCCTGCAGTGTTTTCTTACTTATCATAGGATCCAGAAATCAGAGTCTGTGCTTCAAATGGATGAAACTGCAAAGTCTGGACCTAATAGGAGAAAACATAAATAAACAGATCTATGTTTGGTTTTGGTAAAACTGCTGAGTACTTAAATCAAGAGAATCAATTTGGCAGTGTTTCTATAAATTTTTCCCTGTGAAATTTAGTAGTATTTAGAGAAACAAATGTACTACATAATCAAAAGGACAAGCATTTTCAAATAAAAGCGGAGACTTTAAAGACAATGCAGGATTTCTCAAGTTGTGTTTGAGAGAATACTCACATCCTCAAATGTTAAATATACTGAGAACAAAAGAGCGAGCAGTCAAACTTACTGGGCAACTCTACATATTCTGACATACTCTGAAGTCCCCCACTGTACGCTAGCACATCCGACCTCTGAGTTCTGCAACAGATCTGTTAAAATTCTTTAACCTCATCTGGTGACAGACTGCCCTGTCTCTTTATGGGTCTCTGTAAACATGCTACAAAGTACTAATGTTTCCAGTCACTTCATCTGTCTCCGCAGTTGGATCTCTAAGATGAGTAATTCTAACTATCATACTGGGCTCTGTGAGGGTCCAATAAGACAGCATGTCAAAGCACTTTATAATTCATAGAAAATCATGTATGTTTGGGATTACTGTAGCCAACATTTGTCCAATACTTTTTAGACACCCTTTTATCCACTCAATCACCATACCTTGTCTGTGTGTACAGCAAGGCTAGCTGCCGGTTTCCCTAAGGACATATCCCACAGAATTACAGTGTTGTCAGCTGATGCACTTGCCAGCACGTTTCTGAGAAAGGGAGGAGACAAATCAGGTAACTGTTTTTAAAGTCAAGAGCACTAAATGTAAGAATTCCATTTTCAATAACATCCAAAGGAATAAGATACTTAAGAATAAGTTTAACAAAAGCATTTAAGGTTTACATATTGAAAGCTACAAAAGATTGTTGGAAGAAAGAGTATCAGAATGAATGGAAAGATATCCCATGTTCATGGGTTGGAAGTCTTAATTTTTTTTTTTAAGATTTATCTACTTATTTAAGTAATCTCTACACCCAATGTGGGGCTCAAACTCATGACCCTGAGGATTAAGAGTTGCATGCTCCACCAACTGAGCCAGCCAGGCACCCTGATTTAATGTTGTTAAGACAGAAATACTGCTATTTACAGACTGATCTATGGATTCGGCCAATCCCTTTCAAAATCCCTGCAGACTTTTTTTTTTTTTTTTTGCAAAGAATGGACAAGCTGGTTTTAAATTCATATGGAGGGGTGCCTGGGTGGCTCAGCTGGTTGCATATCCAACATCTGGTTTTAGCTCAGGTTATGATCTCATGGGTCATGGGATCGAGCCCCTCATCGGACTCTGCGCTTGGTGTGAGTCTGCTTGGGATTTATTTTCCTCCCTCTGTCCCACCCACTTGCATGTATTCTCTCTAAAATAAATAAATCTTTAAAAAAAGTTCATTTGGAAATGTAAAGGACTCAGAATAGCCCAAATAATCTTGGAAAAGAGAGCAAAGTTGAAAAGTTCACAGTATGGATTTCAAAATGGACTGAAAAGCCACAATAATCCTAACAATGTCCTACTGGCTTAAGGACAGACATACCAGTTAAAAGAACAGAATGAAGAATAAATCCTCAAATTTATGGTCATTTGTTTCTGACAAAGATGTTAAGATTATTCACTGTTCAATGGGGAAAAGAACAGTATTCTCAACAAATGGCTCGGGGACAAATGGATATCCTCATGTAAAAGAATGAAGTTAGACCTCTATCTCATACGATCTCAAAATAGATCATGGACCTACTAATGTAAGAGCTAAAACTATTAAACTCTCATAAGAAAACAGGTATAAATCTTTGTGACCCTGGGTTAGGCAATGGTGTCTTAGGTATGACATGAAAAGCCTAAGAAGCAAAAGACATAAATGAACTGGACATCACCAACATGAAAACCTTTTGTACTGTAAATGAGATCAAGAAAGTAAAAAGACCACAGAATGGGAGAAAATTATTTGTAAGTCATATCTGATAAAGGACTTGATTCTAGAATATATAAAGAACTCTCAAATAATAAAAGATAATCTAATCAGAAGATGGGCAAAGAATATGAATGGACATTCCTCTAAAGGAGATCTATAAATAGCAAATGAGCATGTGAAAAGTTGTTCATTAGGGATATGAAAATGAAAACATGGGATACGACTATATACTCATAGGACAGGTATAATGAAAAAGACAAACAATAGTAAGTGCTAGCAAAACAGAAAAATCAGCTACCATGCTGGTGGGAATGGAAATGGTATAGACACTACCATATGGCCTAGAAATTATACTCCTTAGGTACAGATCCTAGAAAATAAAAACAGGTCTGTGCAAAAATCTGTTCACTAAAGTTCACAGTAGCATTATTCTTAATAGGCAAAAAACAATCACAAACAAAATGTCTATTAACTGGTGAATAGATACACGAAATGTCATATATCCATTCAAGCAATTAAAAAGGAACGATGTAATAGTTAATGCTCCAACAGGATGGACCTTGAAAACATTATACAAAAGTGACAGAATCCAGACACAGAAGGCCACACATTTTATAATTCCTTTTCTAAGAAGGAACGTCCAGATAGTCAAATCCATAGAGACAGAAAGAAGATTAGTGGCTGCCTGGGGCTGGAAGGACAGGAGAAGGAGGAATGACCGTTTATAGTACGGACAGCTTTTCTGGACTGATGAAAATGTTATGGAATTAGACAGTGGAGACAGGTGTACAATTTTGGGAATATACCCCAAGTCACTGAATTGTACATGTTAAAGACTGAATTTCATGATATGTGATTTTATATCTTAAATTTTTTTTAACAAAAAAAGGGCATTAAATGCTATTAATAAGAAAAAAACAATTTGCCTACCTCTTAGGGATCAAGCGATAATAATGTTATTCTACAAGAGAACACAGACCTCAGAGTCCAGAAAACCTGAAAAGGATTCCTGGTGTTGCCATTTATTAATTATAAGTCTTAGAAGTCAGTCTCACTTCCTTGCCTGCCAATGAGAATGCTACAACCAACTTCAAAGGGTTACTATTCAAGTATATGGCTGAGTGACCAGAAGACAGGAGGTCCCTGATTAATGTCAGCTGCTTGTCTTTTCTCTTTGTAAAAATACAGATATTCCTGGAACCTCATTTTTCACCATCTGATTTGAAATGGCTCTGACACAGAATTAAGTCGTTAGTGATCATAATATTTGTCCAGAAAACCAATATGCTGTTAAGATAAAATGTTGATGCGTTCATTTTTGGAGTATTATTTCCTCAAGAAATACTTCCATTATACAAACTGCTTTCTGTTTTATAACTCACATTTCAGTGACACAGGCAGGGTCTCTTAAGAGGGTCACATATATTATTTTATTCTAATCAATGAATTTCAAACTTCTACCATTACATCCCATATACAAGTCATTAATGTTTTAAGTCCTCGGCATGTCAAAGATTTACTGTTATTTAAATTCCCAATATTTTGTTTATATTCAATGCCTGCCAACAGCAAAAAGTTAAAATTTCCGGTACATTTTTCATCCTAGTCCTTCTCCCAACATCTGAGATTCCTTTCCTATTAAAATTCTTAGTGTATCAGGCTTAAAAATAAATTACCACCCCCCAAACTCCCGAATGCTATACTCCCAAGAAGAGTATAACAGTAAGAGTATGAATGAGCAGAGAACATGCCTGTTGGTCCTGGGAGCATTTTACTTCCCCAGCTAGGAACAACGTCAACATGTTATTCTTTACCACAATCCCAAACTTTTCAGTGCACCACGGTATGTATGGCAAGTATTTAAAAGCATTCTGTACCTTTTCGGTAAAGAAAGGGGAAAGGAGAACCAAGGTCTGTAATAAGATGGAGAAAGTAGAAGAGTTAAGGAACAAAGACACGGGTGGCCCTGCAGTCACGAAGGCGTGAGTGCAGACAGGGTGCGGCAGGGGTACTGGTGCTGGCAGCGTCTGCGTGGAGCTCGGGAGCTGTGATTGAGCAAAGGCACTGCTGGATCAGCCGGAAGTGATGAGGGATTGTTCCGTCAGAACAAACTCAGTTACTCAAATTAACAGCTACTATATGTAAGAATTTAGTATATGTAATTACCGTGACAGGTCAGATTTGTAAATGACTGGGTTCCTAAAAGCAGGGCACACTCATTTTGATCTCTTACTTGTCTGCCCATTAGTTAAGAACGGGCCCAATTCAGATAAAACCTGGGGAAGCTTTAAAAAACAAAACAACAGATTCTTGGGCCCTTGCTCCAAATGTGACTCAATCTTAAGGGGATTAGAGGCCAGGAATTTGCCCTTTACTTATTTTTTTTTAAAGATTGTATTTTTATTTTTTTTTAAAAGATTTTATTTATTTGAGAGAGAAAGAGAGCATGAAAGGGCTGAGGGGCAGAGAGAGAAGCAGGCTCCCTGATGAGCAGAGGACCTGATGTGGGACTTGATCCTGGGACTCCAGGATCATGACCTGAGCCGAAGGCAGTTGCTTAACCAACTGAGCCATCCAGGTGCCCCTAAAGATTTTATTTTTAAGTAATCTCTACACCCAATGTGGGGCTTGAACTCATAACCCTGAGATCAAGAGTTGCATACGCTACCGAATGAGCCAGCCAGGTGCCCCTCACCAAATGGTTCTAACTCTGAAGAGGTCTGAACGCAAACAGGAAGACAGGATTTCCCTCGGTAAGCCAGCACGCTGGGACCCTCCTCACAGTGCTCACAATTACAAAGTATTCCGTGTAACAGAGATGTTGAGAAAATGGGCCTTGGGTGACCCAGTTTGTTTGTACCCCTCAAGTAAGCTCAACCTGATGCTTACCTTCCTTGCCTTAGAAGCCCCTCAAACCAATCATGCTATTAGGAAGATGGCCTTCTGGGGTAACTGCTGTTTAAGGATGAGTATAAAGAATATGCGGACAGGGGGCGCCTGGGTGGCTCAGCGGGTTAAAGCCTCTGCCTTCGGCTCAGGTCGTGGTCCCAGGGTCTTGGGATCGAGCCCCATGTCGGGCTCTCTGCTCAGCAGGGAGCCTGCTTCCTCCTCTCTCTCTCTCTGCCTGCTTCTCTGCCTACTTGTGATTTCTGACTGTCAAATAAATAAATAAAATCTTAAAAAAAAAAAAAAAAAAAAAAAAAGAATATGCGGACAACACATGCAAAAGAAGAAAGTGGAACTCTTACCTTAGACTGTACACCACAATTAACTCAAAATGGATCCAAACACCTAAATGTAGGAGCTAAGACTATAAAACTCACAAGGGAAGAACCTCATGACAAGGATATGGCAAAGATTTCTTGGATATAACACTAAATGCACAGGCAACAAAAGTAAAAATAAATTGGCTACATCAAAATTAAGAACTTCTGTGCATCAAAGGACACTATCGAAAGAGTTAAAGGTGATCCATCAGATAGGGGGAAGATATTTGCAAATCGCATATCTGATGAGAGATTGTATCTGGAATATATAAAGATCTAAAACTCAGTGAAAAACCAAAAACCTCAATTCAGAAATGTGCAAAGGTCTTAGAAAGTGCTCCACAGAATGGTAAACACAGAACTGCCACCCGAAGCAGCAATTTCACTTTCGGGGAGACACTCAAAAGAACTGAAAGCTGGGATATTTGTACACCCACATTATTTACATCCATGTGAGTAACCGCAGCACTGCTCGCGACAGCCAGGAGGTGGAAGCAACCCAAGTGTTCACCGACAGATGGAAAAACAAAATGTGGGTGATCTGAACAATGCAATGTCCTTCGGCCTTAAAGAGAAAGGCAATCTTGCCACATGCGACAACATGGAGGACCTCATGCTAAGTGAAATAAGCCAGTCACCAAAGGGCCGATAGTATATAATTCTATGTTTATAATGTAACTGCAAGAGTCAATTTTACAGAGATACAAAGGTTACTAGGGCCTGGGGGTGCCAAGAATGGAGAGTTATTGTTTAACAGATACATACTTTCAATTCTGGAAGATGACAAAAGCTCTGGAGTTGGACGGTGGCGATGGTTGCACAACAACGTCCACTGAACTATACACTTAAAAATAGTTCAAGTGGCAAATATTATGTATATTTTATCACAATTAAATCAATTGAAAAAAATTTGGATGAGATTTTGTGCAAACTAAACGAAGTGAGAGAAATGTCTTCCATGAAAAGAAACACAATTCGGCACCACTGGCACTGAAGCAGTTTTTCCCCCAGTGCTGCTGGGAGGGCGCTTGGTCACCAAGTCTGTAACGAGCCTGAGCCCCTACAGACCTAGGAGCTGGTAGGTGATGTGGAGGCTGCAAGGATACAGACGGCAAAGCTCTTGCCTTCAAGTGGCCTACACTGCAGGAAAGGGAACGAAGACACAGAGACCCCAACACACGACATGGAGACAGGGGTAGGTGTGAGGTAAGATGACGGTGGTTACAGTCTCTAACAACCTTCCAAATGTTATTTCTTTTTTACCTGATCAGCTTATTCCAAGAAAGGTCCAGGACAGCGTCGGTATGCCCCTCTGCTGAGGAACTCTGTAATAATTGTTACATTACTTTTTGTATTAAAGTGACCCCTGTAATTGATCTTAATTTGAAAGATTCTTTAAATCTTAAGATTACTGTTTGATCTTCAGCAAACCTGCTTGAAGACCTAAAGAAATACCTTGCCTTCCTGTTACTTTAGGGATCCGTGATAAATACTCCTTACAGAAGACAAACTAAAGCAGATCTTAATCTAGGTGGTAGAGTTCTACAAATAACCGCTCCCACCCCAAAGCTAAGTTTTCAAAGCTGCAGGAATTAATACCTTGATATTTAGAATTCAACGTACTAAAGGCTAAACAGAATTCTTTCAAAAATTCCAAGAAGCATATTAGTGTGAAAAGTTACTATATCAAAAAGGGTCATAACCCCAGAGTAAATGGTTTGGGGTAGGATGAACAACATACCAATGACGTTCTGTGCAATCAGATATCCATGTTTCCTTGGATGGGCCTTTTGAAACTACAACTGTGGAGACTATCTGTCCTGTTCCACCAAAGCGTCTAACTGAAAGAGTGTATGTTCTCCTGCCTCCACCCCACCAGTAAACTTTTCTGTCATGAGAGTTTAAGTAATTTTTAACTTGTTTACCTTCTTTCCTTTCTTTTTCTTCTTTTTTGATAGCTTACTTCCAAGAGTGAAGACAGGTTCTAAAGAGTCCACTATGTCAAGGTCCCACACTTCAATAACGGGGGTCATATTTCCCACAGCAATATAATTTCCTACAGGAGGAAGTGAGGTATTTGATTTAAAACATTTCTAATGAAAAATACTGCACTGTAGGTGGAGTAATGTCTTAGAGCACTTTCTCTCAAACTTTCACATGCATGTGCTGTCACCTGAATATTGTTCAAATGCATATTCTGTTTCAGGAGGGCTGGAGTGCGCCCCTACATATGCACTCTGACCAGCTCCCAGGTGATGCCAATACTGTGCTGCTGGCCCTTGGACCATAATTTGAATAAAAAGGGCTCAGCCCTTTGACCCCAGGGTCCCTACTTAGGTTCTAAGAACAAAAATCATCTTCCACCTTCACCAGTGTTGTGAAAACAGGGACTGAATCAGATCATGAATGTGAATAAGCTTGGCAAACAAGATGTAAGGTTGAGCAGGACCAGATTTTATCTTTCTTAAGAAGCAGGATGGGGCCACTAGCGGTGTGTAGCTGGGGCTACGGCGACTAACACAAGAACCTACTTCTCTCTTCGGTTTGGTTTTATTTGAAGTTTTCTAAGAAAGGTCATGCCACCAAACTCTTGGGACATGCTACGTTATACTGGGTTTACTTCACACCGTTTTGCAACTCCTAATGCTGTTAGCCTGTTCTTCTGCCTACGGCAACAGCAGCTCTTTATCTGACGTCTGAAGACACACAGACTCAAAACAATTACGTGATTGTGTTTTAAGAACTAACTATGTAACTTCATAAAATAACAATTTCATTAAAAAATCAACAATTCTGGAAACATTCATACAGAATACATAACTTATGTGGCTAGAAATAACATACAGGACTAGCAACCCCTGAGCCATCTTAGCTTTTCTAATTACCTGTAGAATCATCTGGACTGGGATCAAAATTCAGCCATTCCACGCTTAGAGGGTATGCAGACAGCAGTATATCATGATGCACATAAAAGGAATCTTCTTCCTGATTATAAACTGAAAATATAAAACATTGGGACGAGACTTTATTGAGTCAGAGTAAAAAATCACATCCCACTGAAAAGGACGGACTCTCCCTGTTAAACCTACAGGAGCCCATGAGCTTAAAGCAAGACATGTTTGGTGGCATCAAAATGAGCCTCCCAAGTCGTTACTGCTCAGCAAAATTCTGCAGGTCTCATATATTCCTATCACCTGGTGTGCTCTAAAGGAACAGGAACAGTAGCAAAGAACTGACATTTGCCTGAACCCCCCATCGGCATGTGCACTGGTTAGAACAGTCCTATCTTCTGTCCACCAACTACAGAAAACAAATGCTCATAAGGGAGCAATAGGGAGCATTTGATTATTATCTTTTTAAGGTCTATCTGGCTATAAGAAATAAAAAATAGTGCTGGAGAGAAATAACTCACATTTAGAAATCTAAATGCTTGTCAAGAGTTACTGCTTTAGTATCTAAAGATCAACAATGTAAATAAAGCTCTTGAGAACACTTTCGGAATATGACAACTAAAACAACTGGCTCTTTATCATTCAGAGTCATAATGTTAAGAAGCAAAGATACTATTAAAATCAATGACTAAGAAGTCTTTCAAAAATTATGCAATGAAACACTGATAAAACAGAGCCCAAACAATCAGAAATCTGCCCCCCAATATGCTTTTTATTAGAAAGAAGCAATGTTAAGAGAGGCTAAAAATTTTTAAAGAAATTCCTCAGACCACTTTCTATATATGTTTTCTGAGGCAAGGCAAACAAAAGTAAAAATAAACTAGGGGCCACATCAAATAAAATAGGGGCTACATCAAAATTAAAATTTTTTGCACAGAGAAGGAAACAATCAACAAAACTAAATGGCAACCTACAGAATGGGAGCAGATATTTGCAAATGACATATCTAATGAAGGATTAGTATCCAAAATACATAAAGAACCTATAAAACTCAGTATCAAAAAACAAATAATCCAATTAAAAAATGGACAGAAGACATGAACAGACATTTTTACAAAGAAGACATACAGATGGCCAACAGACACATGGAACGATGCTCCACATCATTGATCAGGGACATATAAATCAAAACTACAATGAGAGACCACTTCACTCCGATCAGAATGGCTAAAATCAACAAGACAAGAAACAGTAGATGTTGGCAAGGATGTAGAGCAAGGGGAACCCTCCTCCTACACTCCTTGTGGAGAAGTAAACTGGTGCAGCCACTCTAGAAAACAGTATGGGGGTTCTTCAGAAAGTTAAAAACAGAACTACCCTACAATCCACTAATCACACTACTAGGTATTTACCAAAGAATACAAAAATCCTAATGTAAAGGGGTACGTGGACCCTGATGTTCATATTTATAGCAGCATTATCTACAACAATCAAATTATGATAACAGCCCAAATGTCCATTGACTGATGAATGGATGAAGATGTGGTGTACACACACACACACTGGAATATTACTCAGCCATAAAAAAAAATGAAATCTTGCCACTTGCGAGGATATGGATAGAGCTAGAGAGTATGATACTAAATGAAATCAGTCTGTCAGGAACAGACAAATACCATATGATTTCACTTACACGTAGAATTTAAGAAACAAAACAAGCAACAGGGGAAAAAAAAAAAAAGAGAGAAAGAGAGAGAGATGGTAAACCAAGAAACACTCTTAACTGTAGAGAACTGATGGTTACCAGAATGGAGGTGGGCGGGTGCTGGGAGCAACAGGTGGTGGGGATGAAGGAGGGCTCTTGCTGTGATGAGCCCCGGGGGGGGGGTGCATGGAGGTGCTGAATCACTGTAGTGTACACCCGAAACTAATATTACACTGTATGTTCACTAACTGGAATTTAAATAAAAACTTTTTTTTTAAAAGATTTTATTTATTTATTTGACAGACAGAGATCACAAGTAGGCAGAGAGGCAGGCAGAGAGAGAGGAAGGGAAGCAGACTCCCCGCTGAGCAGAGAGCCCAACTCGGGGCTCGATCCCAGGACCCCGGGACCATGACCCGAGCCAAAGGCAGAGGCTCTAACCCACTGAGCCACCCAGGCGTCCCTTAAATAAAAACTTTTTAAAAATTCCTCAAACCTCTGCATCTGGGTTAGATTCTGGATCAGCAGATTCCAAGTCACGTTCTATCCTGTCACTTCACGACGAATGTTTAAAATGGAAAACCTGTGGTCCTGCGAGACCTCAACTGTGGTCAAAGTACTCAGCTAACATTTTAGATAAATATGATGATGAAGCTGTAAAATAATCTCCTTTTATCCATGTCAAATCAACATTCTGATCAGCTTTTGAATGCAATTTTGAATTTATTCTTGCCTAGAGATATGCTAAATAATTTGGAGATCCACACCAGATCCACACCATTCACCAGATCCAAGTATCTCTTTAATGATGTTGATTAGACTAAGGAAGTAGGACTACCACTGCTTTAACTTCTTAACCCCTCTTCGATACTCACTAAATACAAAGGATTGACTCCAGTAAGCTCTCAAAGGAAAATGTACAAAAATCAATGGCAAACTGAGTTTCGATTTTTGAAATTAGAACTTTTTTTTAAGAATTTATTTATTTATTTGACAGAAAGAGATCATAAATAGGTAGAGAGGCAGGCGGGGGGTGGGGGGTGAAGCAGGCCCCCTGCTGAGCAGAGAGCTGGATATGGGGCTCGATCCCAGGACCCTGCGACCATGACCTGAGCCAAAGGCAGAGGCTTAATTCACTGAGCCACCCAGGCACCCCTATAATTGTTTTGTTTTGTTTTGTTTTTGTAAAGATTTTATTTATTTATTTGACAGAGAGACAGAGATCACAAGTAGGCAGAGAGGCAGGCAGAGAGAGAGAGGGGGAAGCAGGCTCCCTGCCGAGCAGAGAGCCCAACTCGGGGCTCTATCCCAGGACCCCGAGATCACGACCCAAGCTGAAGGCAGAGGCCTAACCCAGTGAGCCACCCAGGTGCCCCTAGAATTGGTTTTTTAAAAATTTTGCCACATGGTTTTTATCTGAAATACGTAAAAAGTTCAAAGATCATTAGAAGAATAACTTTGCACTGAGGTTTCTGCTATTTAAAGACTTTTCATTTTATAAATAGATCCACAATGGGCCATGGGATTAAAATGGCCTAATCCACAGACTTCCTGAAGGCAGTCTTAAGGATTGTGAGGATTTCCAAAAATCCAAGCTACAAAATGGAGTAAGCGACAAAGTAACCTAGAAGATCTAAAAAAAAAATTAAACATAAAGATTTTAATTTTCAAGCTATGCAACTGTGTTTCTATAACAAAAGGCCTTAGCTTAATATCTTTAAAGCTTCAAATTTTAAAGACAGATAATTAGAAGACTGTTGAGTAAGGACAGACATGTCTGAGGATGTGCACAGGAGAAGGGACAAGAAAAACAGAAGGGAAAATCTAGAGGCAGAATACTGTAGACGTCTTGAAGGTCTGTTTTTTAAGAAAACAGTTATTCAATTAATGTTTGTTGACCTAATAAATACCGACATTAAATACATCTGATTTAAAAATCCAAGTGAAAAAGAAAAATTCAAATCAGTGCCCACTTCAGATTCAAAGCATTCCCCTCGGGCTGTGGTGCAAATATTCCTTGAACTGGGAAAGGAGACTAGAGGAATGGAAGCCCTTGCATTGAGTTTCTGTGAAGAAATGCAGGGGAAATATGTGAAAGGACTGTGAAAAAGCAGAATAAAAACCTGTCTATTGAGTATAATCTTCACCAAGTAAAGAAAAAGTACGCAGAAAAGAGACTGGAGTAAAAAGCCAGGGCAACAAGTTACCTCACGGTAACAGGACTATAATTGTTTCCTGTATTTTTATATGGCTTTACTTCTAGGTTTTCTCCAATGGGGAGAGAGGGAGAGTGAAAAACTGGCAAAAATGTTCAAAAAAATACTAAAACTGCACGCATATGTGCGCACGCGCACACACACCAGGAGACCTATTTCCATAAATAAAAGTCACGTATGAGTGACATACCAGACCACACATGCCCAGGCACAATGACCAGCGTATCTACTGACTGTATATCATTAACCATGTAACTTAAATGAAATCCACCAGGAACTGGGCCTGAAAATTCACAACAGTAGCTATTATAGTGATTATTTTCATCTTAGAGAACCTTTCCCTAAGGGCTGTCCCCCACTTACCGTGGACCTCTAAATTGCACTGGTCTTGTTCAGCTCTGCCACAAACTATCAGATTGTCACTGGGCTTGATCAAGAAATCTTCACGTTCATATTGCTCCTAATTGGAGAGAATAAGTCATTAGCTAGAAGCAGATATTTGGTAAGGCTTTCTAAACACTCAAGAAGCATAATTAGAGAAGTCACATAAATATTTACCGTATCTTTCAGAGTAACGTAAGGATCTTGATCATTACTTCCATAGACTGTAAGACCCAAGAGAGATTCACCGAGAGTTTCAGTATCTGTAAGAATTCATAAATTGAAGTCATTTCGACAGAAGCATTTTCTTAAGGTAGCCCATCTTAGCTCCAACTATCTGTTTCATAACTAACTGGATCATCCACAGGTGGGAAAGGAAATACTGGATAATAAACAGGAATTTAAAAGCCATTTATAGGGGGATGTGGGGGGCACAGTCAGTTATGTGTCTGACTCTAGGTTTCGGCACAGGTCATGACCTCAGGGTCTGTATCGGGCTCCGTGCTCAGCAGGGAGTCTGCTTAAGACTCTCCCTCTCCCCTCAACACATATGCTCTCTAATAAATAAATCTTAAAAAAACCCCAACAAAACCATTTATATTTGACTTTGGAATGCATACCTGATAGTCTTGGTCTTCACAATGTTCCAATAAAATTAAACTGTAAAGCTCTCTCTTAGAAAATACTAGCACTCTGCTCAGATGGCTTGGTCAGTTAAATGTCTGACTCTTGACTTCAGCTCAAGTTGTGATCTCAGGGTTGAGATCAAGCCCTGAGTCGGGCTCCATGCTGGACATGGAGCCTGCTTAAGATTCTCTCTCCCTCTGTCCCTCCCCATTCCTCTTAAATTAAAAACAAAACAAAACAAAAAAAGTGTACTTACTATTAAAAAGGGATAAAACTATCCTAAGACACTGGAATCGATATAGAATAAGGGCTGCCTGGTCAAATCAAATAAAAAGAATGATGGGCTGGGGCACCTGGGTGGCTCAGTGGGTTAAGCCTCTGCCTTCGGCTCAGGTCCTGACCTCAGGGTCCTGGGATTGAGCCCCGCATCAGGCTCTCTGCTCAGGAGGGAGCCTGCTTCCCGTCCCCCCTTTCTGCCTGCCTAATTGTGATCTCTCTCTCTGTCAAATAAATAAAATCTTAAAAAAAAACAAAAAAAAAGAATGATGAGTTTCACAAAGTTAAATTGGTTATTATATTGCAAGATTTCTCGGAACTGCTTCTATGCTAATTTGCTATATGACTCTGAAAGAGGTGCTATTATGCCTTTTTCACTAAACTTATCTCAAATTAAAATTCTCTTATGGCGTATCTGCAAGGGTGACCTAGAGTAGACCCCAAATAACATAAAACTCAGGAAAGAAATATACTCTAATTGTTAGGGAAAGCTACTTTAAGGAGGCAGGACTAATCTGTCTTAAACATCTGATAAACAACAGAGATGGGAATTTCAACCAGACGTGAAAGACAGCCAATAATTCACAGTGTGGAGATTATTAAGAAGCAATTAAAAAAATGATTTATTTGAAAGGGAGAAAAAGAGCACGAGCATGGGGAGAGGCAGAGGGAAAGAGTCAAGCAGACTCCCTGCTGGGAGGGGAGCCTGACACAGAGCATGATCTCAGGACCCTGAGCTCATGACCTGAACTGAAGTCAGATGCTTAACTGAATGAACCACCCAGGTGCCCCAGGAAGCTGTTTCTGAATGCCATTTCTCCAGGCTGGGTTAGCTCTTACTTTCTCTGTATTTCCATGGCATCTGTCCTAGCAGGATGGTCACAAGTTTAGGCGTACACAACTCAAGAGTCCAATGGAAAAAACTATTCTCTGCACCTAATGAAGTGTACTCTAAGAGTAAAGGCTTTGGAGCAAGAGAATGTTCAACCCTCAGCTCCACTGTCCACGACTATGTGGCCCTGGCAAAGTCATTTCATCTTTGTAAGCCTCAGTTTTCTTTGTAAAATGGGGGTAATAACCCCTCTCTCATTATTGCAAAGAGACACAAGTTACAGATTATATATTTTTTTCATTCGGGTACAGCTGAAACACAGTATTAGTTTCAAGTGTACAACGCAGTGATTTACCTTAATCTCTCTCTCTCTTTTTTTAAAGATTTTATTTATTTATTTGACAGAGAGAGATCACAAGTAGGAAGAGAGGCAGGCAGAGAGAGAGGAGGAAGCAGGCTCCCTGCTGAGCAGAGAGCCCAATGCGGGGCTCGATCCCAGGGCCCTAGGACCATGACCTGAGCCGAAGGCAGAGGCTTTCACCCACTGAGCCACCCAGGCGCCCCTACCTTAATCTCTTATGCATCATGCCACGCTTACAGGTGTAGCAACCACCTGTTACCACAGAGCGCGATCACAGCATCCCTGACTATATTCCCTATACTGTAGCTTTCTTCCCCAAGACTTACTCATTCTGTAACTGGAAGCCTGTATCTCCCACTCCCCTTTGCCCATCCCCCAACTTGAATTACAGATCATACCCACCACTTGAAATAAAATATACAATACTATGCTTTTTTACATCTTAGTTTAGTAGGTTAGCTTACTACTTCAACTAGTTTAGGAAACATGTTATCTGCCTTAGACTTGAGCCAGATTATTTGACTGGTATAAAGGACAACAAAAGCTCTGAAACAGCAGAAGCATGATCTAATACACTGAGCCTGTGATTAAAAACCAGAAGTAAAAAAAAAAAAAAAAGTAAGTGAACTCTAACCTGGGTCACCTTCCTCATCATATTTATCTAAGTCGTACTCAGCCAGCTCATCATCATCCAGCGTCCTGTCATCCTCTGGGTCGCCATCTTCCAGGGGCTCCCTTGGTCGTGCCTGGGTACGTGCACTCTGCATGCCATCTTCCGAAGGATCGCCTGTCTCCTCTTCATCACTGCCACCTTCTTCTCTGTGACAAGGAACAAAAAAGAGAAATCACCCAAATGGTACCATCTGACAGTAGGACAACCTCATCATCACTGTTTGAAATTTACATTTTATCTGGACTTGACTTTAGACATCAACAATCCTAAACTTACTGTAATTTTTCCTTAGCTTCAGCAATGAGACGTTTTACTTCTTCTTTACTAAGTTCTACCTATAAGAGAGCAAACATTTCATTACCATACAGTTAAGGAAATCTTTATAAATCTCTGAGTTAAAAAGAAGTTTGCAAACTAATGTAAAATATAACTTCAAAAAATATCAAGAATCAAACTTCAATCCAGACTCTCTAAATTGACCATAAATGGGATTTTCACAGGTCTTTATAATTAAATCCATTTCCCACCTGAAACTGTTAAAAAAAAAAAAAAAAGCTGCTCAGTCTACTTCTTCCCAGACTTTTCAGAAAAGACTAACTTGTATAAACTGGCTTCTGTGACAGCCCATCTCATTTTCTTTCAACTATTCTGATTTCTTCTTGGCTACTTCTCATTTCCCCTGTGGGTATTCCTAAACAAACTACCCCTGCCTTGGTCCCCTGCTCTTTTCCTGGTTCTCACTGCCAAATACTCACTATGAGTCACACGCTGTTACTTCCTCGCAAAGGTCATTCATTCTAAGACTAAAACTGTTACCTCGGAACTGATTACCCCTTTACCCCTAACTCATCCTTCTCTAGCCCCCCCACACTCCAGTTGCATCTTTCTTTCCTTTTTTTTGCAGACTCCCTGCTGAGCCTGGAGCCTGACAACGCAGGACTCTTGATCTCACAACCCTGAGATCATGACCTGAGCCGAAATCAAAAGTGTGACACTCAACCAACTGAACCACCCAGGCACCCCTCCCAGTTCCATCTTTCCAGCTGCCTTTAAGACTCTCCACTTGGGAAATCCTGTTCAAAAGGATCATTGGAATCATTCTCTTTATTTCAAAACTGGCATTCTTTCATCTAATCGATGCTTTAATACCTTTTAAAACATCCCATTATTGCGAAACTGTAAACTCACTGAAGACAGAAATCAACTTCGTGTTCTGTGTTTACACACACAATTCAGTGCTCAGCCCATGGTAGGGATGGATGCTTGATGACAGACGATGATTCAGTCCATCACTCAGTTTGCACTAAACACCTCTAGTAATATGGAAATCCTCCTGAGGGATGACATTCATTGTTCCAGAAATTAAGGGCTTTTAAAATTAATTAAAAGATATATATTTTTTAAAGATACTTATTTTGGGGGACACCTGGGTGGCTCAGTGGGTTAAGCCTCTGCCTTCAGCTCAGGTCATGATCTCAGGGTCCTAGGATCGAGCCCCACACTGGGATCTCTACTTGGCAGGGAGCTGCCTTCCCCCTCTCTCTGCCTGCCTCTCTGCCTATTTGTGATCTCTGTCTGTCAAATAAATAAATAAACTCTTTAAAAAAAAAAGATACTTATTTTTCTAATTACTCTCACTGATCTCAGTTTTTCTGGGATTTTGTAAAATAAACTTAATCTCTTCTTCCTATTTTGATTTTGTAGAATAAATGCAAACTCTTCAAGCAGTGGTTACCAAACTTGTCTGCAATTAAAATCATGTGGTTGGGGGTAGGGAATCTTCTCACACTCCAGACCAATTAAATCACAATATGCAGGAGTGGGGCGCAGGCACTGTATTTTTTTTTAAAGTAAGCTGCAGGCCCAATGGGGGCAGGTGGGTGTGTGGCACTTGAACTTACCACCCTGTGATCAAGAGCCCAGGCTCCACCAATGAAGCCAGTGAGGTGCCCCAGACATCACTACTTTTTGAAGCTCCCCAAGTGGTTCCAGTGTGTGGACATGTCTGGAACTCATATAGTCTTTAAAAGGTTACATGTCCCTTTTAAATAACAACTATTACCTCCTTCAATAATTTCTATTGAGATAATTTCCTGGCCCTATTCTTTCTCTCTCTATATATATGCAATGAGCACCTACTAGAGCCAAACAAGGGAGAAACTGGTAAATAAAACAAGCACAGTCTGTCCCCTGGTGGAATTCAAACCTTCCAATCCCTCATTCCTGTTAACCTCACCTCCCAGCCACTTACATTCCTATCACTTTTCCCATCTCTGTCATCACTGGCACAATTACATTCAGTACCCCCCTTTCCATTCATAGCATTTACTCCCACGGACATATATGCACATGTCAATTCCATAAAGGCAGAGAATTTTTCTGTTTTGTTTATGCCTACCCCTGGACCCTGAACAATGCCCAACACACAGAAAGCACTTAGCAAATATCAGCTGAACAACTTAAATAATCTTCACCTCTACCACTGACTCATTTTCGAACTTCTGTAGGTTTTTTCCTTCTTAATGTGTCAGGTTTACCTCTCACCACCCACTGCCACAACATCTCACTTGGATTGCTGCGAGAAATTCCTAATTCAGCGCCCAGCCTCACGACGTCATAGTCTCCATACCAGTTCTACCCCACAGCTCTCGTCCTGCCCAGAATGCGGAGCACACAAGTAGAAAGTGGTTTCCCACTGTCCCGTGCTCCCTCTTCCCGCTATGCCTGAACACGCACTAGAGTGAGCGTGAAGCCTCACTGCTGTCGGTAAGAAGTTGAGA
Organism: Martes martes; assembly: GCF_963455335.1. NCBI lineage: Eukaryota > Metazoa > Chordata > Mammalia > Carnivora > Mustelidae > Martes > Martes martes. The sequence continues at coordinate 14,809,625 of NC_137895.1, forward strand.
GATTTCCCACTGTGAGCAACACCCCGCCCCCTTCCCGCCCGCCAGGCCCACGTGCTCGCCAATTCCGGGGTGGGCTGGACTCCGGGGAAGAGACCGTGAGGGGGCGCGGCCCCCGACTCGGAGCCGGAGGGCCCCTCACCACAATCAGGCCAAAGCCGGCCTCACCCCGGCCAGTCACATCAGCCAGGCCCAGGCCGCATGGAGCGGGTCCAGGGTCTCTAGGCGGGCCTGGACGAGGATGCAGCGAAGAGGCCGCTCCCCCTACCTCCGAGCGGCCAGGCCTCACCTTGTCTGGCGTCTCTTTGGCCACGCCGCAGCGGACCCAGGCCACGCACGTCACCTGCCGACTGCGGTTCATGATCCTCTCAGCTCAAGGACACCTCACGCTACAGACTTGGCCGGAGCAGCACTGGGACCCCAACCGCCCTGCGGTCGCCAGGCTCTGTGACAAGCCTGGGGCTGCTGCTTGCACACGGCGCACGCGCAGGCGCTGATTTCTGCTCCTCCGCGCCTTCTTGTGACGTCATTCCAGGGCGCCCGACGGGAAAGGGGTGGGAAAAGGACCAGAAGCAGAAACGGCTGGGCCGGGAATCCACGTAGGGGTGGACCGGGCTGTGTGGGTTGATGCGAATGGGCTTTTCAAGACTGTCCCACCTGTGACAGTCCCTGCAGACTTCACGGAGGCAATAAATAAAACTGGAACTGTACAAGTCAGAGACCTTTATTTTGCCTGCAGTTGCATAGACTTCGCTGACAAATGGTAGTGGTTTGTGGTTTTCTTCTTTTAAAAATTTCTCCAAAATAGCTTTGTCATTTCAAGGGAGTTCAAGCTCTGTGTTGGGCTCCACGGAGCCTACTTTAAAAAAATAAATAAATGAAAATAGAAAGTTTGACTACCTCGAGGCCACTATGTTGCGAGAAGGGCACATAGGAAGAGGCCACGCTTGGGTGCTCCGGTAGGCAGTCCCAAGTTTTTGGGTCAGCCCCGGCATGTAAATGTAAGGGCTCTCGATGATGCCAGCACCCAGACACCGATTCACCCCCGCCTTTGAGTCTCTCTGGCTGAGGCCCAGACACCATGGAGCAAGAATGAATTGTCGCCACTGTACCCTGCCTCAAATTCTCACCCCCAGAATCTGCGATCTTCGTTAAATGGTTCTTTCAAACCGTTACGGGTTTTTTTTTTTAATTCTCCCATAATATTTTTAAGATGACAAAATACATAGGAAATTTACCATTTTAACCATTTTATTAGTTTTTTAAATTTTTCATTTATTTGAGAGAGGGAGAGCATGAGCAGAAGGAGGAATGGAGGGGTGGAGACAAATGGAGAAGCCGGCTCCCCAATTAGCAGGGAGCCCAATTCGGGACTTGATCCCAGGACCCTGGGATAATGACCTGAGCGGAAGGCAGACAGTTAATGGACTGAGCCACCCAGGCACCCCTAAGTCATTTCTCAGCGTGCAGTTTGGTGGCATTAAGTACCAAACCACTAAGTTTCGAGGTCATTTTTAAAATGCAGCAATAATAACTGGAACAGGCAAGCACCTGTGCTATATTTAGAGTAGGGCACATGAAATGATTTATTAGTAGAGGCTGATTTAATAACACTTGGCTGGGCTCAGTCAGGTGTGCGGGTGGAAATACAAGAAACGGGCTTCTGTTTGAGTATTTGCCTCTGGATCTCTTCCCTCCGTGGGCTGCCCTCTTAGGAACCAGCTGCTGCTTTATCATGGTGCCTGGTGCAGAGTGGACACTTGATAACTATTTTAAAAGATGTTTTATTTATTTACTTGACAGAGAGGAAGGGACAGAGAGCACAAGCAGGAGGAGGAGCAGAGGGAGAGGGAGAAGCAGACTCCCCACTGAGCAGGGAGCCTGACATAGAGCTCAATCCCAGGACCCTGGGATCATGACCTGAGCTGAAGGCAACACTTAACCAGCTGAGCTGCCCAGGTGCCCCAATAACTACTTGTTAAATGAATGAGCAAATGAAAGCCTAGAAAGTGGGATAGAACTCTGGTTATTTGGGGCCTGCTAAGCTTCCATTTTGATGCTGGGCTTATTGATGTTGGACATTTGGCCACTTCAACCCAAGTTGTAAACTCTCTTTAAAAATGAAAATCCAACTGTAGTTGGCATTATTCTTTATAATAAGAATTGAAAATGATTGAGCTTAAGTAGCTCCATTTCTAAGCCTGAATCTTGGGAACGCTGATGAGTGTATTTGAGTCAGAAAAGTCTCTTTGCCAGAGGCCAGAAAAAATGTACTTGGTTGCAGGTTGGCTATTCTTAGAGCTAAAGGTCCCAAAGGAGAGGACCCAGGCCCAAGCCAGGCTCTTGTTAGACACTCTAGCTCAGTGCTGTGTATAATTAGGCTCATAAACTTTAGTTCTGATTGGTCGTGAGCTCTGGTAGGAAGTGAAGCCTGGGTACCCTCCTCCCTGATCATAAGAGGCTCTCTTTCCTGCCCCTCCTCCAGCTAACCCCAATAATAGCTGATGAGAAGTGGAAGGAATAACGAGATCATTACCAGTTAAGTGCTGGGGACTTGTACCACAAACAGATTTCCCAGTGACAAAATCAGGTATGCAGAAATGTTACTTTGTTTTTCTAGTGAAGTTCATTTCTACGAGAACAGGAATCATGAGGGTTTGTTACCCTAGAAGAGCCAACACCTAGCATGGTGTCTGGAACGATGAATGGGCATAAATGTTGAATAAACAAAAGATACCAGAGTTCTAAACTGAAGTCTAGAGACATCAGGGAACTTGCCCAGGGTCACATAGTAAATGACAAGACACTGTCTTGGCTCCAAGCACAGAATCCTTTCCTCTATGTCAATGTTTTCTGGTTCGTTCATTCATTCATTCATTCATTCTTCTGTCAGGACTCTTGGATGTGAGTGACAAGTAACTCCACTCTAATTGCCTTAGACAAGAAATGGAAACTATCTGCTCAGATGATTCAAGAATCCAGTGGCAGAAATGGCTTCTGACTCAGCTGGATTCGGGGGCTTAAAGCACGTCACCAGTATCTGACCTCTCCCATCCTCTCCAGCTTCAACTGTTTTGGCTAATTCTAGGCCTTCAGCAGCTTCAAGCCTGCAGCATCCTTGCTTCTTGCAGCCTGGGCAGAAGAGAACTTGCTTTTATCCCCACTTCTGTCTCCTTTGTCTCCTCGGTCCTGGAATGGTCACTTGCCCACTCCTGAACCAGTAAGTGTGCTCTGGAGAAAGTGATGTTTTCCTTGGTTGGGCCTGGCTGTGTGTCCAGCTCTGGAGCCGGGGAGGGAGTGAGCCCTTACATGGAGCACATGGGTGAGAGCAGGGAAGGGAGCGTGCCCGAGAAGAAAATTGGGGTGCTGCTATCAGGCATGGCTGGCGAGAAAGGACTGTTGCTCACAATAGTTAGCAAATGTTTTCCTTGTCACCTTTGTGCAAAGTTCCGTTTGGGAGACAGGGAGCTACGGAGGTGAATATGTCCCAGGAGCTTCTACTCTAATGGAGGTCAGAGCTGTAAGTCAGGGGAAAACCAAATAAAATTAATCAAATGCAGTTACAGCATCCTAACTGGGGACTCACTCATCCACTCACTGGCCAGCCGCAGGACGACAGCCCAGGTTTCTGACCCCTTAGCATCCACCAGAAACTGTTTCTGGAAGCCCAGCCTCCTTCATGCCACCACCCTCTCCTCCTCTTAGAAAAACTCCCCCTGCCAGGTTCAAGGAGAAGTTTTCTGGTCTCCCCTAGCTTCTGGATAGAGGAATGTTTATCTTAAAGTGAAACTTCAATCCCATACACTTTCCAGCTCAAGTTCTGCCTGGCTTTCAGCTCCAAGCTCTCTCTAGAGGACCAGCTGTGTGGTCCTGGGGTCACGGTCCCAGACGTGACTGGGTGCCTGGCACAGTGTGAACAAGGGGGAGACAGACAGAGAAGTGGGTGGGGAGCCGCATGGTGCCCAGTCTTGGATGAGGGAGGCTGGCTATGATTAGTGGGGATGCTTCAGATGAATGATGTGATTTAACTTGTTCTCACGTCATTTGATCTCCTGTGTGAAACGCACGTTGAGGGCAGAGTGACAGCGGGAGAACCTCTGGCAGGATCCTTATGGCTAATCTAGGGGAGATGATGTGATGTGGATTGGAGGGTGTCTGGCTCTGGGATCCAGAGGGGAAAAGACACCATCTCCTGCTGGGAAGGTCTGTAAAGAATTTGTGGCCATATGGAGTCTACCGCAGATAAGGAGACTGAGGTCTGAAAGAGAATGTGACAATCCACGACCACACATCATGTTAGGCTCAGAGCCAGGGCCTCCCAACATCAGCCTACAAGGTTCCATCTATACCTACAGAGCCTCTCTTGGAAGGGGAGGCAGAAATGTGTGCCCAGGGAAGAGTGAACACTTTTGCCTACTCCACCTATAATGAAATCAGTCTTGGGGCACCTGGGTGACTCAGATGGTTGAGCATTTGACTCTTGGTTTCAGCTCAGGTCATGATCTCAGGATTGTGGGATCGAGCCCCATGTTGGGCTCCCCTCTTAGTTCAGGGTCTGCTTGAGATTCTCTCTTTCGCTTTCCCTCTGGCCCTCCCCCTGCTCTCTCTTTCTCTTCCCAATAAATAAATAAATCTTAAAAAAAAATCAATCTCATTCTTGCCATTTCAAGCCCCACCTTGGTAGCACTAACAGAGGTTTCTGGGGGGACAGGAAATAGGAGCCAACTGTCGACAAGAAGCAGAGAAAGTATGGGTGGGCAAAGGTTTTGACTTCCCCTTTCAGGACGCCAAAGGACAAAGGACTTGGCTTTATTTTTAAAAAATGCTAAAGAGGAGTTCTGGGTTCCTCTGGCCAGTAGCACGAAGCAGTCACTGCCCAGGGCAGGCAACGTGTCTCCACCACTAGACTGTGTCTGATCCCTCTTAGTGTCCCCAGAGCTTGGTGGGAAATACATGCCAAATACATATTTTGGAAAGAAATCTGGCCCCCTGCTGAGGACGGAGTGAGTGGAAGGATAAAGCTCTTGCGTAGCTGTGAGGTTCATTACAGAAGCAGAGAAGTTGTCAGATTCTAATTACAGTGTTCATAACTACAGTGTTCTCCTGAAACCAATCCTACACTATATGTTAACAAACTTGAATTTAAATAAAACAATAAATAAATAAAAGAACTACAGTGTTTACTGTTGTATCACGTGTCATGCCTAGAGTAGGTGCTTAGTAACTATTTATTGAATGAGTGAGTGAGTGAATGAATGAGTGAACCTTTTCAGTACTTCACTTAAGAGCCAAATTCACGCTCTAATCTAGAAAAACGTTGGGACCGTGAATGCAGAAGCGTGGCTCCACCTAGTGGACACTCCGGGGTTATGCTTGGAATATAAATGCTTTCCCCCACCTTTTTTGGACTGTGTAGGTTCTGATCGCTTAATCCCACGGCACCCAGTTTGGCACAGCCCACCAAGTATGACCACATAGCTCTGCAGGTGAGAGAATCCTATCTGGAGCTCTGAAATGGGCAATTTGAGAAAAATTCTGTTAGGGGACGGAGAGGGCCAGATTGATGAAATGGTTTAGAGCAGCTGATGTGTAAGGGACACTGGACCATGTATTCAGAGGCCTGTCAGTGCTTTGCTGTGTGGCCTTGGGGAACACACTTGCTCTCTCTGAGCTTCAGTTTTATCATCACAACGCTGTGTGCCCCTCGTGTTTCTGGGCTAATGCTCAGACCCTAACACAGCCTCACTGGACATTTGGGGACCACCAAGTCAATTACAGCTGAGGAAAGTGGCTTTAGATTAAGGAAGGAGCCCAAAACCTCACAGCAAAGGGTCCGAACCAGGATTAGAATTCAGATCTGTGTGACTCTAACACCTGTCTTGTTGGCATTGCCCTGTACCTCCTCGAGATGCTTTCTAAAGCCCTTTTATGGTGCTACACAACTTCTTATCTCCCTTTGAGAGGCTGTCAATGGACAGAGTCGCAGGTGTGGTCTCTGGAGTCAAACTCTCTCATTTTACTTACATACCTGATTCTACTCACGGACCCACTGATAAGGTATGTGACCTTGGGCATCACTTTATTTCTATTTTGGTTTTCCTGTCTGTCAAATGAGATTAATAACAACAAAGGATTAAGATTATATATGTGTGTGTGTATATATGTATATGTGCATATATACATGGATATATGTATGTATATATACATATACATACATTTATACAAACACACACATGTGCACACACACACACACACTCAGATTACTACCTAGGACATCCAATAAGTATTTGTATGTTTAAACTACTATTTTTTGCCTTTGGACTTTTGCCGCTCCTTATGACATAGCCTCCAATAGCTGTACATTTAGATCTTTAATATTTTTCCAAGTAAGCCCTATTCCTGGTCACAGAGACACACCGGTAGGACTCAAGAAAGGAAAACTCTCACTGTGCACTCTCAGGGTTGGATTCCATCACAGGATGACCCTGCCTGTAGGGCACAATGAATGAATATATGAAATGTAGAGATATTGCCATGATATCCTGACTGGTACAAGCATATTGGTTCCATTCTTTGGGGACAGTATTAATTTCTTATTTGCAGATATTTAAAATGCACTGAAATTTTTATCATCTTATTTTCGTCTTTCTTCATTTTTTATACCTGGAGCTTCCAAAACAGATGTGACCTGGGTTTCTCTTGGCCTCCCAGAGGCCCCAATCTATGCCAAAGTAGCAGGACGGGGAAACATTTCTTCCAGAAATGCCCTGGAAGATGGAATATAAATGAGCGTGCTCTGCTGTCTGACGAAGCCCATGATGACCTGGCTGAGTGTGGTTGGCCTTGGCCTTGGCCTTGGCCAGGGGATGGGGCAGGGTGGTGGAGGGGGCGGGGCTCAGAGAATCTGAGCTCATTGCTAGAGACTGTGTGTTCCTCTTGATTTTCCTGTGATTCAGGAACCTATGGGGAGGAAATTCCTTCCAAATCACCATGCTGTGCAGTGAGCAAAGACCCAAGCCCATCTCCCAGGAACAGAGCTTCTCCACTTCGGCCCTGCTGTCATGGGAGACTAGATAATTTTGCCATGTGGGGCCTGCCCTGTGCATTGCGGGATGGTTAGCCCACTGGTTGCCACGAGCATCTCTCTCCCTTAGTCGGGACAACTACAAATGTCTCCTGACGTCGCCAAATGTTCCCCGGGGGCAAAATCCTTCCCCCACCCCACCCCTGCCCCGTGCCATAGTGTCACGAGGCAGGTGGTTTGCTAAACCAAGTCCCGATCATGGGGTTTGTGCTCCTGGTCAGAGCTTCTTGGTGAAGGACATGATGATGGTTTGTGCACAGGGGTAGCTGAAGTGGGAGGTTGCCCTTGAATTATCTAGATAATTGATCCATTCTCCTTCTCCATGCTGCACTGGAGACAAAGCTTTGGTCTCCCGGGGATGAAAAACTCGTGTTTCATTAGTAGGGATATAATGACGTAACCTAAAGGACTGGAATCCTAGGAGTTAGGGGCTCTCCGTAAAAATGACAGTTTCTTGTTACAAATTTCACGCTCTCAAAGATATTTCTAAGGAAGCCGTTTCCGACTGCCACAGGGTCCCTGAGCTCACACATCCTCTTTCAAGCCTTCTCGATTCTTTCCTTAACCTCTTCTCCATTCCCACCCATAGTGGCCTGTCTGCCTCACTTGGGACACAAGCAGCTTTTGGCAAACCTCATGCATGTGTATGCAGTTTTATAAACAGCCCTTAACTTTCCGTGTCATTTTTCCCCAGAGTGGGATGATTTTTATCTAATGCTTAATAAAGAAGCTAATTCCTAAAGTTGTCAGCAGAAACAGGTGGCTGGAAAGGGTGATTGTGTACACAGTGTTCCAAGGCTTTGGACACAACATCCCCCCTGGTGCGCCACAGGCAGGAAAGAAGTGGGTAAGGTAATTTACCAGACATTCACAGCAGGCTGGAAAAGCATCTCTCACCTCTAGGCAGGGGAGAAATTACTGGCAGAAGAAGAGTGCACAATTGACTCTCTGGGACTCTCAGAGAGTGTGGCGGTCTTAAAATGACTCACTATAGCCGAATGAATCAAACACCCTGAGAATCTTCTCCCGCACCCCACCCCGCTCTGCTCCCCAAGTCCTGACCACATACAGATCACCTTTCCAGGCATGTGTGCCCTGTCCTTAAACAAAAGGGCCTGATGCACTCCCAGCAGCCTGCCCTTCTCAGACTCCAGGAGTTCGGCATTCGCCTGAGCCTCTGGGGAAGAGGCAGATTCCAGGGCACTGGGTCTGGGGTAAGGGGTCTGATTTGGTGTTTCCAATAGACTCCCCATGAGCTTGTGTGACTGTCTGTGGACCTCACTCTGAGAAGCAAGGAAATGGAGCACTTCTTTTAGGAAAACTATCAGCCCCGAGCAGTGGAGGAATGGTTGGGGATTAGAGGAAGCATCAGACTTGCCCTGAGGTGCTAAGAACAGTGGGGTTTCTGAGGGAGGCGTGGGGCTGGCGCGCTGGTCCTGGAACCGGGGTTCCAGTGCTGTTTCTCTCCTTCGAAATAGAAGAGGCCCCAGAAGGAGCAGCAGCTGGGCCGTAACCTCCTCAGTGGACAGTTAGAGGACTTTACCCAACCAGAAAACTCCTCGGTTCACGGCCAGTCCTACCTACTGTCTACCACTCTACTTGAACACAAGCACAGGATGACAGACGCGACAAACCCAAAACGAGGCCAGACCACCCTCCTCAAGGCTGGCGTTCCTAAAAGGCCTTGACAACCCCAACCAGGAGTTACCGGTCTCCTGGTTTGACCAACGCAACACAAGACAACAAAATCCATGCGCAACCCAGACTTTCTCAGGCTGCCCCTGGGCTCTGCTCCCTTGAGTACAGATTTTTTAAAAAAATTTATTTATTTCTTTTCAGCGTAACAGAATTCATTGTTTATGCACCACACCCAGTGCTCCATGCAATGCGTGCCCTCCATAATACCCAGCACCTGGCTCCCCCAACCTCCCACCCCCCGCCCCTTTGAAACCCTCAGGTTGTTTTTCAGAGTCCACAGTTTCTCATGGTTCATCTCCCCTTCCAATTTCCCTCAACTCCCTTCTCCTCTCCATCTCCCCATGTCCTCCATGTTATTTGTTATGCTCCACAAATAAGTGAAACCATATGATACTTGACTCTCTCTGCTTGACTTATTTCACTCAACGTAATCTCTTCCAGTCCCGTCCATGTTGATACAAAAGTTGGGTATTCGTCCTTTCTGATGGAGACATCATACTCCGTAGTGTATGGGGACCACATCTTCCTTATCCATTCGTCCGTCGAAGGGCATCTTGGTTCTTTCCACAGTTTGGCGACCGTGGTCATTGCTGCTATAAACATTGGGGTACAGATGGCCCTTCTTTTCACTACATCTGTATCTTTGGGGTAAATACCCAGTAGTGCCATTGCAGGGTCATAGGGAAGCTCTATTTTTAATTTCTTAAGGAATCTCCACGCTGTTCTCCAAAGTGGCTGTACCGACTTGCATTCCCACCAACAGTGTAAGAGGGTTCCCCTTTCTCCACATCCTCTCCAACACACGTTGTTTCCTGTCTTGCTAATTTTGGCCATTCTGACTGGTGTGAGGTGGTATCTCAATCGGTTTTAATTTGAATCTCCCTGATGGCTAGTGATGATGAGCATTTTTTCATGTGTCTGTTAGCTATTTGTATGTCTTCATTGGAGAAGTGTCTGTTCATGTCTTCTGCCCATTTTTTGACATGATTATCTGTCTGAGTACAGATGTTTTGAAGGTGAAGATGCTGTGTGTATTGTCTGAAATGGGAGCAGACAGAACTGGGTTGCAGGTCAAACTGGCCCATTTAAAAAAAAAACAAAAAACAAATAACCCAACCCCAGGGCGCATGGGTGGCACAGTGGGTTGAACATCTGACTCCTGGTTTCGGCCCAGGTCATGATCTCAGTGTGTAAGATCAAGCCCCGCACGGGGCTCTGTGCTCAGTGGGGGGGTCAATGTGAGATTCTCCTTCTCCCTCTACCCCTCCACACACTCTCTAAAATCAGCCAATCAGTCAATCTTAAAAAACCAAACAAAACCCAACAACCATGAAAAAAACTAGAATGCCCAGGTAAGCTGGAGGAGTTTCTGGCGGCTTATTTTTTGGTGCTTCCGAGAGGTTACTGCTAAAAGCAAAATTTGGTTTTCTAGTGCCCGTGGCAGCAGAAAGCAAAGGAGCCTCTCGTCCTCCATGTGGAGGCCAAAAGAAGCAGCCCAGGGGATGGGCAGCAGGCACGGGGCTCGGGGTCCACTGTCTCCCACCTTGGAAAGGGGGCCCTTCCCTCTCTTCCAAAGCTCTGCGAGGCAGTTGAGATGTTGAAGTCTTTCTCAGCTGTAACAAGGAACTAAGACCTGAACCTCCCAAACTCAGAGTGTTCCCTGGGCCTGGAAAGAGAAATAAGCCACACCCACTCCCTCCACACACACCCCCCTCCCCCCGCCCCGAGTGGCAGAGGGCAAATCCTACAGGCCAAGAGGGGCCTCTTCGGTATGCATTCCTGGGTCAGTGATGCCCATCACCGAGCCACTGTTTGGGGGTGAAATGAGCCATTAGAGAACTTTTCCAGATGCTTTCTCTACTTATGAGCACCGCTGAGGACCCAGGTGGGTGGGACCTTGGCTTAATAAGAGCCAAAAATCTGGGGTGCCCGAGTGGCTCAGTTGTTAAGTGGCTACCTTCAGCTCAGGTCATGATCCCAGGGCTCTGGGATCGAGTCCCACATCAGGTTCCCTGCTTGGCAGGAGGCCTGCTTCTCGCTCTCCCGCTCCCCCTGCTTGTGCTCCCTCTCTCACTGTATCTCTATCAAATAAATAAAAATCTTAAAAAAAAAAAAAAAAGAACCCAAAGTCTGAGGTGGGGAAGGTGTGGGCTCAGAGGCATAATGGGCCAACCATGTCTCCCGCCTGTCTGATGCATGGCCTCGCAGAGCATGACCTCGACTGTCAGTGTGACCTTGGGCCCACCTGCCCAAGAGGTGCAGGGGTGGGGGGTTAGAGGGGTGGTGGTCCCTTCACACCAGGGGTTGGCCTGGCAACAGCTCTGTCCCCAGGCTGTGTCTGTGTGTCAGGAAACACCTTGAGGGATCCCAGCTTCCTTGCCTCTGTCCCCAGTGACCGTCAATACCCACTGAGGACTGGTCCATATGAACTGACCCTTCATACCACTCAACACCCCTGTCTCTCCCAAACAAAACTCACAAACAGAAAATTGCACCCAGAGGAAGCTGACCTTGGCACAACAGCTCACCGCAGACATACATGCTTGACCTTCGCCGGACCCCAGAAGGTTTTTTCTTCCTCTTCTGAACGGCTATCTGAATGGTCATTTTTTTTTTTTTTTAAACAGCAGAGAGGAGAGAAGCATCTTTTTTCCACCTCCATTGAAAGGAGGCATTTTATTTTATTTTTTTAAAAGATTTTATTTATTTATTTGAGAGAGAACATGAGATGGGAGGTCAGAGGGAGAAGCAGACTCCTCACAGAGCCAGGAGCCTGATGCGGGACTTGATCCCGGTACTCCGGGATCATGACCTGAGGCAAAGGCAGCCACCCAACCAACTGAGTCACCCAGTTGCCCTTTTAAAAATTTTTTTTAATTTATTTTTTATATTTTTTAAGATTTTAAAACCCAATGTGGGGCTCGAACCCACAACCCTGAGATCAAGAGTTGCATGCTCCGCTGACTGAGCCTGCCAGGAGCCCTGAAAGGAGGCATTTTAAACAAAGAGCATGGCAAAGGGTAAGAGCTTGCTTAGAAGTCAGACCAACGCAGTTTGCACCTACATTTCAGCGCTGCACACGCTTTTAGCCCTGCTGCCTGCACCTCAGTTTCCCTATCTGTAAAATGGGAATACAAATCCCCATCACATAGGAGTTATGGCGAGGATGCAGATAATGTACATAAAGCACTCGGTCCAGTGTCCACGGCAGGATAAACGCTTGATAAACATTAGATCTCACTGTGATGAGTCAGAGCCATGTTGGATTTTTACTTGTTTTCTTATTTCTACACTTTGCAAGGGTCTCTCCCTGGCAAGTATGCACAGGACTGAGCTGTGGCGGTCCTTCGTCTGTCAGGACAGCCATTCTCTAAAACCTACCCTGTCCTTCCAAGGCCAATTTCTGCGCTCAGAGGTGTAAAAGAGGGACACAAGATATAGAGGGACAAGGGGCGCCTGGGTGGCTCAGTGGGTTAAAGCCTCTGCCTTCGGCTCAGGTCATGATCTCGGAGTCCTGGGATCGAGCCCCGCATCGGGCTCTCTGCTGTGGCGGGGAGCCTGCTTCCCACCCCCCTCTGCCTACTTGTGATCTCTCTCTCTCTGTCAAATAAATAAATAAAATGTTTAAAAAAAAAAAGATATAGAGGGAGGAGAAACACAGTGCTCTCCAGTGCCCTGGAAATGCCATTTCAGCCACATGGAAGCATCTTCGAAGCAGCACACAGAGGCGCGATCCTTGAACATTGTTTCCGTCGCCTCTAGGATGGAATGGGACAGCCAGCTGACAGTTACTTAGTATGATTCCATACCTGAGAGCCCTGAGCAGGAGATGAACACAAGGCTGCTGTCCCCTGGGGGCTCCAGGGAATGAGGCTGTCAAGGGAGTGTCATGAATTAAACTTGACCCCCATGGGTGACTCCTGGAACTCAACAGTGTGGTAGGAGGGGAGCTGGCAGGGGCCCCGGGCAGGATGCTGAGAGAGCCACTGCTGGCCCGCAGGAACCTGAGGCTGGAGGTGTGGTGGATTGAGCCAATCTGAGATGTGGGAGCCAATCAGCCAGCTTCCCTCTTGCTTCACCCGGTTTGGTGGACAAGGTGTGCTGCATTGTGACAGAGCCCTACCTACAAGTGATTGAAGCCCGCCATCACTCCGTCACCTGCTGTGTCAGTGCACGGCATCCCCATTATGGAGGAGGGAACACTGAGGCTGGCCTGTCCCCGTGGCCAAACGGACACACGCTCCTGGTTTTTCTCTGTCGACTCTGGTTTTAAAAACGCACAACGGATGCGGTATTGACACGTGCAGCTTCCCAGACGTGGATTTCATTCTACTCTCTTCCCTAACTTGATTGCTTTACTGAAATCCATTTTTCCCCCTTTATAAAAAGAAGTTCCATTTTTCAGTAGCGGAATTGCTGCTAGCTACTTTTTCTCTTTCCAGCTGGTGAGGGTTCGGAGACCATTTCTCTTCCTCCTATATTAGATAAGTAAGAGTAATGAATTGATGTGCTGCCTCACTAACATGATGAGGATAAATGGGGAAGCAGGCTTTAATAAAATGCAGCACTGACAAAAAATGAAGGCAGGGAGGTCGTTACAAATTCTACGCAAGATATATCAAGATGGATTGGTTTTCTGAGGCCAAATAGATGATTAATATCAGAAGGAGAGAATGGATAATAACAATATCTCTGAGTTATAAGGAACCTTTAAATTCTGCCCCCCCCATTGCCTGTATCTCTATCAAGTGGTTGACCAGCATTTTCTTGAATGCTTCCCGTGATGGGGAACTCACTGCCCCTGTGTCAGCTCATTCCGTCTTTAGAAGACTTTGCTCTGACTTTTTAAAAATTTCTTATTCATACCCAGGTCTTCCCGTCTATGCTCCAAACTTCCCAGTTCCTTCAGCAGCTCTTTCACCATCTGGTTACTTTCTTCTGATAAGTCTGTGACCTTCCATAAGAACAGGGGACATCTGTCATGTTCATGGCCACCCATCATCTTTCTCCATAGAAATCCCCTGGGATCTGTCCTGTTCCCCCAAAGGCAGCAGTAAGAACTGAAACTCCCCTGCCGCCCCTCCCCCCAGCTAAGCACAGTCACGTGACCAAGGTGGTGCTGGAATGAAAGCCTGATTCCGAAGGGGACACCACGATAGAATGGGAGCTTCTGTTTTGTGGTTCAAGTGGAGACAGAGGCCTTGAGCTTTTTGCTGGGTTTGCAGGTGAAGTCCTGTGGGAGGAGTGGTCCTGGTGCTTGTGGCCATAGAAATCAGGTCCTCTGTCACCGTGGAGCTGCCATTACTGACTTTGGCTTTCATAGCATTTGGTGGCAGCAGTAGCAACAAGGACTTCAACAGGCCTTTCCTGTGCCGTGGCTTGTAAGTCATCCCTAAAAGTTCCGCCTTTCAAGTGATTTCTCCAGTCCATCAACAAATGTCTGAATTGTCTAATATCTTTGAGCAAATCCCCTTTCTTCTTAAATTTGTCAGGGTTACTTGTTGCTAGGAACCCTGGGACTCATGCAGGCCCTGAACCTAATGCACGTCTCCAGGAGGGATCTCTTCAGTGCAGAGAGGAGCATCATCACCTCCTCATTCTAACGATTATGCTTCTATTAATGCAGCCTACAGCTAAATGAGCTCTTCTAAGCAACCGTACCATATTGCTGATTTTCCTTAAACTCACTGGTCAGCTGAAACTCTCACATATCAAGGGTAGATATTCATTCCCTGGTCTAAGGAACTTCTAGAAAAAAAAACAACTTTATGTACTTTCTTATTACTGGCTCAACAGAAAACAATCTCTGAGAGCCCCCCAACCACAATATTTAATGTATGAGAGGGATTCCTTTGAAGTGCTGAAAATTCAGTCATTCGCTTGACAAGGAAAGAAAGTAATGAGTAATTACGGATAAAATCTGCCACTCTTTCTTCTTGCCACCCACTCATTCCCCACAGCAAATGGCTGACAAGTCTCAAAGTCACCCAGCAGCCATTTGGAACCAGATGCTTCTCTCATCATGCTCCACTATCAAAGTAATTTTAGTGAAAATGGGAGGGACAGTTGTCTTTGATCGTTCCCTTCTTGGTCCTCCTGGGTGTCCTTGCCATTCTCAGGATGGGTCTGTGAGCCCGGAAAGAAGTCTCATGAAATAGTCTTGCAATAAACAAGAGTTCTCTTCTTTCCTTCTACTGCCAATGCCGAAGGAAAATGGAAAACCAAAGTGAGTGGGGATGGGTACTTCATGTCAGAACAGAGAGGCAGGTGAGGTCCCACATGCATGCTTGGGCATCAGTAAACACCTGGGGCATAAATACATTTGATTTGGACTAAAAACAGACCATGAAAACTGGAGGTCAATGGGGTTGTGGGTGAATAATACATTGGGCTTAATTTAGACTCTTTGGAGCCTCTACCTAGGAAAATTTAACTTCAAATGATTTTCCCAGATGTATAGCTAAAATGTCTTCATGGTCTGGGACAGAAGGTAAGGCTCATAATAACCCACAAGGTTGAGATTCCAGAGAGACGGGTAACCGGACAGAAGTCACAGGTTAGTCTGGCCCCAGAAAGTTTTGGAGATGAATCTCTGACGGCCATACCTGACATTGGCAGGGTGCTCCCCAGGTTGGCAGCAAGAGCCTCACCTAGATGCTTATTGGAAATGCTGAATTTCAAGCCTGATCCAGCCTTACTTAATCAGAACCTGCATTTCAACGAGATCCCCAATGATGTGCACACAGAGTGAGTCTGAAAAGCACTTCCCTGTGCCATCAGTGAGATGTTTGGAGAAGTCAGTCCACGATAGAAGCTGAAAGACCATTTAGGACAAGGCAGAGCTGTGGTCCTCCGTGATCGATCACCGACACCAAAGTGTTGGACTAACATCACAAAACCGTCTCCCCTGGATGCCGCAGGATGAGAAAATCATGTCCGGTTCTCAAGAGACATCACTGTTTTTTGGGAGCTACAAGCATAGAACAAGCGCGGTCAGAGCCAGGCTGTCTTCCTGCCATACTTCCTGACATGTGCCTGAATTTGGTTAAAAGGAGACGGGGGATGCCTGGGTGGCTCAGTTGGTTGGACGACTGCCTTTGGCTCAGGTCATGATCCTGGGGTCCCGGGATAGAGTCCCGCATCGGGCTCCCAGCTCCATGGGGAGTCTCCCTCTGACCTTCTCCTTGATCATGCTCTCTCTCAAATAAATAAATAAAATCTTAAAAAAAAAAAAAAAGGAGACGGGACACAGGGGAATGGTACTCGGCCATAAAAAGGAACGGATTCTTGATACATGCAACATCCTTGGACTGTTCTCAAGGACATGGTGCTGAGTGAAGCAAGCCACTCATTGTACAGTTGCATTTATAGAACACTCTCAAAATGACAAACCTTTAGAGCTGGAACACAGATCTGTGATTGCCAGGGCTGGGATTGTAGGAGAGGAAGGGCGTGGGAGTGACTAGGAAGAGGGAGCACAGGGGCAACTTTGTGGTGTGGGACAGTGATTGGGGTGGTGGGAAAATGGATCCATACTTGTGACGAGATGGCATCGAACTAGACATATGCATTGTGCTGATGTCAATTTCTTGGTTTCAGTATCATACTACAGACACTTCAGATGCCACCGCTGGGGGCAAGTGGGTGAAGGGTACAAGGACCTCTCTGTACTGTTTTTGCAACTTCCTATGAATCTGTAATTATTTAATTTCTTAAAAGAATTTATTTATTTATTTGACACACAGAGATCACAAGTAGGCAGAGAGGCAGGTAGAGAAAGAGGAGGAAGCAGGCTCCCTGCCGAGCAGAGAGCCGGATGCGGGACTCGATCCCAGGACCCTGAGATCATGACCTGAGCCGAAGACAGAGGCTTAACCCACTGAGCCACCCAGGCACCCCTCTGTAATTATTTAAAAGCAAAAAGAGAAAAGAACAAAACAAAAAGGAGATGCTGGTCGCGAGGCTATGATTTGGTGAGAAACAGCCTCATCATAAAACACGTGTGGAGCCTCGTTGGAAGGCATTTACCGGATTTCTTGCCTCTTTTATCAAAGACATCATTGTGCACTGAGGTTCCTTTACCTAAGTCCTCCTGGATGCCTGAGTGTAGCAAGAGGAATATGACGTGTTCAGTCCAGGTGCACAGAACATCAGCTCAGAAAGGCTTTCATTTAGAGTAGGTCCAGAATGGAGAAGGGGCCCGACCAAGGTCACCAAATAGCCAATGGCAGCAGTAGGACCAGAGGCGGGATCTGGTGCTCAGCCCAGAACCCCTCCATTCTGCCACACGCCAACTCTCCTGGCAGATCTTCATCCCAGAGTTCTAAGGTGGCATTAACATTCAGAACTCATCCGAGGTTAACTCTGAAAGCAACAACCAAAGAACGCATCAATGCCATCAGGGCATCTCTTTTAATTGCCTATTCACGCGGACAGATTGTCCTTTCATAGTCGGAGCTAAACTTGGAGGCATGTCCTTTCATAGGGCACTCATTACTCCACAGCCTCATCAGTAATGGGAACTAATGTGCAACGTGATTGCTGAGTACAAGTTCTATTTTTTCCTACCAAGCAGGAAGTTTAAAATCTGCTGGGTTATTTTTAAGGAGGGCAAAAAAACAGGCATCCTACCAGCTTCCCAGTGGTTCTGTCCAAAGGTACATGCTGCTTTACCCAAGGCACTGGCCAGCTTGGGAAGAACACAGGTGATGTGAAGTTTCACCAGGGAAATTTCTCCATGGAGGGGTGGGGGATGAGTGTCCACACACTCAAGTGGCAGGAAAGGGCATGGGCTAGTTGCCACTTTGCTGAGGACAGCAATCCTGGCATTATCTGGAGTTGACATTTGGTGTTTGCTTCCCCTGGGGATCTGTGGCTACCTGTCTCCTCTTCAGCCATGGTCCCCAGCCCTAGACTGAGAGTCGATCTGGCGGGTCTGTCCCTGCTTGGTCACTTCTGGGGCCCCGGGCTCAAAGTCATGAATCACAAATATGAGTCTCACGTTCCTAAGTAGATGAGGAGTTTGGGAGAGCAAATCCCTGCAACTCTAATATTTAGCAAATATAGTAATAGCGTGAAAGTATTTTTAGTACTTACATTTAGTATCTATATGAAATATTTATAGTACTTATATGTAGGAAAATCTAGTTGAACTTGGCTTCTATTGACTTAAACATTTCTTGATCACTGACTTTGCGTGAGGCACCATGCGAGGAACCAGGACTGCAGTGGAGCTGTTTTTGGAGAATTTCTCCACCTTCCCTGGAAAAAGTAGTGCAACTCTAGAGCTCACAAACCACCCTGGGCATGGCTGCAGTAGAAGGTTCTAGAAATGAAGGGCAGGTGATGGGCATTGAGGAGGGCACTTGAGGTAATGAGCACCAGGTGTTATAGGCAACTGATGAATCACGAAATCGTACCTCTGAAACTAATAATACAAAAAAAGAAATGAAGGGCAGAATTGCTAACCTTCCCTTCCTTGTGTGAACTGTCAAGTTCCCCTTCCCCCTGCTCCGTCTCACAAGTGTGGAAGTGACTTTTTCTGCTGCTAACTGTGTAGGACCTGTTCAAAATATCTTGCTTAATCCTCCCAACGATGCTAGTGACTAGTTATATTTACACCAATTTTTCAGAATGGAAAAATGAAAACGAGGTTTTGAGAGTGACTTGTCCAGTGTTCCAGGGCTAGTGAGGGGCTGGGTTGGTTTGGAAATGTGCAAGTTTCCAGACCTGCTTGCAGCCTGAAGTCTGGCAGTGGATGGCTGTGCATCTCCCAGACCGGAACCATCAAGCCCAGAAGCCCAGAAAGCTGTCTTGCAGGGTGTCGGGTATGGCCCATCCTTGAGGGAACGCGAGTGGGGGGATGTGGGTCTGCGCCCATTTGTCTGTGACTCAAGCTTGCGACGACGGCCAAGCGAGGGGCGGAGGGAGTGAGCGGGGAATGTGAACAAGGAAGGAACCCAGGACTAGTGAAATAAAAAAATTTCTCCAAGGGCTGTGTGGAATCCTTGCCCCTTTATCCACCCCGTCTGCAAAGCGCGCTGCCCTAGGCTCCTGGAATAACGGGGGACTGGGGGGCGGGGTGGGGGGGTGTGAAACCACGCCCACCTGGGCTAACAAGGTCGCCCTGGGGCTTCAAGCCACGCCCACCCGGACAAACACTTCCGGCCTGGGGCTTCAGCGGGGCGGGGGAAACAAGGCGAGCTGCAGAGAATCACAAAACCAAAGACCCTCAAGGGCAGAGATCTGAGAAGCCCGTGCGTCCATCTGAACCCTGAAGGGTGCCTCTCCGGAGAGTCTTCCAGCTTCTGCCTCCCTTGATGGGAGCTCGCACCTTGATCCCCATTTTGGAGGGGGGATTCTCCTTCTTTTGGGAAGCAAGGATGACATGTAAATACAGGATATACAAGGTCAATCGCACACGTGCATATATTTTGGCGGCCGCAGAAGCCCAGCCAGGGCCTTCGTGTTTATTCGGGAGGCCGTGCGCACACCCTCCTCCGGTTCCTCCTAGCAGTGGAAGGGGTGGAGGGAGCTTTGTGGCCGGCGGTTGGGCTCAGCCTTCTCCCCCCAAGCCGCTAAGGGCCTCAGAGGCTTTGGGCTTCACTAAGGACCGAGTGACAAAGCCTCCTGTCAGAGAAGTTAAAGGCAAATGCCGCAGCGTACGCTTCATCTTTGCAGAAGGAATAAACCAAACGGTGCACTCACCCCAGAGGCCACGCAGGGGGTGAAGCACAGTCAAAAATAAACCGACCTTCTGTTCTCCCGGCCGGACTAGGACTCGGAGTTCTGGCCCCCGCACTCTGATACTTTGGTTGCTTCTTAAAGAAAGAGCTTGCCTGGGGACGCCTGGGTGGCTCAGTTGGTTAAGCAGCTGCCTTCGCTCAGGTCATGATCCCAGCGACCTCTGATCGAGTCCCACATCGGGCTCCTTGCTTGGCGGGGAGCCTGCTTCTCCCTCTGCCTCTGCCTGTGCTCGCGCTCTCTCTCTCTCTCCCTCTCTCTCGGACAAATAAATAAATAAAATCTTAAAAAAAAAAAAAAATAAAGAGATTGCCTGCTAAGCAGGGCCTCGGGGCTGGTGAGGGCTGGTGAGGGCTGGTGAGGTCAGCCGTTTCCCCTGGCATCCCTGCCCGGGCTTCCTAGCCCTGCTTCCTGGAGGCCTTGTGGATGGGTGGGGGGGTGGGCGGTGGAATCAGTCTCCACCCAGACCTGGGCTGGGCCAGAGCAGACCAGGTGGGGCCTGGGTTTGGCCACAGCGATGAGGATACCCAAGAAGAGAGCTGCTTGTCCCTCTGTGGATCCCCCCCACCCCACCCTAGAATGCTGCCGCCATCCACAAACATTAAGGCTGGCGCTTGGTAGGGGACACGCCATGTGGGAGGGGACTTCTTTGTCTCCATTTTCCCACCCCGCAGAAAGCTTCCTCAAGGCACAGAGGAGACAGCCAGAGCTAAACCCTCTGCGGGCGGATTAGCCTCATGAGGCCAGTAGCCAAGGTGGTCGTGCCTTTAAGTCCCCCAAGGGGGGGCACCCAGAGGTGTACAAAGGCCCAAGGGGACTTAAGCCTGTGAGGCCAATGTCTCCTCCACAGGGGGGACAGGGGGCAGCCCACTGCCAAGGACACAAGCCCCTCCCTCTCTTTCACCTGGCGTCTTCATTTTCCTTGACTTTTTCCTGCGGGACCACATTTTCCAATCTTTCAAATGCATTAAGTTCTCAGGCCCCACCTGGTGGGGAAAGAGCTCCCTCCTCCCACACACACGCGATGCGCGGCTTGGGAAAATCGTTTAATGACAGAGAAAGCACACACCAAACTGTAACAGAAGCCCGTCGGGAGTCGCCACTGTACAAATCGGAGGCCAGAGGCCCCAAACTAGCATAAGACATTCGCAGGGAGGTCAGTCGTGGGGAGGGGAACATCACACAGCATTTCTGAGGATGGGGAGGAGGCAGGAGGTGGCGGTGACTCACACACAGGGCTGTGTATCTTCTGGAATGTGGCCTCCTCTGCAGGCAGTCCCTCCCCCTTTCTTCATTTGATGGTAGGGCCTGGGGAGGTTTGCAAATGACCAAGTAGGAGAGAGGCCTTGTGGATCCAAATCACTCACGGGCCAGCATTGTAGGCAGACACGGCCCGGGTGCTCATGGGTCACACCCATGTAACTCGGCATTGGTCCTCTTGGACGGTGGCTCAGGGAGCAAGTTCAATGGGTGACAGCAGCTCCTTGGAGTCTAGGGTCCGTGCACAACTTCCCAAAGGCATGCGAGGAAAGAGGTTTTTACCAACGAGACTTTGCCAACCCCAAAGGGTAAAAGTCATTCTCGTTTCTAGCTAGGTTCCAAATTAAGGGACAAGAAAGAAAATGAAAAAAGGCAGCAACTCAAAAATTACTTGGAATATTGTGGCACTTCACCAATCCCTTTTGTTTATAATATATGGCAGAGCAAAACGGACCCCTGTCGATATAAACTTTCGTTATAGATAACCTTATAACTGTACACTCTCGGGATACAGAAAGAATCCTTCCTATCATACACGTTTCATCTTTAAAAATAATCTAACATAGTCATATATCTGGCTAGTAACAAACTATTAACATCTTCTGAGAATACAGAGGAAACTTTGGGATTAATAGTAAATCCTCTGGCGTGCGCCCTCCCCGCCCCCCATCAGCATCATCTATGAGCACATTTCTGCAAAAGCATCCCAGAATCATTGTTAAAGGAAAGGAATAGGTTCTAGTTTTCACCAAATGGATTTTTAGCAAGAAGTGATGGAACTTTTTTCTACCTTGGCAAAACTGAAGCACAAACATAACATTTCACTGGTTCGGGCCCATGCAAATGCATGTTTTGTTATGTGGGGGTGTTTTATTCTTACCCCAAAATCACGATTAGCATGCACATTGTTTTCAACTATCGAGTTAGAGATAATTATTGGCAGTGCACCTCTTTTGTGTAACCATGATCACTAAGGCAAGGTTATTATTTTACCTTGTATAGAATATCAGTAATAACTTGTCAGATGCATATGTTTATACAGTACAGACTGGCAACTTACTGTTTAAAAAAAAAAACAAACTCAAAACACAGATCCCTAAACACAATTCAATTGAAAATGAACTGTTAAGCTTTTAGAAATAGATTTTAAACTACAAGGCTGCCCTGTTTTTTGTTTTGTTTTGTTATGAACATTTTAAAAAGTTCCCACCCCTAAAAATTCGCCAATTTATTTCTTCGTTATTGGTAACAAGTCTCGCAAATTCACTACCACGCTGACTCTCCCTGAACCGCAGAGACGAAGGTCCTTCGTGGGAACACAACGCTCTCTCGTCAGGGTCAGACCAGTCACGTTCTCCAGCTCTCAACCGGTAACCCAGACGACCTCAAGTCCTCAATTCATCCACTGGACGGTGGTCCCCGCCCCGGGTGTTTGACTGCCCCAGGGGTGCTTTCCGATGGGCTTGGCTTGGCTGCCCCATGTTGACCTTCAAGCTCCGGACCCCGCTGCCATCTGACCTACAGACCAGAGGCATGTCCTTTGTTTTTCAACAGGAACACACAGGAGCTGAAATTGCTTATTCGAGAGAAGCTGAGGCAGTAGAGACAGCTCCTTGGCCTAGCCAAAAACAGACGCCAGGTGAACTTGGTATGTGTTTGTGTGAAGCCAATGCAGCAGCAGGGTCTGGAAAGTCCCCGGGGACCGTTCCCTGCCCTGGACGTTTCATACGACAGAACCTTTGGAAGAGGACAAGTGGATTGACTGAATCCTGATGGCCAACGTCCTCTGTAAGTCCTGGAGCACATCCTGGCCCGTCCCTTCACCATTTTTGTCATAGAGGAGCTGCTTGAAGGCTTCATTTTCGATGAGGACCATCATGTTTTTGAGAAAGTAGCCTTCACAGTACGCTGAGAGCTCGGTGACTCCAAGAAACTGGAGAGAGACAGGAAGCAAGAGAAGGTTAGGTTTCTGGACTACCTACGTACCTAATAATGGCTAACGGCCATGAGGGTAGATTGATGACAGTGGTGGGATTCTCTGCCCTTTGCAGCACTCCCCCAGGGGACTGGGGTTCATTTCTCCGGGGCTTGGCCTTGTCACTTCCTCAGGCCAACAGCAGGTGGCAGACGTGAGAGCTGCCAAGCCCGAGCTAGCTTTAAAGGGCCAGGTTGGGACTTCCACGCTCTTGCTCAGAACCCCACCTCTGCAGAGAGAACAGGCGAGGCGAGCCTGCTGGGAGGGTGAGCAGCTCCAGGAAACTGAGAGGAGACAGTGACCAAGCCCAGCCAGGGTCACCCAAGCTGACCAGCCAGCTGACTTCAGAAGCAAGGCCCGTGGAGACCAGAAGAAACTTCCAGCTGTCCTGTCGACTCCTGCTTACTGGTTTAACCCCCGGGTTTTGCGTTTCTTTGTTGTACTCTAGCGAGCTGGCGCATGAACGGAGCTGCAGACACAGCTCTAAGCGCTTTGAGTGTTAGCCCATTCGACTCTCACAGCAGTCCTGGGTGGACACGGACTACGTACGCCCTGGATTTGGGGCAGTGGTTTCTCTACCAGGGCTGATTTAGCCATCCAGGGGACATCTGGAAAAACCTGGAGGGAGTTTGGTTGTCACGACTGGGAGGTGGCGGTGACGTGTGTACCACTGGGATCTAACAGGTGGAAGCCAGAGATGCTGCTGGGGCTGCCACCATGCGCAGGAGAGCCCCAGCAGCAGAGAATCCTGCAGCTCAAGCAGTCGGTGCAAAGGCCGAGAAAGTGATCTGGACACAGGGTTCCTTGCAGACTAAGCCAGTGGGGAAGGGATGCTGTTGACCTCAATCAGGGGCCAAGCCGAGGCTCGGCAGATGGCAGACACTTAGTACTTGTTGAATGTAGGAGCGAACAGTTAACTGACCGAGTAACAGACTCATGGCAAACATCGACTGAGAGCTTACAATGTGCCAGACACTTTGCCAGGCACTTCACCTGCAACATCTCATTTAATCTCCAACCTCCCCGGAGGCGGGTGTATTACCACCTCCAATTTATAGATGAGGAAACAGACAAGACAGTAACTGACAACAAAATCACGCAGTGCATCCAGGGCAGAATCAGGCATGGAACTCTGGTAATTCAAGTCCTAAAGGCTGTGTGGTTAACCACCAAGACACTGCCTCTAGCTCAGCACCATTACTCAGAGGGTGGGTATTTAGCCTCATGCGTGTGCCTGGCGGAGGGACTCGTGTTTGAGGCACAGAAGTACATGTGGTTATGTGGGTTGGCTGTCTTCAGACCTTTTCTACACTTTCCAAAGCTTGTAAGTCTCTCTATCACAATGAACTGGGCGCTCAGAGGTTAAGTGCTCCTTGAGATGACATCCTGCTGCTCTATTTAGATGCTGAATTATCTACATCATCTAAACGCTGAATCATCCTTCTGAACTCCCCAAGATCCTGTCCTTTAAACCAGACATGCACTTGAAGTTGTTAGATGTGGAATGGTGCAATGAAAATGAGGCAGTGCCAACAGGGTTCCAGTGGAATGAGCTGGAACACTCGGATTCAAGTGGGGGCGCCTCCACTTTCCTGAAAATGTGACCAGGGCTGGGTCACTTTGCCCTAGCTTGGGTTCATCATTTTCAAAATGAGAATGAGGACACCTGCATCCCAGACCTGTCGGGATGATTTATGGCACGATTCTGTCATTTGTCACACTTAGGAGAGGCAGGTTAGGAATGTAGCTAAGAGAGGGGCCTCTGCTTCCTTCCTTCTTCTTTTTTTTTTTCTTCAGATTTATGACTTTAGCCATTAGCTGTTGGGCGAGTACCTAATCTCTCTTTGCCTCGAACTTCCTATCCATAAAATGGGGATGATAATACCTCCCTAATAGTCTGTTGTTGAGATTAAATGAGATCACGCATGGAGCATCAGAGCAGTGGTCAGTTGTAGTCAGCACTCAATGCTAGCTGTCATTGTAAATGTAAACTATTTATAATTATCACTCTCTTTCTCACCAGCTGGTATCCAGGGACCAACGTGGACAAAGTAGGTGGCCAAGCTGGGATAAGGGGAACCGACTGTACCTACAGAACCTAGCCCAGGGGCGCCTGGGTGGCTCAGCTGGTTGAGCATCCAACTCTTGGTTTTGGCTCAGGTCATGCTCTCAGGGTTGCAGGACCGAGCCCCACATCAGGCTCTGTGCTCAGCGGGGAATTTGCTTAAAGATTCTCACCCTCTGCCCCTTCCCCCATCTCTCAAATAAATAAAAATAAATCTTAAAAAAAAAAAAAAAAGAACCTAGCCAAGCCAATTGGCCCTTAGAAGGACCAAGCCTGTAACCATGAACTCCCTGATGCCATGTGCTAATTCGCCGAGCCAATGTCAACTGTATGCGAAAAAACCACGTGCAACCTTGAGCAAGTCAGATCACTTTCCTGTGCCTCAGTTTCCCCAGCTATAAAATGGAAGGAGTGAACCAGAGGCAGCAGGTAATTCATGGTCTTTGAGAGACCCAGAAGACATGATGAGGTTTATCAGGTGAGAGGGCTTGTTATCATCCAGGGTTCGCATAGTATCCTGGGGGCTGGGAGAGACCTTAGGAATGATTTCATTTTTTTTTTTTAAGATTTTATTTATTTATTTGACAGAGAGAGATCACAAGTAGGCAGAGAGGCAGGCAGAGAGAGAGAGAGAGAGAGAGAGAGAGAGAGGGAAGCAGGCTCCCTGCTGAGCAGAGAGCCCGATGCGGGACTTGATCCCAGGACTCTGAGATCATGACCTGAGCCGAAGGCAGCAGCTTAACCCACTGAGCCACCCGGGCAACCAGGAATGATTTCATTCTTACAACAGGAACCGTGCTCTTACAGTTCCAGAGTACAAGCGTTCACTGTACACGTGGGGCAAATGAGGCTCAGCGTTGCCTATCTTTGATTCTGTGGACACAGAGAGCAACCCTCTTTACCACACCTGGCCACTCACTTTGTCTATGAATGTGCCTCACTGTAAGGTAGTAAGTGGAGAACAATAAATACTTAACATTTATATTTGGTGATATTTACTCAGTGGTGACTGTAGGTCAGACCCCTGACTACCTCCATACAGCTAATTACTGACAGAACTAGGGTGGAAACTCTCATCTCCTAGATCAGTGGTTGACAAACTACAGTCCTTTGGAAAAATCTGGCCCCCCACCTGCTTTTGTAAATAAAGTTTTATTAGAACACAACCACATCCATCATTTACATATCGCCTATGGTTGCTTTTGCATGATTCAGCAGAGTTAAGGAGGTACAACAGTGACTGTATGGCCTGTGTGAAAATATTTACCTGGCCCTCTACAGAACAAGTTTGCTGAGCCCTGTCCCTAGACTACAATTTTTCAAAGGCAGAGACTATGTCTTACTAATTTCTTACTATATTCTGATGAATACAGTTCCTGGTAAACAGCAGGTACTCAATAAACACTAATGAACAAATCCCCTGGTTTCCAAACCTGTGTTCTTTCTAGCACAGAGCACTGCTGAGCTTAGTACTCTAGCTTAGAATCAATTTGATGAACCAGCCTATTTTTCCCAGGTTGAAAGATATCCCAGAAGGGCCATCAGTAGCTCCAGGGCCCCCTTTGTTTTTGTTGTTTTAAGATTTTATTTATTTATTTGTCAGAGAGAGAGCACACAAGCAGGGGGAGCGGCAGGCAGAGGGAGAAGCATGCAGGACTCCATGCCAGGACCCTGGGATCATGACCTGAGCCAAAGGCAGACGCTTAACCGACTGAGCCACCCAAGCGGCCCCCCAGGGCCCTTTTTTCATGACTGCATAGTTTGGAACAGCTTTGCGGGGCGGGGTGGGGCGGCAGGGGAGAGAGGATTGCTAAGCCATGCATTTATGGAATGGGCTTCTCATCTGTTTGAAATTCTGCAGCTCTCTGAAACAGTTAGATGTCACAGAGAGGTAACATTGCCTAGGGCTTGTTGACATTTGGAGCATTGTTATTAGCGTGTAAATGCCTGTATTTCCTGGGGTGCTGAACCAAGAGTTGGTTTCTTTCTTTTCCATCTTTTACTAAACTAGCCTCAATTTGCTGTACAATCTGCCAGGAACAGAAGCCACAGGGCACGTGATCATTCGAGGTGCTGTAGTATCCTGAGCCCAGGAGAAGCAGCACATAGAAAAGGCAGGGGCTGGCTGGCTTTGCCCTGTCCTCCATGCAAATAGCACGAAGGGGAGCTTTTGCATTGGAAACACACCAGGATGTGGCCTGGGAGCCATGGCGGTGGCTGGTGTCTGTAAAAGGCTAAGTTCTGGCTGCCAAAGTGCATCCACAAAAGAGAGGCATTTCCCTGCCTTAGGTGTGCAGAGCCTGTAGCGCATGCAGATTCCTGGCCTGGGCTCACGCCGCAGCCAGTTGCATTATTAATGGCAAGAACTACGGAGCCTCCTGCCAAGGTGGCTGGAGTGATTAAAATGGATTGCTGTCAAGACGATAGGCCATGGCAAAGCCACTTGTGGATGCTGGGTTCACAGGGCACTTGGAGGGTCCGTGCCCATGGGAGGCGGAGAAGGAAGAGGGAGCGGGAAGGGACCACAAGATTACTAATCAGGCTCTTCTCTTGGGGAGACAGCAGCCTCCGATACTTTCCTGCAAAGTCATCAGTTTAAGATTAAAAACAAAAATGTGCTGTGTCCTGAGAAACCAGATTTTGGTAAAACCTTCACTTAATCAAAATACCTAGTGTACATGCACGTGTGTGTGTGTGTGTGTAGCAAGTAGCCTGTCGTTGTTGATTTACTGATGACCAATCAAAAGATCTTTTCTGTGTATCAACAATTATTGCACATTATTTCCAACATTTATTGGGCCAGACAGTAAAACACAAGTTTTGTGTTTTGCTTTCCTGTGCTTTGCAGGAAGACAAATCTAGATTTACACTTCTGGGTATATACCCCAAAGAACTAAAAGCAGAGACTTGAACAGATTATTTGTCCCCTGTCCATGTGCACAGCTACATTATCTACAGCAGCCAAAGGGTGGAAGTCACCTCTGTGTCCACTGATGGGTGAATGGACAGACACAGTGTGGTCTCCCCATACAAGGAAACATCATTCAGCTTTAAAAATAAATGAAATGGGGCGCCTGGGTGGCTCAGTCATTGGGCATCTGCTTTTGACTCAGGCCATGGTCCCAGGGTCCTGGGATCGAGTCCCACATTGGGCTCTCTGCTCAGCGGGGAGCCTACTTCTCCCTCTCCTGCTCCCCCTGCTTGTGTTCCCTCCCTTGCTGTGTCTCTCTCTGTCAAATAAATAAATAAAATATTAAAAAAAAAAAAGAAATTCTGACACGTGCTATAGCATGGATGAGCCTTGAAGGCACCGTGTTAATGGAAATAAGCCAGTCACAACAGGCCAAAACTCGATGATTCCACTTATGTAAGGTCCCTAGAGGAGTCAGATTCATAGAGACAGAAGGTTAAGTGGAGGTTTCCGGGGCTGAGGGGAGAGGGAAATGGGCATTAGTGTTTCGAAGGTACAGAGTTTCAGTTTGGAAAGATGAAAAGTTCTGGAGATGGAAAGTGGTGATGGCACAGTGTGAATGTGCTTAGCCCCTGAAATGTACACTTAGAAATGGTTAAAATGGTAAATTTCACGTTATGGCATCTGCCACGATAAGAAGAAAAATCTCCACAGCTGTGTGATCTTAAGCAAGTTACTTCACCTCTCTGTGCCTCAGTTCCCTTATTACTACATGGGACTAATGATAACGTTTACCTCAAAGAGCTGCAGTGAGGGTTACAAAGGAAGGTGTGACAAGGATCTTAGCACAGGGCTCGCAGGCTACAAGGGCCTGTCAAGTGTTGGTGTTAAGACAGAAAACATCTCAGGGGCACCTGGGTGGCTCACTTGGTTAGGCGGCTGCCTTCGGCTCGGGTCGTGATCCCAGGGTCCTGGGATCAAGTCCCGCATCGGGCTCCCTGCTCAGCGGGGAGTCTGCTTCTCCCTCTCCCTCTGCCTGCTGCTCTGCATACTTGTACTCTCTCTCTGTCAAATAAATAAATAAAATCTAAAAAAAAAAAAAAAAGACAGAAAACATCTCAAAGGCAGCCCAAGTTTTCAGGATGAGCAGTGAGAGCGCAATTCAAGTCAGTTGTCACTGGATGTGGGGGATGTGTCCTGAGCTCCAGCCACACAAAAGAAGGCTTGTTTTAATTCCTGATCTCAACTCATTTCATTGTTTCTTCCTAGTAAATGCTAATGTGCCTGCCCTCAGCGCAAGGGACCAAATGAAATGGTACCTGGACCAAGTATTTGAATTCTGTTGGTCCCAGTATCCCCACAGTGACATGAACTGGATGAGGGCAGTGGTCCCCCAAAATTGGAGTTAAGACGGGTCTTAGGGCTGAAGCCACAACAGCGACCCCAGGAGCTTGCTAAAAATACAGATTCCTGGGGGGCCTGGCTGGCTCTGTAGGTTAAGCTCCCGACTCTTGATTTCAGCTCAGGTCATGATCTCTTGGTCGTGAGATCGAGCCCCACATCGGGCCCCCACGCAGGCTGGAGTCTGCATCAGATTCTCTCCCCCTCTCCCCCCCCCACTCACGTGCTTTCTCACTCTAAAATAAATAAAATCTTTAAAAAATATATATACAAATTCTTGAGCCGCACTGCAGATACCACTGTGGGGTGGGGGCCTAAAGATTCAAGACTCTCCCCAGGTGATTCTGATGTTGGGTCCACCTGACCAGGAGGACCCCTTAGGGGTTCTCCAGGGCTATTCTCAATCTTGGGCATATCTGAAATCACCCGGGAAGCTCTGGAAAATAGCTATTCTCAGCCTCCACCCCCAGAGGCAGATTTAATTGGTCTTTGATAGGCCCCAGGCATAGGGATTTTAAGTGAGTACCCAGGTGATTCTCCTGTGTGGCCAGTTCTAGAACAGTAGTGCTCCCCCTTGAGCATGCACCAGAGTCACCTGGAGGGTGTGCAAAGCCACAGATGGTGGGCCTCTCTCCCCAGAGCTTCTGGTTCACGAGGTCTGGGATGGGGATCCAGAATATACATTTCTAACAAGTTCCCTGAAGAGGTTGATGGTTTCTGGACTGGAGGACAAACCTGAAGAACCACTATTCCAGAACCTTGCTACTCAAGGTGTGGTAGCTTAGACCGGCAGCAGAGGCTTTACCTGGGAGCTTGTTAGAAACACAGATGCCAGGGCCCACCCGGGCCTGCTGAGTCAGGGTCTGCAACGTGATTCGTGTTTGGGAAGCACCGTTTGAGAAACAGCTGTTTTTGAAACTTCCAAGAGTTCCTGCTTTCATTGTATTTGAGAGGGGCGTGATGAAGGGCAAGGCATTTTTTCTACATCGGGAGGAGGCCAAGGCGGGGGAAGGAATGCGGGCAGCTCAGCTTGGAGCGGGCAGGCCAGCGTCTGCTCTCTGGCCAGACTCCGCGTCTGCGAAGGAAAAGCCCGAGCCACTTCGTGCACCGCGCATGCTCAGGCAGCCGGGGCGGGATTGATTACCTTGGCGTGATTGTAAATATCCACACAGTTGTCAGTGTTAATGCTCTTTGCACAGATAATCTCACAGTGTCGCTGCAAGGCCTCCAGCTGGAAAAATTTAGCGGCAGACAAAAGCTAAAAATCATAAGAAGAGCCTGTTAGAGGTTGGGAGGTGGAAATAAAGGGAGGACGGTGGTGGGGAAAATCTCCATCTTCCACAGAGATGTCTCAAGGAAAAGGGCTGGGGGCACAGCTGTGGGTCTGTCACTTTAAAGTACAAAGGAAACCCCAGAAACTAAAGCACAGGGATAGAACTCTGTTGCGGGCGAAGATGGCAGAGGGGAGGAGGCTGAAGGGAACCAGATTTAGCATTTTTAGCAAAAATGCCTGCAGTTGCTACGTCCAGAAACGAGGGTGAACGCCCTTAGTTAGCAAGACAGACATGGATGCGGTGAACTCCCTCTGTTCACCCAGGTGTCCTACACAAATGTCACCTCAGAGAAGCCTCCCGGACCACCCCACCTCGGGTCACCTCCCTCCGTCACTGTCTGGCTTCCTTCCCTTGCCTCAGTCTTCCTCCAAGCCCTCCTCTCAACAGACATGATGTCATGCCTGGCGCCCTCAGAGAGCCCTCAAGGGCAGGGGTCTCCGTCCCTTTGCATCACTGCGGTGGCCGGGCCCCTGGGAGTTTAAAGGGACTGCCTCTGTGGGGAAAGGATGGGGGCGGGCGTGGGCAGCAGGGTGAGCTGCTTCTTGGTGACAAGCTCTTCTGCATCATTTACATGATTTACATGTGCGTTCACTATTTCAATTCTAAAATAAAAACAAATGTGACACAAGAGCCTGTGTCTTCAGAGGGTAGCTTGGTCCGCGGGTGGAGAAGTGTCAGAGCAGGAGTCCAGAGAGACGAGAGAGGAACTGGGGGTGGGTGGCGGGGGTTGGGGGGGGTTACGAAGGTAAGGATAAATGGGTCACAGAGTGAATACCCAGCCTATGGCCCTCCAGGTGCCAGGAACTGTTGTAGGCACCTTATTATAAAATCCTACAATCTTAAAAACCCAGTGAGGTAGATTTTGTTATTCCCATTTCCAGGTAAGGTAACTGAGACTTGGAGAGGTTAAGTCATGGCCAAGTCATGACACAGCTCCGGAGGAGAAGAGCCTGGATCGAAACCCGATTCTTTCCACCACTGTGTGAGGTCATCTTTTGATGGGCTGACAGTGCTGACATCTCTAATCGGCCAGGCTTCCAGGACTTCGGTCACCTGAAAAGAATCCTGGTTCCTTTGCTTGGGATTATTGGAGTGACTTTGGCTTCTGATTCAAAGCTCCCTACAAGGGCTCCACTTTGAGGAAGGAGCAGGGGCCCTTGGCCTTGGGGAGAAGGGAGCAGAAACAGGCCCCTGGACTCAGAAGGGGAGGACAGACTTGACGGAGAGGTAGACAGCAGATGGAGTGGGGGAGCCAAGGAGCCTCGGGAAGGAGGGACGGTCCCCGGGAGCCCTTATAATGGGCTCCTGGCAACCACATCAAGGGACACAGCATGATTTATGTTTCCTGGTGACAGAAGTCACCAAGATAGCTCCTGATGGTGATATTTGCACCCCCGCTGAGCCTAGAGCTAGCCGCAGCCTCCTCAGTAAGCCCCCTCTACCCGCCCCAAAGCCAATTAAAATTGAATTTTGCAGACTTGCTACCTAGCACCCCAGCTCTCCAGGAAGGGGCTCTGCCGAGAAGCCCTTAGAAGGTCCAAGGAGGCAGGCAGGACCCCAAAGCCTCTAGCCAAGAGAAAACCCAACACAGGTGCCCCCAGACACTGCCAACACATGCCGGAGACCTGGGTTGACAGGGATGCCTTACCTCCATTATCTCGTTGTTTTTAATGAGCAGTGACTCTGGGCCACCGTAGTAGAGATACTGCATGACCAGCTGGAAGAAAGGACACAGAGAGCAAAGCATCAGTCTGAGGGCAGCACAGACACAGTCCTCTTACAGCCGGGCAGTCTGTGTGTCCCTCTAGAACATCCACTCCTGCCGGATCGCTGCCTCGTAGAAGTTCCCCTTAGGACACTTCTTCCTCATTGGACAGTTTTCCTTATCGCCCGCTGCCATTTGTCTCCCCATGGTTCTGCTGGGTTCCAAGCGCACCCCAGCTCTGCTCTCCATCATAGACGGCAATCATAGCTTTCCCCGTCCACGTCCCACCCCATTCGGCTGCCTCCAGGACACTCGACTTAAACAGCCTGCACCAGCGGCCATTCCCCCTCTGGGAGCATGGCCCACAGTGACTGGAAGATTCTCCTTAAATCCCAGAGAGGGACTCTGGGTTACCACGGGACCACCTGCTCCTTTTTACAGCTCAACAAGATGTGGGGTGAAGCCGTCAAGGGTCGGGGGTTTCATCGTCTTGTTGATGTGAACAGTCCTAGCCAGGCTGCTCAGACCGTCCACGTGACTCAGGAGGCCTGAATGGTGCATGCCAACCAGAGCTTTACCAGCTGGCGTCCCTTTAGAACGAGGCCCCTGGATGTGCAGAACTGGCCGTCACCACCTCCCACGAAGCTGTTCATTTTTTAGATGGTGCATAGGCTTTCCAAGTGGGCATGGTCTTCTCCACCATTGTCCTCTGCCTGCCTTATGACACATGGACTCCCTGCCTGTCCCCACGGCAGCTGTGCTGGAAGCATCTGTAGACTGGCTACATCCCATCTTTGGGCACTTATAAAATGAGGCACTGGGGCTGGGATGTCTGCTACGGTCCCTTTAGGCTCCAAAGGTCTGTGACCACCATAGGGAAGTGGTTAAGGGCAAGGACCCTGCACTCGGGCTGCCTCAGTCTCCGATCAGGCTCTGCCACTTGAATGCTGGGTGACTTGAATTAGGTTAGGCCTCTCTGTGCCTCAGTTTTATCATCTGTAAAGTGGGGCTAACATTACCTAGCTCATGCGATGAGGATTACACGACATGGAACAGCTCTAGCAAAGGCCTGGCATGTGGCAAGAACTCAGTAAATGTTAGCTCTTTGATTTCCTGAGGTGAAAACACCTTTTTCCTGTAGTGCCTCTGCCACCTACTGCCATGTTTTCACTCAGGCCATTTGAGGCCCCGGGCAACTGATTTCAATCTACCTTTTGCATGCATGTTTACAAGTAATAGTTTTCTTAAAAAACATGTTTACAGACTTACTGAGATATATCTCACATAATGCAAACTGTTTCTGTTTAAAGTGTCCAGGTCGGTGGTTTCAGTGGATGCACAATGTTGTGCAGCTGTCCCCACTGTCTAGTTTTAGAACATTTCCAACACCCCTAGAAGAAACCCTGTGCCCATTACTAACTGTTCCCATTCCCTCCTGGGCCGGTCCTGACAACCATGAGGGAAGTGCCCAGTCCAGACATTTCGTCTGAATGGAATCCTATGACATGTGCTCTTTGGTCTGGCTGCTGTTGCTTTGCGTCCTATTTTCAAGGTTCACTCTTGTTGTCACAGATTTCTCCTTCATTCCTTTTTATGACTGAACAATGTACTACATTTTGTGTATCCCTTCATTAGCCCAGGGGCATCTGGATAGTTCCCACATTTTCGCTGTTATTAATCCGGCTGCTAAGGATTAGTTTACTTTTTCAGATCTCATCTGCTACTCTGACCTTCTCTCTCCTCCTCATCTTGACGACATCTGCCTCTTATACTCTGACCACTCCCAACCACTTGCCTTTAACTGAACCTATCATCGTGTTCTGTCCCAAGATTTGGCCCAAGCTGTTCTCTCTGCTTGGATGCCCTTCCCTTCTTCTTCACCTGTTGAACTTAGCCCCCTCTTGTGGGATCTAGCCCAGCGGTCGCATCGATGAAGGCTTCTCAGATCTCCCAGCTACGACCCCAGGTTGGGCAGCACCTCACCCACGAATGCGGTGTGACTTCTCCCTGGAGCTTGAAGGCCCAGGTGTGGGCCATCCGTTTCTGCGTTCCTGTGCCTAACACGGGGCCTGGGCCCAGGAAGCGCGCTTGAAACAGAAACACAAGCCCTCTGTTTCCCTTTCGTGCTTGAGTCTCCACGTGCTGACTTTGGGCTTCTGCCACTACCCGCCTGTCGCAGAGATGGCGGAGTGCTGATGGTGGTGGCGGAGACTTGGTGAAAGGATCACACAGCCTCTTGGCCCCTCCGCTCCCCCATGCTGATGGGTCCCGGGGATCTACAATACCACATCAGCGGATGGCGGGATCCTGCTCTTAGGCAGGTAACAGATTTCCCTAGCTCCTCTCTTTTCTAAGGGCCAAACCAATAACCACCACCACCACCAGAGCCATAAGAGGAACTTCCCCGAACACAGGCCCTGCTCCATTGTTCCATCTCATTTATTCGGGCTGGGCTGCGGGCTGAAAAATGCTGCTCCTTTAGCGGATGGAGATCCTGGGGCTAATGGGATTTAAATCAGGCCGCCCCTCTCCGCCTTCAGACTCTGGCAACACAGGCCTTTTTCGCAAGGGGGCAAAACGAACCCTTAGGAGGCCAAAGGGCCTGTTTATGGAGTTGTTTTTCTTGGCAGCTGAAACCTGCACGAAGCCGGGAGTTAATCGCATCCTGGGCCTCCGGAGGCCCCCGCTTGCAGGTGCAGCTGCATCCGGCGCTCGCCTGTGCGCGATGCTAAACTGTCTGGCGGGGAGGAAACTCCAGGCAGTCTCATTTGCTAAAATTCTTCTGTCAGCATGGAAGGGAAGTGAACAGGCCCCTGGGAGCCTCCTTCTGGGTCGGATTCAGCCCTCTTCGGCCTATTTCAAGCCACAAATGAGGCTTTTCTTTTATGGGGACGGGGCAAGCACACAGAGAATTCCCCGGGGGCCCGCTAAACCGTCCCTCCTCCTTACCGTCACCCGAGGCTAATGTGGCCAGGAAACCTTCCCCAGTCAAAAGCAATTACAGGCCTCGGAGTCCTCTGGGGCGTGCTTTCCCGTGCAGGTCTCTCATTCAATGGGTCTGCACGGCAAACATGAACTAGATCCTACTCCACGGTTCCTATGACAGGAACCTCCCCAATTAGTTCCAGGCTTTATGGCATAAGTGCCCCCTTCACGAACACTCGGGAGAGGCGGGAGGTGTGCGTTTTCCAGCACTTACTTCATGCTCAGACTCTCATGGGCCTATGATTCTTTTGTCAGGGCTGGCTGACTTTAGCATCCTGATGATGCCTGAACCCAGCCCAGGTTCCGATGGACAGCCTGGGCACGGGGAATTTTTAAAGCGCCCCACATGACTCCAATGTCCAGCAGAGGCCGAGAAGCACCAGCTTGGAGCCCGACACATAGCCAGCATTCAAGAAATGGGGGCTGTTTTTACCACTGTCCCCCTTTACAAAGGGGATTCCAGGACCAAACCCCTAGGCTTCGGCACCAGATGGACTGGGCTCCTATCCTGGCTCTGTCCCTAAGTAGCACTAAGACTTGGGGCACAGGATTTAAGTTTTCTGAGCCTCAGTTTCTTCGTCTCTAAAACCGGCAAGAAAAATCCAGATAACCACAGGCAAGCAGAGGTCAGTGTCTCATTCATAGTTGAAGCCCCACAAAGGTTTCTTCACGGTCCTTCCTCTGTGAATCCTAAAGTAAAGCAGCAGTTCTTCTGGATAATTTCAAACTCCACAGCCACCACTGTTCCAGAAAGGACTGTGGCCATTTGGCTGTCAGCAGGAAGTGTGGTGAGACGCTGGGGTGAGAGGCTGGGTGTGGGGATGTGCCAGTGCCCTAGTCCTATGCTGGGGCTCCAGCCTCCTCGCCATCCCCCACCCCACCCCAGTGGAATGGCTCACCCAGATTAGCCTTATCCTTGGAAACCTCACTCGCCCTTTCTCCCTCGCTCAGTCCCAAGTAACCTATTCTACCAGGTCTTGTGCTGAGTAGGAAGGTGATTTACGAGTTACAGCTCAGAAAAACAACAACCCACTTAAATGTTGCCAAGTTGAATGCTTCCTCGTGTTGTCCTACTTGCTAATCTCTGCAAGAACCCATGACCTAGAGGTGATAATGATTAAATTGTTAAAAATGGAGGAAATGAGCCTCAAAGAGTGCCTTACCCATAGTTACTTGGGAAGGATTCTTTCTTTTGAAGTTTCAGCATAATCAAAGAAATGAATCTCTAATGGTGGAGATGCAGGCACTGCAACAGGCTTTAGGGGCTAGTGTGAGGGTATGGTGGCTTCCTGGCAGCTCTCTGAACAGCAGGATCTGGGGGACCAGGGTCAAGGGTAGAGGGAAGAACCACCATCTGGCCTGCCTTCTCCTGACTTGGCTCATACTCTGTGGTCCCAGGGAGTATTTTCAGTTTCCAATATACCTTAGGACCTGGATGAACAGACTGATAATCACTTTCTCTCAAACACACCCCATGACTTCCCACTACTGGGCCTTTGTTTATGCTGTTCCACCCCCTGCAGTACCCCCTTTCTCCCTTCCACCAGATGAGGAAAGGAGCCTCGGAAGGGCTGGTGAAATGCCCAAGGCCCCATGATAGATACTGATCTTAAATAGGAAAATGCTGCATTTCAGTCCCAGACTGCAGCTCTGTCCCCCCATGTCCAGATCAGTAGCCTTGCCCCGCTGTCCTGGCCATGGCCAGCCCTGTCCCCTGCCCCTCCCACCTGCCATCATCTCTGAGCCGTCTCAACAACCCTCTTGGACCATGAGTCCCCTGCGGACCTGCCCGAGCCTCAGCCACCCGTGTGCTTTTCCCAGGGCTGCGCTTCCTGAGTTGAACTGCAGGAAACCAGGTCCTGCCCTGAGTCCCGCAGATTGCAGATTCCGGCCCTGGCTCCCCAACGTGGACGGCGCATAACTCTGGCTGCTGGGGGGACAGCACTGAGGGAGTGCAGTCTTTAAAAGTCGGCTGGCTCCTCACTGCACAAAGCTGACCACAGCTCTGGGACTTCATCCCTGCTGTTCTCTGCCTAGAATCTTCTAACCCCCTTTTTTTAAGCCTCAAGGCTTCCTATGGTTCCCCAAATTCTCCTCAGCCCTCACTCTTCCAGCTAACGCCTCACCAGGAGGCCCTCCCTGATTTCTCCGGTCTGAATTGTCAGAGCAGGTTGGCTCTGCTTCCTCTCTCTCGCCCATCCCCACGTTGTACTGTAAGAAATTAATTACTGAGTTACCACCCCCAGACTGTGAGGCCCCAGGGGAGACAGATCCTTTACCCTGTGTCCCCAGGTCCCAGCAGAGTGCTAGGCATACAGTAGGTGCTCAATAAATACTGTAGGGATAAAACGATGGTAAACTGGAGGCGGTGTGAGAAGGGGCCCAGAGTCAGGGGATTGATGACTCTGCAGGGGCCAGTCCATAGCGAGAGGCCTGCAGGGAAGCCCTGTGCCCCGCGCCCACCACACGACGTTCCAGGCCACGGCAGGGGCTCACCTGAAAGATGGGGTACTTCACGTAACCGATCTCTATGCAGGTGCTGTCATTTGTTGGCTTGCTGGACAGGAGCGCTTTGAACCTGAACAAGGACACAAGAAGGGAGATAAAAAGACCCACCAACACATCCGTGGTTTGTGAGAAACCCCACTCTCTGATAAGAGAGACATGTAAAACCCTGCATTCCCCCACTATGCACCACATCGGCGACACGGCCCACAGATGCCCTAATGCGACTGTCACCCCAGTATGATGCCATACTTGAATTCGAATTATTTTTTAGAAATTTTTTTTAAAGATTTAATTTATTTATTTGACAGAGGGAGACACAGTGAGAGAAGAAACACAAGCAGGGGTGTGGGAGAGAGGGAGAAGCAGTCTTTCCACAGAGTAGGGAGTCTAATGTGGGGCTGGATCCCAGGACCCTGGGATCATGACCTGAGCCGAAGGCAGACGTTTAATGACTGAGCCACCCAGGTGCCCCTATTAAAGTTTTTTATTTAAGTAATCTCTCTGCCCAACGCGGGGCTCTTCTGACGTGAGCCAGCCAGGTGCCCTCAAATCACTCTTTTTAACTTTAAAGTTTTAACTTCAGGGGCACCCAGCTGGCTCAGTTGGAAGAGCATGCGACTCTTGATCTCAGGGTGCTGAGTTCGAGACCCACACTGGGTGGAGAGATTCCAAAAAAAAAAAAAAATACTGGTTTGAACTGCGATTTCTCATACAGGTGATTGGAACAGAATGAACACTGTTTAAAAACCCACCTGTCCATCCTTCATGGAGTCCCTTCTGAGCACAGGCTTCACACCCCTCTGGGGCTCGCGGAGCTCCCTGCCTCCTGTGCGCTCTGCCCCCCACACCACCTTTGCCCCAGGAGGGCAGGGACTCTGCCCTCCTGATCCTGCGGCATCCCCAGAACCCATGCCAGCCTGGATCTGAGGCATCATAGGTAATTAATCATCTGTGGCCTAACGACCTCCCTACGGATGACTCTGACTGGGTTTTAGATGTGCTTCCCTGTGATCAACAAAACTGTACGCTCCGAGCGGGTACAGACCCAGGCCACGGAACATACTGGTACACATTTAGGAATAAGCTAAGCTGTATCTCTTTTCTTTCTTTCTTTCTTTTTTTTTGTTTAAAGATTTTATTCATTTACTTGACAGAGAGAGAGAGAGACAGCGAGAGAGGGAACACAAGCAGGGGGAGTGGGAGAGGGAGAAGCAGGCTTCCCACTGAGCAGAGAGCCCGATGCGGGGCTCGATCCCAGGACCCCGGGATCATGACCTGAGCCGAAGGCAGATGCTCAATGACTGAGCTACGCAGGTGCCCCTGTGACTCTTTTCTTAAACTTTTAATTTTGAAATAATGGTGTATTTGCAGAAGAGGTATAAAGACAGAACAGAGCTCCTGCAGACCTTCCGCCCAGCTTCCCCTGATGTTAGCATCCTACAGACCCGTGGCTGTCAAAACCAAGAAATGAACCTTGGGATAACATCTCTTCTGCTTTTATATGCATCGTAACCGAAAACCACGTAAGGCACACTGCATTTTTCTCATGGTGGCAAAGCAGACATCTGGGGCTTGTTTTCGGCTTTGGGGGGAGGCAGTGGGAGACCAGGGGAGCCTGGGAAGTACTGGTCACACGCATTCATCAGCAAACATTCCTGGAAGTGGGCACCCAGTATCCTCACCCCTCTGCGCACCCCGGCGGCCTCCTTATCCGGCATCTCCTTCTCCTCTGTGCACCCTCACTGATCCCAGTTCAGGTCTTTGGATAATGTGGTTCTAAATGGTCAACTCATTTCAACTCAAATTGGAAGGACGAAGGGCCGTAGCAAAATTGGCAGGGAGAGGGCTAGGCTGTTGTGAGCTCCATAGTCAGAGGAAAAAGTCCAGTTCAAGACCCGTGTATTTCGGGTGGCTCATGCCAGAGTTCTGGGATATTTGGAGAACAGGCATGAGATGTTTCAAGCCGGAACTGCGTGAGGGCACTGGGCCGGGGGAGCTAAAATCCAATCCACACTCTGCTCCAAAGCTCTGTGCCCGCTACATACTCTGTGCCCAGAAGAACAGGTGCCCTTGCCTGAGTCACACAAAGGCACTGCTGTTTATGCTAGTGGCTGCTCTGTACTTTAAAAAAAGTGGTAAAAAACACATAATAGAAAAATGACCATCAGGACGCCTGGGTGGCTCAGTGGGTTAAAGCCTCTGTCTTTGGCTCAGGTCATGATCCCAGGGTCTTGGGATCGAGCCCCTCATCAGGCTCTCTGTTCAGCGGGGAGCCTGCTTCCTCCTCTCTCTCTGCCCGCCTCTCTGCCTACTTGGGATCTCTGTCAAATAAATAAATAAAATCTTAAAAAAAAAAGAAAAATCACCATCTTAACCATTTATAGCATACAGAAATGTTAAGTATATTCACTCTGTTGTGCAACTAATCTCCAGAACCTATTGTGTACCCATTAAACAACTCCCCCTCCCCCTCCTGCCCCCAGCCCCGGGCCACCAGCATCCCACTTTCTGTCCCTGTGAAGCGGACTACTCTAGGTACTACCTGTAAATGGAATCCTACAGTATTCATCTTTTCATGACTGGCTTATTTCTTTGCATAATGTCCCCAAAGTTCATCATGTTGTAGCATTTGTCAAAACTGCCTTCCTTTTTAAGGCTAAATAAAAGATGCATATCCCGGGGCGCCTGGGTCGCTCAGTGGGTTAAGCCTCTGCCTTCGGCTCAGGTCGTGATCTCAGGGTCCTGAGATCGAGCCCCGCATCGGGCTCTCTGCTCAGCAGGGAGCCTGCTTCCTCCTCTCTCTCTGCCTGACTCTCTGCCTACTTGTGATCTCTGTCTGTCAAATAAATAAATAAAATCTTTAAAAAAATGTATATCCCACACTTTGTGTATCCATTCATCTACTGTTGGACATTTGGGTGGCTTCTACCTTTTGGCCACTGTGAAGGATGTTGCTGTGAGCACGGGAGCACGAGTGCCCTCTGTTCTTGAACTCTTGGTTTGGAAAAGATCATCTTCCCATCCAGGGAAAGTACCACCAAAATTGAATTTCAGAGAATAGTGACAGCAACGGCCACATTCCTAATTTCAGCTGCTTTCGAAACTGACAGTACGTACCTGGGAGAGGCCGTGAATAACAACACTTTGTGAGCGTAAAACGGTCTTCCTTCTACCAGAAAGGTAACATCGGACATTTCTTTATTGTTCAGGAAATGAGGATCTAGAACAGGAAGTGGGGAAAGGGTAGCTTTAGTGGAAAGAAGGGTGATGTTTGCATTTCTCTTCTGGAAAGTGCCAAGAAGAGCTAACAGGGAAACCAAGGGGGATAGGATACTCATTGGCGAGACAGTGACCCAACAGGGGACAGACAGAAACAATCACGGGAACACTCAAATTACCGAAATTCAGTCTTGCATAGGAAATCATAGCTGATTTGTGATTAAAAGTAGTATTTCCTCAGAGGAGACTCACCCCCAGCCTAATGCAGGTGACTTCCAGATGTGAAAGGTATGCCCACCTTGCCTGTTAAGAATGCCGCCCCCCACCTTTGCTCCTCCTTCTAGGGCTCAGCACCCTCCCTGCCTGATGGAAAAGGGGTTTTCCAGGTGATTTGAAATCTAAGCCCTTCTCCACCAGAGTCAGAGTCACGCGAACCTGTTCCTGGCTCTCGTCTCCCACAATAACAAAGAAGGTAGAGCCGGTGCCTACTGAGCCCTTAGGACGTGCCAGGCACTGTGCAAGCTGGCAGGCACATGCGCCGATGCACTCAGTCCTGGGAGACAGGGATCCCTGTCCGTTGTGCAGCTGGGAAAGCGGGCACACAGACGTCCATGCCAGGGACAGGTGGAGGAGCCAGGATTTGAACTCGGGCATTCAAACTGGAGCGCCTGCCTTGTTCAGCACTAGGATTCCTCCTGCCCTCCCCACTCTGCCCCGATCCGCCTGTCATTTGAGCCACGGAGACCCACAGCTCCTGAAGGTCCCAGTCTGTCCTCACCTCGGCGGCTTCTGCTGCTTGGGAACATCCACTAACACCCCTAACCCTGACTGGCTGTGGCCCCGCTCAGGTCCTAAGTCAGTCTGGACCCAGGTTCAAGGGCAAGGTGGGTCTAACCGCTGGTGGGGCTTCCTCTTAGGTCACCCACCCTGAGCCCACCTGGGCTGCGCTGCCCCACGGAGGACCTTTAGAGAACTCTAAATGGAAGATGACTTTTCTGGGGGTTTCTGCATCCAAGTTCTGAGTCTGAGGATATGCTGCGTTCTCAGCTCATGGGAAGAAGATTCCTTCTGCAAAATGTGCCAGGCTCTGGTCCCATGAATGGCACCACCATCTACCCACTGCCTTAGCCAGGGACTCGAAGGCAACAGGACACCTTCTTCTCCTGGGCTTAGCCAGACCCAGTCTATCACAAACACTGGCTTCTCTTTCTCCTAAGTGTTTCTCGACTCCCCCATTTCTCTCCACCTCCAGTGCCGCAGTTCCCCCAGGGCCACATGGTCTCTTGTCTGGGGACCGGCGGGAGCCTCTGTTGGTCCCGGCCTCCGCTCTTGGCCCCTCAACCCGATGGTCCACCTCACCACAGGCATCCTTCCTAAAGGCAGATTTTCTCACACCCCTCCTCTGCTCTAAACCTTTCGATAGCTCCCCAGAGCTCCCAGGAGAAAGTCCCAACTTCCCAACGAGGCTCCTGGTGATGGGGGTCCCGTTGCCTTCTCTGGCCTCTCCCCAGTCACATCCCCGTCAACCAGCACGCGTGCTGAGCCACACCAGTGCTAAACGCTCTCCCCTCTGGCCCTTCCCCTGCTGGTCCTTCTACTCAGAACACTCTTCCATCCCCCTCCAAACCCCGTTCACCCCATGTGGTCTTTAAGCTTCAGTGCAGACACCTTCCATTGGTAAGCCCTGCCTGATTCCCCCACCCTCCTCAGACGGACCAAGCATGCCCCACCTGTGCTCTCACAGCGCCTGTATGCCCCCCAGGGTGGGTTCTGAAGCCAGAAATCTCAGCTGTGTGACCTTGGGCAAGTTCTTTAACCTTTTTGAGCCTCTGTCTCCCCTTCTGTTTAGTGGGAATGGTAATACCCATTGTACATCTACATCCGAGTTTC
This sequence comes from Martes martes, assembly GCF_963455335.1. NCBI lineage: Eukaryota > Metazoa > Chordata > Mammalia > Carnivora > Mustelidae > Martes > Martes martes. Next base: position 14,852,400 of record NC_137895.1, read on the forward strand.
AGTGAGCATTACATAAACTTCTGCAAAGCACATAGCAACATGGCGGACACACAGTACTCATGATCCTTGTTCCACAGTCTTGTTCTGGGAGCCTGTGGAGGACATCAGGCCTCTTCTTAGTCGGAGGACCTGCTTGTTGCTGGGCACTTCTCCAGGGCTTAAATCGCTATCCTGAAATGAAACTCTGGGTTTAGGCTGGGGGTTTAGACCGATCCCCTGCATTCCTGGGGGCCATGATGCCAGTCATTGGGCTCCCCCGACAGTAGTACCTTGGACCCCTGGCCTGGCCCCACTTTGCCCAGACCTTGCTGTAACTTGGATCCAGAATTTGCATTCCTGGCTGACCCTCCTCATCCAGCCTTTGAAGGTGAGGTGGCCCCTCAGCCCCCATGTGGCCCCAAAAGGTGGCCCCCCATTCATATTTCTGTCACTACACATAGCTACCTCACTTCTTCCCATTAAAAAAACTTTAAACTTAGAATGTATCAAAAAAGCATAAAACAGTCAAAATCACTTGTAATCCCACTATCATTAGGTATTTTATTAAAAAACTCACACACTTCTGAACAACCCAGATGAAGAGAAAAGAGGCCACTAAATTCACTTCTCCACTTGCTTTAAACACTAAAAGTTTGGAGTGACGTTCTCCTTCTTCTGAGCAACCACTTCCTCTCACTCCTACTGCCCACCTCCAACCAGCCACCACTCATGTTTCCCAAATTACTCATGTCTCCTACCTGTGGCTCTTTTAACCATTCTCTCCCAGAATTCACTGGGAGGGCAAGAGGACAACGCAGTCACAGAAAAATCAGGCATCAGTGGGCTACAGTCCCCACCACTCCCTACTGTCTTACAGGGAACCCATTTCATTCACTTATATGGCCTCCTGGTTTTTCAGAAATTCCAGTCTGGGACCCTAGTCACGGATCACACCTATCTCGCCTTTAAAGCAGGCCCCTAAAGAGCCACTGTTCGGCGACTTTCAGTTATCCTAGCTGGAAATGCTCTACTGAAGAGGGAAACCCTATGTTTTCCATCATGCACTTACTCATAATTTTATTCTGCCCTTTTTCTCCTACATGGTGAGCTTTGAGCCTCTCAGGCCTGCCTGTCTTCTCTCAGTGCTAACCCCTGAAATTCTAGTGCTTGGCTTGAAAACGAGCCCTTTTAATTGCAGGTGAAGGAAAGCTCTGCAAATTCAGGAGGAAAAAAATGTTCCCTCCTCGCCTATAACTACAGGAAAGCAGATTTTATGCTGTGTCATTGAACGGCCCTTGCAAATGCTGGCTCTAACGAGGGTATCTTGTAAAGGCACCGAGATGCCAGACAGGATTGCTACGGCCTGGGAGCGAAACGAAATGTCAGTCTCTAAAGTCTGTTAATACGATTGGTCTTTGCAATGCGTTGCCCTGATAACATCTTAACACCTGCTTTCTATAAGGCAGAAATATTCGTGGTTTTGGTACATTGTACCCAATGGGCATAAAGGAAAACAGACAAGATTTGACTTGGTTACTAACTTTTTTGTTTTAGCAAAAAGTGGTGTCATTTACATTAGCAAGTTCTTCAGGACTTTTCACTAATTTTAACGAGTGCACCTGTTCCAAACGTAATGGTTTTGTTGAAGAATCGCATTTTCAGATGCTCCCATCTCTCAAATGCTTCCCAGTCTTTACAGGAAAAGTTCACAGGAAGTAGGAAAGTCCCCAACCTTCATTGGAAAAGGCAATCTTTATCTTTCATATTTTATCATTTCCCAGGCAGCAAGGAGAAAGGCCCTTGCAGCAGAAGCCTCGTGTATCAGGCTTCAAGGCAGCCAAGCATTGCTTTGTATTTTCTCAGACCGATCAGCCAGCTTACGGCAGCCCCAGGATCCTCTGAATGAAATCAGTGCCCCATGAAAGGGTTCTTCTAGAAAATTCCAGAAGCTGGGACTGCTAGGCTGGGGCCAGCCCCGTGCCATGTCCAAGCAGAACAAACAGGGATTATTGCTACTCGGATGGGATCTCAGAGTGATCAGTCTCCTCAGCTCGAGTACATTCCATATATGCGTGTGTGTGTGTGTGTGTGCGCGCGTGTGTGTGTGTGTGTGTGTGTATGGGAGCACTTGTTTCCTCTCCTCCTCGGTTCGTGCAGAGGGACTCCATTAGAGGAACACTGCCGGTCTGTCACTGTCCCCTGGTATTGGCCAGTCTCCTTGTCCACATTTCCAAGGTGTCGTCTCCAGCTATCCTGTGATAACTGGTACCACGATCTCTACCTGCCTGACTCCTGTATCCATCCTCCATGCCCTCCAGCACCGCCTAAGATTCTCTGGGGGCCTCTGCTACCTCTGCGTCCTCCAACCACAACGCCACTCACCCAGGCGCGAGGTCTGTTTGCGCTTGATCTCCGTGAGCTTGGGGATGGGGTAGGGCCCGTAGCAGTGGGTGAAGATGACGCACAGCTGCTGGCTGATGACCTCGTTCTGCAGAAAAGAAAGAAAAGTTCACGCTGCTGGGCCTTGCACGGCCTCATCCAAGCTGTCAGCAGGAATGCCTGCCCCCCAGGCGAGAGGGGCCCGAAACTTCTGGCAGGTTCCAAGACACCCCCCCTCCCCTTCAGCCCCTCCACCAGGCCTCACACACCCAGTGTGCTCAGCAGGCCCTGCATTTGCTTGCTGTGTTGGTCTGTTGTCTGTTTCTGGTCTGTTCACTGGCGAGAGCTTCATTTATAATTAAATCCTTCTCCCTCGCTCCAGTCAGTTACCACCCATCGGAAAGCAAGTTTCACAGCTCACAGAGTGGAAAATAAGTTTTTACCCCAAACACACCTTGATCAATACTCCGTAATGCTGGAAGCAGCGAATTATCCTGAAAGCAGCCGTAGGAAGCCCTTGTGATCCCGAGACTGCTCTCCGATACCCAGACACAAATGCTCCTGATTCAGCTTTCTTAGGAATGTGATTTTGGTGCTGAGGCATATCCGGATCCAGGAATGCTCAGCTGAATCACTTGTTCCAAATAAAGGGGGGAAACAAGTTCTGTGATACGGAGCGACAGCTGCCTCTGATCACCCAGGGACAAAGGAGCCTGTTTCTGATTGCCCGTGTCCTTCGTGTTTTCGCCTCTCCCCCCTGGGCCCCGCTGCTGATCATTAATCTGCCTTCATCTGCAGGTGCGTGGGAGGGAAGCCACGAATCACGGCATCTGATGCTTTTTACTGGGTGAAGGGGGTTGAAACCAGGGGCTGAAAATGGGGGTGAGGTAGAAAGTCACTTACGATATATTAAGGAAAGTAGGTTACAACACAGTGTGTACCATGTATTTTTGGAAATAAAACCCTCTACACATATATACTCGGATTGACAGGTACAGAAAACATCTGGAAGAGTAGGGTTGCCCCCTTTGGGTGGGCTCACGATGTTTTCTCTTTTCAGTTTTATCTGCATTTTCTACGACCGTGCACAATAAATATTATTTTTGTTTTTTTTTTTTTAAAAGATGGGTTTGGGGCAACTGATGACGTCCGTGGTTTGAGATATTCTTGAATCTGTTTCATCGTGCTCCCGAAGCAGAAGGATACAGCTCGACACATGAAAAGAGAATCGACCGTTTGATTAAAAACACCACGATGCCTGGGGCGTGATCCACACAGGTGCCTACAGGGATGCAATCAATATTGGACAAAGGAATTCTGCTTTCAAAGATGATGTCTTAGGACCAAAAGGTGTTAAACGCTTCTCTCAACATCCACAAAGCGATCGCCTGTCTCATGGCTTCCTGTGGTGTTTCTCAAAGTGTGGTCCCTGGACCAGCAGCGTCAGCATCGCCTGGAGTCATTGGAAATGCAGATTCTCAGGTCCCATTCCAGACCTTCTGACTCAGAAACACTGGGGGCGGGGCCCAGCAATCTTGATTTGAACAAGTGTCCTGGTGATTCTCGGCCTCTCTTGGGTTTGACCTGAGCTACAGCTGTACATTTGTTTCCCCTGGTCTAAAGCCTATGCCTCAAGATGGGTTCCAGAGACCACCAGCAGCGAAGAGGCCTGGGAGCCTGTCAGAAAGGTAGATGAGCACCCCAGGCCCACTGAGTCAGGACCCATGATACTGAGCTCTGCCCATAATTCCCAGGCACACTAAGGTTTGAGAACTGCCGTGCGCTGGGCACAGCTGTGGCCCCCTGGAGACTGTAGTCCCTGAATCCCTGGCACTGAGAATACGGTGAGATAGCTCGCCTGCAAATATGTTCCATTACAGGGCAAAAGGGGCTCCGTGAGGGTAATTAAGGTTACCGACTAAGGTTTAAATTGACGTTAAAGTAAGTATATTATTCTGGATTATCTGGACAGGCCTACTGCAATCACAAGGAGCCCTTAAAATTAGAGGCAGAAGAGGATTCAGAAGGGATGGGGGAGAAGAGGAAGTCAAGGGATTTGAAACCTGAGAAGGACGTGATGTGCTGTCACTGGTTTCCAGATGGAGGGGACCCATGGCAAGCTTGAAGTAGGGGAGTGCTGGCAACAACTCTGCGAGAGAAATGGGACCCCCAGTGGCAGGTAGGAAGGAAGTGGGGCCTTAGTCCTATAACCACCAGGAACTCAATTCTACCCAAACCTAAATGAGCCTGCAGGTGCATTCTTCCCTGAAGCTTCTGGAAAGAACACACCTGCGGACACCTTGATTTCAGGTCTCTGTGAGACCCTAAGCAGGAAGGGCAGTGAGATACAGTGTCTGGTTTCCGTGGAAACCACAGAAAAATAAGCAAGTGTCTAACCACCTCGGGTGACGGAAGGAAGGAAGATGTACTTCCTGGACTCGGTGGCCTGTGGCAGAAGCCTGAGCAGCTGGTGTTCTTCTTTGGTGGCTCATCGATTGACTGATTGATGGGTGGTGGTGGTGGTCTAACTTTAGGGTGTGCTGTGTCATCCGAGAAAGTAAAGGTAAGGGCTGGCCATGTCTGGTCCAAGGGGACAAGCCTCAAATAGGGACAAGTTACCTGGGAGGAGCATCCGTGCCCACTCCTAGGGGAGGGCTGCACACAGGGACTCAATTCCAAGGAGAACAGGTGGGAAAAGGGGAAAGAGTGAAGTCTGCAGGTGAGAAACTTGACAGGTGCCAACCTCAGCCGGGTGATCCAGGTGATCCAGGTCGATGCTGGCAGTGAACACTCAGGTTGAGCGTGTGTGCCCCTGATGGGGTGGGAATGGCACTTGATCTCTGTAGTCCTCTGCTCTAAACCCACAACCCCAGTCTAACAGCAAGAAAAACATCCCCTCTTCCAGGAGAGGGCATCCTTTATGGTATATTTGACTAGGACTCCTCAAAATTTGTCAAGGTCACCAAAAAACAAGTCTGAGAAGTGATCTTGGCCAAGAGGAGTAATGTGGTGTTCTGGATGGGATCCTGGAGCAGAAGAAGACGTTAGACAAACACTAAGGAAATAGGAATAAAGTATGGAATAATGTCTCAGTGTTGGCTCATTCATTAAAACAAATGTACCACGCCACTGTAAGATGTTAATAATAAGGGAATGTGGGTGAGGGGTTGTGTGGGGAACCCTGTGCTGTCTTTTCAATTTTTCTGTAAAGCTAAAGCCATTCTAAAAAAAGAAGTCTATTATTGGCCAAAAAAACCCTACCCCCTGAGGAAACAGGATGATTATGATGAAAGTATTCGAAGTTCAGGAGAAAGGGAAAGAGGAAGAGTCAAGGGTCAAAGTGGATACTGACCATTCCCTGGGCTTTATTCACGTAACCCCTAAAGTTCTCATGAATGTGAACATCACGCCATGTACTAAGCAATGTAGCCATTCACACGGTAATTCTTTCTTCGACTATTTACTGGACATCTGCTAAGCGCTGGACACCACGTGAAGGTTGATGGTGATGCGCCCAAGGTCAGGACCCAAAATGCTGCCTTTCTCAAGGCTTTCAGGCCACCTCTCTTACAGACACCAGCCCCCCCCCCCCGAGAAAACTCCCCACTCTATCCTTGACTTCCTCTGGGTTTGTTGAGGTGTCTGCTCTGTGCCCTTTCCTGTACATTTCCTCCAGGTAGAGGGGTTGTTGGTCTCATTCCCTCTAGTTCCCCGGCACCTAAATGAATCACAACCCCAGGAGGGCTCCTCCAAGCAAGAACGGGTGCTGTAATTAGTATCAGTTAATAGCTCCAGTGGGAAGAGACCCGCTGGGTTAGATGGCCAGTATCTGTTGGGTTTGGTTAACTCTGGCCTCCCACTGGAAGGCAGCAGAATGGAGGCGTGGGTAGGTGGGGTAGGTGTGCTGGGAAGATACTTATACTCTCCTCTGAGTTGTACATTTAAGAGAAGAAATTTTAGGTGAAGGCGTGGGCTGGATGGGTGGGCGTCTGGCTGAGCTGAGTACATGGCACCTGGTTAGGAGTAGTTACTGGTATGCTGCTGGGTACCAGCCATTCAGGTCTCTCATGGAAAATGCTGGGTGTGCACATGGTGTGAACTTGGGACTTGAGGACTCAGAACTGTGTGGCTCCATAGAATGAAAGGGGAGTGAAGCGAAGTTCTTAATGCCACGGTTGGAAGGCAATGCCTGAGAGGGGCACCTGTGAATTTGGGGATGACATCTTTCCTCTCTTCCTCAGACCCTCACTTCTCTCCTAAGAAGACACCAAAACATTTTCTTTTCTTCAGAAAGGAATGCTGGGATTGATCCCCAACGACCTTTTTAGGGAAATTAGGCAGGGGATCTATACAGTGGTGAAAACATGGGGCAGTGAGGCCAGATGGGGCTGGTCCCAATCCTGGCTCCTCGTTCACTAGCTCTGTGACCTTAGGAAAGTTACTCAGCTTTTCCTGGTCTTGGCGTCCTCTTCCAAAGTGGATTAAAAATATCTGCTTGCTGAGGTTGGTAGGAGAACTAAAAAGGATACAGATCACAGCGTACCATTAGACTGAACCAAAGGAAAGTGCCGAGATTTGACCATTTTTGTAACCCCTCCAACGAACAGCAATTTCCTACAATTCAAACCAATCTCTCTTTTTCTGGATTCTAAAATGTCATACAATTAATGGCAGCTTTTAAGAAGAGGAAAAAAAAAAAGACCTCATGGGGCGCCTGGGTGGCTCAGTGGGTTAAAGCCTCTGCCTTCGGCTCAGGTCATGATCCCAGGGTCCTGGGATCGAGCCCCGCATCGGGCTCTCTGCTCAGCAGGGAGCCTGCTTCTCTCCCGGCCTCTCTGCCTGCTTGTGATCTCTGTCTGTCAAATAAATAAATAAAATCAAGAAAAAAAAAAAAAAAAGACCTCACTGCATTAAATACACACATCTGTTTTCAAAGACCCATTTCAAATTGTGAAATGCTAAAAGGTGAAAAAAGCCACATCTCAAAAATCAGGAGATGCTGGAAATACTGTTACTTTCAGGAGGACAATGGCAGTGAATTCTCTTCCTCAGTCCATTGTCAACAGTGGTTCGTCCCTAGACGGGCCCTCCCTTGTGGGATATGCTGGATTGACCTGTGAGCAATGGGCCTCTCTCTGCTCCAACACAGCCGGAAAAGGTACGGGAAGGGCATCAAAGAGATGCGAGGGGCACCAGAGTTCCCTGAGGTCAGCCACAGTCCCACGTCTGTCACTGGAATTGTGTACGAAATGAAATCAAACACACAATAAAGTGCTTTTAAATAGTCACCTGTGTATTTTGATATGTCCCCTTTATTCACGGCAAGTGATGCAGGCTTTCTGTTTATGGTAGTACTAACATTTCCTTTCTAAATGCATTTAACAGATGGTAAGTTGATGTTAAGGAAAATACCAGGCAAATAATAACCCATGACAGTATCTTTTAGTAATGAAAGGGAAATCAGACATTCTCAGATGAAGGAAAACTTAGAGAATTTGTCACCAGGAGAAATCCCCTAAAAGAATGGCTAAAGAAATTTCCCTAAATTGAAAGGAAGGGATAAAACAGTAAGCTTGGAACCTCAGGAAGGAAGAAAGAACATGGTAAACAAGAATATGGGTAAGCATAACAGGCCTTCTGTCTCCTCTTGAGTTTCCTAATTACATTTGATGGTTGATGCAAAAATTGTAACACTGTCTGGTGTGGCTCTAAATGTAGGTAGAGGAAATATTTAAAGACGATTATGTCATAAGTGGGGGAGGGTAAATGGGCATAAAGGGAGGCAAGGTTCTTTATTTCACTTGAACTGGTAAAAAGATGGTACCAGTAGAATGTGCTGTTACATATATATAATGGAATACTGCAAGCAACCACTAGAAAAGTGATATGAAACTATACAAAAGCTATCAAAAAATAAAATAAAATAAAATAAAATGGAATTAACATAAAATAAATAAATGGAATAAATAAAAATGAAATTTTTATTTCATTTAAAATAAAAATAAAAATGGAATAAAATAAAATAAAATGGATATTTTATTTTAAAATAAATAAAATAAATGGAATTATTTTTATAATAATTATATAAATAAATTATGGAATAAAATAAATAAAAATGGAATAAATAAAATAAAATGGAATTTTATTAATAATAAAATAAAAATGGAATTAAAAATATGTTCAAGTAGCCCACAGGAAGGCAGGGAAAAGAAAACCTAAGGCAGAGAAACCAAACAGAAAACAAAAAATAAGATGGCAGATGTAAGCCCTAAAATATCAATAAAATACAAATGGTCTAAATACACCAATTAAAAGACAGAGATTGGCAGAATGGATGAAAAGCTCAGCTATAGGCTGTTTACAAGAAATCACTTTAAATATAATGAAAAAGGCAGGTTGAAAGTAAGAGGGTAAAAAAATATTATGCAAAACTTAATCAAAGAAAAGTAGGAGTGGCCGTATTAATATCAGATAAAGTGGATTCCAGAGCAAAGAAGATGAACAGAAGCGGGGAGGAGCATTATTTAATGATAAAAGGGTTAATTCACCAAGAAGATATTGCAGTCCTAAATGTGTAGGCACCCAACAACAGAGCTTATATGTGTCTTCTATGTGATTCTGAAAGAAATGATAGGAGAAACAGACAAATCCACAATTATAGTTGGAGACTTCAACACCCCTATCTGAACTGATAGCACAGGGAGAGAATCTGTAGGCTATGAAGACTCAACATCACCATCAACCAACAGAATCTTCCTGAAGCTTACAGAACGTTCCACTTGACAATAGCAGAAAACAGTGTTTTCAAGTGTCCATGGAAGATAACACGATAGACCATATGTAGGGCCATAAAGCCAAACTCAAAAACTTAAAATGATCAAGTAATACAGAAGGTACTCTCTGACCCCAGGGGGGTCAAACTAGATATCAATAACAGATAATAAGAAAATCTCCAAACATTTGGAAACTAAACAACTCATGGCTAAATAATCCATAAGTCCAAAAAAAAAAAAAAAAAAGGAGAAGTTCCAGGGGGAAATAAAAAATAACACTGAACTGAATGAAAAATGAAAATTACACATAAAAATTTATGGTACACAGCCAGAGCAGTGTGGAGAAGGATATATATGGTATAAAATGCATATATAAGAGAAAAAGTCTCAAATCAGTAATCTAAGTTCCTACTCAAGAACCTGGAAAAAGAAAAGCAAAATAAACCCAAAGCAAGCAAATAATAAAGGTAAGAGCAACAATCGATGGAGGTTAAAACAGAAAAATAGTAGAGAAAATAATGAAACACAGAGCGAATTCTTTGAAAAGATGAATAAAATAAACGCACCTCTAGGAAGACTGACAAAGGGAAAAAAAAGAACACATATTAGCAAAATCAGGAATGAAACAGGGCTAGCACAACAGACTGTAGACATCAGAAGATAAGAAGGGGGATTACGACCAACAACTCTGCCCACATAAATCTGTCAACGCAGATGAAATGAACCAATGCCCCCCCAACAAAGTACCCCAACGCACCCAATATTAAATAGATCACCTGAACAGCTGTACAGCTATTAAAGAAATTGAATGCATAATTGAAAAAAACTCTCCCCCGAAGAAATCTTCAGGGTCAGATTGAAAAGGAAGAAATACAACTATCTTTATTTGCAGATGACATGATTATCTAAGTAGAAAATCCCAGTAGATCTAGAAAAAATTCCTAGAATAAACTAATCTAGCAAGGTTGGAGAATACAAGATAAACATAGAGTAATCTATTGTATTTCTTTGTCCGAGCAACGAACACATGGACAGAAAAATAAAAATATTTACAATTGCTCAAAAAAGGGAGAAACACGTATAGATAAATCTAACAAAACAGGACTTGTATGCTGCAAACTCCACAGTATTGATGAAAGAGATCAAAGACGATTGGGACGTCTGGGTGGCTCAGTCAGTTAAGTGGTGACTCTTGATAGCGGCTCAAGTCATGGTCTCAGGGTCGTGAGATGGAGCATTGCATTGGGTTCCCCGCTCAGCAGGGAGTCTGCTTTAGGATTCTGCCTCATCCTCTGCCCCTCTCCCTGCTCTCCCTCTCTCTCTCTCTCTCTCTCTCAAATAAATAAATAAATCTCAAAAATCAAAGACAATCTAAGTACATGAAGAAATACAATTCATACACTGAAAGATTTAATATAGTAAAGAGGTCAATTCTCCCTGCATTGACCTAGACGTTGAACACAACGCCCACCCAAATTTCAGCAGGATTTGGTTGTTGTTTTTGATACGGTAAGTTTATTTTAAAACTTATATGGAGGGGTGCCTGGCTGGCTCAGTCAACAGAACATGTAACTCTTTATTTTGGGGTCATGAATTCTAGACCCACACATCGAGGGTAGAGTTTAATTGAAAAAAAAAAAAACAAACCACAAAATTTATATGGAAAGCCAAAGAACATGGCTAACATCATTTTAAAGAAGAAGAATAAAATGGAAAGAGTAAGTATACCTAACTTCCAGATTTATTTTACATCTACACTAATAAAGATGGTATGGTTAATGGTGGAGGGACAGACACACAGATCAGCAGAGCAGAGTGGAGACCCCAGAAAGAGACCCACACGAATATGCCCAACTCGCTTTTGACAAATGTGCAAAAGTAATTCAATGAAGGAGAGACAGCCTGTCCAACAAGGGAAGCTAAGATACCATCCATAGGCAAACCAACAACAACACACAAAAACCAAAAACCTTGATGGAAGTCCCACACCTCATAAAAATGAATGCAAAATGACTCAGCAGAAAACATAAAACTGAAATTTCTAGGAAAAAATATGAGGAAATATTCATGATTTAGGGCAAGGCAAGGAGTTCTATTACTTGATGCCCAAAGTGTAATCTCCATTAAAAAAAAAACAACAACACTGATCCATTAGATTTCCTCAAAATTAAAAGCTTTCGCTCTGTGAAAGACCCTGTCAAAAGGATTAAAAAAATTTTAAAAAGCTACCAAATGGGAGAAAATAGTTGCAGACCACCTATCTGACCAAAGATCCGTCTCACTCAAAATCAACAGCTAAAAAGCAGACAACTTAATTAGAACACACGCAAAGACACAAAGAGACATTTCACGGAAGAGGACGTACAGATGGTAAATAAGCACATGAAAATATGTTCAACACCGCGAGCCATTTAGGGAAATGGAAATTAAAACCACGAGATGTCACTTGCACATCTATCAGAATGGCTAAAATAAAAAAAAGAGCAGTAATGCCAAACTGCGAGGATGTAGAGAAATGGGCTCATTCCTGCTTTGCTGGTGGGAATGTCAAATGGTACAGCCACTCTCCAAAACAGTTCAGCACTTTCTTTAAAAATGAATCACACAGGGGTGCCTGGGTGGCTCAGTGGGTTAAAGCCTCTGCCTTTGGCTCAGGTCATGATCCCAGGGTCCTGGGATTGAGCCCCACATCGGGCTCTCTGCTCAGCAGGGGGCCTGCTACCCACCCCCAGCCCCCACCACCCGCCTGCCTCTCTGCTTACTTGTGATCTCTGTCTGTCAAATAAATAAATAAAATCTTTAAAAACAAAACAAAACAAACAAGAAAACCCCAAATCACACAGCTAGCGCTATACAACCCAGCGATCACACTCCTGGATGTTTATCCCAGAGAGAGGAAGACATACATTCGGATGAAACCTTGTGCACAAATGTTTAGAACAGCTATATTTGTAACAGCTTGAAACTGGAAACAATTCAGCTGTCCTTGACCTTTGGTGGGTGAGTGGGCACGCAAACCGTGGTATGTCTGTGCTATGGGGTACTGCTCAGCAATGACAAGAAACGAACTATGAATACATCCAACAACCCAAAGAATCTTCTGAGAATTGTGTTGAGTGAGAAAATCTCATTCTAAAAAGTCCTATGCCATATGATTCCACCGAAATTACATTCTTTTTTTTTTTTTTGAAAAGATTTAATTATTTATTTGAGAGAGAGAAAGAGAGTGCATGACCAGGAGGAGCAGTGGGAGAAGGAAAGAGAATCTCAAGCAAATTCCAGGCTGAGCGTGGAGCCCGATGTGGGGCTCAGTCTCATGACGCTGAGGTTATGACCTGAGCCAACACTAAGAGTCGGATGCTTAACTGACGGCGCCACCCCAGCGCCCCCGAAATTACATCCTTGAAATAAAATTAGAGAAATGGAGACCAGATTAGATGTTGCCAGGGGGTAAGAATGGGGTGGCGGCTGAAGGGAAATGGGTTTGGCTGAGAGTACAACATGAGGGAATCCTGCGGGGGTTGGAAATTCTCTGCTTGTTGACTGTATCACATCAATATCGTGGTTGTGGTTTTTTACCATAGTCTAGTAAGATACTGCCAGTAGGGGAAACCAAGCAAAGGCTATATAGTAGTATATAAATTGCATGTGAATCTATAATCTCAAAATCAAAAGTTTAAAAAACTAAGATGTTTCAATTAAAAATTGAGCAAAAATAAAACCGTGTACAAATCACAAGAAAAAACCCCCACAGATAAGGTCTTGTCTCTAAAACCTCCAGCGGTGTTCTAGTCACCGCGCGTGGAGGGACACCATACTCTTCACCATGGAGAATGACTCCATGCAATCTGATTTTTTCCTCTGATTCTCGTTTGTCCCCCTGCCTCAGTCACCTTGCTCTTTTTCCTGTCACCTCAACACACCAAGCACGTTTCTGTTAAGAGCCTCAGCTCCCCACTTGGAATGCTTTTGCCCCCCCAGACCTCTGCACGGCTGGAGCTTTTTCCTCACTTCGGTGGTTGTTCAAACGCTACCTTCTCAGGGAGACCTTCCTTACGCCTTGGCTACATAATGCCTTGCCTGACGACCCCGCCCCCTGCAGACACTGTATCACTGTTTTTGTTTTTTTTTTCTAGCATATATCAAGCTCTCACTCTCTTTTGCTGACCCATCTCCTTGCTTACCAGGTGTCTGCCCCTCCTCTGGACAGTGCAAGCTCCAGGAGGAGAAAGAATGTGTCTGTCCCATCATCACTGTGGCATAGTCAGACGTGGTGACTGTGGAATGAATCAATGCCCTGGGGAGTTCCGTGTGGGAGAAGTGGACCAGGAACTTTCTTTAAACAGATGTATATTAAGAAATGGCTATATTGTTCTGTTCCTGGAAAATCTAGAGACGCTGAATTCCTTTGAAGGTAAAATTTAGAAGAGGGAGAAAAAAAAAATACCCAACATACACACACCTGCAACCAGATTTCAAGTAATGTACGAATGAGCACAGGGCAAAGATGGGAAGGCATATGCTTTCCTTTACAGGACAGCTGTATTTCTGTGAGTTGACCAGAAAGTGAATTTATTTCTGGGATTTCTATCTCCTTATCCACTATTTCTTATCCACCTGATGAAACCAGATACCCGTCCACACAGAACGACAGACGTGATGTGAACAGGACTCTGTTAATGTAAAGAGAAGGAACAATGCCGGCCGGTTGTGTGATGTGTGGCTACTGTCATCCTCCAACAGGACGCAGGGGAGGGCAAGCTTTGTACAGTTATCTCAACTCCTTGGATTTCTCTGCCCCCATCTTTCTCCAGTCTTCTTTTGACCGTAAGGATATCACTCACGCTCTGGGAATGCTTGGCTTCACACCATGCCATGGGAAATCAGATCACCTCTTTCCTCCTACTGCCAATGTACATAATGTGTAATACCACACTTCACCAGTAGGGGTTGCCACTGAACCCCTATAAGAGCAAACCCAGCTCTTCTGAGCGCGCCATCTTTCCCAAGTTGCCTGCTCCTGACAATCTGTTGCTCCTGCCTCATCCCTGGCTCCGTCCACCCTTGAAGATCACTATGGCTGATGGGGAGCAGGCTCTAGTCCACATCTCCTGGCAAAGGCTCCTCCCTTCTCCCTCCCCCCCCCCCCTCCTACCGCCCAGCCATCAGCTGTCCTTTAGCGGGTAGTAGCTGAGTGGGGCATAAGGGGTCTGCTAGGGTGTTGTAATGTTCTCTTTCTTGGGCTAGGTGCTAACCACACAGGTATATTTCACTAACGTGAAAACTCGTTAGGGTCTATAGTTATGATCTGAGCACTTTTCTGTATGTATGTCACACTCCAAAACTCCAACTTACTTTAACTTACTTTAAAAACCTATGGATTAGGGTTACTTAATATACAGGATGCCTCAGTAATTTCTGGAATTCCTACTATAGCCTAAAAATGGAACAAACAAAGACCAAGAAACCAAAAACAAGTTAGAACCTCTAACTCTGGGGTGCCTAGGGGGCTCAGTCGTGAAGCATCTGCCTTTGGGTCAGGTCATGATCCTGGGGTCCTGAGATCAAGCCCCACATCGGGCTCCCTGCTCAGCGGGAAGCCTGCTTCTCCCTCTCCCACGTCCCCTGCTTGTGTCCCCTCTCTCGCTGTGTCTCTCTCTGTCAAATTAAAAAAAAAAAAATCTTAAGAAAAACAAAACAAAACAAAACAAACAAACCTCTAACCCTGGGAACAGATTTAGGAATGTTTTCCACTGAAGTGGCTTCTTAGGTAATTGCTAAGGTCAAAGTGCACTTCATTCATTGATTCATTCATTCAAAGTTGGAAGGCTGAAGAGTGAGGGGCAGGGAGGGTTTGGTTTTGAATGCTTCCATCAGGTTTTGCTCTCTGGAATCGCTGTGGCTTGTAATGCAAGGGCTGGCACTCCCGCTCCCACTTTGGGTCCTGGTGGGGCTTCCATTAGGTGCAAAGCCAGCCCAGAGGGGGCCCTGAGACTCCGGACTGAGGCTAGGCTGCTGATGAGAATATCTCTTGAGAGCTGCTCTGGACCCCAGGCCAGGTGTTCTGAGGCTTGGAGAGCAGACAGGCCGTGTTGCTGCTGCTTTGCTGCTGGGCCAACCCTGCCATCCGCAGAAGGCAGCTCTCTGTGCCCCTCTCACTCTTTGGACAGCCTGTTGGCCCAGCCTGGCAAGGGGAACCCATGCTGCCCTTTAGGTTCAGAGGCCCATTCCCCCTGAGACTTCAGGGCCCTCACTGTCTTAGAGGGAACCTCAGAGTTCTAGAAAGTGCGTTCCGGAGCAAAGGGGTAAGAGGCTGGTGCTAGAGCCAGGCTGCCTGGGTTCAAGCCCAGCTCTGCCACTTAACTGTGTGACCTTGGGCAAGTGATCACCTGCTCTGTGCCTCAGTTACCCACCTGTTAAATGCAAATAAGAAATTTACCTCCTTCCAAGGTAGTTTGTGAAGATTGAGTTAATCCTTATAATATACTTACATAGTATATAGTAAATATATAATATATATATTTTTCTATAGTAAGTATACATTATTTACTATAAATAAAACATTTATATATAATCTTCTATGGTAAATATAAAATATACATTTTAGCTTAAAAAAATCCTCATTTGTGCCTTGAGACAGTTCATTATAAAAGGGTTCCAAGGTCAAATGAGTTTGGGAAACACCCGATTGCCTTTGTGAATTAGGGTATTTGAGGCTCTGCAGGAGAGAAATTGGAGTAACCCAATGTTAGCCTGAAGAAAGAGCTCACGGCCAAGAGTCTAGCCTGTTCTCAGGTCAGTTTTTGTGGCTGGTTGGTACGTGCACTGCAGTGGGGTGTTAAATATTTTGAGGGGATGGTTTCTACAGAGCTCCCTCTGGGAAATAGTGCCACATCCTCTGGTGAGGCCGTCTTTATGGCAGAGTCACTTGCAAAGCCCGCACTAAGTTGCAGGGACAGTTTGAAGGGTGCTGACTCTTGTTATCTTCACAACCACCCTAAGAGGTTAATATAATAATTATTATTATTTAATAACAATTAATAATAATTATTATTTATTATAATTAATATATTATTATAATAATACATTATTATCAGGGAGGGACACTGAGGCAGCTGGAAGTTAAGTACCTTGAGTGGGGTCACAAGGCTGGGAAGTGGGAGAGCGAGGCTTGAATCCCCGTAGCCTGGCTCCAGAGGCCTCGCTCTGAACCGCTGTGCTATACAGCCCCATGGGGCCCGCTGAGAAGCTCCAGGGTATGTGGAAACTGACAAACTCTTCAGAGTGTCTCAGGCAGACTGGCCACGCCTGGTGCTTCCGTGGCCTCGGTGGTGGGGCAGCGGTCACAGTCTCCCACTGCTCCTGGCTCTCCACCCCAGTGGGTGGCTGGGGGATGGGCCCCTCTCTGCTGTCTGTCCTCAAAGCTCTCCAGCGACACACACAGTAAACCCACAGGCCTGCTGGCTCGGACCAGACATCTATATGGTAGCGCCAAACAAGTGACCCCAAAGACATTTTTAAGAACTGATCTCATAATGGCCTAAGGGCTGGACTGATGTTTTAATGGGGTTGCAGCATTTCCCTGTTGCAGGAATTAGGAGGCCCGTGAGGAAGGGGTGACACTCATCTGATCCTCTGTACCCGAAAAGCTTTCTCCAGGGCCTGGCTTTGCAGGATTCTCTCCAGGGTCCGTATCCCGTTGACCTAAGGAGCTGTACCATTTCCCTCTTCCCATTGAATTCCCATCTGCTCATCCAGGCCTGCTCATGTCTCTGCACCTCCGTGACACCTTCCCTGACCGACTCACACCTCTCAGAGCCCATGCCTCCCACTGTACACTGTTTCATAAACTCAGAGGGCCTTGGGCCACATGAGAAATCACCCAGCTTTCGTGTAAACTCCCTGAGTTAGAAGGTATCTCTCTACTTTGTCCTGTGGGCCCAAACGACGGCATAAGTAGCTGGAGTGGCTGGGTGCTTGTGCCACCAGTGGCCATGACCGTGGGATTCCTACCCAAAGGGCAGGACCAGGCCAAGGGACTGGCGAGGTCGTGAACCTCCCGCCTTGCTCTCTGCCGCCGACCGACCGCAAGAGCGTTAACCTTCTCCTACCTTGCTCGCTTTCAAGATCTCAAACATCAGGGGCAGGCCTTGGGTAACGAGCTCCTCCGTGTACTCTTCCTCCTGAATGGTCTTGAACTCCTTCAGCAGGCACTGGATGAGAGGCCTGCGGTGCTGTTGGAAGGCGATCCGCAAAGACTCCAGCCACGTGTGCAGTGTCCACGGGACCCCTGGGAGGGGAAGGGGAGGGCATGGAAGGGAGGAGAGGACAAGACAGAAAACAACCACAACAGAAGGTGTGTTTTTATCTGCAAGCGGGCCTTTCTCCAGGACAGCACCAAATGACGAGACCAAGACAAGAGCCCGACGTGGGGTGAACAGCGCCAGTGTAGCCTTTTTCCCTGAAGACTTATGGATGTTGAAACTGAAGCTCATAATTCAGGTCCCTTAGCTCTGAGTGTCCAGCTGCGCACGCCGTCCATGGTTTTAGGAGCTGCGTTTTACCAGATCTAACTGTCATGTAGAACATGGACTTGTCACGTGCTGCTTACACCTTCTCCCTACTTCTGGCTCCTGACTCCGTCCACCTCCACCCCTTCTGCCTTCTGGGTGGGGGACGGAAGCTCAGGGAGGGAAGGGTCTTGCCCAGGATGAGACAGCACATTGGGCCCAGATGAGAGCTCAGAGCTGGTGACGCCTATTGGTGGACTGGACCCTCTACTGCCCCCTTCAGGACAGACATGGGATGTCAGAGAGAGACCCGGGAGGATACCCGTGCCTGCCGCTGCCCTGCACGAGAAACAGCTTTGCCATCTGTGGATGCTTCATCAGGCCTCCCTCCTGTACCAGAAACCTCTCGGGCAGCTGCCGGACACCGAGGAAGAGCACGTCCCTACTGCTTCTCAAGAGCGCGCCATTCGGAGTCCAGAGCGTCATCGTCCTGCTAAAGAGGCTCTCGGGGCAGTGGCATCCGTGTCCCACGTACTAAACAGTCACTCTGAGGGAGAGGCCCACGTCCAGAGTGGCAGCAGGGGGGGCCTCTCCTCAGGCCCTCTGCCCATCTCCACCTGCCACACTGGTCCCATTGAAGGCCCATGTTGGGCCCAGACGGGGAGGGCAGGGCTAGCCCAGTCCCTGGACACACGGAGGGGCTGGATCTGAGCTAGCTCACTCAGGAGGAGCCACCCCTGCCTTGCTTTCCCCCAGGACGGCTTTGTGCCTGCAGCTCAGGGCTTCCTGGCCGGTCGCCTGGCCGCTCCTTCATGGACCTGGTTCTCTAAGGCAGTGATTCACCAACCACTGGGAACCACCTGGGATGATTGTTAAACATAAAGATTTCCGGCCTTTATCCATCCAGACCCTCGACAGCAGAGCCTCTGGGTGTAGGGCCTGGCAATCTGTATTCGGACAAGCTCCCAGGTGATTCCGATTCCTCAGTTCTCAGGGTCCAGAGTTTGGGAATCATGAGAAAATGACCTGGGGTTGGATGGGCCTTTGGGGATCGTGTGGGTGTTTTAGCCTGGCTGTGCTCCAACCAGCACATGAGAAGCTCCCTGGCCCCGTGGTGTGTGTGTGTGTGTTTGTGTGTATGTGCGTGGGTGTGTGCGTGTCAGTGAGCTAGGGCTGGGCAGGGGTGCTGTGGCCAGCGGTGGAGGGTGCCCAGACTGACCTATGCTCCTGATATCAATTGTGACATCCACGTAGCCATGCTCAGCGCTGTGATACATGGCCTCCCTCAGGGCTCTCAGTTTGGCCTTGCTGTTGCGGCTGGCACACAGGGGAGGCGGGGCTGTCTCCGCCAGGTCAGTCCCCTCGGCCAGAATCTCCTCCAGGGACAGGATATCACTCTTCTCCTTCTCTGGCTGAGCGAGCAGTTTGCGGAACACATTCCTGTCAATCATAAACCCAGAGAGGAAGACACTCAGAGATGGAAGGGCTTTGTCGGGGCAGGGACGGGGTGTGGGACATGGGGACACCACTCATGGGAGACAATGGAATGATGGGAACGACTCTGGGGTGGGGGTGGGGTTGGGGGGTGGTTTCAGAGGCCTGACCACGGGTGCTTATGTCTTAAGGATGAAGGAGACAGTGGGGCATGACTGGCTATGTTTCCTTGAGGGCAGTCTGGAGCTAAGTGCTTTCCTCAAGTATCTGGAAGGTTCTAGAACCGTGCCCTTTTAACCGTCAGCCTGCACAGGGCCCCACAGTGAGTTTGCTTTACTTGGGTTCTGAGGAATAAAACAGGATGGGGTAAATCTTGAAGGAAATGTAGACAAGGAGTAACCAAACGTGTGGGGTTTTCTTCTTTTTAAAACGGATTCTTGTCCCTTCCTGGCAGCTGAGGTGATGGGCTCTGACCAACATTGGCCAAGGGGAGCGTCTCCGTGAGGTGAAAGTTGATCGGGAGAGCACGAAACAGGGCTGTCTGAGTGGATGTGCACTGCGTGGAGTTGGCTCTGAGCAGGAAGCTGGCGGTTAAGCTCACTCTGGCCAGGCCTGGGGTCTGGCCTGCCTCTGGGCCCCACATCCAGAGATGTAGCGGGTCTGGGGTAGGCCTGGGAATCTGCATTTTTAACAAGCACCGCTTGGGACCTTGTGGCTTTGGCCCGTCCTAGCCTACCTGTGTCCATGGGCTGCAGCCTGGCTGAAAGAGTTCATATCCCCCTGGGGGGTGGTGGAAATTCCATTCCTGTACATGGTTCCTATCAGGGGATCCGCACCACGCTCCAACAGCAAACTAACCAGCTCAAAATTTCCTGCAAGCCCAGAGAAGGGGGTTTTATAAGCGAATCAAGCAGAGATACAGTCACAGACACACAGAGGGCCAAGGTGGCGCAGACCCTCGGTGGGGACGAGACTCGGCGGCTCTTACCTACGGCGGCGGCCAGCTGCAGGGGGGTTTCTGAGTAGTTCTCCTCGCCGTGCTCCACGGAGCCCTCCACCTTGGCCCCAGCGTCCAGGAGCAGCTGCGGAGGAAGAGTGGCCACTGAGACGTTTGAGGACATGCACGGTGAGGACGCATGAGGAAAAGCTGGTGGAGGTCAGTGCCAGGGTTCCTGCCCTCCCTCTGGGTCAGGGGCCATGGGCACAGGGAGAGGGCAGCCGGACGCCAGACGGTGAACGGACAGCCCCTTGAATCTCCTAGAAGCTCGGACTATCCAAGTGTGGTCCGCGGAAAGCAGCATCAGCATTGCCCGGGAGCTTGTCGGGAATGCTGGCTCTCGGGCCCCACCTCGACCAACTGAATGAGAGTCTGCATTTCAGTAAGATCGCCAGGGGATTGATATATACGTTCAGTTCTCTAGAAGGACTGCCTTCGGTGCTCACGGCGCCAGAGTGCTGGAAGACTCCCTTTTTGGGTCCGGCACACAAAGCCTCGGAGAGCATTAGTGTGGTCTCTTAGAACCACTGAATCTCAACTTCTGAAGGACTTTGGGGACCACCTGGGCCAACCAGGGCACAAGTCCCTTCTAGAACACTCTGGGTAGCTCCGAGGACAGCTGAGCAAGTTTCCTGGCCAGCTAGATCAATTAATTAAGTGGCAGAGTGAGCTTCGAGGAGTTTACTCTGTTCTGTGCATTCCCAAAGATATCTGGGCTTCTTAAAGATGGAGGCTGTCCATGCTGGATCTCGCTCACAGTGAATGTGTTCTCAGCACTGCTGTTGGAAAATGAGGGGGAGCAATCCGCCTTCTTTACTACCTATCCAGGGCTCCCTGAGGGCACAGCTGGGAGAGGGCCCTTCTGTGCTTAAGGCCCTTCTGTGCCTTGTGTACCCGCAGGGGAGAGGTGGCCTCACTTCTGTTTGGCTTTGCTTGGCTGCCCGCTGCTCCTCCTCCTGATTTCAAGGCTTGAGGATGTCCCTGCACTTTAAGGGAAGTTGTTTGTATCCACTAGGCCACCGCCCCCCCCCCCCACCATCCCTTCTTTCCTATATCCCTCTACCAGGAGTGAACTGGGCATGACACTCTACAGAGCATTGCACAGGCAGAAGTCCTACACTCCGCCTCCTGGAACATGACTTTGGATCTGTCTGAAGGAGTCCCGTGACCGAGGAAACAACAAAAGATTCCTGTGGATCTCCAGCATTGCCCAATGGTCCCTGGAACACTCTTTCCTGCCCTGTAGACCTCTAAGAGACTTGGACGACATAAAAGCAAGTGTTCCTGATGTACCCAAAACTCAGCCCTATGAGGCCAGGAGGGGCAATGGACCTGGATGCTAATTTTTTTTTTTTTTTTTTCAGAAGCACTGAAGACCAAGTTTAAGATCTAGAATGTGCTGGATGGCTCGTCCTTGAACACCAACTGTACAACAACCAAAGAGTTCAAGCAATACAACTTAAATGCCCAGAGGACCTTGGATGAGGACATCTCTCCATACCTTGGGGACTGTTTCAGAAGACCCGTGCAAAGGCCCTACTCTAGACCTGGGATCAGATTCTTAATAAGCAGGGTCCCAGCAAGTGTCCTTTAGAACCACTGCCTTGGCGACTTGGGCATGCTTCTTTCCACTGGTTAGAAACCACTAGACTCTACACAAACACCAGGGTCATACCTAAGGGGAAGTTCTAAGGTCTCACACCAGTCAAGTCTTATGTTCACGTTACGACAAGCAAAATGAGCAAATCCACAACATCACAGCTCAGGCCCCACCCCCGAGCAACCAGGAACAGCTTTGTCCATGTGCCACTCGTGTGTGTGAGGCTGCGTGTGGGTCTATGATAATTTCATATTGGTTAAAGCCAGGCCATATAGATCATTACATATGATATTTGCGTTTATATGATATGAATGTGCTATACTTTGTTGCAATTAACCAATATGAATCTCTTAGGGACTGTGCATGCCGGGAGAGGTACAGATTTGCATAATGAAGGAGGTAAAATTAAAGGTCAGACGTGGATAGGGAAATCCATTAATACCTGAACTACAGGAATATGTCCATGCAACACAGCAAAAGTCAGAGCCGTCCAATGGCGGGTCTCGGGGTGGACGGATGGATATTTATGAGGAGTACTGACAACCTATAAACAAATTGAAGTTATTTTCAAAATGTGACCTTGACAATATTTCGACTAGCAAATCTGACCTATCTGTGGTTGGGCACGTGGGCTAGAGATGTACAGAAGGGCATCCTGGGAGTGCCTGGGGAAATGTTGGTGATAGCGGGCTGGTGACTTTAAGTCCTCTGTGCATCAGAAGGACTCCTTCTTGCTTCTCACCTGAAAGGAGTTAAACTGATGGCTTTGGACCTCCTCTAAGGTACCTTGGAGAAGCTGTGATGGCAGCTACCAGGAGCCAGCTCCCCAGCCTGCCCCCTCTTTCTGCTTAAGGAAGGGTGGTGCTTCAGAGGCCATGGCATGGCAGAGAGCATGAGATGCCAGACCACGACACCCACACCTTTAGGGGAAACTCTCAGCAGCAGCAAACCTCAGGCAAGGCGAGGTCTGCTTCGAGCTCTCAAGCCAGGGGTGGTCACCACCCATCCGATGGAGTGACAGTCCCATCTGGTCACAGCTCACCTGACCTGTCCTCATTTCACTCTTTGGCTGCCTTTCTGGGAGACAAGGACCCTGATGCTGCTGGAAACTTGGGCACGGGCCCTTCCCTGGACAAACCATGAGTGAGCAATCTGACCTCAGTCTTTCAATATGGGGCCTCAACACACCCTAGGCCAAACGAGAGGCAGCAGGGCAGCTGATGGTTGGGGTTCTGCAGGAACTGGCACCCACACATGGCTTTTCTCCCGAACACCCCTGGGGCCATCTAGCTGTGATGCCTGTTTCATTCAGAGCAGCTGAGTTAACTAATCACCTGCCAGGGGGCTGGGTGGGGGGAGGCCTTGAGCTGGGAGCCATGGGATGGGCCAGAGAGGACCAGAGAAGCCCACCAAGGACCCAAAGATCAGGAGCCCTTGCAGGGGTCTGCACGGTGCTGGGGGATTCATGGCAGGCAAGAAAGTCCCCAATACTTGAAACTTGTAATATCCAAAATGGTCTGGAGGCAAAACTGTGTCTACTGCCTGTTTTCCTCAGAGGAATATAAAAATTGCTAATTAAAAAAAAAAAAAAAGCCCGGTAGTAAGACTATGAGAACATCTGATATTGAACTAACAAGGCTTCATAGGGCTGCTGAGCTGGGATCGCAGCGTGCCAACCTTTCCAGCCTCTGGGGCTGCCAAGAGCTGGCTGCCAGACAGACAGGATAGAACACGGTCAAAAAGCGTGAATTCACCTATTACAAGCCTCATGGTGTGTTGGGGGCGGGGGGGGAACCGATATTAACTGAGTCCCAAACTTAGGCTAGGTACCCTTGGTATTTAATTCTTCCAGCAACACTGAGATGGGTGTGATGATGCTCTCCCTGCTGCGGATGGGGACGCCGGGGCTCCAAACGGTTAAGCCACCCGCCCAAGCACAAAAGCAAGTTGCTAAGACTCTGCGGTTTCTGAATTTGAGCCTGAGCGTCAAATTCTAAAGCCCGTGGGGAGTGCTTTCCACTATACACATCGCACTGCCCCTAGGAAGCTTTGCGATTGGCTTTAAGACCTGGGGCTCCCACTTGGCCAACGGGCGAGACAATCCGGATTTGGTTGGGAGGATGGAAGATCTGGGGGAGCGACACCTCGGGTCGGGGTACACGGATCAGCTCTGTATTAGGCAGAAAGGGCTGATGGCTTAGGAGAGCACTCTCCCTCCTGATCCCCAAAGGAATGGATCAGCAGTAAGAATCAGACTCCGTCTGGCTGAAGCAAAGGAAAGCCGGTGTTCCCTGTAGCTCCGTTGGTTGTTTTAAAATGCAGTGTACATGCCTGCAGCCCCTTGGAGTGTGGCTGGGCTGGGGCCTTGGGCTGGAGGAAATCCACCAGCTGGTCTGACCTATTTTGCTGGACTGAGCACCCTCAGTGGTGGCTCTCGGGAGAAAAAGCACCCCCGCCCCTTGCTCATTTCCCCCCTCCGGGGACAGCCAGGCCGAGGGGCCCTGCAGGGCTCTGCCCCCTCACCTCGACATTCAGATCAGCTCCGGCATCCAGCAGCATCTGAACCATAGCCTCGTCCCCACGGACGCAGGCGTACATCAGGGGGGTCATGCCCTGCAGCGGGTTAAAAACCAGAGAACGGAGAGGGTTTACACGGTGGCTGTGTCACTCAACAAATGGAAATTCTCACTTGCGTGTAGGTGGCTATGCTTGTATTCAAAATCCAGCATTAAAAAAATAAATGTGCTGCCCTAGGACTTACAAGGTCACAATCATCCATGTTTTGAAAACCAAAATGGAAGCAAAAAGTGGGAGCAGATGAACTGCCCTTTATTTTTGAATTATTTTTTTTTTTAAGTTGGAGTATTTTCATCTGTCCTAAGGAACAGTAGACCTAAGACTGTTTGCTAAAACAAGTGGCTGATTTCAGCTTATGGGTCTTAGGAACTTTCTGGATTCTGTGACATCAGTTCAAACTACTTAGTTCATAAACACTGTTTCCTTGACATTTTCTTCTTCTCAATATAACAAGTGTCATCTTTGCTTTATATAAGCTGCCGGTCAGTGTCGAGGGAAATTGGATGCCTCTGAGCATGCCTCCACCACTGACGTCTGGTTTGACATTATCATTTACAAGCAAAAGGCAAGAGGATGAGGAATGGCTTTTAGGAATTCCCTATTTGCTTGTGACTCTTGCTAATTTTGAAGTTCCATAGCCAATAGAAGAAAGGGACAGATTTTTCAATAAATAGTGCTGTAAATGTGGCTATTCGGAAAAACATGCCAATTAGAGCCTTATCTCACACCATACACCAAAATAATTTCTAGTTCAACTAGAGATATAGATAAAAAAAATTAAAACCACAAAAGACATCTAATTGGATCCGTTTTTAGGTGTAAAAGTAATGGAAGAAATCACAAACAAAAATCATTAGTGTTGAGGACATAAAATTGTGAACAGTATAAACAAAATTGAAAGGCAGACAATAAACTGAGACATATTTGTCATATTATAGCAAAGGGTTATATGTTTAATATGTAAAGAGCTCTTCTAAATAAAGAAGACAGTAAGGCTCCAGTGAAATCCTCGCACAAGGTAAGTAAAAGATTAATAGGGAAACACATACATTGTTGGAGGGTGTGTATAAGGAAACAAAGTCTCTGGGAAGGTAATTTGAGACTGAGAACCTTTAGAAAGGTTGATGTGTTTGAGCCACTATTTCCACTTTTAAGAATTTCCCTAATGATGAGCATAGCATAACATGCAGGATTGTAGAATCATTATTTTGTGCTCCTGAAACCATTGTGTCAACTATACTTCAGTTAAAA
This sequence comes from Martes martes, assembly GCF_963455335.1. Taxonomy (NCBI): domain Eukaryota; kingdom Metazoa; phylum Chordata; class Mammalia; order Carnivora; family Mustelidae; genus Martes; species Martes martes. The sequence continues at coordinate 14,877,900 of NC_137895.1, forward strand.
AAACCCTCCCTAATGAAACAATCAGGGATTTGAACAAAGACTTGTGTGTTTAACTCAGCATTATTGACGTAAGTAATTAGAAACAACCTAAATATTTAACAACCAAGGATGGTAAACTGAATAAATAACATGACCATTTCATGTAGCCATTAAAAGTGATTTAATAAAGTATTTAATGATACTGCAAAGTACTTTTAATATAAATTATTAGGAAAGGCAAGATGTTATAATTCCCTGTTTTTAAAAAATGTGTGTGTGTGTGTGTGTGTGTTAGGACTCCTCACTGCCCAGGAAAATTCTCAGCTACTGTTCCTTCCCTGAAACTTGCTGCATGAGCTGTCTGTATGAGAAACAGTTCCATCTGTCCCTTGTGACTCTCCATCTGGGGCTCACATTGAAAACCGCTGTTTGTTTTCTCTGTCCGTGACATCTTCAACCACATGGTGTCTCTGGACTGATAGACACATGAGCCTCTCACCACCCCTCAGTTTCAGGGGCTTGGGGGACAGCTGCCGATCTCTGAGGTGCCTCCTGGGGCTCTCCAGAACGACTTCTGTGTATCTCAAACATACCCTCAACGTTTGGTAAAAATACTCCTGGAGTTGTTCTGTGATGCAGTAACAGACAGGCAGGCAGAGAACTAATTTTAACCACACTGAAAAAAGGACTTGAAGGACACATGCTAAATATAAATGACGGCTATCTGGGTGATGGCATTATTTCCTTTCTGGAATAGGCCTATTTTTCTCTATTTTCCATTTCAGCTGCAACGATCATGTGCAACTTCTATAAGGATGAACAAGGATATTTTTATATTTTAAAAACGAAAACTAACTAAATAAAATAAAATTAAAAAAAAATCACCCTAAGTCGCCAGTAGGGGGCGTGCGTGTGGGCGTGTGCATGCGTGCCTATGGGTCTGTGTGTGTCCAGGGCCTGCTGCTGCAGCCATCTTGGGACATGGGGCTGCACACCTGGTGGAGGGGTGGGGGGTGTTCGCTCAGACTCTCGGACCCAGTACCTGTTCGCTCATGGTGTTGATCCCATCGGGTCCCAGGAGAGACACTGCCTGCTTCACCAGGTCCGTCCGCCCACAGTTCAGCATCCGGAAACCCAGGTCCTGCTTAAACTTGGCTTCGATGGCCACTGCGTCCAGCTTCCGAGAAGCACAAAAGCAGTCGTCGGCCCTAAGGAAGGGAGAGACGGTCAGTTGGTTGCAGCGGCTTCCCCAGGAACTGGTCCTGGAGGACCAGGAGAGCTAGAAAGCACCAAGGATCCTTCGTATTTTCCACGTCAATGGCCCGTTCCTAGGCTCCAGTTAAAATACAGATGTCTTGATCCTTGGTCCTTTGTAACTGGGGCTCATCTGTCTTCCTCTGTGCTAAGCAGGATGGAGCGAATATTTACTGAGTGTTTACTACGGGCGAGGTGCTCTGCTAAACTCTCGACGTGAGTTCGTTTGTCCAATCCCCGCACAACCCCGAAAGGCAAGGACTATCATTACCCCTCTTTTAACCATGGAGATAAGCATACAGATAAAGGACTTGCCCAGGACCACCCAGCCAGCAACCTGTAGGAGACACTGTCCCAGACCCCCTTCTATCCCCTCTCCTTGCTAATTCAAAGGGTGGAAACTGAGGAAAGGAGCCAGGTGCTCAGAATTCCTCGTTCCACTGCGGCTTCTAACTAAGCCACCTTGTGGCATAAGAAGAGGTTAAGTCTGTGAGGGAACAATGTTCTTTTTTATCTTTGGAGGACAGGAGAGGGGCTACTGTTCCAGAAAGTTTATGGCACCGAGGTTCCTCTTTATCAGTAAGCCTAGGACCTGGGGGAGAACCCTTGAGGGGCGAACCACAAAGGGAGCCTCAGGAAGTGGGTGGGGTGGGTATGTGCTTGACTCTTGGTTTGGTTGGTGATGTATCATTCATCTCTGCTTGGGCAGAAGGCTACCCGGAACTAGGAACCCAGGGTAGGAGATAGTAGGGTTCTGGGCAGGAGGCAGTAAGAGTTTGCTTCTGGCCACCAGGGGGCGCTGATGCAGTGAGGATAGAAACCGGAGCAAGGCGTCTGAAAGCTTGGTGTGGATGTGGGGTGTCGTCCGCAGGCACACCTCAGGAGCTGGGTGTGGGGTTAGGCCTCCAGGGGCCTATTTGTATGAGCACGGGGAGGGACCAAGGAAACCCACAGCTGACCAGGGCCCTGAACTCCAGGATTAAGACCTTTTCACGGCAGGCAGGGGAGACAAGACCATTCACCACTCTTGGAGGACTCGCCGGGGAAGCTCGAGGGCTCCGCAGGTGGTTGAGGGGGAGGGGAGGACCCAGGGACCCTGGGTCTCAGCATCCAAGATGCGATGGGGTTTGTGCCATAAGGCGTGATGCATGGGGCTTTGGATTTGGGACTCTCACAGTGAGGGTTGCCAGATTTAGCAAATAAAAGTTCTAGTACACTAGAACGCTATTCGCTGTTTAATTCCGAAATTGAAATTAATTTTTTTTTCTTTTTTAAATTTGGGAGCAGGCAGAGCCACCTGCCATGATTTGAAAAGAACGCAAAGAGAGACCACGGATCCCTCCCAGCCAGCATCTCGCGGGAAGAGAGGAAATTCCCAGTGTGGCAATGGGCTGCATCTAAGTTCCCCCCCAAAAAAGGTCCAGGCCAAATGGACAGGACAGAGCAAAGAAGGTGAGGGCAACAGAGCCAGGTTCTGGGGCATAAATAGAGGCTTCTGGAGAGGGAAGTGTTGGGGTCTGCATGTGTTGTGTGGCCATGTCTGGAGCCTTGACTGGGTGGCAGGTAGGGAAAACTTTTCTTCTAAAAGACCATTATCTAGTCCGGGAAGAGGCTGATTTGTGAAATCAAGGGCCTCCTTCTTGAGAGCAAAGATGCTACAAATTGTCATTGTTCGTGAATTTGCAGTTTCCTTTCCCCTGTCTAAGTCCCTTCTGCTATCCTCCATGCTTGACTGACTCTCTCAAATAAGCATTTTATTTTTTTCCTGGAGTCAAGTTGAATTCCACATGACTGGAGAAATGTATACGGAGCACCCACTGTGTGTAGGCACCACGATAGGGGGCTAGGAGAAGGGAGACACAGACCCCCCCCCCACCCCCCCGTTCCCGGAGAGCCCAGACTCATAAGCCAATAACTCCAAGAACATCACCACAAGTGTTTTCCAGCTACAGAGGCCCTTGATTTTAATTACAAAGAGACAAATGGCAAGGAAATTACTGTAGCTAAGATGGTGATGATAATAATTGTTATTATAGGAAGCTAACGTTTGCACTGAGTTCTTATTATTGAAATCTAAACTCTTTCCGCATATGAAGTCATACAGTCATCCCGACAAGCCCACGACAAGGGCTCTCAGGAGCCCCCTTCTAGAGCTGAGGAACCTGCCCCCGTCACAGAGCTGGTAAGCATGAGCCCATATAGTACTGCCTTCTTGAGTGCAACTCCTGGGTGTCTCCCGGACCCTCAAATGTAGCGTGTCTGAAATTCAACTTTTTCTTTTTTCTTTTTTTTTGCAACTTTTTCTTAACACATCCACCACTCCCCAAGTCTCCAAACCTGCCCCCCCGTCATCCTGTCCCTCTGTGAATGGCACCCCTGTCCTCCCAGGTGCTCAGACCAGAACCTTCTCCCATGCTCATGGCCGTGCCGTCAGCTGGGTGATTTTGCCGCCCCAATTCCAAATCCATGCACTGCTCTCCGGCGGCATGGCTTCCAAACACCGGCCTCTCGTCTAGATGAGTGCAGTGGCCTCCTCACTGGTCTGTCTGCTTCCATTCTGCTCTCCATCCAAACCAGTCTCTCTCTCTCTTTTTTTTAAAGATTTATTTCAGAGAAAGAGTGAGAGAGCGAGAGCGCATGCTCATGAGTGGGGGGAGTGGCAGAGGGAGAGGGAGACAAGCAGACTCCCCACCGAGCAGGGAGCCCCTGATGCCTGGCTCGATCCCAGGACCCTGAGACCAGGACCCGAGCCAAAATCAAGAGTCGGAGACTCAACCGACAGAGCCACCCAGGTGCTCAAAGCAGTCTCTCACACTAGAGGAAGCTTAAGTTGTAAATAAGACTGTGGGGTCCCTCCGCTTAAAACCTTCCCATGCCTTCCCTTGTACTGAGACTAGAATCCAGCTCCCCGGGCCTGGCCCGCAGGCTCTGCAGGGGCGGAGCCCACCCCCGCGACCTTCAGCAGGTGCCGCCTTCTGCTGGCCAGCGTCTCTCCTGCCTCGCAGACTTTATTCTCGCTCTTCCCTCTCCCGGCTCTTTGCGGGGCTGTCTCCTTCTCGCCCCCCAAATGTCATGTCCAAAGGAGGCCTTCTAAGGAGGGTACCCCCCTTTCCTGCCTTTCCACACCCCATCTCTGGCCAATTTCCTCCTCCCCTTTCTTAGCACTTTTCACAATCTGTGACTACTGCATTCATTCTTTTATCTGTCTGTCTATCTTACAGTTTGTTTTCAGCCTCCTGGGGGCAGGACCACATCTGTCCTGTGGTGCCTCTTATGTGTCTGAAGCATTCGGTCTTGACTGAGAGCGAAGCCCTGCAACACCTGCTGTTTCTTCTTCTTCTTTTTTTTTTTTAAATTAACATATAATGTATTATTTGCCCCAGGGTACAGATCTGTGATTCATCAGTCTTACACAATTCACAGGACTCCCCATAGCACATACCTCCCCCAATGTCCATCACCCCACCACCCCATCCCGCCCACCCTCCTCCCGTCCAGGAACCCTCAGTTTGTTTCCCGAGATTAAGAGTCTCCTGTGGTTTGTCTCCCTCTCTGGCCTCATCCTGTCCCACTTTTCCCTTCCTTCCCCTACAGCAGGTCCCGGGAAACACCTGTTTTTCAAGAATCCCTCAGTCGTACAAAGTGAGTAATGGTTGTGGTTACTCAATGTTACCAGCTAAAGCAGGTAAGAAACATTTTCCGTAAAGGCTTGTGAAAACATGGCTTTCTGTTCAACCTGGCTTGTTAGAAAATTTACCTCTGCGACATTGAAATTCCTGCAGCACTCCTGTAAACATGACTCAGAGCTCCATTTACTCCTTCTGGAAGGCCCCAGAAGGATCTGCCACAGAAGACCAATCGGTCTCCTTGGGGCCTGGGCAAATACGTATATGTGCCTTCCGAAGGGCGGGACTAATTTATGCCGAAATCTATAAGCCGGTCCTCTGGGGCTTCACCAGAAGGGGATCAACTCTGTGGTTTTCCCCTCCAGTGGCTTTCAATGACGGCATAAAAAATCTGATCAATTTAAGTAAGAGGTCAGCTACGGAAGTAGTCAATTTCTCTGATTTCTCAAGGACCCCGGCCCCAAGAGACTGCCTCGGTATTTTCTACCCCTTCAAGAATGTGACTTCAGAAAGATGTTTCCCAAGGAGGCCCCAGCGCAGCAAGCGATCAGGTTGCTTTTGCTCCCCTCAGAAGGAGGTGGCCCTGGGGAGGGGTGTTGATGTCTTCTGCTGATCTCTTGATGAACTCCCACTGACACAGCCAAGCAGCTGAGGCCTCAGACACATTTTATTCATATATTCATTTTTAAAGCTAGCATGCATGGGAGTTGTGACCATGAACTCTGGTTCCCAGTTCTGCCACTCAGCGGCTGTGTGATCTTGGAGCAGGTTCCTTAACTTCTCTGGTTTTCGGCTTTGTCATCTGTAAAATGAGTTTAGTAAGAACACCTTCGTCCTAGGATTTCGGATGTGGGTTAAATGAGACAATCCACGTACGGTGCTTAGCAGGGTACAGAGCTTTGGACACAGTTCTCATGAAGTGTTCACGATCTCTTATCATAATCGTTATGGTAAATCACAAGGCACGGCGTAGCCTTGGACCAAATACAGAGACTTGGAGACTGACTACTATAGTAATCGTGCTTCTTAAGGTTTCAAAGGAGACATTGCAGCTAAGAAATTCCACCAGAATAAAGGCAGTCCTTTTCCCAGTGGGGAAACCCTGGCCCCCAGAAAAGCTGCCAGGCCTCAGCATGGTTTTGCAAGCAAACTGTAAGTGATGACAGAGAATGGAAAGGGAGGGGGATGGGGTCAGGCTCGAAGAAAGCACAGTTTCTGGAACATTTCAACAAGCAGGAAATGGCAGAGTAGAGCCACTCAGGATGCTGGGGGCTGCCCAGGCAGGCTCCCAGCCCCTCTTTTCTCTCCTGCCCCCAGGACCGATCCTGACCCAACTGATTCTGGAAGGTGCCAGGCAGTTCCCAGGCTCCCTGAGCGATGAGTCTAGAAGCCCCTCTGCAAGGGTGTGGCTTGGATGCCTGCCAGGCTGGGTTTGTCACTGACTGCTCATGCTGTGCACCTAACCTTGCACAGGTAACTCACTCTCATTCCATTTTCTCACGTGTAACATGGAGACACTAACTTTTTTACATATTTTACCGATTTAACAAATATAAGTTCTTACCATGTACCAGGCCTATTACAACTTTTGGCAAGTGTTAACATGTTTAATTCTCACCATAACCCCACGAGGAAGGCTTTATTGTTATCAAATGTACAGACAGGGAAAAATGGGGCACAGAGAGATTAATTTACTTGTTCGTTGTCGCACAGCTAATAAGTAGGAGTTGGGATTTAAGGCCAGGCAGTCTGGCTCTGGAGACTGTCCCACTAACTGCTCTGTATAGCCCAGTTCTTAGCAAGGTGCTGGCAATCCCTGGGCTTCTGTGCATGACTCTGGGATCTAAACCTCAAAGGCCCAAATAGTCCCCACAAGCATGACCTGCCCTCACCAGTAAAAAAGAAGCCAGCCCTTACTGTATGCTCTCTGTGTGCCAACTACCATACCGAGTGCTCAATTCCTACCACTTCAACTGACCTCCCCTTGAAGGCATTGTTATCATTATTTCCATTCTCTGGACAAGGAAATTGAGGCATGGGTCTGAGTGTTCGACAGCAGAGCTTGTCTCCCACAGAGCAGGCTGAACCTAGTGCTTTAGACCTGAGTTCAGACCACCACCACCCTCCCTCCCTGCCCCGTGCTTCATGCCTGCTGCCTTGGGCAGGGAAACTAACCCGTCTAAGCCTCTCTTTTCCAATCTGCAAAGCAGGGATGGTAACACTGGGACTTACGCCTCTATCTGTGATGAGGATTAAGAAATAAAGCTTTGGAGCCACTCAGCACAGTGTGTGATGATAACTGCACACAGAATGCATACTTATTTGTATTTATATATGCACACTGTTTTGTGATTGTAGGTCCTCTTTCCTGGGATTTAACTAGGCATCTGGAAGTCCCCCATTCCCTATCCTCCCACTCACACTTCTTCAGTCCCAGGGCAGGTCCCTCCTTGCCCCCACAGCCCTTTCCAGCTGCCGTGGTGCCCAGCCCTCACGGGGGCCTTGTCTGCAAGAACTCTCTGCTCTCGTTCCCGCGGCTTCTCACTTCCCTTTCCGTGTTGCTGTTCTTGCCCACCTTGGTCTTACCAGCAGCCTGGGACAGCCACACCCAGGCCCATCCCAGAGGCAGCAGCCAGGGGTCAGCCTGCAGGGGTGGGGGAGGGGGGCTGTGGGAGGGGTGGAGCCGCTCTGCCCTGCTCTCATGGAAGATGCCAGTACCCGCGATCGTGGGACACAGACAGAGGTGTTTACCCACAGTGGGGATGACTCTGGGTGGCGGGTGCAGTCCCCCTCTGGTGCCTGGGCCCCAGGACCTATGATTTGGTTTATAGTATGGTTCCCAAGTCACATTAGTTGCCTTTTTAAACAGTAGTCAAAGAAAGAGTAAAGATTTGCTGTTTTCCTAACACACTATAGTCAATCCGAACAATGGCATTTATAGGTAGCCTTCCCGGCGCTAGACATTTCCCATGTAAGAGTTCACCTCATCCTCCAAATAATCCCACTGTTGCCTTTATTTTACAGATAGAGAAACTGAAGCATGGAGCTTCTGTCACTTGCCCGAGGTCACACAGCTCGTAGGTGGTAGAGCTCTCATTCAGCCCCCCTGGTCTGACTGCTGAGCCCATGTTCACATCCTGCTTCGACCCTCACAGGAACCCCAAAAGGCAGGCTCCCATATCCCCATCGTACTGATGAGGAAGCAGCAACCAAGTGAAATTAACTATCTTGCCTTCAAGTCACTTGGCTCCTTCTACCAATCCTACCACAGCTGGGGGAAATGCCACAATTCATTCATTCCCATGCACTGTTCCCTGAGCGCCAGCAGCAGGCAGGTCAGGGTCAGGAGCTGGGACCAGCAGTGAGCTGGCTGGACCTGGCCCTGTCCTCCCAGGCTGCACAGGGAAGGACATGAAGCAGGCTGTTGGCTGCAGTTGTGACCATGTAATGGAAAAACAGAGGGGTCCACGAGAAAAACGAGAAGCTTAACCCTAACTCTAAGTCCTAATTGAGACTCCAACAGCCAGCCTTTCATGTTCCTTAGTGGGATACCGAGAGATGTATGATGTTGAGGAGACAATGATGCTGATTTCATTTACCTGGACCCCGGGAAGCTCACTGAAGGGTGGCAGAGAGAACTACTGATGATGTATATCCCAACACAGCCTAGATCCTGGCTGCATAACCCAGGGATGTCTCCCCATTCTCTCTGGGCTTCCGCCTCCCCATCTCTAACATGGGGAGAAAAGGACATGTGCATTTGGGTTTTGTGGGGGAACAAGGCAGACTGTGCACATGAACCTGTTCTGGCTACTCTAGAGGCCTCTTGGAATAGGGACACATGCCTAGGGAATGTGGGATGTGTGATGCTGACAGAGACTATGAATTTCTAGAAGACGTGGACATCGGTCGGCCATCTGAAATGCACAGAAACATCACGGACAGTCAACACTCTCAGCACCTCTGCAGGAACAAGGGCCGACGTGTTGGCTCTGAGACAACACCCAAGCCAGGCATGCAAAACAGGGTTCATCTCAGGCACGAACTCTGATTCGTTCGTACGGCCGCTGGAGTGTGGTGTGGAGGATTCTGAGGCCAGGTCTCAGCTTGGCCAGGCAAGAGGAACTCAGCGCCCTTTAAAGAAACAGTTCTGAAAGCAACTGGTAAAGCGGAATAGGGTCAGGGTAAAGGCTCAGATAAATGTGGTTTTAAGTCATGGCTGTACCCCCCATCAGCTGTGTGACCTTGGATAAACTGCATTTCCTCCAGCAACCTCAGTTTTTCTCCTCCGTAAAAAGGGGCTGTGGGGCTAGTCAAGTTCTTGGGGGCCTCCAAGCATGGGCATTCTCTGAGATGATCCCATGTTTTCTGGTGCTCATGAGCCATTCCTTCCTTGGCACCAGCTTTTTCCCCTTCCTCCATCACAACCCTTGAGTGTCTCTGTATTTGCTCTTACATCACTCAAACTCTTGTTCATGACCAAGAGGATCATCTGGGAAAGAGATGTGTGGCAAGGAGTGCTGTCTCCCAGCATCCATTCTCCACACCTCCCCTTAGAGCCGCACAGAATCTTCTGCCCTCTTTGACTTTTGGCACAGCTTGTGGCTGTCCAGTTAGAAATCCTATTTCCCCTTGTGGCCGATGACAGCCATTTGGCTAAAGTTCACACCAACAAACATGAGGAGAAGGGACGCAGGAAACTTGCGTGTCCTGCTGGGGAGCGGGAGCCAGCTCGGACTGGCTGGGAAAGCCAGTGCTGTGTATCTTCCCCATTCTGGGTTCGCGATATCTCCTTGCCAGCCCGAAATCAGCCACCGTGGAAGCATTTACACCACGGGAGCGGCAGACACCATAAGCCGAGGCTCCTGCTGTCCTGTTGTTGAACTTCTGCCGGCATATCACTATCTATGTCATCTTAAAAAGAACATTCTAGCCCTGGGATAATAGCCCCATCTACCACTCCCCAGTAGATAAGCAGACCTGCCCACGTCCCAGCGCTGACCACACAGGTGAGCCCAATGCGCTAGGGCAGCGTTGGCCAACTTCTTCTTAGTAAGAGAGGTCATCACTATTTTCAGCTTTAGGCTAGAGGGTCTCTGTTGGGGCTAGAGGACAGCCATAGACAAATGGATGTGACTGTGCTCCCATAACATTTTATTAAAAAAAAATAAACCAGGCTGACTCAAGGGCCACAGTTTGCTGACACCTGCTCTCAAGGAGCCGCTGAGCAACAAGACGAAAGGGTTGGGGGTCTCCAAGGGATCTCGTGGAGCAGAGCTACCCCATCGGCCTGCCCTGGCTGAACTATTACACGGCGGAGAAATAAACATCTATTTTAGTTAAATCTCCATACTTGGAGATGCTCTTGTCATCTAACTTATACAGGAGCTAAGAAAGTAACTGCCCATTAGGGCTACTCTCCTAATGCATCAGAACAGAAATATACATTTCCTTGAAATGAAAGGGTCAGATTTGGCTGCTTCCTCCCATTTCCTAATTTCTGTGTCTCTAGATAAGAATACGAGCGTCTGCAGGTCCAAGGCAGGGGATGTATTCCTATAGGGTATGTAGGAGAGTAGGTTCCTGGGTTTTGTTTATAAGGATTTGGTGACCCACAGGACAAAAGCAAGACTGTGCTCTCAGCGTGTCTGTGGCTGCCAGGCTGCCTTGGCGGGGGGTGGTGTGGGGTCCTGAGGGGTGCATCAGGCCTGCAGATGCTCCCTGCTATCCCTGGCTCTAGCTTCTCAGTTTATTGGGCACCTGGATGAGGTCAGCCTGGGGAGGCGGAGGGAACAAGGCCAAGAATTTGCTGGTTGACACTTTTACCACAAAGCAGCTCAGTGGTTCTCAAAAAGCCAAAGAAGAAAGCCACGTTCTGTTCTTGCTGTGAGGTGCAGGAGGTCTGACTGGAGGAGAACTTTGGGGAGCAGGGAGATATGCAGGGCTTGGGTACAGAGGGGCAAACTCCAAGCCAGGGCAGTCCTAAGACCTATGCTGCTGGGTGACACACGGTTTGAAAACAGGCTGCAGATAACCTTCACGTGGGGTACCCCTGTGCCCAGTCCTCTCTGTTGGCTTCTATCATGCTGGGTCCACTCGTGTGTTCTTTGCTTGTCCCTGGGCCTCTGAGTTTGGACCCTGGACTAGCGAAGGATGAATGCAGTAAGTTCTAGACGCACAGAGAGATATTAAGGAACTAATATGTTAAGAATTCTTCATTACAGGAGGGAGACAAACCATAAGAGACTCTTAATCTCACAAAACAAACTGAGGGTTGCTGGGGGGTGGGTAGAGAGAGGGTGGTGGGGGTATGGACATTGGGGAGGGTATGTGCTATGGTGAGTGCTGTGAAGTGTGTAAGCCTGATGATTCACAGACCTGTACCCCTGGGGCAAATAATACATTACATGTTAATAAAAAATAAAATATTTTTTAAAAAGTAATAAAAAGAAGAATTCTTCATTAATTCATTCTGATCACCTATTATGTGTGATATACCTATTAAGTGCTTCCATACTCAAAATATTTTATTGGTTCCCAAATAATAATGATAATAATAGCAAACACATAAAGCATTCCTTTTTTTTTTTTTCACAAAGCATTTCTTGTGTGCCAGGAACTATTTTAATTGTGCATATATATACACACACAGATATAAATGTATCCTACACATACCTGTGAATGATTATGTGATGGAGTATGCATGTCTATATACATGTAACATATATGTACACACACATACACTCATTCACATATATGATATTATAGAATCCTTACTTTAGCCCTGCAGAATTTACCTGCATCTTTCAGAATTTATCTGTATCTTAGCCCAGAGAGACTAAGAAACTCACCCAGGTCCCAGAGCCAGCAGATGGTAGGACAGAGATTGGAACCAGGCAGGCTGTTGCTGGAGCCCTGCTCCTTCCGCCCTACCCCTACCCCACTGCCTGTCTGTGCTACGGAAGGTCTTCCATGTTCACTAGATGCTATTCAGATGCTGCCTAGTTCACTACTAGATGCCACGTCCTGGGCAGGGGGCCAAAGAAACATAAATTCCCGCTCATGGGCCTCAAACTCGAGGCCCTCTTGCAACTGTCCCTCCTGAGAGCTCCTCATCACTCAACCATTTCTTTCTCACCATTTCAGCCAATGAGGCCCACTGCCCATGCCATACACATGTCTCCTTACTGCTTTCTTGCCTGCATACCCGGTGTCCTCTGTCCTCACCTCAGATCCTCTCCCTGTGTCTTGCTTTCTTTCAAGTCCCCCTGCACTCACGAGTCCCACCAAGCCGCTTCTGGCTTGCAGAATCCCAGAAGGTCAGTGCTGAACAAGAGCAAGGGCACTGGGGCCAGCTCCTAACCTTCCTAAGATCAGAAGTGTTAACTAACTGGAAGGGGTCCCCGATGTATCAAGGAGCAGAACTCGTGTCTTCCTCTAAGGCCATTTGGCAAGTTTCTCTATGGATACCTTTAGACTTGTGCAGAGCAGCGATTCTCAAACTGGGTGCTTCTGTCACCCAGGGGCACCTGGCAAAAATCTGGAGACAGCCTGGGTGGTCACAGCTAAGGACGGGCTGCTGGTGTCTGGTAGATAGATGCTGGTTGACAGCCTGCGGTGCACAGCACCTCCCACCCCGCCCCCCGCCCCAATAATAATCCAGCCCCAAATGTCCACAGCTGAGAAAGGCTGAGGTTGAGAAATCCTGGTGAAGGGTAATAACATTTTTTTTGCATCATCTCATATAGATCAAGAAGTCCCCATTACAGGATTCTATAAGCGTGACCATAAAATGGTGCCTTCAGAAGTGAATCGTGAAATGACAATTCAGAGGACGACAGGCCTGACTTGGATACCAGCCCCCGGAACCCCCTCCTCAACACGTTTTCCCAAAAAGTCAAATTCCCTTTTGTAGGCTTCTAGGCCCCCAGCTGATGAGTTTTTCCTTTTCTTTAGGGTAGCAAAAAGATGAACACTTTGAGACTCTTTTGTGCTGAAGTAAGTCACACCAAGATCTCCGTACACCTTTTTAAGAAAAAAAAATTGTATTATCGCAGCAAATGAGACATGTAATGGTGCAAAGTTCCTAGGAGAAATCTTTGTCCAAAAATTGTGTCTCATTGCTGTGTAATGCTGCTGCTGAAGTACAGAGAAGGGCCGGCTCATTAACCTGCCTCAGATAAGGTAAAGAAAGTGTGATTCCACGTCCTCCTCCCAACCCATCTTTTCTGCCTTGTGAGAGATCCCAAGGGGCCTGGAACCTTCCTCCTCCTCAGAAGCGGATGGCCAGTTCGTGGCAAAACCCACTGTGTTTGCCTCCCCGCAAAACAGACATAGTGGGTCCATTCAAATATGTGAAAAAAGATCTCTCTCAAACGCATGGGCTATAAACACTCAGGAGAATGAAACTAGTGTGCTCATTTCTGAACGTGCTGTCACGTTCTTTTGAGTAGAAACTAATGAGGCATCATCACCCATCTCTTGTTTTGGCATCATGGCTTATTTTAAAAGAGTCGAAAATGAGACCTATCCTTCAGAGAAAAGTCACCCCTAATTTTGGCAAGCCCTGCATGTATCCCTTTTTGGCAGAGGCTGATTACTGTCCTCCAGAGAGTCCTTTATTTCCTCCATGTATTGTTGTCGGACCTGAATTTTTAGCTGGGCATACGGCTGCCCAGAGAAAGCTGACATTCCCCCGGTTTCCCTGGCAATTAGAGGTGGCCACATGCCTGAGCGCTTATCAACAGGAAGGAAGGGAAGTGACGTGGGCGATCTCTGGGGTCTGCTTGATCCTCCTCCTCTCCCTCTTCCCACTAAAGCGCGGAAGTCCCGGTGGGTGGGCTCAGCCATATCAGGCCACATAAAGGAAGGACTCACCTATGGGAAGGCAGAGCGACAAGAGGGAAGGTGCCTGGGTCCCTGGCGTGGTGTTGCCCTAACAGCCCCAGACTGATCACGCCTGGACTGTTGTTGTATGCGGGAGAATTTCCAACTCCTGTCTAATCCAAAGCACAGGCATTTTATTTTTTTTTTTTATTATTATTTTTTTAATATTTTATTTATTTATTTGACAGAGAGAGATCACAGTAGACAAAGAGGCAGAGAGAGAAGGAGAGAGAGAAGCAGGCTCTCTGCTGAGCAGAGAGCCCGATGCGGGACTCGATCCCAGGACTCTGAGATCATGACCTGAGCCGAAGGCAGCGGCTTAACCCACTGAGCCACCCAGGCACCTGAGCACAGGCATTTTATAGGTGTGTTAGAGCTAAGGACTCTGTATCCTAATGAAGCCATTCCACAAGTGGGTTTTGAAATGAAAACCAGGGGGCGCCTGGGTGGCTCAGTGGGTTAAGGCCTCTGCCTTCAGCTCAGGTCGTGATCCCAGGATCCTGGGATTGAGCCCTGCATCGGGCTCTCTGCTCCGTGGGGGGCCTGCTTCCCTTTCTGTCTCTCTCTCTGCCTGCCTCTCTGCCTACTTGTGATCTCTGTCTGTCAAATAAATAAATAAAATCTTAAAAAAATTTTTTTAAAATGAAAACCAGTTTAGGGACGCACACAGGAAGTGCCAAGTACCTACCAGCTATTGGTTTGGGTGCTGAAGAGTCAAAGAGAAAAGTACACACACCATCTGCTAAGGAATCTAGAAAGAACAAGCGGTCTCCTAGATTCTAGTTTTCATAAATACACACATCACTTACTGCGGTAGAAGGGCAAAGCTCGGGTGGGACAATTCCAACACTCCCAGTGACACTGTCCCATAAGATGCTCTACAATGGGTGCACAAATGTTTTCTGCAAAAGGCCGACTAGCAAATATTTTAGGCTTCGTGGGCCATAAGGTCTCTTATTACTACTCAACTCTGCCACATGTGAAAGCAAAGTGTGAAAGCAGCCATAGACTGTAATAAGCAAATGGGTATGGCTGGTGGTCCAGGAAATTTCATTCATAAAAACAGGAGGCAGGGGCGCCTGGGTGGCTCAGTGGGTTAAGCCTCTGCCTTCAGCTCAGGTCATGATCCCAGGGTCCTGGGATCAAGCCCCGAGTCGGGCTCTCTGCTCAGCAGGGAGCCTGCTTCCTTTCCTCTCTCTCTGACTGCTGCTCTGCCTACTTGTGATCTCTGCTGTCAAATAAATTAAAATAAAGTCTTTAAAAACAAAAAACAGTAGGCAGACAGCTCTAGCTCGCCAACCCTTGCTGTCTGGTCAAGTGTTTAACTAGGATAACCTTCTCTTTGGGACTTACAAGAAACCCAGGATGTTAAAAGCCCTGTGAGTTTTTAAAAACCCTATTTGAGGGGCGCCTGGGTGGCTCAGTGGGTTAAAGCCTCTGCCTTTGGCTCAGGTCATGATCCCAGGGTCCTGGGATCGAGCCCCGCATCGGTCTCTCTGCTCAGCGGGGAGCCTGCTTCCTCCTCTCTCTCTGCCTGCCTCTCTGCCTACTTGTGATCTTTGTCTGCCAAATAAATAAATAAAATCTTTTAAAAAAATAAAAAAAACCCTATTTGATTTTTATTTAGGCCAGTGTTCCCCAAATTTACTGGGCTACTTGCCACTTTCAAAAAAATCATGCTTGTTAACATCCCAGAACTGGCCTTCTAAATATGCTGTTACAAACACTGGCTAAGTAACTCTTACTGTTAATAAATTAATTCAGGGCACACATAAAATGAAAAGGTAATACAATGACACCGATATGCTTACCACCCAACCCAGCAGAAAAAAACAAAGCATCATTAAGTACCACACAACCCTCCTGATTCGATCATGTCATCTATCTTCCTGAGATCACCGTCTCTCCTCTCTTTGACATTTATCATCCTTATGCATGTTTCATACATTTTACTAGTTTTACTCAATTCCTGGTAATACACAAACCGTTTTGCATGCTGGTAAACATTATGTAAATGTTAGCACACTATACAAAATCCTGCCTCGATTTGCCTTTTTTCTTTTCTCTTTTTGTACACAGTATTACATTTCTGGGGTTTTGGCTGTGTGATAACATGTAGATCTGGTTCATTTATTTTCCGTGCTGTCTGGTATTCTATTGAACGAACCTTTATTCATTCCTTGTCTTGCAGACAGCTTGTTTCTTTTCTTTTTTCTTTATTTTGCTATTATAAATACAGAATGAACATCTTTGTATATGCCTCCTTATTTCCATATGGAGGAGTTTCTCTTGGGTATAGATCGAAGAGTGGAATAACACGTTTTCAAGTTTACTTGAAAGTGGATTCGGTGGGGGTGGGGGGCGCACCTGGGTGGCTCAGTGGGTTAAAGCCTCTGTCTTCAGCTCAGGTCATGATCTCAGGGTCCTGGATCGAGCCCCGCATCGGGCTCTGCTCAGCGGGGAGCCTGCTTCCCCCACCACTGCTCTCTCTCTGCCTGCCTCTCTGCCTACTTGTGATCTCTGTCTGTCAAATAATAAATAAAATCATTAAAAAAAAAAAAGTGGATTCGGAGGGCTGCATGGTGGTACAGAGGCGATCTCACCGTTCTACATCTTTGCTCAAATCTGGGGTCATCACACTGTAGCTTTTTTGCTTGGTCCGATGGGTGGGAAAGGCATACCCGGGTGTGGTTTGGAAAGCATTTCAGGACGACTAGTAAGGCTGAGTCCTTCCTGTATATTTCTCGGCCAGTTGGTAGAGTATCTCCACATTAAGTCTTCACAAGGATCTTTGGCAATGGTCCGCACTGAGTCTGTTGGGTTGGTGCAAGAGGTGGCCGTGCACCCAAATTTCTAAGAGGAACTAAGGCCAGAAGCTGAGCCTGTCAAGACGAATCTGGGGGCCTCATTCAAAGTGACTTTCACATTTCCCCATATTGATTCTCTGACTGGACATAGCCCTTTGGTAGAGACAGACTTGGTTCAAATCCAAGATGGGACACATTCTACATGTGATGGTGGGACATCCTAACCTCCCAGAGACCTGGTGTTCTTGGTGTGCCAAGGAAAACAAAGCCCTCTCGTAGAGCTGAATGGAGCAGAGTGTGAGAAGCAGCCAGGATGGTGTCTGACCCAGGCAGGTTCTCCATCGTTAGTTCCCTCTATCATCTGCTAAGATCCGGGAGCGGCCATGAGTTGACGCTCCACGTATTTCTTTCTGTTTTTGTGTGCCTCAGTTTCCCCCACATCTAACGTCAGGCCACGAGATGGAATAATCTTCAGGGCTAGAAAGGCCTTTGGAGATCATTGAGTCTGGGGATTCGTAACATTTCGTAGAGCAACTTAATGAGCTGATGAAAGAGAAGTTCATTCTGGAAAAATGGCACACGCACACGGCACTTTAGTGAAGACTACAGACATGCGGAAGGAGGGAACCTGCTCCTTCCTTGTTACCTGGAGCCCCTTTGTTGTCATGGCTTTGTACTAAGTACTTTGTACCAAGCACATACCTCTGTAAAAAATAGTGGTTGCCTGACTGATTGCAAAGGAAAGATACTGTTCCTGTATAAATAGTATTTTAAACCAGAGTTTGAGAGATTTGTTGGCAGGAAAGTAAAAAAAGCACCCTGGGCAGAAATTTAACAAACTCTAGGGGAGCCCCCCCGCCCCCCCCTAGAAAAGGAGTCTAAAAAAAAAAAAAGAAAAAAGGAAAGTCCCTGTTTCCTGCAAGCTAAATCCCAAATGGCAGACACACACCCTCACACTGCCAGCTCGGTCAGAAGCTCCAGTTTGGAAGCAAGCCCCGAATGCCACTGAAGACGTAGTTCTCTGTGTTGCTGTGAGCATCCAATGTGTTTCTGTTTTGCTTTCAGCACTCTGAAAGCTCAGAACAAATTCCAAGTGTTAGCAAACTGTCTGTCGCCTGCAATATGGTTTCCGCCCACGCTGAGGCATAGAGAGCGCTGCTGCAGACAGTGTGGTTCTTTCCAGGATGCCCCGGCTGCAGCCTGGGGTTCTGGTGGTCCCTCTCCGCCTGGGTTCCCTCGGTGCCCGCCACCTCACCTTCTTCAGGCTCTTCTCCGACCTAGGGCCTTTCTCCCTTTGTGTCATGGCGATTCCTCTGCAGCAGTCCCTCCCCTGGGGCACTCTTCCCTGCCCCCGAGATATCGGTGGGCACTCATCTGCCAGTGTCTCCCCCAAAGGCCTCCATAGTTGAGACCTCTCTTCGAGACACCCGACTCTCCCGTGTCTACCCACGTCTCCATGATGAAGCCTCTTTGCATCTGCCTTAGTCCGGGACAAGTCTTAGTCTGTTGACTTTTAGTCCCAACAACATACCTAGTAACTCAACTCCCCTCCCTCCCTCCTTTCCTTCTACAAATACCTACTAGACCTAGCTATGCGCCAGGCTCTGTGGTAGGTCCCAGAATTCAGGTATATCTGATTTCTGCCCCAGCTCTAACAAGATAAATAAGCCAGCTGTCTCAGTCCATGCTGCATGAACCTTTCTTCTGGAATATTCTATGCCCCCAACCTCTTTCCTAACTTCTTGTTCACCTGAGACAAGGTCCTGCCAATCAGGAGCCATATGGACCTTTGTCCACACACATCCTTTCCTTCTGCTAACTCTTCCCTCTAGTGACCCCACTCATGGGTCAATGCCGCGGTGATGGGCATGCGACTGCTTTGAAGACGTGGGGTACTGGGGTACTCTAGCCAGTGATGGCCTTCAAAACTCTTGCCTGTCACTGGGGTGGCAGAGGGCCCCCAGCTAGCTGGCCAGGTTGATTCTCTTGCTGCATGTTGGGGTGGTTGCCTCAGCAGTGGGGGGGGGGGGGGGCGGGCGGTAGAGACTTGCCCAGCCTCAGTCTGGGCTAAAAACCGTGTCCCCGGTGGGATCCTACCACATCTCGTCAAGATACTCATCTCCTCTCTCTCTCCGAGGAAGTTGAGGCTGTTGTTTTTGGCAACAAGGAGAAGCAGACCTTCTTGGTCCTGAGTGGCAGAATAAACATAATCACTAATATTTAATGTGCATTTACTATGACACAGGTGTGCTACATGGTTTATATGCCACGAGATCCTAATAGATATATATTTAGTTTTTAAAAAAGATTTTATTTACTTATTTTGGAGAGAGAGGGAGGAAGAGAGAGCATAAGTGGGTGAGGGACAGAGGCGAGAGGGAGAGGAATAAGCAGACTCCACACTAAGCATGGAACCAGACTCAGGGCTCGATCTCACGGCCCTGAGATCATAACCTGAGCAGAAATCAAGAGTTGGATGTTTAACCAACTGAGCCACTCAGGCGCTGCCCCATAAATGGATATTACTTTATTTGATCCTTCCCACAACCTTGTGAGGTGGGCAATTCTCTGTTTTGCAGATACAGAAACTGAGGCCCAGAGAGGTGAGCAACTTCTCTAAAGTCACACAGAGAGTAAGTGGTCAAGCCAGGACTGGAACTCAGGCAGTCAGGCTGTAGGGCCTACACGCCTAAGCACTGTGCTCTGCTTCCTCCCTATTAGAAGCTCGGGGAGCGCACCTGACCCCTGGGCAGGCTGGTTTGGGGAAAAAGCCACACAGACTCTCACATTTCAGTGGACAGCCAGCTGGGGTACTCAAGCGAGTTTCCCTCCCATCTCTGTTCCCCCCATGGGATGGGTTGAATTACGTTCCCCATTAATATGGTGACATCCTAGCTCCCCACCCCCTTACCTGTGAATGTCACTTTGGAAACAGGGTCTTTCTGGATGTAATCAAGTTAAGAGGTGGGTCATAATCCAATAGGACTGGTGTCCCCATAAGCAGATGAAAATGTGGTTGGAGACATAGAGAGAAGAAAGCCCACGTGAGGAGGAGGCAGAGATTGGGGTGATGCTATCACAGGCCAAGGAACAGCCAGGGCTTCTAGAAGCCGGAAGAGGCAAGGAAGGATCCTTCCCCAGAGGATCTGGAAGGAGCACAGCCCTGTCGACACCTTGATTTTGGACTTCTGGCCTCCAGAACTGTGAGACCATCACATGTGCTATTCTAAGCCATTCTGTCCACGGCAGCCACAGGAAACCCATACACCCTGTTTTCCAACCCCCTCCTCGGGTACCGACACCACCCTGGGTAGCGGTTTCCTATCTCCCCGTCCAGAGACAGCCTAACACAGATGGCAAATATACGTGCATTCGCCACACGAAGCTGACACCTTATACACTGTCCTGCGTGGTCTTTTTCACTTGGTGACACGGCCATTAAAAAAAAAATTCTGGTAAAGTATATGCAACACAGATTTACCATTTCAAACATTTTAAAGGTGTTGTTCCGTAGCATTGAGTATGTTCCCACTGTCCTGCCATGGTCACCGTTGCTTATCCCAGGAGATTTTTCATCTTCCCAAACCAGAACTCTGTCCCCAGGAAACACTGACTCCCCAGCACTCCCCCTTCCCCTGCTGCCAGGGTCACGCCTAACACCCTTCATTCCCTCACCCTGGAGGGGTCACTGAGTCCTACCCCTTCTACCTTCGCTGTGTGTCTGCCCCCTGCCCCACCACACCTCTCAGTCCAGGTATAGCTTCTCTCCCCTGGGTTCCTGCAACAGCTTCTGGACCCCTGGCCCACCCCCGCCTGCCTCAGCCCATCGTCCACATGGCCACCAGCCCCTCTTTCTCCAATACAAATCTGGGGGCGCCCGGGTGGCTCAGTGCATTAAGCATCTGACTCCTGATCTCAGCTCAGGTCATGATCGTCGGGTCCTGAGATGGAGCCCCGCCTTGGGTTACATGCTCAGCATGGTGTCTGTTTGAGATTCTCTCTCTCTCTCCCCCTCTTCCCCTCCCCCCAAGGCATTCTCTCTTGCTCTCTCTCTAAAATAAATAAATCTTAAAAATAAAATTAAATAAAATACAAATCTGATGTCCTCTCCCAGCTTCAGAGTCTGCGATGGCTCCCACCTCCTGCACACACAGTTAGAATTCCGTGTGGAAGTCCCCCCCCCCCCCCACATAGAGCTCAGCCCCACATCCCACGCCTGGTCCAGGGTCTGGCCCCCCGGAGGCGGCTCAGACCCGTGATGCTCCCATGGTCTGAATTCCTCGTTTCCTCCAACACACGCTCCCACCTGGAGGCGTTCCGCGGTTCCCTCTGTGTGGACTGACTTCCCTTCCTCTCCTCTCTTCGGCGTCTCCGGCTTAGCACTCTGTTCATCCTGCAGCACTCGCATCAAAGGCTGCCTCCTGCCTATCTAGCGCTCCTGGAGCCCGGTCTTGCCTGCCTGATGTTAGAAGAGTGACCACATTTTTTGGTAATTACTTGGGAGTCCCATCTGTGCTGCCCCCTGCACACCCCCTGGGTGGACACCGTAGGTGCTGGGTACGCACCTGCTGAGCCCAGGACTGCCGGGCCGGCAGCAGCTCCTAGAGCGGGCTTTGAGGCCTCTCCCTGACACCGTTAGGGGAGGACAGCGGAGCCCCACAGTGACTCTCCTGGGATCAGGAGAGGGCGCTTTTCTGAATTCCAAGAGGCGCTAGTGCACGGGCCTCAGTGTGGGGGTGTCGGCAGCTCTGCTGGGGTCCCCCTGGGGCCTGCAGCACGGACTTCATGTCCACTGGTGGTGAAGAGGGGGCTGGCGTCCTGGGGCTATGCTTTCAGGCCAGCCCAGCCCAAGAGGCTGCGGGGAGCTGCAGGAATTTTCTGGAGCCGGGCAAGGACAAGGGCATTCCAAGGAAGAAGAGAGAGAGACTCCCGACTCCGGGAGAGGCAGGGGAGCCTTCCAGGGCCCAGAAGCTCCGCCTCCACAGGTGACGTTCCGAGGGAGAAAACGGGGAGGCCCCAGGTCTGGATTCGGGGGTTGATGTGGAGGTGACCAAAGGGAATGCTGGCCTGAATGTGACTCCGGATCCCCTCCCCCCTTCCTCCAGCGTCCCCTGCTCATGATACCAGTGTACCTTGTCACACTGTCTTTCCCCTCCGGAGCCCAAGATGCTCTCCAAGCACCTCTTCAATTCCTAACTGCCCCACACCGGTTCACTTTCTTTGTAGCACTCAGACTCCGTGAAATCATCTTGCCCATTTGTACTATTGTTTATTGTCCGTGTCTCCCTAGTGGTGCCTCAGTCCTGGGGTGTCTGTCCTCTCTGAGCCCAGAACAAGGCCTGGCTCCATACAGATGCAGGGAGGATGATGGAGAGCCTCTCTCCTTCTGACACCAATAGTCAGAACTCCCCTCATCTGGCTGATCCTCTTATAGGAATGAGGGCCAACAGCTCCCACAGCACGAGGTCTGTCTCCTCGGTGACTCGGTGACCACCAGATGCTATGGCGCTGATGTGGCATCCCTACGCCCCCATGGGGCCTGACCGACCAGCAGCACCCCATACATGTTTGGTAAATGAACCCAAACTTCCAGCTGTCATTACAGGGCTGGGTGGGAGGCACCAGAATGTTAGGACAGGCACTCTTGGGGCACAACCTTCACCTTAGAACCCAGTTTGACCCAAACTGGACAAATGACAAAGCCTGTTAACCTCTAAAGGTGGTCCGGAGACCCAAGAAGGGTTAAAAGTAGGTCAAGCTCTGGTGCGATTTGTTAAATTCATACTCGACTCCCTTCTGGGGGTCCCCAGCCCACGAAGCACCGTATCTTTACAGGGAATGAATCTCATCCCATGAGGCAGGTGAAGTGACTTGTCCAAGGTCACCTGTTACAAAGCAGCAGACCCAGATGAGAGCATCTAGAGTGGGGTCTGGCACCTAGTAGGTGCTCAATAAACACAACAAAAGAGTGAAGAAAAGAACAAAATGACCCTGGTATCCCATTCTGACACCCTCTGCACCGTATCACTCCCAAACTTACCCATTCTGGGACAGCTCAGAATCTGGTGCTCCTTGCAAAAAGAGTAACTATTTCCCGGAGCAAGCTCAAGGTTCGGACAACCCCCAGATCCTGTTGCTAGGTGCTGTTTATCGGCTAAGTTAGGATTTGAGAACATGCCTTACCACCATTATTTTAATACAGTTCCACTCTGGAGCAGAAAAATTGCCTCTTAGAAATATGGGAAAATAAACAGCATTTAGTCTTCGTATTTCTAAAATGTTTCAAGACCAATCATTAATAAGAAAATGTACAAATGCTGCCAGGATGTATTATTTGTTCTTTCCTTTATTCTGTCTGGACCCCCTCTCCCACCTCCCTAAGGAGAGGGAAAAGAAAAGAAAGAAAAGGCTGAATGTCCCAGGTTTAGATTATCTGATACTTTAATTAAGGAAGAACAAACGGGTCACCCTGTCAGCTTCTACACTGCTCTGGCATCAAAGGGTGTTTCTTTTGAACAAACTCCATCACAGTGGTGAGGCTTTATCATTAGCTGAGTAAAGACAAAAGTGCTCTGGCTGCATTTGGCCAAGGTCACTCTGAAAATCAATGGCTGTACTAGGAGCAGACCTGAGAATCCTTGACTCTGGTGGCTCTGTCCCAGCTGGTATCCAGGCTGCCTCCCACCAGGACACCTCGGCCAGCTGGTAGGTAATTATATGAACTAATCGTCATGACACTCTAGCCGCCAACACCAAGATCCCAAGTTCCTGAATTGGTTAGAGCATCCAAGGACCTGTCCCTTTCTAGGGCTGTTTACTGAGAGAGGTGAGCTCCCTCCGCTGTGCCTGGGGCTCGGAACGAGGAGCCTCCCTGGAAACTGGGAAGAAGAATGTCTGGGAGGGGAGAAAGGAGGGCGACAAGGAGACCATGTTGTTATCTCCACTCCCCAAGTCCTCTATTCTAGAACGCACCTGCCTCACAGTAGCTGTGTGACCTCAGACCATTTCTGCAGCCTCAGTGAGCCTCAGCCTTCCCATCTGTAAAATGGGATAACCAAGCCTGCCTTGCACAATTGCTGGGGATGGCACGCCATGAAGACTGAGTACCAGGCACAGAGTAGGGGTCCAATACCTATCTTTTGGATATCTGAATGAGCCAATCCTTCTGCAGACTGGAGACAGCAATTCGTCCTTCAGGTCACATGAAATGAGGTGGGAAATAGATGTACAGATGGGTCTCCATGTTGCCTCGACTGAAAAATACTCTCTCTCTTTTTTTTTTTTTTTTAAACAGGTGCCTCCTTCATGTAATTAATTTAGTTCATGGAATTTCTGAGTCTTAACGCTTACTATTAAGGAAAGCTAATGAAATACTGTATTTTCTTTTTCTCTTCAAACAGGATTTCCAAACTTGAACACTTAGCTGGGCCAGTCAATGATTATGTCTTCTACACACCAGTCATGGTTCTGGAGACAAAAGAGTCAAGAATTGAGAGCTAAAGGACTAAAAATAGCCTGGACACTGAAGGGAACCGCCTTCCTTTGTCTCCCTGCTCTGCACCTGTGTATTCTGGCCTGCCCAGGGCATCTCACTCACATCCTGTGTGCTAGTAAGAGCTCCGTGCTGGACTTGGGGCATGGAGATGACACCGGCTCTCGGAAGCTCATGCTCCGTGTACAGAACTGCAAGGAGAAAAAGGATCATCTCGAAGAGGGCTGAGTCCAGGTCTAGTGTTGGGGAACCAGAAAAATTTTATCTCTGGGTGTCTGGGTTTGATATCTGGCTCCTAACCCTGTCACTTAGTAACTGTGTGATGCTGGGAGAGTTACCTCGTCTTGCTGGGCCTTGATTTCTTCCTCTGTAAATTGGGACGGCACTACTTTCCTGGATAACAACAGCACCTCTTTTGAGGTTCATGTGAGAAAACCTTAAAAGCCTTTAAGAGTTATAAAGCAATATGGGGAACCTGTATGGCTCGGTGGATTAAGTGTCTGCCTTCCCTTCGGGTCATGATCCTCGGGTCCGGGGATCGAGCCCTGCATCAGGCTCCCTGCTCATTGGGGAGTCTGCTTCTCTGCTTTCCTTTGCACCAACCCCCACTGCTTGTTCTCTCTCTCTCTCTCTCTCTCTCTCAGTTAAATACATACAATCTTAAAAAAAAAAGAATTATAAAGCCATGCATAGGTACGAGTCTCCACTGTTATTTCAGGGATAGTAGAGGCGTGGGAGCAATGTTAGTTAATACCAACCATGTCCTGAGCACTTTCTTCCTTTCAGGCCTTGTCTGTGCAGGTGTCTCATGGTCTTGGGCCCACTTTGTGCCTGCACCAACCTCTGAGGGCAGTTGCTTTCATAATGGCGATGTTATGGGTTGGGAAAAAGAGGTCCAGAGAGGGTAACTAGCTTGCCCAAAGACACACAGCTAATTAACTCTGGTGGTGTTGATTTGGATCTAGACGATGGGACTCCGGAGCCCAGTCCCCTAACCTTTAAGCTATGGAGTCTCCTGAGAGCATGGCAAACAAGGAATGCTCGGCAGCCACAGTTAAGGAGACATCTTAGTTTCCCGCCACCCAGCAGACTCAGGACTGTTGCAAAGAGAAGAGCTGGAGGCTCGAGGTCAGCTCAGATTCAAGCTGGGCTCAGATTCAAGATGTAAATCTCCTGTTGTAATTGATAACTGACACATAGTAGGTGCTCAGTAAATGCTCCTTAGCCTCTCCCCAAGGCATGCTGTTATTCCAGATGGCAAGCATGAGGGACGGCAGTGCAGGTAGAACCTGCCTAGACTGCCTGGACAGAAACCCAAGGAGAGTGCAACTCAGTGGTTAGGACTGTGGGCCATCCGAGTCCACAGCCTGGCCTCATCACTTACTAGTTCTATGATCTCAGGCATGTTACTTAGCCTATCTGTGCCTCAGTTTCCTTACCTATAAAGTGGGCATAATAAAGTATCCACTTCCATAAGATTTGGGAAATATTAGTTATTAATTCATCTGTGTAAAGCACTTCAAGTAGCCTAACATACGGCAAGCATTTGATAAACGCCAGCAATGACTTAGATCAGCCCCTGTGTGTTCCCTGGCTGAAGCGCACCTCTGGGTCTTCAAGGGGCTCTGCTTTATGCTGCAAACCCTCCATTTCCTTGCAGACCCCAATCAGATCCTGGAAGGGTGGAAATCTCTGTGGTCTGGTCACATGATTGGGCTAGATGAAGGGATTTGAAAATGATGATTGCATGTGAGTCTGACGTCGTCCACAGTGTGTGTTCACTGTGTAAAGTCTCTAAACTCTTCGAGGGTCTGTGTTCCAGGTTTGCCTCTACGGCATCTGGGGTTCAAGGTGTGAGGTCTCTAAACTCATCCAGGGTGTGGGTTTCCAAGTTTGAGTCTGAAATATCTCGAGCACGTTTAGCGTGTGAGGCCTCTTAAATCTTTGAAGACGTTTGTCTTAAGGTGTCTTAAAAATTTATTTTTACTTATCAAGCCATAATTGATGTACAGAATTATATTAGTTTCAGATGTACCCAATAGCGTGATTTGACACTTGTATACATTGTGAAATGGTCACCACCAGAAGTCTAGTTACCATCTGTCACCTTACAAGTTAATAAGTATTACTGATTATATTCCCCATTCTCATGACTTACTTATTTTATTTTATTTTTTTAAAGATTTAATTAATTTATTTGAGAGAGAGAGAGAGAGAATGAGAGTGAGAGAGCATGAGAGGTCAAGCGGGAGAGGCAGACTCCCTGCTGAGCAGGGAGCCCGATGTGGGACTTGATCCCGGGACCCCAGGACCATGACCTGAGCCAAAGGCAGACGCCCAACCCACTGAGCCACCCATGACTTACTTATTTTATAACTAGAAGTCTATAAAAAGTGAAATCATGTGGTATTTGTCTTTCTCTGTTGGACTTATTTCACTTAGCATAATTCCCTCAAGGTCTATCTGTGCTGTAAAAGGCAAGATTTCATTGGTTTTGATGACTAAGTGGTATTTTACTGTGTGTATATATATATATTTTATATATATTTTATATGTGTATATATATTTTATATGTATTTAAAATATATACACCACATCTTCTTTATTCATTCATCCACTGATAGACACAGGGTGTCTCCATATTGTAGTCATTGTAAACAATGTGCAATAAACACAGGGGTACGTGTATCTTTTTTAATTAGTGTGTTTGCTTTCTTCAGATGGAAATGCTGTTCCATCTATGGTAGCTCTATTTTTAATTTTTTGAGGCATTTCCACAGGGGCTGCACCAGTTTGCATTCCCACCAACAGTGCATGAGCAGATTCCCCCTTTCCACATCCTCGCTAACACTCGTTTTCTTGTCCTTTTGCTAACAGTCGTTCTGACAGGTGTGAGGTGATCTCTGTGGTTTTGACTCGCATTTTCTTGATGACGAGTGATGCTGAACATCTCTTCATGTGCTTGCTGGCCATTGGCGTGTCTTCTCTGGGGAAATGTCTATTCAGATCCTCTGCCCATTTTATAATCAGATTGTTTAGTTTTTTGTTAGAGTTGTGTGAGTTCTGTACATATTTTAGACTCATACCTTGAAATACAGATCACCAAGAAAGTTCAGAAACCCCACTCGTCAGCACAAATCCCCAGTAGCAGATAGACACGAAACATTTAACAACTTGGAGATCTCAAACTCTGCTACAAGGACTCTCAAACTGCTCAGACAACTCACACCTTGGACACAGATGCCCAAACTTCCCCGAGCTCTCATATTCCAGAGATGTTCACATCCTTGTAAATGCAGATTTACAAATAGCTCAGGGGGGAGGGCGCCTATGTGGCTCAGTGGGTTAAAGCCTCTGCCTTCAGCTCAGGTCCTGATCCGGGGATCCTGGGAAAGAGCCCCGAGTTGGGCTCTCTGCTCAGCAGGGAGCCTACTTCCCTTCCTCTCTCTCTGCCTGCCTCTCTGCCTACTTGTGATCTCTGTCTGTCAAATAAATAAATAAATAAATAAATAACAAAAAAACCCCACAAACGGCTCAAGGGGTTCACTCCACTGAACACAGACACCCAAGTTCAGAATGTGATACTGTGAATACAGACTCCCCAAATACTTCTAGAACCTCACAATCTGAAGATAGATATAGAAACAGAGCAGAGGCCTGTGGACAGACCTATTTTGGATACATACCCAAAACTCTCTTGAACACCATACACCAAGAATACAGCCAGAGACCTCCCATCCTGGGAAACAGCTAGCCAGTTCAGGGCCCCCAAGAACAAAGACTCTGACCAGCCGATAGACTTCACATGCTGATTCAGAGCCTTTCAACAGCTCAGAGGGCTTGTACTCTGAGTTCAGAGAGAACCACCAATCTAGGTAGGAGGCAGAACCCGCAAGGAACCTAGGGTCTTCCCACCCTGCACAGATGACATGAAACAGCTGGGAGACTTCAAACCTGGGACACAGTCCCTCAAGTAGCCAGACAGCTCCACATGTGAGCACAGACCTGCCAACAGACTTGTGACACGGACTTCTCAGCAATTCAGAGACCTCACACTCAGGGATACCAACCCCCAAACAGCTCAGAAGTATCACACCCAGGGACAGGGGCACTCAAGGAACTCAGAGACCTCACAAACTGAATGAACCCCCCCCCCCCAAACTGTTGAGAAACTCCAGATGCTGAGGAATGCCAGTCAAACCCACAGGAGCTATGGCCTCACACCTGTTAGAATAACTGTCCACAAAAAGCTAAGAAATAACAAGGGTTCGCGAGGATGTGGAGAAAAGGGAACCCTTGCACACTCCTGGTGGAAGTGAATAGTAGCACAGCCACCATTCCACCATAGAACTCAGTATGAAAGGTCCTCAAAACGTTAAAAAAAAATAGAACTACCCTATGATCCAGTAATCCCACTTCTGGGTTTATCTCCAAAGGAAATGAAAAGAGGACTTCAAATCCTGCAGCCTCCAAGTTCGACTGTAGCGTTAGTCTCCATAGTCAAGATATGGAAACAACCTGAGTGTCTGTCCATGGAGGAATGGATAAAGAAGATGTGAAAAAAAATGTTATGTGCATAATGGAATATTATTCGGCCAGGAGAAAGAAGGAAACTCTACTGTTTGCAACAGTGTGGGTGGCCCCTGAGGGCATTATGCTAAGTGAAATAAGGCAGACAGAGACAAACACCGGGTGGTCTCACTTCTATGTGGAATCTACATCGAGCTCAGAGAAGTGGAGAGTAGAATGGTGGTTGCCAGGGGTAGGGGGGTGGGGACAAGGGGAGATGTTGGTCCAAGGGTACACGCTTCCTATTATAAGATGAATTTAAGTTCTGGGGATCTCATGTGCAGCATGGTGATCATAGCTAAAAATACAGTATCCTATACACCTAAAAGTTAAGAGAATGGGTCTTAAATGTTCTGCCCACAAAAAAGAAATGGTCACTGTGTGACAGGAGGGAGGTGTGAGCTAATGTTCTGATGGTCGTCATTGTGCAATATTTAAATGTATCAAATCAGCACCTTGTACACCTAAAACGTCCACAATGTCAATTACATCTCAACAAAGCTGGGACATAAAGAAAGGAAATGGTGACCACGACCCCCGAAAGACAGCAGAGTCAGGACAGCGCACCCACAGGCACACACAGCCCCCAGCATCCTGCTTGTTGCATTTAGACCGGTTTTGACTCAGCCAAGTGAGCAATTGCGTTTCTTTTGCTTTGGGTAAAAACGAGCCCGCGTGCATGGGGTCCCTGAGGGGCCCAAGAAGAATTCCTAGCCTGGGGGAGGGGAGACGTGGGTACAGACCTAGGAAAGAGAGCCACCCCAGCCCCACGTAGCGACAAAGCAGAGACGTGCTCTTAGCCAGCCAGCAACAGTTCCCTGCAAGGTGTTGTCAGAAACTACAGCAGGACCGGCATTTCCTCCTTGCGGAGAGAGGGGAGGAAGAGGGAGGGAGGGAGGGGAGCAGAATGAGAGTAGAAAGGAGGTGCACAGAAAGAAGCACTCGGTTATCTGGTCAATCGAACCGGCGCATTCCCACGCAGCCTTGCTCCTGTCCTTCCCCGTCCCTGCAAGTGCAGGGACCCGCTGCTTGTCAAGCCCGTGTCTGTCACTACTATCAGCCGAGCCCGCACGGTTCGCAGGGCGCCAAGCGCGGGGCGGGGCTCCGGCTGGCAGGCGGGGGGGGGGGGGGGCGGGGGGCGGGGGGGGAGGGGTGCCCACAGCCCCGAGCCCCGCCTGCACGGCCGGCCCGCTCCCCGGGGAGGGCGCCCCTCGCTCGCTGCGCCCCGGCCCGGCCCTACCTGAGCTGGCGCGGCTCGCAGTCCACACCGGGCAGCAGCAGCCGGGCCGCCTGGCGGACGTCGTCGCTGTCCATGGAGAAGCTGCGGCGGTGGCCGGCGTGCGCCACGGCCACCCGGATCCACTCCATCAGCGGCGGCAGCACGAGGAAGGGCCTGCGCGGGAGAACCGGAGAGAGTTAGGGCGGCGGGGTGGCGGGGGCTGCCGGCTCAGCCCCACCCCCTCCTCGCCGGTCGCACCCCCGTCCCGCGCCCCCATCACCCGCTTCCCCAACCCTCTCACCCCTCCCTTCCCCCCGGGGACCCTGCCTCTGATTTCCCGAGTGGTGGGAGAGCCTTCGGAGACATCCTGATCGCACCGGTGACCCCACTGGTGACCCCACTGGTGACCCCGGGGCAGGCTCTCCAGAGTCTTTGGGCCTCGGTTTCCTCATCTGCAAAGCTGGGATACCGTGTGACGATCCTGGGAGGGTTATCTCCCTCAGAGATCATGTGAACACACAGGAGATGGCTCACTTAAAGCACCAAGCACTGGGGCTGGCCTTAGTGAAAACCCCAACGCACGCCTGGGGTGATGAGTCCTTGGGGCTCCCCATTCTGGGCCCAACCCTAAGGTGTCCTCCAACTCTCCTTTCTGGTCTCCCCACGCTCCCTTTGTGGAGCTCTCGGAGCCCCTGCTCTGCCTGAGCACTGGGCTGCCAACAGGCTAATTTTTAGCACCCGGGAAAGCTGCACAGGGCCAAGTGGACAGGCAGTCCTCCCAGAGATCCAGGCCACGCGGATGCCCAGTCAAGGCCAGCAAAACTGCCCTTGCTGGGGAGAGGAGGAGCGGGTTGGGGTGGGGGGGGCGAGCCACGCCCCCGAAGCTCTGGGAGCCTCAGGTTCTCCACTGGCTAATGAGACCACAGCAGGGGACAGCTTGTTTGCAAGAATTCACTGAGACAATGCCCAAGGCTCAGCTATACACTTTGCCATCTCATACATTTGTGCCAACTTCCTGTTTCTTCCAGTGATCATTATCTACTCTGTCCTTCCATTAGGATTAATGGGTTGGTGGGGAAGCTTCTGAAGGAATTTCGATTTAATTCATCTAGGGTGGGGCTGGATATTGGTAGTTTCTAAAACCTCCCGCGTGTGAATTTACTGTGAATCAGAAGGATCAGGAGGGCTTGGTAACATACAGATCGCTGGGCCCCAGCCCCAGACGGTCTGTTTGAGTCTATGGGAAACATGGACGAGAATCTGCATTTCTCACAAGCTCCTGGGCGGTGCTGATGCTGCTGGTCTGCGGCTGCTCTCAGAACTTCTGTCCTAAAGCACTGTATGGGTAGAGGGCCTGGGCATCCCGTGTGTGTGTGTGTGTGTGTGTGTGTGTGTGTGTGTGTGTATTTTAAAATGCTGACCCCTGCCCTTGTCTCCAGAGATGCTGATCGTGTCAGGTCCGTGATTATAATTTTAAGAAGCGGCCCCTAGGATACTGATTTAAGTAGACCAAGGAACACACTTTGAGAAATGCACTGTGTTGACCAAAAAACGTTTCCAAGATTTAGCAGAGCCCCTGAGGCAAGTGGTGAGGCAAGTGGTGTGCCTTGGGTGCAAAACTAAAGGAGGCCAGGTCATGCAAATGTGTCCTAGGCACCCCTCCTACCTCACCTTGACCCCAGTGCCACCATTCCGTCCGGCATGGCTGCTGTGGGGTGGACCGAGGGTGGTAAAGGGAGGGTTTACCAGGCAGCAGCAACCCCCCCACAGTAGGCAGCTGTCACAAGCTCCCCACCAAGTTTTTAGCGGTGAGTTCTGGTCTGCCTAGAGAGTGAGCTGTTTCTCCAATGTTAATATTCAATAGCTAAATAAACCTTTTATGTTCATCTCAATTAATCGCACTCATGATCTCATCTAAATGCTCGGGACCAACACACGAGCTACTTACGATTATGCCTATTTTCTAGATCAGGAGAATGAAGTTTATTGAGGTTAAGTGGCATGCCTGGATCACTAGGTTAGCAAGTACGAGAGCTGGGAGTCAGACCCAAGATGTTTGAGTACATGGGTCGTGTGCCATAACCCCATGTGATCCCGACATTCCCTTGTCTAACTTCCCAGCATGCACTCTGTTACCAGCATGCACCTGTTTACCCCAGCAGAGCCTGCTGATCTGGTTACAGACCTTTGCAGGCACCCCATTTTCACTCCTGGCCACGCAGCTCAGTCCCCTGTCTGTAAGGCCTCCAGCCCTTTAAAAACCCACACCCCACTTAACCTTCAAACTACAGTGTAAATCCTACCTTACCCTAAACCTTTCTCCTGGTGTGGACCCCCATCGGAGCAGGGACGCGGGTCTGCTAGGTTCACTGATCCGCCCCAGCCCCAGGACAGGCCTGGCAGGCTGGAAGCACTTAATAAATATTTGTTCACAAGACTCAGATTTACCAATTTCCTACTAGGTGAAATGGATGCAATCGAGTTTTCTGGCCCCACGGACCTGTAGGGCAGTCTCCCAGGGAATTTCTGGCCAAGTCAGCCTGCTGCTTGGGCTGTCGTCCTCATTCTCTCATTCTCTCCATCACCTAAACTGAATCAGGCACTCAATAAACACACACTGACTTGAAATTGAATTGGATTCTACTGTCTCAGGTGAGCAAGACTTATTTTTGTCACCATGTCTCCATCACCTAGAAACCAGCCCCGAGCGCTCGGAGAACTCTCCTCTGGGAGAATTTTCCTCATCAGAGGCGGCTCCTGCCACCCCGTCCTGCCTTTCCTTTGCCCAGTGCTCCTGAAGTGCAGCCCCCAGCTGCCAGTCCCTTGGGGTTGTGTCTCTCCCACACAACGCCCTTCGGCTGCTGTCCCTTCCTGAGGTGCTGAGGCCCAGGGCGTGCTGCCAGCTGAGGGAGACTGAAGAGGAGAGGACGAGGCCCTGCTGCCTTCAGGTCCACACCAGAACCAAGACAGCTGGTGAGCACCAGAAAAAGAAACCTCAAGCCCCAGGATTCCAAGCCCCTTCTGGAAATTTCTGTGTACCTGTTCTCCTTTCAACGCCGCCTTCTCTTCATCACCCTGACTTCAATAGTTTATAAGCTCATGAATTCTTTGCCAGCAGCTCATTTAAAAATCTTCTTATCTCGTCTACTCAGAGGCGGGGAGAAAGTGTTATTGGCGATGTTTCTTTGGGAGGCGTTGGAGATGGGGAACAATTCTAGGGCCTTCAGCTAAGGAGAAGGGGGTAGAAAGCGGAAGGAGAAAGACGGCATTCTCCTTAGGTATTTTTAAAGGGAACAATATTCCACTGGCTACTGACTTTGTTCGGAAGTTGTCCTCAGTGACTAACACCTAGAGGACGCTTGGGAAGGCCATGGCTTCGTGAAGTGGTTCTGAGACTGTGCTCAAGACCAGAACCCCGGGTGTGTGTGTGTGTCTGTGTGTGTGTGTGTGTGAAAATTCCCAAGGTCTCAGGGTACCCCAGAGTTTTGGTTCAACAAGTCTGGGGTGGGGCCTGGGCATGTGCATTTGAAATTAGGTCCTTTGGGAATCCCGGAGCAAGCTGTGGTTGAGAACCCCAACTGGGTGGCCTGAGGTGAACAGAGAGGGGGACACGGTCCACTCTATCAGCACAGTGGCCGTCGAAATCTTTACTGTGGTGTTCAAACAGGAGGTCTCTGGGGCTCCAGAAGGGAACCAGGGATTTCAGAAGGGAAGGGACCAAGGATTCCAGAAAGGAAGAGCAAAGCCTAGGTGGGCGTCTTGCAGAGTCAAGAGAGAAAGTCAGCTCAGGAAGCTCGTTGGGCCCAGATTCCAGTGGGAGATGGAGAACATACATGGGTGTGGCCTTCCTGAAACTGAAGGGAAAGCTGGTGAGGGCGGTGACCACTCAGAATCAAAAGGGAGTTCGGGTGGGGAGGGGCTGGGTGATAGGAAGGATGCTACGGTATGTTTAGGACTCTGCAGAACCGGATTCTAGCCCTGAACCTGCCAAGAGCTCACAGTAGGACTCTGGTCTTGGATCAGATGGTCTGTTTCAGGGGTCAGCAAACCTAATCTATAAAGGGCCGGAGAGTAAATATTTTAGGTTTCATGGGCCATCTAGTTTCTCACTCAACGACTGACCTCTGCCGTGATAGCAGGAAAGCAGCCCCAGACAATATGTACAGGAAAGAACCTTGCCGTGTTCCAAGAAAACTTTATTCACAAAATCACAACGGGTCATAGTTGGCCGACTCTGGGTCTATTTGGTTCCTTCTTCCTCTAAAATTCTTTGAGGGTACCGACACAGCCGGCTTCCTGGGGGCTTAGGAAGAAGCCCTGAAGACGGGAAGATACACATAAAGGTCCTAGGGATGGGGACAGAAAGCTTTGGAGAGATTAGAAAACAGGACCTTTCCACAAAGAGGTCATGTTTTGCATCTGGGGAATACTGAGCCACAGGCATGTCTGGAGGTAGTACCTCAAGAATTAGAGCCAGATGAAATGTCATCTGTTAACACCATTCATTCATCTCACAATCCGTTAGAGAGCACCCATGTTGTAGGCACACTTCCAGAAGCAGGAGACAGAGAATAGGACTTGTCAAATCCTTGTTCTCACAGAACTAACAGTCGAACAGGGACAGAGATGAGGAACACATAAACCAATAAGTAATAAAGCAATTACACACCATGGTCAGAGTCAGGGTGCTGGGATAAAGAATAAACAGGGTTGAGGTAGGGTGGTGGAAAGGCCTCTCTGAGAAGGTAACAAAACCTCAAAGATGTGAAGGAATGGGCCATATGTGAATGTATGTATAGAGAGACACATGCTCCAGGTAGAAGTAACAGACTGTGCAAAGGTCCTGAGGCAGAAAAATCCTTTGCAGCTCACCAAGGGCTTTCATGGGCATCATCTCCTATTTTGGCCCTCCAGGGCGGCTGGGGCGGCCAGGACACAAGCATGGAAGGGTCACTGTGGCAGGCTGAATAACAGCTCCCAAAGACATCAAGTCCTATTCCCTGGAACCTGTGAATGTTGATGGCAAAAGAGACTCTGTTCCTGTAATTCAGTTAAGATCTTGGGAAGGTAAGATTAACCTGGATTATCCAGGGCCCTACATGCAGTCACAAGGGGAGGTCTAGGGAGAGAGTAGGAGGCATGAAGACAGAAGGAAGTAGCTGGATGAATGCAGGAAAGGGGCCTCCAGAAGCTAAAGTCAAGGGGATTCTCCCCTGGAGCCTCCAGAAGGAACCAGCCCTGCTGACACCTTCCCTTTAGGCCAGTGAAACTGATTTCATACTTCTAGACTCCTGAACTGTAAGATGATACTTTTGTATCGTTTTAAGTCTTCACATTGGTGGCAACTTTTTTTTTCTTTCTTTTTTTTTTTTTTTTTTTTACAGCAGCCATAGGAAATGAATACAGAAGGTTATCGCCAGGATTGGGTGGGATGGTGTATGTGGCCTGGTCCCTGATCCCCGTTCCACAGGTTGTAGCTGTGCTTGTCAGCATCACCGGCTTGGTTTTCAGCATCACTCAAGTGTTCTCTCCGCTGGTGGAAGAAAAGCCTGGCTACGCAGAACGCCATTCCTGCCTTCTCTTTTTAAACCAAAGCAAAGCCCTGCAGTCGCTATGCCTTTCCTTTATAAATTGTCTGGCCTTGACTTCACATCTCTGTTATTTGTTAGGTCTCAGACTGGAGAGGAATTTAGATGTTCGGCTGTGGGTTAGGACGCTCATAATTCTAGAGATACAGAGAGTGAAGGGAGAGCAGCAACATTGATAGCAGACAGTATCCCAGGCTGGTTTCCATAGCAATAGTGACTGTAATCGCACTGTATTTGCGGGCACCAGAGCTAAGCAGATGCAGAGGTCAGAGGTGGCTTGCTTACTATAGTGACGGCCCTCCTGTCCAGAGGAGAGTCACACTGCCCTTGAGTGTGGTTCCTGCAGAAGGGCCTGGGGTCAGAGAAGCCAAGGGGTGTGCTTGAGGTCAGTGCTTCTAGAATATGAATGTGCACAGGAATTGCCTGGGACCTTGTTACAATGTGGACCTGGGGCAGGGCCCGAGATTCTACATTTGTATGTAACAAGCTTCCAGGCCGTATCTGGACCACAGTTTTCAGTAATCAGATCCTAGAGCGGTATTAGGACTCAAGCCAGAAACCAGGGAGGGTGAGTTCTCTTATGTGTAAAGAGGAGAAAGCGAGTCCAGGAGTGAGACAGTTGCAAGAGGGCGTAGAGGCCCAGGACACAACGGAAGGGAAGGAGGAGCTCATTTGGATCCGGAGCTCCCAAGGCTCTTGTGAGCCTAGGTTGTGAGCCTGTGCCAAGCTACAAGGGAGGCTGGGACAGCAGGTGTCTGGTGATTGCAGCTTTGATCCTGGGAGGCAGGTTCTGCCCCCCGCCAAGCTTCTCCTTTAGTCTCCCTACAATCTTAGGAAACAGACACTTTCCGCCCCAGGGGAATGTGTTCTGACCCAAGCACCCACTCCATTGTCTAAAAGGTATTTGGTATTCGTGATGGTGTTCACCCTCATCCTGGAATGTAAATCCACCTTCTAATGGCTGATTTTATCTGTCCACTTGGCTAGACCACAGTACCCAGACGGGTGGTCAAACGCCAGTCTGGATGTTGCTGGGAAGGTATGTTGCAAGAGATTAGCATTTAGGTCAGGGGACTCTGAGTAAAGCAGATTATTCTCCATCAGGTGGGTGGGCCTCATCCGATCAGATGAGATAGTGCCGGCATGCCCTATTAGCATGCTCCCTATAGGTGAAGCAAATAACGATATACCGAGGAACAACAGTGTCCTCCCTCCACCTTTGCCTTGCCTTCACCTCCCCTCCCATCCTGGGGAGGAAGGTTCCTCCTCCACCTGCCCCTCTCTGCTCTCCTGGGGACGAGGCTCGGACCTGCCTGCCCCTTATCTCGGCCCCTGCTCCTCTGCCCGTGGCCACCCCCATCCAAGCACCCCACGTGCTCCCGTCTCCCAGTCTGAACAGGATAGGAGCCGCAACGATGGAGAGCGAGAAGTCACAGCTCTCCAGGGGCTGAAAAATCTCCCCCTGGGGAACTGGTTAAAAGGTACATTCCTGTGTTCCCCCCAGCTTGCTGGGTGTATGGGTCTCTTGGGGCTGGTGTCACAAGGTACTACACACTTGGTGGCTTAGACAACAGAAGCGTGTTCTCGCACAGTGCGGGAGGCCAGAAGTCCAAGATCAATGCAGCAGCAGGACCGCACTCCCTCCAGAGGAACTAGGGCAGAGCTCATTGCTCGTCTCTTCCAGCTTTTGGGGGCTGCCAACATTCCTTGGCTAGGGATGGGGCTCCCTCTTTCCCTCTCTGCCTCTGTCTTTATATCTCCCGGTCCTCGCCTGTATCAAATCTCTCTATCTCCTCTAAAGATGGGATTTAGGACCCACATTAGGACCCTTAACTAAAATCACACCTGCAAAGATCCTTTTTCTTTGTAAACTGTAGGCTGCAGAGATCAGGACCTAGTATCCTCTGGGGGCCATTACTGAGACAGTTACCCTGGGTAGATCTGCACCTCGTTCATTCCCTGCAGGGTTTCTGATGCCCAGTGCAGCGGAGCCCCTCATGTCTAGAGAATGCCAGCTCCAAGCTGCAGGGTGCTTGGCAGCCCTGAGGTCCTTCCTTGCACACCACTCAGGGATCCAAAGACCAGCCTGTCCCTCTCCTCTCTGGGCTGCTGGCTGCACCCCAGCTGGGCCTAGCTTAGGGGCATAGAGCCTTTGCGGTGGGAACCTGATCTCAAGTGAGTGGAATGATGATGGGGCCTGGGATATAAATGGCCCTGGGAGGGAAGCCGGGGCTTCAGAAGTGGGGAAGCCACAGGCTCTGTTTGAGGCTGCCACAGAACCTTCCTTCGCAGGCTGGGCACCAAAGATCCACATTTGGGAGGCGGCGAGGGCTGCAGAGCCTCACATCCCTGGGAGCAAGGGCTCCAGGAGCCTAAAAGGGCGGGGCCTGGGCTGGTGCTGGCTGAGAGGCAAAGGCCAGCGTTGGGTCTGCAGGGGTCACCTGGGCTTGCCCCTGCTTCCAAAAGGATTATCATAAAAGTCTGCAAAAGGCAGCACACAGCCTTACAAAGGAAACCCGCTGCTGGTGTGGTGCTGGTATGGTGGGAAGGGCACGCATTCTAATGACAGAAGGCCCAACATTCGAGCCTGTGACTTGCTAGCTGTGGGACTTGGGCAAGTTGCTTAACTTCTCTGTGCTTCGGCTTCCTTCCATGTAAAATGGGAGAAATAGGCCACTTCACAGGATTGTTGTGAAGATTAAGACAGTCTCTGTAAGGTGCTTAGCACACAGTAACTGCTCAACAAAGCCAGCTGCCATCAAGCATTTGTCTTTTATTAGTTCGCTTGATAATGACAAGAACCATAAAGTACTATTCTTATGTTCATTCCACAGATACTGAAACAGAGGCACAGAGAGGTTAGACAACTTGCCTAAGGGTACACAGTTATAAGGAGCAGTATTGGGATCTACATGTAGGCAGTAAGACCCAGAGCCAGGGCTAGTAGCCAGGCATTCTCTCAGTTCCAGGCAAAAGACAGCACGTGCAAAGGCACAGAGGCAGGGGAGGCATAGCGCTTTGGGGGAATTTAGCTTGATGGGGCTAGAGCTCAGGTGGAGGAGAGAGCTCAGTGGAGGAGGTAGACTGGTAGGATAACACTGGAGAGAGACAGGGGAAACACCATATAGGGCCCATTCCTTCTGGAATAAAAGTAAAAACTCCTAACACTCTAATTTATCCTCAGTTAGGACTGCAGTGGAAAAACACAAAGTCAGAAAAGCATTTGAAAAGAAGTATCAAGAATGGATTGATGGGGCGCCTGGGTGCTGCCGTGGGTTAAGCATCCATCTCTTGATTTTGGCTCGGGACCTGATCTCAGAGTTGTGGGATCAGGCTCCATGCTCAGCAGGGAGTCTGCTCGAGATTCTAGCTCTCCTTTACCCTCTGGTTCCCTCCCACCCCCGCTCACACCCTCTCTTTCTTAATAAATATCTTAAAAAAAGAATGGATTGGCCAAAATACCTCTGAAAATGCAAAACAAAAGGTTCACTGTAACTCTTTAGAAAGTTAATGGAGAATATTTTTATACTCTGGCAGAGAGGCCTGGGTGTCTCTCTGTATGCGTTTTCCTCTTTTTCCTTAGTAATAAAACCCCCAATTGTTAGCTGGGCTCATGACTACCTAGTACACATTTTTCAGCCTCCCTTGCTGCTAGGAGACTGGCTCTTACAATGATATATGCAGAAGTTTCTTGTGAGACTTCTAGGAAGTGTCCCAAAAAGGAGGAAGCCCAACTTTCTCTGGTCTTCTTCCATTCTGCTGGCAAAAATGTAGATGTGATGGCTGGTGTTAAAGCAGCCACATTGGACAAGGAGGTGGAAGCCACATGTTGACGATGACAGAGTAGAAGGACTTGGGTTTCTGACAATTGCTTCAGTGGCCATACCTCGCCTGGATTCTTACTTTCAGAATTTGTTTATATGAGACATAAGCTTCTATCTGGTTTAAACACCTGCTGTTTGGGTTTTCTATCATTCAGAGCCAAATCTAATTCTAACTGACACTAATATCACTTCCTGTAATGTTTAAGTTAAATCTGTATTTTTCCATTATTGTGTCATCATGGATTTGAATTTGTTTTCCCTTTACCAAAAAGAGGTGAAAACCTTCCCTTTTAATACTTATCCTCTAAGACTGCAAACTTGGAAACTTGAGACTGTGTTTGTTCCTTGAAGCTACATGTATTAAAATATTTGTTACAATGAATTGCTTGTTCATTTAAAGGTGTAAACTATGTCACAAGAAGTTGATTTATCGACTTCATGAAAATACACTGACAATGGCCTTGAGCTCATCATAATTAACCTAACAATAATAACAACAACAATAATAATAACAATAGGATTAGTTCACACATCCATCACCTCCCGGAAAATTATTTTTTCTTTTCTGTGGTGAGAACATTTAAGATCTACTCTTTTACCAACGTTCAAGTGTAGAAGACAGTTTGGTTAACTATAGTCACTATGTTGCCCATTATTAGATCTCCAGAACTTACTCATCTTCTAGTGGAAGTTTGTACCCTTTGATTAACCAGCCTCTCCCCGACTCCCCTGTCCCCCAGCCCCTGGCAACCTCCGTTCTACTCTCTGTTTCTATCAGCTCGGCTGTTTTAGATTGTACCTGTATGTGAGATCATACAGTATTTCTCTCTCTCTGTCTGACTTATTTCACTTAGTACAATGTCTTCAAGGTCCATCCATGTTGTTGTAAATGGCAGGGTTTTATTTTTTCTCATGACTGAATAATATTCCATTAACAGATCAGTCTTAAAGCACCCTCTCTTTCTTCCCTACCAAAAAAGGGGCTAAAGAGGCAAGACTGAACATGGTCTAGGAGTACCCCCCTATGCTGTCCTTGGCGTTCATACCACTGGGCTGTGGCTTTGAGAAAATGGTATTCTTGTTCTCTTATAATAAACCCTTTGAACTCGGGATAGAGCTGGTGTGGTCGAGCAGCTGAAATTCTAATTATGTTCATTTTAATTAATTTAACTTTAAATAGCCACGTGTGGCTAGCAGCTGCCCTACTGGGTAGGGCTGTTCCAAGGGATGTCCTTCAGGTCCATATAGTTGCAGACAGGAATCCTGGTGGAATTGGGTAGTGGAAAGCAGGCTATGTACAGGAGACATTAGGCAACCTAAGTTTTTTTTTTTTTTTAAAGATTTTATTTATTTATTTGACAGAGAGAGATCACAAGTAGGCAGAGAGGCAGGCAGAGAGAAAGAGAGGAGGAAGTAGGCTCCCTGCCTAGCAGAGAGCCTGATGCGGGACTTGATCCCAGGACCCTGAGATCATGACCTGAGCGGAAGGCAGAGGCCTAACCCACTGAGCCACCCAGGCGCCCTAGGCAACCTAAGTTTTGATCCAGTTTTTCCATGATCATGATCTACATCATCATCATCATTATCAAGATTTTATAGCATCCACCATTTCTCGAGTGCTTACAATGTTTCACGCTCTGTGCAAAAAGCTTAAATGTTTATTACTGCATTTAATTATAAAAACAACATTGGAAGGTCATTATTGTTATCATCCATATTGACAGATGAGCAAACGGAGGCTTAGCAACTTCAGAAGCTAAAGAACTTATGTAGCATGTTTAGGTGGGATACAGAATCCCAAAACTGTGGGATCTGAGTTGGGATTTGATCTCGAATCAGCCCAAGTCCGAAGTCCACAGGCTTAGTCAGTATACAGGTTCTCCGAAGAACAGTGCGGCATCGACTAAGTCACTGAACGTTGATAGAATGCTCTGAATGATAGAAAACCCAGTTACTCATCTGGGAAGGAAGGAAGCTAGGCCAAATGAACTCTAAGATCTGCAGAAGTAGGAAAAGGCCATGATTTCATACTTGTCCTCTGGCGCAGGGTGGGGGGCACTTTACATAATGAATGCTATTGTTTACAGATGTGGCCACGTGACTCAAAAAGACCCAGACCTGAGCAGAGTAACTGCTCATTCCCTAGATGTAACCCTAGACAATGTTATAGATTGTTCTTATTTTAAAGATTTTATTTGTTTACTTGAGAGAGAAAGAGAGAGTGCACACACGTGAGCTCAGCAGCGTGCAAGCAAGACAGAAGAGGGACAGGCAGAGGGGAAGGGAGGGGAATCTGAAGCAGATTTTCCTGGACTTGGGGCTGATCTGACAACCCAGAGATCACGACCTGAACCGAAACCAAGCATCCGATGCTTAACCAACCGAGCCCCCCAGGTGCTCCGAGATTGATTTAAAAAACTCCCCAGCTGACTCAGATCATCAGAAAGATCTAAGAGGATTAGCCCAGGATAGAACTTGCTAAAAGTCAGAAATGATCCTCCTGTGAACAGTTTTTTTTTTTTTTTTGGTAAAAATTATGTTGTATAACTAAATCATTAGTTATAAATGATTATTAGATAAGCATCATCTGTCTCAGAGTATACCAAAGCCCCACAAATAACTGGAATAATAAAGTAAAAAAGAGAGTATCATCATATAGAATGGGGAGGTCCTTAGAAAAGGCAGCAGATGGAAATGGGATAGAATTTTCCAGTAAGAAGAGAACAGAAAAGGAACATAGAGAAAGCAAGGAAATAAAAGAAAACTTCCTGGAGAGCTGTAAAAATCAAGGAAGAGACTGGGGTCAAAACAGAGGCAGTTTTGGTGCTCATACAAAACAACTCTGTGCTCATGTAGCAGATTTATAGAATCTCCACATGCACGAGAAGAAAACGTATCTGCAGTTTACTTCTCTAAATGTTACCGATTCTACATTTTGTAGAATCTGGAAGTGAGAGATGACAGAAACTAGAAAGGGAGGTTTAGATTTTAATAAAAGGAAATGCCAAAGGGCTATTTCGTAGGCTGGACACTGCTACTACCTAGGAAAGGTCTCCTTGAAGAGGGCAGTGCTCCAGCGAAAGCCTCTCCGGCTGCATACGCAGAATATCCAGGGCTGCTCATCCGAGGGTGGCAAGAAGCCTGGGCGTGTCTGCGTCTCACCTGTCACAACCTGTCCAGTCCCCTCAGGAGAGGGGCCTGCAGCTTCTCTATGCAAACCAGCAGGTGAAGGCGTTGAGTCCTAGGGCCAGCCCCAGGGCAGGCAGAGAAATTTCTAGCCGGAGGGACCAAAGCAAACCTCATCCAGGGATGAGCCTGGGCTGGGGAAGGGAGACCCAGGGGGGTCAGGAACAGCACTTCTCGGAGAGGGAGGGATGCGGACAGGCAAGCAGGTGAGGATGTCTGGATTTGGCTGGGATGTGGGCACTGCTTCTGAATGGAAGCTGGGTGTATGGTGAGTGGATGAGGCAATGATGTCACTTAACCCTTAGATCCCTCTCTCACCGGGACAGTAAGCATAGTGTCCAGGGGTCCTTCCTCGCAGGGCCACAGAGAGCAGAACAGGTAACACAGGTGTGGAAGTACAATCAGGGGGAAGATATACATTCAGCCATCTCCACGTGCATCAGGCACCTAACACATATAGTCTTAAGTTGTTACCAGTTTAAACATCAGGGTAAGTAAAATGCAACTGAAAAGATAAGTCGGTTCACAAACCCCTCACTTTGTCAGCTTCCTGTCCATTTCCTTTAAGCCCTCCAGCCCAAACTGTAGCAATACCACAGGATGCCTGAAGGGGGAGTCCCCGCACACATGCTCAGTGCACAGGCTCTGCTCTCATGGTTTTTTCTCATCCCTTCCTTACACCTGTTCTCATTCTGCTTCCAGCTTCTCAGTCTTGCTGTATTCCTCTCTGTTCACCACTGGGGTGTGTCCAAGTTGAAGCTCTGCTTTCCTCAAATCTGATTATACACACCGGTTTCATGCCTTCCACCTTTCTAAGTCTACCCCCCTTCTGTATCTTCCCGGGATACATCCTTCTTTCCTAGGCATAGACTCTGTGGGGATGGTTCCCCCCAGTGCTACCAGCAGAAACCAGGGCAATGCAGTGGACGAAATGTAAGTCACCATCTTCTGAAATAGCCGTCCTGCAAGCCAAAGCCAAGGACACATCATCACAATGCTTGGGTGTTGACTCCACTGTCCAAATCACTAGAATGGGGAACCCTGG
This sequence comes from Martes martes, assembly GCF_963455335.1. Taxonomy (NCBI): domain Eukaryota; kingdom Metazoa; phylum Chordata; class Mammalia; order Carnivora; family Mustelidae; genus Martes; species Martes martes. The sequence continues at coordinate 14,921,375 of NC_137895.1, forward strand.
AAATTATTAACCATGCTTATTTACTTTAGGTTTCCCTCTGTGATATCAAGGACAGGGATTTTCATAGTAATAGGTGCTAAGTAAATGTTTGCCAAGTTAAATTGATAGCTATTTCCAAGAGCGCAAGGCTTTGGAGTCAGACAGCTTTGGGTTTTTATCCCAGAGCTGTCCGTTAACTGGGCCAATGACCAAATCCCAGCAAGTCACATGAGCCCCTGGTTCCCATCTGGAAACAGGGTAACATGTGTCCTGCACACCGGCCTGGCACACAGAAGGTGTTTGGTAAATTATGGCTGTTCCTAAACAGTGAAAGGTTGCATCTGAATTAGGAGTTGGACTGATTCTAGAAGCCCCAAAGAACAAAAGAAGGAGTAGTGGTGGTACCTTCCATGAGCAGACTTCAGCTCGACATATGTGAAACCTCAGAGGAGTCTCAGCAGTTTGAAGCTGGAATGGGAAGGAAGCCTCGAGGACTGGTGCCTTGGTTGGGCAATCCCGTGGAGAGGCCATCAGGAAGGAGATCTAAACATCCAACGGGTGCTTGGACTAAAGGCTCCCAGTCCCTCCACACCCTATGAGTCCCACACTCCAAATTTAGCTGATTGGCCACTTATATACAGACTCTTTCTAAATTCGGACCATTGCATTATTTTCATAGTAATTTCCTCATTCTAGTTGTTCTCTCCAATCTCTTCACTTACTTGCCAAGATGAATGTGCTAACCTGTAAATCTGGTCGTCTGATAAAAGTGTAAATTCTTGACCTGGCCTCATCCCACATATACTTTCATTGTCTTGTGCTCCCACTTCATATCCGTCCAGCCCCAGCGCGTTCCGGCCACACCAGATGACCAGTTTTTTCTGGAACATCCGTGCTTGCTCCCGTCTCTCTGCCTTTGCTCTATTCTTGTTTCCTTCCTTCTTTCCACCCTCTCCATTCAATTAAGTCCAAAGAGAGTGATCAAAGGTCACCTCCTCTGAGAAGTGTTCCCCAAGAGCCCCCCGTAGGATACAGTTAGCTACTTGTTTCCCTCTACCTCCATATAGCACTTTGCACACAATTCCATGATACTATGTAAACATATTATTGTTATAATTTATGCCTTTATAACCACCCCAACCACATCATGAAGGCATGAATTATTCACCTTTGTACCCCCCCAAGCTTGCAAATAGTAGCTCTTGCCACCACTAGAGATGACATTTTACATCTGTGTCCTTGTTTGTTTTGTCTCCTCTGTTAGACCATGAGCTTCATTGAGAACAGGGACGTATCCTGTGCTTGGCTGGATCGTCAGTACTTAGTACAGTGCCTCGTGCATAGGTCCTCAACCTTCTTTGAATGAATGAACAAATGTTTATTTGCTTAGCTTAAATTCTGGTGGGTTTCCCACTTCCCTGTGGGTGATGGTTCCCTGGAATGTTTTTATAAGAAGCAAGTAAAATTATAAAAATAGCTAACTGTGGTTTATTTTCAGTTGTGTTAAGGGTTGGAATCCACATAATTAAGATTCAATGAGAACCAGGCTTGGGTAAAAACTATGTTAAAAGTCAGGTCCAGAACCCTGGCCAAGGGCCCAGAATAAATCCCAGTGACCCTCAAAGACTTCAATAAGAAAGTCAGAAATGAAACATAAACAATGGGCAGGCATTAGGCACACATTCTTCTTGAGTTTGGATGTTCCCTGTACCCCCCCTCTGCTGCCACGATGAAACTAGTGATGTGGTGGGGGAGGAGGCTGTAAAAGTGTCACTGTCCACAAGACTTCTGGAACAAGGCTGTGCCACAGTTCCAGAACAGGTGAACTCATACACTAGCAGGTTTTAAAGTTGCTAAATGGGATTATTCATAGTGCTTTTCCATTTGTCCGTAATAAGGAGAGACTCGGGATATTGCAGTCCAGAAACTCTATGCTGTTCACGCTAACATGAGACCCGATTCTATTCAGTTCAGTGGAACCCAATTCAGTTCCGTTCCATCCAACTAAACTCAAATAATTCAATTTAACGAACTTTACTGAGCATCTCACCACACGTGAAATAGAAACCAAACTACGCTGCATGCCCAAAAGGCTCTGTGAGATTTGACGGCTCACCTTGGACTTCATCTCCTACACTTTCCCTGCCCACTCGTTCTGTTTCAGGCTCATTGGCCTCTCTGCTGTATCCTGCAAGTGCCAAGAATGTTCCTGTCCCAGGGCCTTTGCACTTATTGTTCTCGCTGCCTGGCAAGATCCGTGTTCAGATAATGACATGGCTCACTGCTTCCCTTTCTTGAGGTCTTCGCTCAAATGCAATCTCCTTAGAGAAGCCTTCCCGGACCACCCTACCTAAAATTGCAACTTATATCACCCACACATAATCTGAGTACCCAGTTTTACTTCTCTGTATACCATTTATCTGTGATGGATACTTATCATTTATGCATTTGTTCCTCGTCACGCATATGGTAGATGTTCTACAGTGGTTGAATGGGTGAGTGAATAAATGAGCACCTACTGTGTACCAACTTATACACTAGGTGATACTGGAAAATGTCCCCGCCCTCAACATACTCCTAAGCTCATGCAGAAAACATGAGAAAAAAAGCTATCTAAAAAGCTTTACGCATTCAATCTTATGGGAGAAGGAGTCAAATCAGCCTCAGCGCGAGGGGTGGGAGTGTGGTGCCAAATGCCACCCCACGCCTGGAAGCAGGGACAGAGAAAGGCTTGGGAGAAGAATCCAGGGAGAGGAAGTTAGCTGAGGAAACGCAGAGCAAGCTCAGGGAACTCTGGGCTGAAGGAGCTGAAGGGCTAAGGCATAGGAGATGTTGTGGAAGATGCATCTGAGAGATACTAAAGGAGTGAACAGGGAGGGCCATTTAGGGAGGGGGCTGGTCGCTTAACCTGCTCCCTGTTTATTGACTGTCTTCTTGGAGCAGAGGTCTGAGCTGGGTTTTGCGGAAGGTATAAGGAGTTAAGACCTGGACCCTGCTGTCCAATCTAGCAGAGGAATTTAGTGTGGCCACACGACCCCAATTTTCCAGGACAGCCCTGAGCGCTAAAGTCTGTTTAACTGCCCTGAATTAGCTTTGGGTCAATCGAGTCCTTGGATGGCTGGATGGGAGCATCAGGTGGCCAGCCATCAGGGAAGGAAGGACAGATAACCACGGTGTGAGGCTGACCATGAAAAGTGCCTTGTGAGGTGGTCTTTTAAGGTGCTCTGGGGTCTGAAGAAGGACAGAGCCTCCAGGGAAGGCTTCGGAGACAGTGGAACATGCTGTTCGTGTTTTCAACAAGGTGGTCCTTGGTTTTGTCTATTTACTGGTTTTTGTCTTTTTGTTTTGTTTTTTATTTTTTTTAAAACAGACTTTTTTTTTTTTTTAAAGTTTTTATTTATTTATTTGACAGACAGAGATCACAAGTAGGCAGAGAGGCAGGCAGAGAGGGAGAGGGGGAAGCAGGCTCCCCGCCAAGCAGGGAGCCCGATGCGGGGCTCGATCCCAGGACCCTGGGATCATGACCTGAGCTGAAGGCAGAGGCTTTAACCCACTGAGCCACCCAGGTGACCATTGTTTTTTATTTTTTTTCTTCACAGGATGTTCCTTCCACACCCTCCTACCATAGGGTCTCCAGGTAAAGGATGAGATTCTGCGTAAGGATCTAACAGTGGACAGTGTGACAGGAGACTGCCAAAAAAGGCTAACTCTAGCCTGGGAGTTCGAATTTTTCAGTGAAACAGAAGCCCGGGAAAATATCCACCTTCTTCTGCCAGCACATTCCACCTCAGGTCCTGGGCCCACCTGAACCTGACTGGCCAAATCTTGACAGAATTCCTCACTCCAGTTTGAAAGACTCAAGGAAGCCCTCATGGGCAATATGTCTTATATGTGGGGAAAACAAAAACAGAGCAGTTTAAAATCCAGAATAATAAACACAACCACCCAACCAATGATTCCTGGGGAATCTGCGGAGACTTCCTAATCCCTGGCCACCGCCAACGGCAGACACCATGAACTCTGTCCATGGCATCTGCTCAAAACTTGCTTTCTGATGATGCCGTATTAAGGCTCTGCTCCATTCTAGAAGCAAGACAGGAAGCAGGGTGGGGATTTCCAGAGATCCCCGGAGCAGCTCTTTGGTTTCTATCTGGCCACTCGCTACATGGCTTTTGGGCAAATCTCATGACTTTTCTAGAGCCAGTCTCTTTAAAGTTATGAAGAGCAACCCCGGCTGGTCTTCCCACTCCCAGAATGCAGGGAGACGTTGTGTGTGGACGACTCCTAGGCACAGTGGAGTGCTGGCTTAAGAGATTTTTTATATTGACTGTGTGTTTCTTCCTGCGAAACACAGCAACTCACGGGATCGGCGTGGGGGGGGGGCTGGGTAAGCTCGCCTCCCAGGGTTCTCCTCTTCTGCAATTTCTCACTCAAAGGGGCCATCAGAAGAATCATGAGTTAACCCCTCAGTTGCTCTGCTCCGAAGAGATTACTCTTTTTATATCCGTTCCCTCTGCATGGATGTTTTAGTCATGCTACCGTGTGTAGTTTTTAAAAGAACAGCAATTCACAAACTGGAAACAGCCCAAATGACCAGCAACCTGGGAAACATTAGGTAAATTATGGTGCATTCACAAGATGGAATATTTTGCAGTCATTAAAAATGATGTTTATGAATGTTCTGCAGCAGAACCAGGAAGAATGCTTATGGCATACTAAGTGAAATAAAAGTAGATATAAAATTATATACACATATACAGTACAGCTATTTTAAAAAGCCCCACTATCTGTATTAAAAACGGAGATGAGAAAAGGTATCAAATAATCATTCCAGCTACCTCTGCATACCAGAATTGTAGATGATTTTCATTTTCTTTCTTAGGTTTTCCTGTATTTTCCAAAATTAAAAAAAATCAGCATATATAACTTTTCGGTAGAAAATAGAATATAAAAATTTGAATTTAGAGCACCTTGTATTACCGTTGCAAAAAGGTGCGGTCCATGAGGAGAGCAAAATGGAAGGAGGGGACAATGGGACTGAGTCAGTGGAAACCTAGGACAATGGCCGACTAGGAGACGTGCAGACCCATGTCGGTTTCATGGGGGAAGTTAGACTTTGAAAAACACAAGATCAACTCAGATGCTATGCCTACTGGGCAAATGACCAGATTTACTGCCTGGGCTGTTTTCCATAATGCGTGAAACTCAGGTATGTGCTGGCAGCTGTCAGTATCACTGTTTCTGGAAGGATAAAACACAGTAGAAACTTGGCACAGGACGGATGGTTTGAAAGCAGGCTGACCCGGGGGAATGTTCCCTCTCCACCAGCCTTTCTGCTCCTGGGCACCCAGGGTTCCTGCTGGCCCTTGCCATGCTGGGCCTCCCTCAGTTTGCACTGGGCAGCTTCAAGGGCTAATTTTCACTAATTTTTTTTTTAAGATTTTATTTATTTATTTGACACACAGAGAGAGAGAGACCGTGAGAGAGGGAACAGAAGCAGGGGGAGTGGGAAAAGGAGAAGCAGGCTTCCTGCCGAGCAGAGAGCCTGATTCGGGGCTTGATCCCAGGACCCTGGGATCATGACCTGAGCTGAAGGCAGATGCCTAATGACTGAACCACCCAGGTACCCCTCACTAATGTTCTTTTAAAAAATGTTTTCCTACATGTGCAGGATATTCATGCAGCATGCCCGAGGCCCCAGACATAGGGCACGTGGAGGGCTGCCAGTTCCCAGCAAAGGAGAAGGAACCAAACATCCAAGAGGCTCACGCAGCTTCCCATGGGACCCTTCAGGCCAAGGGAGGAGGCCAGTTGGCGACTTCTCTTGCCGGGGCACATGGGAGATGGCACTCAGTCAAGCCACACGCTTGTCATCTGTCTTTGGGGCTCTCGCAGGAAACTTCCAACCAGTTCCTGCATCGTGCCAGCCTCCATTCTCCTGCTGCTTTGCACTCAGACTGATCTTTATGTCCCTGTCCACTCTGTGCGAGGGCCTGGCTGGCTGCCAGAGAGAGCATGAGCTGATCAAAGCCCAGTCCCTGCCCACGAAGAGCTCAGACACAGAAGCAAATGGAAACACAGCAACGACTGCAGCTATGCGGGAGGCGGCTGGGAGCACGCAGGCTCTGGATTCGCAGCGTTTGGGCCTGACCTCCAGCCCGGCCACTCACAGGCGTATCTGGGTAACCTTGGACAAGTCCTTGAACTTCTCTCAGCCTCCCTCCTCATCTGAAACGAGGCGGAGCGACAGCGTCTCAGAGTGACCCAAAGTCCGCTCACCCTAGGGCCTGACCTACGACGGCTCCAAGTGTTGTTAGCCTTTGCCACGGGGGACTTCACAGAGAATTGGGGGGAGGCTCTTCCTGCTGGGGGCAGGGGGTGGGGGAGCAGCAAAGAGTTCACAGCCGCGGTGAGGATGCAGCTGTCTCGAAGGACGAGCAGGTGACCTGCGTTTGGTTTAGGCTTCTCCCTTTGTTCAAACCCCACCACTGAAGGAACCAAGGGCCCAACAACGTCTGTAGGACAGAATCTTCTCCCATACATTTTCTTTCTTTTCTTTCTTTTTTTTTTTTTAAAGATTGTATTTATTTATTTGACAGTGAGAGAGTAAGAGAGCACAGGCCGGGGGAGCAGCACGGGGGGGGAGGGAGAAGCAGATTCCCCACTGAGCAGGGAGCCTGACGCGGGATTCGACCTCAGGACCCTGGGATCATGACCTGAGCCCAAGGCAGATGCTGAACCGCGAGAGCCACCCAGGTGCCCCTCCCGTACACATTCAACTCAGCAATGATATTCTAAGTATGTAACCTGGGTAAGGCTCAGACACCACATACATTCTGTGGTCTCGATGCAGGCAGTCTCCCCCCACCCCAGTGCTGTGGACCCGGGTCGCTGCATGCAGGTGCCGGATGGCAGGGACGTGCGGTGGCGGGGGGGCATCTGGGTCAGCAGTTCTTTACCATCCCACAGGGAGGCATTTCAGCATTTTAACAGCTGGCCAAACAGCTGCACCTGTGTGATCCAGCTGAAGGTCAGCCTGGCCTCTGCCGCCGTCGCACTCGCTGGTCTATGGTACACGGGAGACTTCCTACCTCGGAGCCTTGGCCAGTGGCTCTTCCCATCTGGCTTGCCTGACCTTATCCATGTATCAGTCCGCCTCCAAACCCGCTTCCCGGATCCCCTGCGGTGGTTTATCTGCATGCCCCTTCTGACCCTTTGCCCTTTCTTTCTCTGCTGATAAATGAGCTGCACAGGGCAGGAGCCATGCAAGGTCCCCGGGTCCTCCCTCCCTGGCAGGAAGCCTGGCACACAGCAACAGCGTGGAATGGGAGGGAGCTCTGGAGCCCGGCTGCTGGGCGTGAGTCCCCCCCACCCCAGCAGCCGCTTCAGAGCCCTGGGACCTCTCTGCCTCATCTTCCCCATCTAGAAAGGCCTATCATCCGGAGGTTATCCCAAGGGACAAATGAGTTAATCCGCACAAACAGCTTGCAATGCACACAGTAGATTCGATCGACACCAGCTCTCACTATGTTCAGGCACTCAATTCACGTTCACTGAATAATGAATAAAGAATGAACACCGGAATAAGAAGTTCAATCATAAATAAAATAAGTAATAAACAAGTTTTAAAAATTAAATAAGAAAGGAAAAGTTCAAGGAGCATCGTGGTGAAGATTGAAGAGGCAGGTTCTATGCTGTTAGAAACTCGTTTCAGGAGGTGAACGTGTTTCTCAAAGGGGTTTAACTGCTGTCTAATCAGATGAAGTGATTTGATTATCATTCTTCCATTTTTTAGCAGTATTTATGGAGGCCTAAGCCAGGGAAAATACTAGAAGGAAAAGGACAGGGGAGGGGGAAGCATATTAAAGCAAGAACATTCCTGGTTGGAGATTTTTCAGGTTTTTGACCTTGAGAGGGAAACCGTGCCCTCCCCCTGAAGCCCGACAGTCCTTCCAGTCCCGTGGCTCAGCACACAGTCGGGAGAGCAAACACTGGGCTGTGCTGCATCCCACTCTGCCCCCGACTCGCTGTGCAACGTGGGCAAGCTGTACAACCTCTCTGAGCCTGGCATTCCGCCTGGGAAGGGGGAGACAGCAGTCGTGGAAGGTGGTGCTAATACACTCCTAACGTTCTTGGGAAGGGTTCAGTGAGCCAATGCACTCAGAAGGGAGACCTGCATGCTACAAACACCTTGCAAAATTTGGGGGTGATGATGATGATGGTTGCTTTGAAATACTGGGCTCTAAAATCGTCAAAACATGGGGACATGGAATATGCTTCGGCAGATGAGCTGATCCCTGGTCCCTACAATGACTCCTCACTTGTGTATTGCTTTGGGAGCACTGATTTTCATGGGCTGGTTTTCTAAAAGGGGGGGGGGCGCTACCTGCATTGAGCCTCCGGTTCAGCGCTGTCCAATAGAAGTTTCTGTGATGATGGAAACATCCTATCATATGCTCTCCCAAACGGGAACCACGGGCCTCATGTAGCTATGGAGCACTTGAAATAAGGACAGTGGTACTGAGGAACTGAGGCTTTGGTTCTGTTCGATTTTTACTTGCTCATTCATTTATTATTATTAATCAATTTATTTTTTTAAGTAGGCTCCATGCTCACCATGGAGCTCAATGCAGGGCTTGAACTCACTACCCTGAGATCAAGACCTGAGCTGAGATCAAGAGTTGGACACTTCCCTGACTAAGCCACGCAGGTGTCCCTAATTTGCATTCATCTCTATTCAAACAGCCCCACACGGCTGGCGATTACCAAACGGGACAGTGTAGTGCTGGTTCCTCAGTCTCTGTGCAAGAAGGTGAGGTTTGCCTTCCTTTTCCCATAAAACGAAGAGTGGCTGTGTCGGACGTGACCAGACTGCCATGGACGAGCCAGTTAACCATGGCAGCCAGCTAACCAGGATTCAGAGAAGACTTGGTTATTCCAATGATCAAGGGCAGTGTATGCCTCTGATCAGACTAACCCGGCATGTTGGGACAGAAGAAGGCTGTTCTTGAACTTGAGCCTCTCGACTTGTCACCTGAAGCCAGGTACAATCTCTGCCCCTTGGCTGGGAAAAAGACCTCCCGAGTCAAAGCCATTTGACAAGGCCTGGAGGCTGGACGTGTTCAACACTGGGCACTTTCAGATTTGCCCCGCTGCCTCTCTCCAGACAGAACATCTGTGAAATCCCGCCTCACCTTTGCCTTGCACGCTTCTCGCTAACTTGCTCTCCCTGAGCTGCTTTAGACGAGACACCTTGTTAGGCTGACAATGATCATTATATTCAGACGCTCTGTGTCTCCCCTTGGCTGTTGGAGCTCCCTAGTTCTGCAGGCTGGCCAGGTCTGACCTCTGGGATCTGTTCATTTCATCAAATGACATGGAGATCCAGCATCTCATGAGGCTCAATCCAGCCCCCGAAGTCTATTATGTGCCAAGCTCTCCCAGAGAGAAAAAAGTCACCCTAAAATCTTATTTCTTGCCCTTATGTAACTTAAACATGGGGGTTGGAATCAGTTGGGGAAAGGAATGACAAACCCACAAAAAACTACCATGTCTTGTTATTCACAGTGTGGCCCGTGGACCAGCAGCATCATCTCACCTGGGAGCTTGTTAGAAAGGAAACATCTTGGGGCCCCTCCCCCGACCTATGAATAGAATCTGCATTTTAATGAGATCCCAGGGGATTCAGATGCACATTCCCGATTACCGATTACCGTCTGAGAAGTCCTGCTACGGTGTGTGTTCAGGTTCCAAGCATCATGACAATGAGAATAACAATGGCCATTATCTATAAGGCACCTAATGTGTGCTGGATTTGAAGTGCTTTATATATATGAACATATAGAAGAAGGTGTCAACCTGAATTAAGGGAGTAATAATTCCTACCATTTATGTATCATCTCCTATGTGTCAGTGAATGCATATGGCACTGGCATAAGTTGATTCACCGGTCACTGAAACAGCTCCATGAAGTAGGAACTATTATTTATTTACAACTGAGGAAAAGAGCCCTGGAGCACATGAATGGTATAAACAGGTGCCAAGCTGAGCGCTCCCTGCGTTGGAACACACAGGTTTCAGACCCAGCTCTGTTCAGTTCTGTAAGCATTTATTGAGTGCTTACTATATATTATACACTGAGCTAGGCCCTCAATATTTCGTATAGCCTGAGGTGGTGGGGAAGGGTTCCTGGAAGAGGTGATACCTACAATCAGTCCTGAAGGATGAACAGACTAAGCCAGTTGCTAGAGAGGTAGAAAGGAGGCAGCATTCCAGGAAGAAGGCAAAGCCTGTGCAAAGACCCTGGGGTACTTCCCTGCAAAACCACTGCAAGTGCACTTATGAGCCCAGACAAGTCCACACATCCTGCTAGGGCTCAGTTTCACCTTCATCATGGAACATGTTCAATATGCCTGGTCTCAAATCTCTCTTGACTTTAAATGCCCAATGATGGAATGGTCCCTCGAAAAACTGTGCTTTTGAAGGCTACTCAGTGACATGGATCAATAAAACTGCATGGTCCTTATTTGGTGAAACAACCAAAAAACTTTGATATAGACAGAATATATGCCCTATATGATCACAGTGCTTATGCGTGATTCAAAGTGTCTTCTTTCTTGATTTTTTTTTTTTTTTTGGAATTACCACATTTTATTTGATACAGGTACTTATTAGTTTCATATCCTATAAACAATCATGAAGATTCTAAAACGCATTCTAGGGATTAGGAGTGAGGCTTTCAAACATTATTATTTCTTTTGAAACCATAGCCCACCAATAGCAGAACAGCCTAATGAATGTGCGCACGGACCAGGGCCTAACTCTAAGGGTTCAGACACTAATTCTGCAATTTTAGCTACATGACCTTGGACAAATTAATCATGTCCAATTAAGTTAATATAGTGGAAAAAAAAAGAAGTTTCACAAAACATCTTTACCTTACCTCATGAAGACTACTTAGATTTTTTTCTGTTCAATTCTAGTTCATTTTTTAAAAATTTAGGTTATAATTCACAACATCAGGGGTCAGAAAACTTTTACTAGAAAGGGCCAAGGAGTATTTTGTGCTTTGTGAGCCATTTGGTCTCTGACACAGCTAATCAAGTGCAAAAGCAGCCATAAATAATATGTCAACAAATAGGTATGGCTGTGTTCCAATAAAACTTTATAAAAACAGGCAGTGGGCCAGATTTGGCTGATGGTGTATAGTTTGCCAATCTCTGCACTGCACTGATTTAATGGCCCATTAATGAGCTGTAACCCACAGCTTGAAAAATAGTGGGATTAGAGTTGTTTTTACCTTGGCCAGATGAAGTAAATTGCAGCCATGCTCAAGTTATGAATGGATCAGGTTTTAAAACTTTGTTCCTCAAGTTAACTGTTTAGAATTCAACATGCATTTCCCCCTTGTTTATATGGCTGTTGGGATTCCAGGCCAATCCACCAAGGCCCATGCACAGCCTTGCAGCTGTGGTCCCCTCATTCTAGCACGTTCCCACGCATCTGTTGGCTCTGGATTTCTCCAGGACCCTGTAGCACTGGGCTGTGCATAGGATGGGTCTTTAGTGCCAGACATGATGATGGGGCTTGACGATGAGGAAGTAGTGTTCTTCCCCTGGGAAAAGGCATTCTGCATCCCCATTGAGGATGCCAGGAATAGTCCTCCTCCCTCCTTCTCCTTCCTATCCAGGTTCCCAGTGTGTTAGTGTAAAGAGTCCTTATGTTGAGGCGGTGTTTTGGTTGTCGGCTGTGGTGTATACACGCATCAGTTTGAGCTGTGTGGCTAACAATGGTCAAAAGTCCTGAACTGTACAAGTGCTTCACTTGTTTATATCAAAAACAAGTAAATTAAAAGAGTGTAGTGCACCTTTGTCAAATTTTTGACTTCTCAGAACCACTGATGACTTTACTGTGTCTGAAGAATTTCTCATATTACTAGTCCATGGTTCAACAAGGTAGAAATTCACCTTCCCAGACTCCCTTGCAGCCAGCGTACAGGCATGTGCCCTGGGCTCCACTGATTTGGAAGCAAGTGGTGTGATATAGGTGGAACGTGAAGTTGACTAGGGTGTTGGTAGAGACATTCAGCTTTCATGGGTAATGGTGCAGCGGTCCTGCTAGGAGTGCCCAATGCCTAACATTGGTGGTGTGAAGTCAGGTGCCTGTGCCCAGCCCTGGTGGCTGTGAGGTCTTTGCTAGAGCAATTCTGAGGTGCAATTTGGACACAGTTCTAGGTTGTGCAGCCCTGAAGCTTGGTTCTCTGGCTTCATCATCCACCAGAAGTCTTTTTAAGCTCTACTAAACATTTAGACTCATGGGACTATCAAAGGCCACACTTGACCCAGCAGGGTCACATCAGATGTTCCTTCAGTGGGAGTCCTTATAGCCAGCCATCCTTGAGCTATCTTGCCCAGGTGACATGCAGGTGCAAGAAGATGAAATCCACTTGAGGGACTGTGAGAACTATCCTGGTTTGTGAACCCCAATATCTCTTGTAGCAACTCCACAGATATAGTTTCTAAGGTTCCTACAAGGACACTGATGGTAACAAGAGCCAGTGGATTCAGCAAAGCCCAGAGCTCTGGATATTTATCAAGTATTTACAATACTAGCAGGCCAGATCAAATTTATCAATCTAGAGTTACTCTGACCATAAGCATGCTGCTTGGTAACACAGTCGATGCTGCAATTTTTATCATGTTTCCAGGAGAAGAGAGCTAGAGAATTAACCCAAGATCCAATTCTCATGCAGAAGGGGAAAGGATCTGGCAACCATCTACCGACACTGGGCCTCCCAGAGGTCTTCTTTCTGCTTCAAGCCATCATAGAAGGTTTAACCTTTGCAACTAAGCATTTTTACTAGTAGTACTGTTTGTGTCAAGGATACCTCTTCCCATTTACATTCTGATATGCACTCCTTAGGGCGAAGGAACAAAGAAGAGTTATAATAGCATGCTGGAAATTTTGTATAACCCTGAGTATGTCCATTTGGTGTATGTTAACACTTGACTGTCACCTTCACCTATGCCACAGATGAAAAAGCATCAAGAACTGATGTGTTGTAGTGATTATTTGACCGGGTAATTGTCTTGGAAGATGTATTTGGGTATCATTTAACTTCTAATGTCTGTTACGTTGGCTTTATTAGCTCTGTTTCTTCAAGTGTAAATTCTTCTGATTGTTAGAATTTGTTTCATTTCTCCCCAACAGCTGGTGACTGTTGATTGTATACTCATGTTTTGGTTCAGCTGTCCCTGGTAGAGAGTGTACCACATCTGTTCATACAGCTCTGCTCACAAAAGGCGCAAGAGCTGCCACTGCCCAGGTATGTGTTTTTGTTTGCTTTTGGTGCCCTGGGGGAGGATAGACCTACCCAATTGTGTAGTCTTGTGGGTAAAACTATCTCTGATCTTCTCAGGAATGACCAGCTACTTCAGGCAAAAATATAGTCCAATTTATCCTTTTTTTTTTTTTATGGTCATTGCTGAAGTCATCCATGGCCAACCACATCTAGGAATCACTGATATTTCCAGTAATGATATAGGGGAGGAAAATCTTATCACAGACGGAAGATGATTCTATTTAAAACCAGCAGCTTCATATAGCTTCTACTATCAAAATCAATGTTTACATTTGTCATTACTAAAATAAATATTGCCTGACATAAAACTTATAAAATAAATATTGCCTAATCATACATATATGTTTGCACATAAATATATAATAAAGTAAATATTGCCTAATCATAAATCTTAGAAAATCTGAGTGTTTTTAAGTAGAAATTTATGACTGAAGTCATATGAAGTCATTCTGAAGTACCTAAAAGATTTTATTGATTGACTGATATTATGATATGTGTTTATTTTGATATTCAATTTAGACTATTGAAGGTTCTGTTCTAGGAAAAAAATATGTAGAATTACCTCTTTCTTAGAAATTTCTTAAAAATATCGGATAAATGAAAGTCAGAAATAAGGATGACATTTGAGCTAAGATTTCTTTGTAAAACATCTAATGCTCCAATACAAAACAGGCTTTGCTGATGACATTGTTTGTATTTATTTTTAACTAACTTAGCAAATACTTGTTAAGGATGTGTAATGTATAATGTGCCAAAATACTATGTTGGGCTCTAGAAAAACATATGAGAGGTAGACTGCCCTCAAGGAGCTTTATTATAAATGGAATTAAGGAATGAAAAAAAATTAAGTCACAAACCAGCAGGATGGGCTGGAGTCAAGACTGGGTACCATAATTAATAGCAATTTATTCCTTTCAATGGACTCTGAAGTTACTCTCTTCCTGGAGGCATATGCAAGGTCAGCATTGTTTTTCACAGAGCATCATAAATCTCCAGTGACCTGCCTTTGGCACCTACAAAATTCAGTGATATCGAAGATCAGATTCTCCTTGATAAAGAATGTTCCTCCTCTCTCTTCTCCATGTTGAATTTGCAAACACCTGACTTGAACAGGATTGCAAGTCCAGACTTTTAGTCTCAGTCTCTACTCCGTGTGGTCTAGCTCATGCCTATCTGTCTCACTCTGGAGCTCTAGCTCTTTACAGGACCTGGTCCCAGTATATGCTTCCAGTGACCCAAAGAACTGCTCTGCAAGATTTTAGAAGCTCAAGAACTAGTAGCCAAAGCTCTGGGAAAACTTGAACTACAGACATTTCACACTGGCACTGAGCTTCTTCAAAAATCCCACAGTGAAAAATGAAACTATCCAAAACAAATGTAGTAATCCTCGAGCTGGGCCCACATGAAAGGGTAAAATGGTACCCGTAGGCCTACTTCCAAATACTCCAGCCAGGGAAGAAGGCTTTTCTGACAAGCAGACACAATTTGAGGCACAAAACAATCCAGATTTCAGTCCACAAATGTTTCCAGACTTTCGGCTGGGCATGGACAAAAGCAAATGATATTCAGCCCCTTTCCTGAAGAATATAGTCTAGTGAAAAACCATATAAGCACCATGGCCCTACAGAATAAAAACAAAGAGTTAAGGAAATGTTTTTTTGATTTGGGGGGTGAGGAGACAGAAAGAGAGAGATAAGCAACTCCAAATTAGAGTCCACCTCCCACTGGAAAATTCTTGTTTAGAGGTTTTGGTAGGGAGCTGGTATGAACACTTGACTGAAAACAGAAGTCCTCTCCCCTCTGAAGCCCTTCCATGTGTGATTTCAGATGCTAAATGCCAATGCCTATTCCATCAGGGAATGGGAGAAATAGCTTTTTGTCTAGAAGGAACGCACACACAGACGGGCTTCTGTAGGGACGATAACAGCATTTAGAGCCACCCAGCTACTCTTCTGGGGAGAAGGAGAGCTGCTCTCGTGCCAGGCATGGCACTGGTGGCTTAGCTGCCATATTGAATTCACGGCTTATACCATTCCCGTGAGGCTGGTCTCACTGTCATTGTACAGTTGAGGAAAAGAGGTTCTGTGAGGAGGAATGGCTTGTTCAAGGTCTCAGAGCTAGAAGAAGCAGGGCTGGGATCCAGAGCCAAAGGTCCATCTCACTCCCAAATCCACACTCTTTCTGGAGAGCCAAAGTGAACACAACTCAAAAATGACAAGTTCTACTTTGCATTTTGTTCTGACCCTTGAAAAATCAACCAAAGAAGATGGGAAAGATCAAGACAGTACTGATCCCAACATATCTGGGGCCCTGTTCTCCTTGCTCTGCTCTCCCTCAAAGCCCCTGTGTCTTTACATCTTGTTCCAGAAAGTCTGGAAGCCTCAGATGGTCGCCTCAGACTGACAGCTACTCCAGCTACACTCCGAACCCTGAAAGGGATTCCAGAAAGGAAGGTGGACGCTGCATGATAGAAGATGTAATAGGCCGTGCCCCTGTGTTGAGTGAAGGTCAAGGAGTCCATCACATGATGAGATCCACATTCTAGAAGTTTCAGTCTGGTGGTCATGAGGAGGATGGAGCTGCTCAGCGAGCATGAAGCCTCACATTCGAGGAGACCATTTAGAAATCAGATGCGGTAACAGAAGTAAGATGGAACAAGGTGCCTGACCACACAGCGGCTGCGATTAGAGAGACGACTTAGAGGCAGCATTGGTAAGATCTGCTGACCGTTAGCTGTAGGAGGGAGTGAGGGAGAGGAAGGAGTGTGGGGTGAGGCCCAGTTTTCTGACAGGGGTGACCGGGTTGGTGGTGACACCATTCTTAGGGATGAGGGAGAGAGAATGAACAGTTGGTTTGACGGCAAAGAGGGTAACCTCAGATTTGAGGTAGCCCATGAACACACCCAAATGGAAATGTTCCACAGGCAGCCAGATCAACGGCTCGCTCGATCTTTCTACAAATATTTACTGACTCCCCACTAGGCACCAGACGTGAAGTGAAGCTTGGCATTAGGTGTGGAGCGGCCACCAAAACAGATGTGTTCTCTGCCCTCAGGAAGCTGCGATAAGTGTTACCCAGAAAAGAATAAGGTACTACGAGAAGAAGAACCGGTCTGGGTGAGACTTGATGGGGAAACCGAGGCTGAGCAGGATGAGAAGATTCTGGAGCTCAGAGGAGGCATCACCTGGCTGGAGATGGAGGGGGGGTCCCTTGGGGGTCATGCGCACATTGGTGGGGGGTGAGTCAGAGACACTGTTGCACAGGCTGTTGGAGGCCGGGGGCCAAAGGGCTAGATGGCCCAGGTACCGAGGCTGCTGGCTTCCGTTCCCTCAGCTCTAAGGCTGCACGCTTGCAGGGAGGGGCATTCCTGGTGTCTCGGGCTGAGGTCCTAATCTGCCCAGGGACAATGAGCATTTGGCCCCCTCTCCAAGGTGGGTGTGTTCGGCACATGAGAACCCGTACGGGGCACCCCCAGATTCACCTAGATCGTGGGAGGCCTGATGAAGGCCTCCAGGCGGGACTGAAATCCTCATGCTCACTTGGGTTCTTAAAAACAAAACAAGAACAAAAACCTCAGCAACTTTTCTCTAACTCATGCTCCATTCTCTTCCCGGAAATGAAAGCCAGGAGAGTGTGGGTTTAGAAGGGAGCCCAGTCAAGCCCCAGTCCGTCCCTGCAGCAGCAAAACACTCAAAATGGTTCTCAAAACTGCCTGGAACCATTTAATAGAGAAGAGAAAACCACATTGAGCCCAAACTGGGAGCTGTTCGCCTACGTGCACATAGTGTCTACAATGACAGCAACGAGCGAAAACACTTACTGTGTGCTGGCCACTGTTTGAGTCACTCAGCCTTCTGACAGCCCTATGCAGGATTTACTTTCATAGCCCTATTGTGCAGATGAAGAAACTGAGGCACGGAGAGGTTAAGGCGCTTTCCCAAGGCCCTTGCCCTTTTCCGGCGTTTAATTGGAAGAGCCAGGATTTAAAGCCAGAAGTCTGGATCCCAGAGCCCACTCTCTTAACTAGTCTTCCGATAAATGGGTCGCTGCTAGAACAGTTGGAGTAAAAGGGACTGATCTGTGAGGCGTTGTGGGGCGATGGACTCCCAGGGGAAGAGAGATGCCCCCAGGCAGTCTGGTTTCTGACAACCTGCCCCTGAGAGGGAGTTTTCCAGATAGAAGGGGAGCTGGGAAGTGCTGAGTTCAGCCGCTGGTTTACAGATGCGGAAGCTGAGGCACAGGGAAGTAGAGGGACTGCGCTAGGGAGGGACAGAAGCTGGGTCAGAGGGACTGTCCTCTTCCAGGAAGCCTTCCCCTTCCTCCCATTCCCTGGGAGGATTCTGCTAGAGCAAGCCAGGCCCCTGTGCACCCTCGGGGGCCACTTCTGCTGAGCAGGTGTTTATGGTTCCCCAAGGCAGCCAGGAGGAGATGAGGACACCTCCCCCCAAGGGGCTGGCATCTCCCGTAGCTGCCTTCAGAAGGACGCCACCCTGCACAGCAGAGCCCCTTACCCTTTCGCAATCTACAGAACCACCCTCCTGACCCGGGGCCGTTTTTACACTGCTCAGCATCAACCCTAAGCAACCCATTTCAAAGACCCCACCTGGGTCTCAGACACCCCCTCGGGGCACAAGGTTCCCACCTGGACCCCTCCAGTGAGTTTCTGGGAAACGTGTAGTTCTGAGTGCCAGCATCGCTCCCTTCCTGTACTCCTGTGCCACCCTGGGCGATGTACCCACCCACCGCAAGGCGGCGGTGGCCAGAGGGGAGCTCCTCTCTTCGGCCATCCGGAACCAAGGCCAGTCTTACCTTTCCACCTGGAGGTTGACTTTGGAAGGCTCCACGTTGGGATTTTCCCATTCCATCTGCGGGCAGTGCATGAAATAGCAAAGGGTGTACAGCGCCTCCGGCTCCCAGTAGAGCGCCCCCTGCTTGTGGTGCAGGGGGGTGCCATTGCCGTGGTGCTTGGCATTGAGAGGCTGCAGGTGATGCATTGCTCGGGACACCAGGTCACCTGTGGACAGAAGTAAGATTTCAGATCCTTCAGGCAGCCATGACGTGCAGAGATGTGCTGAAGACCTCTGCAGAGTTTCCGATGCTGGGACTCCCTCATTCAACTGGAGTGGTCCTCTGGGACCTCTGTACATAGGCTATTCCCTTTATCCAGAACATTCTCTCTCTCCTCTTCTCCAGCCTAACGCCTACTGACCGTCCAGGTATCAGCGGATATATTGGTTTCTCCAGGAAATCCTCCTGGACTCTCCCCACTCCCCCGTGTGTGTATCACACTGTACTTTCTTAGCACAGCAGGTAGAGGCTGTGTTAGAGCTGCCATTTCCTTGTGGGTCCTTCCCAATGGCAGCAACTATCTTAAACGACACTTGTGTACCGGTACAGTTCTAAATACCCCAACTCATCTCCCTAAGGTAGGTACCTTTGTAAACCCATTTCACAGATGAGGAAAGAGGTCAAATAACTTCTCAAGGTCATGTAGCAGCCATAAGTGGCAGAGCCAGGATTTGAACCCAGGCAGTCTGCCTCCAGAATGCCACACTGAACCACTCTCCTTGAGGATGGGGCTCTGTCTTACTCTACTCCGCACTAGCAAACCTGGGATAGGCTCTAGTCTTTCTCCTGCTTTCTCCGAAGGAAACCAGCCTTCTCTTCATCAAACCAAATGCATGCCCCCAGGTTGGCTGCACAGGGAGGACCTTCCTGTGGGGAGGCTGGCTGGGTCCGGAAGCCCTCACTTTTCTAGGCTAAGATGGTGTTTCCCAAACTTGGTTGTTTATATGCTACCTTCATGAGCACAGCTGTATCCAAGTCCCACCTGTGCCATGATTTACTTAACTTTAGATGGATTCATTTAGATTTTTTTTAAAGTATGGGTATCTAAAGAGGAAATGTTCTGTCACTTATCATAAATGGAAGATCAGTATCACTTGTCATAAACAGAAAATCACTATAAAAGTTAATTTGATGGAAACAAAATAGTATAATTAATGTTTTTTAAGATTTTATTTATTTATTTGACAGACAGAGATCACAAGTAGGCAGAGAGGCAGAGAGAGAGGAACGGAAACAGGCTCTCCGCCAAGCAGAGAGCCTGATGCTGGGCTCGATCCCAGGACCCTGGGATCATGACCTGAGCCGAAGGCAGAGGCTTTAACCCACTGAGCCACCCAGGCGCCCCAGTATAATTAATTTTTTAAAAGATTTTATTTATCTGAGAGAGAGAGACAGAAAGAGTGACAGAGAGCATGAGTGGGGAGGAGAGGGAGAAGCAAGCTCCCTGCTGGACTAGAAAGGGGAATATTTGCCTGAACAGGGAGCCTGACGTGGGGCTCAATCCTAGAACCCTGAGTTCATGACCTGAGCCAAAAGCAGATGCTTAACCAACTGAGCCATCCAGGTGCCCCCAGTATAATTAATTCATAGCTGAATTCTGGTCCAATTTTTTTTTTGTTGTTGTTGTTCTAAATAACACATGTTAGAGAAGTGTTAGGGGCTCATACCAAATGGAGCCTTTCTTCTTGAAGCAAATAGAATTAAAATTGGATTTAAAAGGATCACTCCATGACCAATGTTATTGAATGTGCTGCCCTGTTCCACTCGTCCAGTGGAATGTGTTGCACACTCCGAGTAACACTCATCTGAGGTACTGTAATGAGTAATTTCATGGGTCAACTGGGTCAGGCTATGGTGCCCAGTTATTTGGTTAAACACTAGCCTATAGGTTGTTGTGAAGGTATTTTTCAAATTAAATTTTAACCTTTAAATCAGTAGATTTTGGGAAAAGCAGACTCTCTTCTAAGATGTGAGTGGGCCTCATCCAATCAGCTGAAGGCCTTAGGAGAAAAGACCTTGAAGAAGACGGAATTCTGTCTTCAGACTCAAGACTGAAACATTAGTTCCTGCTGGAATTTACTGCTCCCCTTCCCTCCCTGCCCCACCCAGGCAGCCCCTGGTCGGGAGGGAGACTGTCCCCCCCATTCCCCATCCTTCACTGCCCAGCTGAAACTAGGCCTGCAGAGACCACCACTTCTTTGCCATCCATCCAAACCCTTTAACATGACCCTTTGACCTCAAACCCAAACCCAAGAAAGTGAGGCTCAGTGAGAGGCACGACTTTCTCCTCCAAAGGCCCAAAGTCCATTTTCTAGTCTGAAGGTGGCGCCACTTCCTTCAAAGAAGATTGACAAGAGGGTCATTCACTCCCCTTTAGGGGCATCAACTATGGAGATGTGGTCTCAGCCAAGGGCAGAAATAGCAAATATTCCCCTTTCTAGTCTGCGTCCATGGCAGACATGGTTAATCAATCACAGAGCTCTTACACGCTGAGTATAGATGTCCTTCTGGAGACAAGATTCCAAGTGGCCACTATTTCTGAGAGAGGACTTTTCAGAGGGAAGGAAACTTCCATGTTGTCAGAGTCCTGAGACCTTAACAGGACAAATGAACCAGGATACAACCTACCAAGCTTGATATCTGGACAGCAAGCAGATGCAGGGGCAGAGAACAGCGAGGGCGGCAACCCTGCACCCCTCTGCCTCCTACCATGCCTCGCTCAGAGCCTGACCCTCCTCTCTCCATTTCCCAGAGGGGAGAACATATGCCCAAGAAATTCCAAAAAAGAATCAGAGAAGGAAATTCTCCGTGAGAGGTAGGCAGCCTGGGAAGACCCCCAGGGGACCTACAGATGGAAAATACGGAGAACCAGCGCTCACAGTCAAGAGAAGGAGTTCAAATCCCAACTCTGCCACTCATCGGTGCACAAAACAGTAAGTCACTCAGCCTCGGGTAATGAGCCGCCTCTGACCGGTGGTTATGAGGGTTCAGGACAGAACGAGGAAGGGCTTGGCACGCCGTGGGCATGAAATTAGCTGCCCTCTTAGGCCGCTGGCTCACCCTTCTCTCTGGGTGGTGAGACCTGGAGGTCGGGTGCCTGGGACGTGTGGGGACAGTCCTGCCGGTGTCCTGACCCAGTGCCTAACTTGCTGCTTTGTGCTGGGGTTGATTTTTTAGGAACTTATGCTACAAAGCTGCGCACTCCAGGCGTCTGTCTGGGGGTCCACTTAGGTCCTTAGTTGCTTCTTCTTCCCTGTTCTCTCTACATCTTTTAGAACCATGGCTCCCTTGGGAGGGAGGAGAAAAAGGAAGCCAGAAACTTGCCTCTGGCCAGTCCTGTCAGTCAGTCTCATAAGAGGCGGCTCCAACCCCTGGTAAAGAGAGCCTGACCGGCAAATGTAGAGAAGGAGCCTGGAAAGAACAAGATGGCAGTTCTGGACTGGGACTAGACACAATGACGACGCTGTGCATCTTCTGATGAGGAGGACGTGAAGTAGAGGGTAGTGGCAGCAGGAGTGGAAACCACAATATATGGAGAACCTGACACGTCTCAGGCCATTTATACACTTTCCGGTTTAATTATCTAAGAGCCAGAGGGGACATGAACCCACTTCAGAGATGGGAAAATCAAGGTAAGAGACAACTGGCCCAGGTGTCGCACAGGAAGTAGCAGGCTGCAACTCCAACGAGGCTGCCAGGGCTCATGTTCTTAGCCAGTACACCCCAGTTTCTTCTAGAATCTATGTCAGGGGGTGGCCTTTGAACAACTCTGGTGAAGAGTTTGAGGCCTAAATCCCCAGTCTCCCCAAACATATGCCATTGTGGATTTCAGGGTGGGGGGCTCAGGAGATGGGTCTGCCTCTACTGGGAGAGCAGAGTTTCTGGCTAAGGGGTCTCAGCGTCCGACCCATCTGCAGGACGGGGTGGTGGCTGCTGATCAGCCTGTATGGATGGCCGTGCACACTCTTAGAAGATACTTGACCTAAGGGAAGGGGCCTAGAGGGGCATGCAAGTAATTAGCAATGACGGAGGCAGGAAGCTGGTTCTGGAACTAACAGAAGCCCGGTCTCTGGCGGTTTCTGCCTCAGGAGGGCAGAAGACAAGGGGGTCTTCATTCCTTGGTGGCATCAAGAGCCCATCAGGAGCTCCCAAGGTCATGGCTGGCTTGGCCACACCCAGAGTCTGCGCAGCAACGCTCAGCCCATCTGTAACCGGCACCTGTCAGTAACCACATCCTCCGTGGGTGCAGGGTGGGGACAAGCCACAGAGGCCATGGCAGATAGGCCCGATGGCCAGCAGCTCTGGAAGGAACTGCACACCTCCCAGTTCTGCCCCTGGCTGTGATGTCAGGGTCCTCAAAGGTGGCCCCAGCCACGGGCGGGGGCAGAGGTGAGGTTTCATGAAGATTCACGGGAGGCCAAGACCGCAGGCTGAGCCCAGCAGGGCAGGAAGAAGGGAGGGCTACACATGAGACGCCACCTGGGGAGCCTCGAAAACCACTGGGTGAACTTTGCAGAGGTGCTGGGTTTCCAGTGAATTTGCATGTCGGCGCCAGGGTGTGAGGGGCCCTCCCTCACCCCCAGGGATGTGCAGGGGGGAGGACTTGGACTCACCAGTAACAGACTCAGCACAGCCTCCACCGTCCTCCAGGAGGAAAGCTGAGTTGCAAACAGCGGGGGTGTGTGTGTGGTGGGGGGACAGTGAGGGGAGAAAGACTCCCATCAGGAAAATCTGAGAAGCAATTCTGTTCCTAAGTAGCAGGATGCATGGTGACCGCTGGAAGGAGCGGACAGGGAAACTGCTGGATGCTTTTGGCCAAAGACCCAAAGACCCAGAGACTCTTAGAGCCAGGTGTGGCCTCCGAGCTGATCCCCTGTGTTCTCCTGGGTGTGATCTCTGTAGCATCCAGCCATGGGAAATGTCACTGTCATATTATTACGAACAGTAGTGACAGGTGCCACTACACCATGCCACGGATGCTGAGTCACCACCTTGCGTGCACTGTTCCTAATCCTCTTGTGTTCTGCAAAACACTCACAATAGTAATCAGTTTTATAGCAGTGATCTGCAGCCGAGTGGATTCTGCCTGCCAGAGGACACTTGGCAAAGCTTGGAGCCATTTTGGGTTGTCTTGTCCAAGGGCCCGCTACTGGCATCCTATGGGTGGAGGTTAGAGCTGCTGCTAACCATCCTACAAACGGTCCCCACAGCAAAGAATCTAGCCCCAAATGTCAATAATGTCAAGGCTGAGATATCTTATTTTACAGATAAGGAAACTGAGGCACAGACAAGAGTCCAACCTGGGTCCACCTGATTCTAAAGCCTTCACCCTACCCCCTACTGTTATTTTTTTTAGAGATAGCCCAGGGCAGCCACGGTCAGCTCCAAGTCCAATCTGGCATTATGTAGCCAAGGTGTTAATGCTTCTTACTCTCAGTTCAGTAATTCCGTTTCTGGGAATCCTTCCCAATGTTAGGATCCAAAATGCAGCAAAAATCCTTACGCACAAGGATTTTCATCCAATCCTTATTTATGGGATCCAAAATTTGACAAAGAAATATATGTTTAAAAATAACAGCATGGTTAAATAAATTCTGGTATATCCATGTGACAAAATAAAAAACTTATGCAGTCATTAAAAATGTTTGCACAGATCTGTAATACCACGAAAAAAAAAATCCTCTTGTTAAAATGGCAAGTAGAAAAAAAGTGAAACTCACAATTGCATACTGTGAGATCAGGATTATGTTATTTAAAAACTTTGCATGAAGTAAATATGAAAACCACGCCCCCCCCCACAACCCCCAAAATGTTGACTAAGGATTTCTCTCCCTAGTGGCACTGTGGGTGGTATTCTCTTCCAACTTGTTTGTAGTTTCTGAATTTTGAATTACAGCTACTTGGCGTTATCAGAATAATAAGCTTACTAAGGTGATATGTTTTCTTTCTTGTACCTTCCATCCATGTCAGACTGGAGTATCATCTTTCCGTCTGTCTTTCTCTAAGCTCTAGTATCAAAGCTCAGGACAGGGGAATCTGGGTGGCTCAGTCAGTTGAACATTCGACTCTTGATTTTGGCTCAGATCATGATCTTAGAGTCGTGGGATTGGGCCCCACATTGGGCTCTGTGCTCAGTGCAGAATCTGCTTGGGATTCTCCCTCCCTCTCCCCTGCTCCTTCCCCCCCACCACTTATAAGTAAATAAATCTTAAAAAAAAAAAAAAAAAAGCTCAGAATAAGAAAACTCACAAGGGAGTGAAGAAGAGAAGGTCCATGTTTTGGGCCCATTCCCCAAATGCCGGGACACCTTTGACCTTGGTTGGGCTGACTACCTCCTTGGAGCATCATTCAGCTAAACCTATACTTCCACGTTTCCTGCTTTTGCTCCTGTTTTCTCACCTTGGAGTGCCTTTTCCCTCATTCTCCCAACTACTGAGGACCTTTAAGGCTGTGATCAAGTGCTACTTCTTTCATGCAGCCCTCCAGGATGCTCCCAGTCAGAATCTCCTCTTCCCCTGTTTACCCACAATACCTGCTAATAAAGTCTAACATGTTACTTGCTTGATTCCGTCATGTTTCGTGTCTGCTTCTCCCACTGAGCATCAAAGGGTAGAGGTTGTGCCTCATTCACTGTCCTGTTCCTGGAGGGGCAGTGTGTGTGTGTGGTGGTTAGAAACATGCTGCCTAAGTCTGAGCCTCCAATCTGCCACTAACTAGTTGTGTGACTTCGGATGCATTATTTAACCTCTCTGTAAATGGAGATTTTTATCACCTAATGGATTTGTTGGGTGGATAATAATAGTACCTACCTCATAATATTAAAAGAAGTCATGCATATAAGTCACTTAAAACACATGGGAGTCTAGTATATCCTAAGTGCTTAATAAATATTCAGCCCTATTTCTTTTTCTCATCACCATCATCACCATCATCATCTTCATCACCACCACCACCATCATCACCACCACCATTATCTTCATCACCATCATCACCATCAGCAAATCTTCACCACCATCATCATCATCAGCCCCGTTCTTGATCAGAGGCCCTAAGGGCATCTCTCAGGAGGGCTGGCCATGGGAGATGGATTTGGCACAGGGATTCTGCAATCACTAGCTCCACCTCAAATCCCACTCTATGTATGTGCTATCCGCTGCTTCACCCTTCAGCTTTGTGAACCCCAAACTACAAATCCACTTGTCAGTAGCTGCTCTGTGTTTCAGCAGCTGGAGCTCGTTCCAGAAACCTTATAGAATTTGCTAATAACTGGTTTCCCAAATGTCGGCCACCTGGGAATCACCACCAGGTCTTCTCTCATTATCTGTGGGCTGCAGGTACAATTTATCTACTTAATATTTCTCTTTAAATTGGCTCATTCTTTCACTCATTTTAAAAGGAAGCTTCATATCAGTGCCATAAATGGAAAACCAATATTTTTCTAGTGCTCATGAAAAATTCATGGCAATTAAAAATAAGAAGTGTTGTGTGTATCACCTACGATCATCTCCTATCCCGCCCTTCAGAAATGCTGCTCTAACCTGCCAGACTCAGGTTGTCGGAGCAGCTCCCACTAAGTTGCCCCCCAGCATGCCAGATAAAATTGCCCGGGACAAAGGGCTACACATTCCAACGGTGGCTCCTTCTGCCCAAAAGACAGCAATTGAGGCAGCAACTTCACCTCCTTCCCTCATCTACAGTCAGCTGCCACTTACTACAGTATGTTTTCAAAACCTCCTACAACCCTGGGGGTAGCAGGGATCATCACTCTCTTGTCATAGATGGGAATACCGCAGATCATAGTGACCGAGTCACTTGCCTTATATCACACAGCACAGATGAGAAAACAGAGATGTTCTCCAGCATCACAAACTGCTGTTTAAATTTCTCCACCAAAACCCCTTGCTTGAAAAAGAAAGAATGGAAAGACCATGTGTAATCCAAGTCATTAGGGACAATGGAAGACTGAACCCTGGATTGAGCAGGAAACCTACCATTCATTCATTCATTCATTCATTCATCCATCAAATATTTACTGAGTCCTACATGTGTCAACCATTATCCCAGGCCCTGAGGATATCATGATATTTTTTTAAAAAACAACCCTTTCAGCTGTCATGGGTTTATAGTCTTGATGGGGCGGACAGACAATATATAAATAAATATATGGTATGTCAGGTGGTGACAAGTGCGATGAAGAAGATTAAAGCAGGAAGACTGTATAAAGAGTGGTGGGGTAGGGGTGAGTGGGGTGGTCACAGGAGGGCCTCTCTGAGGAGGTGACAGTGAAGCAGAGGCCTGAATAAAGTGACAGAGGAGTCCTATAAATACCAGGGGAAGAGCTTTCTAGGCAGAAGGGGCAGCAAGTGCAAAGGCTCTGTGGTAGAGTGCATGCAATATTCGAAAAATACCAAGAGGCCAGTGGCCACTTTGCCATCAGAGAGGGACACAGGTACACCCCAGGAGCTGGAGGCAGGACTCGGCAAAGAGCCCAACTCCATTCCAAACAAGGACAGAGTTTCTTTTTTCTTTCTGGGGACACCGAGGAGACACAACCCAGAAAGCTTTTTACTCACTGTTGTAAATTAATGGCCCCATTTTGTCTGCCTCATTGCATGGGAGCAACAAGTTCACAGTTGAGTGTGAAAAGTTTTGTGTGAATAGGAAGGGGCATTTTATGATGAGGCTCTCATTTTTTTCCCCTTTTAACCCACAGAAAGCAAACACTACAATTAATGACTGTCTGATGGGGTTTCAACTGAGAACTTGTGGATAAGGCTGGGATGTCAGGCAGAAGAGCCGAGACAAGACCTCAGAGGACATGAGTGTGGGATTGAGCGGAACCCAAAGAAGAGTCAAGTTGGTTCAAAAGGGAGCACGAAACCAGGGCTTCTGTTTCTCCTGTGGCCTCAGTGGGAGAGGCCGGGCGGACCCAATTTCCCCAGATGTGCTCACTGGTTCAGGGAAGGAGAGCGTGAAGCGACTGCTTGCCAGTCTCTAGGTCAACGGTGAAGTTCAGCGTGTCACCGTGCAAATTTTCTAGGGCTCAGAGTTTAAAAAAAAAAAAAAAAATGGCCAGCCTGTGTCAGTTTGGGGGCTGAGTGGCGTTCTAATTTAGCTTCACACTCCAACAGTTTAGGCATACATGGGCTCAGTTCCGGTCCCTGAGATCAAAGTCCGGTTCTATAGAATATTTAATATTTGAGTGGACTGTCATTAAGAGTTCCCCTCACCAGTGGCATTTTCTTCCGATCTTGTTTCAGAGACTAACTCGCTGCATGTCCTCTCTTGAGATGATCTCCCAAGCCAGGGGTGCTGTGTTAGGGGCTCACAAGGCAAAGCTGAATGGGACACAGCATAGTAAGGCAGGAAGAAAACAACAACAACTGGGTTCGAATTATGACTCTGCCATTTACTAGCTGCATGGCCTTGGGCAAGACCTTTCTCCTTCCAAATTTCAGTTTTCTTATCTGTGAAATGGGAACACCTTTCATCTACCGAAGGCACTTGGCACACAGTAGGTGCTCCCGAATGAGCAGATTTATCTTCACCCCAAGCCACAGCAGGCCGGACAAAAGTAAGTGCTTTGAACATCCTGGGTGATCAAGTTCTGATCGGAACGTGATGCCCTGAGGATACGGGCGGGGTTATAGGGAGAGGTCTCGGCCCCAGGGAGAGGTCTCGGCCCCAGGGAGCGGTCTCGGCCCCAGGGTGGTCCCCATCGAGGTGCTATCCTTTGTGACTTTCTGCATCTCCAGGTCTGTTTAGAGGAGAACATTTACGATGCATTCAACAGAGCAAGCTACTGATCCCCAGAGCTGGAAGGAACACAGCACTCACTGCACCTGTAACATGTAGAAACATCTGCCGGGGTTCTCCCCGAGGGAGAGCAGTCTTGTGGTGAAGCGTGGAAGCTCCGCCTTAAGAACGGCACTCAGTCCCAACTCCTGCAGCTCGTGGGCGTGGGCGCGGTGGACCTTAGACAAGTCGTTCATCCTCCTCTAGCGTCCCTTCCCGCCAGTGTGGACAACAGCGGTTACACTGGAAACAGCTCGTGTGGATTTATCCTAGTCCCCTGGTTCTGTAACACCAGCTGCTGCCGATCATTGCTGACTATGGAGAAGGCCATGGGGAGGCGCTCTGCCCTTGACCCCGCGGCCTGATTCCAGAAGAGCAGGGATATCTGGGAACAGACTCGCTCCAGCTCACCTTTGCAGAGAAACAGTAGTTTCTACAAGCCACACTGATAGAGTAATCTTTGAATATGAAGAACAGCTCTCTAGGTACACAGAGAGTGCAAGGCTCATATTGATTCAGACCACAGAGCAAGTCGCTCTAAATTACAGTCAGATCAGAAAAGCAGGTGATTTTATTACCTCTGGTTGTCGAGGCAGCTTATCAATGTGCCTGCGCACACACCTTCTATGGGCTGACTTAATGAAGGTACAGAACCCCTCTGTAATTAGCAGCACCCATTTGTGTGCCGACAATTCATATGTGAAAGTCAACATCAATGAGAATGACAGCGTCTAATATACAGAGCAAATTGACCTTAAAAACAATTTCTGCAGCTAGCTGCTGCTGCAGCCTGCCTGCTTTGGCGAAGTACAGATTTATTTAGCAAATCTTTTCTTTGTGGAGAGCCGGAGTTAAGCAGGGCCCCAGCCCAGGTGTTAGACTCAAAGAGGGGCCCTTAAGGTTATCCTAGGACAAACCCTGGAGACCCCAGTGGAGAGCTGCTGATGACGCTCTTCCCAGGTTATGTCCATGCAGACACGATCCAACCCTGTAGCCAGATTCTGTATTTCCAGGGTCAAGGGCATGTCTCAGAAATTCGGAAGGTCCCAAACAGTGTGGCATTTCTTCTTCGAGCAATGCCCCCCACCCCTGCAGGTGCTGCTTGGACCCTCCATATCCCAAATCCGTGGGAAACTATTAAAGTACAGACATTTTCTTATCCCTTTTCAATTGTTGAAAATATTTTAAACTATCATTCACACATATCACCACCTCCAAATAATGGGGTCATCGAAGCTGCTTACTAGATCTTATTATATAATGTGCTGCTAAAAAGTACAGAATGGCTACATCACAATTTTTATAAAAATATTTCAGTAACTGACTTGTAATATAATTGGTTTCCTTTGTAATTGTATGCACGTATCTCATGCATTTAAAAATATTATTCTGAGGCAGGGTCCATAGGCTTCACCAGACTGTCAAAGGGGTCCATGGCACCCAAAAGTTGAAGAATGATTATATAGAGCGGATGGATAGCTGGAAGACCCTGTGATGGGCAGCATCTTGTGACTTCTGGGTTTGATGAGAATGGAGGTGCAATTTCCCAATTCAGGTGCCAGGGAAGTAGCTCCTTAAAGACCAGAGGGCCTGCCACAGCTTGAATCGGCTATGACTTCCCTTTCCAGAGGGGGGCGCAATTTGCTAAATGGAGGATGCCTGTCCTAGGTGTATAGGGACTTCCTTTGGGAAGAGGCACATGCTGTCTTCTGGACCCGGATTCCTTCCTATGATTCAGAATTTTCCAGAATGTCACACCGATTCAGCCATCAACATAATCAATCTTTTCTAAGATCAATGCTCAGGTCCCATGAGGAACACACCTTCCAGCAATTTGATAATCAACTGAACATAAGTAAATTCAGTTTTATTTTCTTCTGGTTGGCCAGACTCCGAGGACACCGTCCCAAATTAGGGGTGCAGAAGGGTTTCAGATCACTGCTTAAACTCGAGACACCCAATCTGCTCGACAATCCTTCCCTTGTCTCCACCTTTCTGTACTTTCTCTCTCCCTGTCTTTCCCCATTCTCTTCACATTTCCTGAGGGCATACTATGTGCCAGGCGGTGTTCTTGGCATTGGGGTTACATCAAAAAAGCGAATTATCTCTACTCTCTGTGAGAATATATTCTAGTAGAGAGAGATTAACAATTAAAAAAAAAAAGAAATGAGTAAATAGAGTGTGGTTAGGTGGAGGGGGGAAGGGTAATGACAGCTAATCGCTACCATGCTTCTTGTTGGGGTGATGACAATTGATGGTGGTTGATGTTGCTACACCTTAGTAAGTAACTAAAAACTAAATAACTAATAACAGCTGAATTTTACACTTTAAAGAGGTGAACTGTCTATAAATTACATCTCTGTGAAACTTTCATTAAAAAACAAAAAATATTAAGGGGAAAAAGGCCTTTGGAGTATTTAAAATTTTTTTTGAGGATTTATTTATTTGAGGGGGGAGGAGGCAGAAGGAAAGAATCTCAAGAAGACTACTGCTGAGCAGAGCCTGGTGTGGGGCTCGACCTTATGATCCATGAGATCATGATCTTAGCTGAAACCAAGAGTCAGACGCTTAACCAATGGATCCACCCAGGTGTCCCTAAAGGGTATTAAAATTTTGGGTGAGGCTTGAAGGTAATGAGGGAACTAGCCATGTGGCTATCTGGAGGAAGAGCGGTTGAGGAAGAGGGAATAGTAAGTGCAAAGGTCCTGAGGCATGCCTGCTATAGTCAGGGAAAACCAAAGGGCCAGACCGGCTGGAGTTCAGGGGGTCTTAGGGGACAGTAGAAGAATAAAAGGGATATGTGGCATGGCCTACAAGCAATTCTGAGAACTTTAGTTTTTTCTGTGGGTCAGATGGAAAGTCAGTGGAGGGTTCTGACCAGAGGAAAATGTGATTTGACATACGCTTTAAAATGATTTCACTGGAAATCAACAATGAACAGCCACCACCTATAGAGCATTTACTGTGTGTCAGTTACCATGGCAAAGCTTCTTTATGGGCATTAGCTCACTGAATCAGCAAAACCATATTTTAAGTCAGGTACTATTATTTTCTCTGTTTTATAGAAAAGGGAACTGAGGCTCAGAAAATGTTAAGAACTTGACCTACAACAGTGACAGTGGCAGGAAATGTTATCAGACCTGCCTGACTCCAGAACCCTTGCCTTCCGTGTGGTTACCATGGCAGTGTTCTGTGCACACAGCAGGTGCTCAATAAAAGCTGTCACCTGGCTGGTGACGAAGCCCTGTCCTGAGGGGAGGGGCACCTTGGGCACAGAGAGGGCCAGAGAACCAGTGTCCACTTACTCAGTTCTGCGATACTGCCCACGCGGGTGGCCAGCAAGGACTGCTCGATGGTCCTCAACTCCGACTGGCTGAACATGGGAAGGTCGCCTGGCTTGTTTGACCGCTGTGGGTCCCTGTGAAGGTTCAGGCTGTCTGGCAGGCACAGCACTCCTGCAGTGGGAGAGGAAAGACAATGAAAGAAAACAGAGTGTTATTTTTTCAGGTAACCAACGGAGAGGCGCAAAACCTTGCACCACCTTGAACCACACCAGGATGGGTACCACAAAGCCAACATGGCAACCAGGGCTCTATTTTAAAAGATCTCCTGAAGATCCTGACCTGCTGATTTTAACAGACATGTGGGTGTTCATCTGCATGCACATGTTGCCAAAGGACACAAACTAGAACCCTTTCCTCCAGCCTGGCTTCTATCCAGTCAGAGATGCCTCTGGAACCAAGTGGTCACTGTCCCCTTCTCCCTCCGGGAGCCAGCTGCCTCCCCCAACTGTCCCTGAGCAGAAGAAGAGTCTTTGCTGGCTGTCGCTCCCGAGGGCTTGCTTCATTTGCCCAACAAACTTAACTCTGGGTGGTTGGGCTATTATTTGTTAGACAAAACTTGGACTTTCTCTGTGGTAGAAGAGTCCCTGTGGACTTTTGTGATTTTATGGTGAAAATCTATGGGAAACCTCTGGCATCTAATGATTTCTTCCCTTCCTTGCCATCCCATGAACATTTAGCAAGAGCCTGAGAACTTACTTGGGGAGGTTATTTAGAAATATTTACTTTTCCCTCTACCACCCAAACCTCCCTAAGGCAGAGCCTGCTTTCTTGCTCCTTGACTTTGGGGTTGACTGATTGACTTACTTTGGCCAAAAGACTAACGCCTGTGATAGAACTGAAGGCCTGAAAAGTGTTTGTACAGCTGAACTTGCTCTCTTGTAATTCTGCCATCATCACAAGAAGAATATTCCCTGGCTGGCCTGCTCGCTCAAGGATGGTGAGGAGACACATGGAGAGCTCCAGTACCAACCTGTAGCTTAGAGCTACTCCACAAAAACCAATACCAATTTGGTCTGCCTTTGAGATAGTGGAGGTTACCTGGTAGTCAGCATTGTTAGGTGGTGACTGACAGATACACAGATCACTGAGGACCCAATGAACAAGCAGGTGGGCACTGTGCTGTGCTAGGGGCTGAGGATACAGTGATGGATAGAACACACACACTCCTGGGGCACCTGAGTGTCTCAGTCAGTGGAGCGTCTGACTCTTGGTGTTGGCTCAGGTCATGATCTCAGGGTTGTGGGATTGAGCCCCATGTCAGGCTCTGCACTGGGAGTGGCATCTCCTT
Organism: Martes martes; assembly: GCF_963455335.1. Lineage (NCBI taxonomy): Eukaryota > Metazoa > Chordata > Mammalia > Carnivora > Mustelidae > Martes > Martes martes. Next base: position 14,953,989 of record NC_137895.1, read on the forward strand.
GGGATTCTCTCCCTCTTGCCATCCCCTACTCATACGCACTCTCTCTCTAGAATAAATACATATGTCTTTAAAAAAAAAAAAAGAATATACTCACTCCCCGTCCTCAGTGGGCTCACAGTCTAAGCGAAGGGGAAGACTGTTACCACACACAACCATGAAGCCATATGGTATGTGCTCTACAGTTTGAGAATGTGAGGAATGAAGGGACGTTTTAGAAGGGACCCCAGCAATGAGTAGTTGTCAACACACCGGAAGCATTTATTGAGTGCCTACTCTGTTCCCAACCTTGCAAGGCATTTTGGAGATGCAAAAGCAGCAGAAGATATATTCGAGTAATGCCTAAACTAACTGAGGAGACAAGACTGTGAATGACAAACACACACACACACACACACACAAAAGCAAAAAACCCATGGGAATAATACGACGATATCAATACAGAGGTACCAAGTGACTTAAGCCAACTGGTAGGGTGAGGGGAGACAGACAGATTGCAGATGTCAGCAGTTCAAGCCCACTGCTCACCCTGCTTGAACCACAAAATTTCAACAAAGGTTCCTGCTTTGAAGATGGGCAGGCTTGAGGTGGCCCCGATCACACACAGCTCTTCTGCCCCTGTTGCCCAATTAGTGACTCCAGCCACACTGAGCCCGTCACTTGCTCCTGGATGTTTTCTCTTCACACTGAATAAGATGACCCAGCAGACAAAGCAACTCTCGTAGATGACTGTAGATGAACACCGAATACATAGACAAACAAGGCAAATGAATGACCATTAGAGTCTCACATTCCTACAAGCAGGAAACTGGCCAAATAAGTGTCTTTCTAAAATTGTTCTCTACTATTTTTCAAACACTTTGCGAGTCAGAATAAAAATGTATTTTATATCACAGCCCAGTGTACACACACACACACACACACACTCCACCACCTCCACTGCACACTTTTCATGTTTTCCATGAAAAAAAGTTTCCCGTAAAATAATACTGATCCTGACGATGTATGATGCACTGTCATTCTTTTTCCTTTTCTCGTTTCTTCTGTCTCATTAATAAAAATGCTGGTGTGCAGCACCTAAAGTGATTTCATGACCCACTCATGGGTCACGACAAGTAGTTTGAAGAACAGTGTGGTTGACGCTGGTATACAACTTGGCATTAATTGGACAACACAGGTTCACCATTCACTGGACAGTACCTTGTGCTGTGAGAGGCTCTGCAGGGGAGGAAAGATGACTGAGAGGTGATCCCTGCATTTCAGAAACCCTCAGCCTGGCAGGGAAGACAAGACCTTCACAGAAATACCCAACATCCCAGGCAGGTCTTCTGCCTGCCTCCTTTGCCTCAATAGATGAGTCACCCTCCCTTTCACCCTAAGCAGGGACACCCTGAGTCATCCTTGATTCCTCCTGCTTGCTCACCTGCTGAGAGACAGTTGGTCCAAGGCCAAGTTGAGAAGCTGTTGCCATGGCAACGAATGTTGGTCCAATCCCTCCCCAGAGTTCCCCGATGTCCCTGACTCTTATTCAGAAATTTACTACCCGTGGAGGGCTCACTGCAGATGGCACCAGATGATCATGACCCAGTGTGACAAGTAGCCTCAGGTTCCAGGGTATGAGGTCCTCTGCTGGGAGAAGCGGGTGGTGGTCAGGGAGCTTCACGGCAAAGGGGACCCACAAGTGAGCCCTGCATGTGGTGGAGGACAAAAGTTTTCTAATTCATCGTGCGTATGATCCTTACACATATGAACAGGCTTGCTTTCTTGGTATTTGCATTACATACAGCAAGTTCTATTCTCAAGCAGACATCTGAAACATTGCTTTACACATGGTTGAGGGGCAAGCATGGGGGCTGGTCTGGATCTCAGAGCTTCAGTCCTGGATCTGCCATTGCCCATCCATGTTTCACCTGAGGCAGGTCATGGGGCCTCTCTGGACCTCAGTTTCCTCTTCCATGACTGAAGGTTATAATAATGGCCTTGTCTCCCACAAGGGCTTGCTGGGCGTGAGCAATGAAATGGAATCATGTGTACTGAAGTATTGTGCATGTGCTAGGCATATAATAGTGGCTCAACATATGTTAATGGAGATGAAAATCAGCTAATGTGTATAAACCCAGCTTTGGACTGCTTTATGCTTTATCATAAGAATAAATAATTTCCCTTGGAACTGTTCCTCCTTCTTTTAGAAGGTTATGGAATTTAAATGAAAGTGTATTTATTCAAAGAGGCTTTGAAAGCTTGATTACTGAGATTTGGAAAATCTATAATTGGTCTATTATGCAAAGATTATATATCAGGGTTTTCTTTCTTTTTTTTCTTTTTGAGGACTCTGTATGGGATATACACATAAACTGGAGTTTTGGGGTTTTTTTTTTTTGCATAAATATCAACTAGGTCAATAAGGAGGTTTCAGCATCAGCTTTTAGTGTCAGACACAGGCCTGAGCTCTGGACGACTCATCAATTTCCATTACTAGAGCCAAGGGCAGCCACAGCCTAGTGATTAAGACTCAAGTTCAAAGATGGGGAGAACCAAGGTTCACATATGACTTCTTTGCACCTAGAGGGAATAATCTCCCTGAGGAGCAGGTGACCATAAGCCATCATCAACCATGAGTGTGAAGGGGTCATGGTCTCCCTGAAATTCTCCTACTTTGGAGTGGCTTGTGCATTTGTCTAAGGGGGAAGTTGATTCGCGTTCTCAAATGGGTCTCTGGGTCCTACAAGATGATGAATTAATGCCTTTGGGTGTCCATACTGCCAGGCCTCTCATCTCTGGTGCTCGCCGTAGGTGGGGCGGCATGGGCTTGGCGGAACCATGGACCCTAATCCCCCGGCAGCCGCCACGCAACCTGGACAAAGAACTTTCCAGATCCCCAGCCTCCAGGTCTGCAAAGAGGGGTTAAAATATCTCCTTCATTGGTTTATTGTGGTGATTACACAAGATAATACGGATACTTAAAGCTTCTGGCCTATAGAGTAAGCATCTGCTAACTACCCTGTTGCCACAAATGTGCAGTTATGTTTATTTAATGTCTGGATTCAAACAGTCTTGAGGATCATCTTTCTGAAATCTTGTGGGACTGGAGACAGACAACCTTTTGGTTAGGTTGCTTAGAATATAAAATATGAGAACTGCTCCTCTGGGCCAACCACATGGGCATTCTGTCTCGGGTGGGGAAGATCTGGGTTGCCCTTCTGTCCCCGTCTATGTCTCCTTCCCGTACGCATTGGACAGCCCCCCTGGAAAATAGAATGTTCAGCCACCCCTTTTCTCCTCTGAGCTCTCCTCTGTGTCTCCATTCTCTTATTGGATCTGGGTGCTATTTACCCACCAAGAGAAACCCCAATAAGACAGCCACCAGCCTTTAGCTGTTCTCCCCTCACTGATGGTGGTGATGATAGTGATGGAGGAGGACAAGGGGATGCTGCTTGTCTTCTTGTCTTGGCACCCAGGACATGGGCTTGGGTTTCTGCCTTGCCTGTCTGGCTGTAAGAGGAGAGAACAAATTCCCCAAGCCTCGCCTGCCAAGCTAGTCCCTGTTCATTGCTCGGTTATCCCCAGAATTTAAAGTAGAGGGTCCTGGCACCAGTACTGGCTTTAAGAGACGGGAAGGAAGCAGCTGGCATTTAGCAGAACTACCCTCGAATGCGCACCAGAGAGATCTGGCTGGGTTCAGATTTCGGTGCTGTTGTACCCCAGCTGTGTGGCACAGGGCTTGTGACTTGGCTCTTCTGAGCCTCTGTAAGAAGTCTGACACTATCTACCTCCTAGCGTGGTGGGGAAGCCACATGGCATAATATATATGGACAGCCTGGCACAGAAAAGGCCGTCAATAAATGTTTGCTAATAATCCGAGTGAAGTTCTTTCAAGCTAAAGATTTAGGAATTCAATCACATGATGCCAGAAGGCTTTCATTTACAGTTAAATGCCTTAAGGAGCAAGATAGGGAGTTAACAGATTTTTAAAAATATTTGCACAACTGGCTTGGAAACCTCTTCTTGCTTAAGATACTTGGCAGTGGGAAACAAATTCAGGGCTGGCTTGGCCAAGCCATTCGTCTGTGAGAGGCATACCATACTCCAATTAGGATAAACCCAGACCATGGTTCATTTTTCCTTCATCACAAGTTATATTCAAAGGGAAAGTTCTTAGGACTTCTGAAGCCAAATCAGCCAAAGAAATAAGAGGTAGAAAACACAGAGATGGAGAATTTTCAGAAATGGGTTCAATAATGGGCCCATCTATGGAGCCTGGAGTACATACGAGGAATGAGCATGTTGACCTTGAAAGAACGCGAAGATATTTATGGATCAACCACACACAGAGCCCCACAAAGACACCAGGACACATTTGTGCCCCCAAAGGCCCCTTCCTGGTCGTCAGGGGAGACAGACCCACCACCAACTGAAATCCTATAGGAGACACAGGAGGACCGAGGTGTGCATGGGGTTCCACTAGGGAGCACAGGGGGGTGAGCCCAAGTTGGCCCGGGGGCTTCAGGGAAGCTTGGCCCCTAAAATAGCTCAATAAATAACTCACTATAATAGCTTATTATTATTATTATTACTGGGACATTCCAGGAAGAACAAAGGCCCAGAGGCACTGCATCTAAGAGTGGCTGGAGCTCTGCAGCCAAGAGGGAGCAAGACGGGAACAGAGGGTGTCGAAGGACGGAGGAGCAGCAGGACTGGGAGGCAGGGACCGTAGAGGGCACTGGACCATAAAGGGTCTGGACTTAAAAACTAAACCTTTACCTTCCAGCTACTGTGCTTCTCTCTCTTCCCTTTCACAGCCAAAATTCTAGAAGGTGTGGTCTGCACCAGCCATCTGCATTTCTTCCTGACCCTCACTGTCTCTAGATCTTGTCAACTCCCTTTTTTTTGCTCAGTGCCCAGCAAAGCAAGTTCAAGTTCATCCTTCAAGGCCCAATACAAAGGTCACTTTTGAGGTCTCAAGACTCAAAAAGGTGGCAGCCCCTGTTCTTAGGAAGCTCCCAGTCCAGAGAGGGAGATCCTGAGACAATAAGAAGACTGGGTCTTACTGGAGCAGCTGTGCCTACTGCATGCTGAGCTAGCTCCCAGCTATCCTGGGAATAGGGTAGGCTTACAGAAGAGGTGACCAAAGGGGGCACGGTAGGCTGCCCTCCCCATATGAGCCAGGTGCGGCCAGCTTTCCCAGCAGCCAGCTCAGGAATAAGAGAGGTAATAAGAATCTGAGTTTGGGCATGTGAGCCTCGCCAGCAGGACACAGAGGCAGCCACACTGTTACTAAGGCACTGTACGTGCCACGGGGCACCAAGACAGGGGGACGATGGGGCAGCTTTAACACTAATAGAGTAAATGAGAAAATTGACTGTTACGGGTTGGTGAAGAAACAAAAGGAAAACACTCTGATGGGTCCACTCATTCAGTGAGTATTATTTGAGCATGCCCTAGGTGCTAGGCATGCTTCTAGGTACTAGAAGGAAGAGAAAGTCCTTGCCGTCTTGCTATGTTTGTTCCAAACATGTACATGGAATATGTAGCTGGTTGGGTGGCAAGCGCCGTGGAGAAGGGCAGAGCAGGAAAGGAGGGTAGGGGAAGCTGGGTCTGGGAGCAGGTCACACAGAGAAGGGGGCATTCTAAGAGAGATGTCAAGGAGGTGAGCATGTGAGCCCGGCCAGTGTCTCAGGGGAAGAGCGGGCCAGCGGTAGGGATCGTAAGGGGAAAGGTCCCAAGAGGGGTGGGCCTGTCTTACTGGAGGAAGGAAAAGAGATGGTGAGGTAGGAAGAGGCAATCAGGCAGGAGAAGGGGTGAGGGCAGTTTGCGGGGAGACCCATGGGCAACTCTAGACTTTGTCTTTTACTCAGAGTGAGATGGGAGCCACTGGAGTTTCTGAGTAGAGAAGAGATGTGCCCTGAGCTTTTTGGAGGGTCACTCCAGCTCGTGGGTCGGAAGAGGCTGTAGGGAATGGCCAGGGCAGAACCACGGGCGTTAACAGTGGAGGTGGTACGCAAGTGAATCTTCATTCAGTGTGAAGGTAAAGCCAACGGAGTCACCAATTCGGCGTAGGGTGTAAGAACAAGAGCGGCGCTGAGAGAAGCTTCAGGGTTATCTGGTCTATAGGACTGAAAGGATGGATTTGCCATTTGCCAAAATGGGGAACACCATGGCAGGGGCAGGTCTGTGGAAAAGATCAAGAGTTCAGTTTTGGTCCTGTTCAACTTGAGACAGCTGCTGGACACCCCAGTGGAGATGCTGGGCAGGCTTTCTTGCTGTCTCTCCTGACCTCCCATGATGCAAAGTCTCATCATGTCAGCCCCATGGTGGCTTACGCTCCTCCCCCCCATCTCCTCTTCCCTGTCACTAGAGAGCACTATTAAATATGCTTACAAGATGGTTGGATGCCTCCTTTGCCCTCCCTCCTCTCCCAGAGTTCTCCCTTTATTGCATTATCCTTGAACTTCCCCCATAGAGTTCTGAGCTACATCCACTGCATAGGGGCCTAGAAGAGAAAGAGACTCATGTTTCCAGTGTCCTTATCTCCATAATGACAAGCGCCTGGGTCCCTGCAGGGCTTTTAGTATCTGCTTTGGTCCGGGACTCCTCCTAAGGGGCATTTTGGACCTCCAGCTAGGTCTTGGATACTGGTGGAAATGTCAGAGGTTGGTCAGATTTTAGAGATCATCTTGACCCCAGAGCAACCTGGCTTCTTGGGAGTTTCTCTGAACTACATCTCCCTTGCTCACTATATAGCAGTGATACTCGTGGGCATAGTGTCATGTGGTGGTGATAAAACTCAGTTCTGGGTGGGACTGACAGGGAAGATGTGTGTTCGAATGTTTTGAGTTAAAAACTGGTCTCTGACTTTTCAATTAACACACGGCAACAGGCCAGAGTCAAATAATGAGGCAGTGTTTGGACACTGAGACTCTCCTGCCTTACATCAAGGCAGACATGTATCTTCCTCTTGAATACTTATAATGCAAATACGTCCATCAATCTATCCATCCAACCACCCATTTATCCACCCACCCAAACTTCTGTTTACATAATGGATCATCATTTAATTAATTAAAGGGTAATTAATTAAGCAGGGTTTTTTTGAGTATCTACTATGTGTTACACATTGTGCTAAGCAATGGAGATACAGCAGGAAACAAAATGTGGAGCTTAATTTCTATTCATCTCTCTACCCATCCTTCCATCCATCCATCCACCCATCCACCCACCCCATATAATTTTCCAGATTGGGATCATAATGAAAAGTAAGACACAGATCTTGTCCTTAAGAAATTCATAATCTAATGGGGGTAAGTCCACCTGCTCATGAATGTCACAGGTGCTATAAGAGGAGCCCATACTTGCTACATCCACCCAGACGGTGTGTCAGGAAAGGTTTCATTGGTGAGCTGACCCAGGATCAGTATTGAAAGATGAGCTGATGGTCGCTAGGTGAACTGGACTGGGGCTGAAGGAGAGAAGGGCAAACCAGAGAAAGCAGCAAAGCTGTAAGGGCAGGAAAACTCCTGGTGCATTGTAGGGACTCTAATGAGCTGGGGAGCTGAACTGAAAAGAATCACAGTGAGGGTGTGATGAGGGTGGTGGGTGGAGACTGGATCATGGATGGCCTTGAGGGCTTTGCTCAGGGGCTTGTACATCACAAGGAGAGGGGCAGTTGAGTCCCCGGGAGGTAATTCTGATGCCTCATTTCTTGCCTCCATGAGGTCAAGACTCATTGTTGGTGTTCTGGCCAGAATAACCATCCAATACCCAACGACACCCACAGTCAGTGGGAGATAGGACAGAGGCAGAGGACAGCACTCTGCTCAGGCTGCCAGCAGACCCAGATCAACACATTTCCCCACATCATTCTTCGCCGCTGACATCTCCTGGATTCAGAATGTTGCCTGAGGATCTTTTCTGGCTCAATGGAGGACTCAAATTTGACCTCTGGCTTTCCTGAACTCTCGGCACCCACTTTATCCTTCTCCATTTCTGTCTAAGACTCAAGATCTTAACCAGCCCCTTGGTGTGGCTGAGCAGGGCATCTGGCTGGATCTCCTGCCGCCTTGGCACTGTCCTGACAGTATCCAGCCCAGACGGACCCTTTGCTTACTTATCAACATGTTGAGATAATGTAGTGAGCTGAAAATTCACCTCCATGTATCCTCTGTCCCCTCTTCGCCACCCACTCCCATCTTTGACATTCATTCAAAAAATGTGAGCTACTTTCAAATCATTAATTATAAAACCACACATGCCCATTTCAAAAACTTCAAAAGTTAGAAGGGTATAGAGTGGTAACCTGAAAGCAATCTCCTTTCCTCTCCTGCAACTAGTCCTACTCTCCCATTATCACCACTCTTCTCTGTTGGTTGCGTGAGGTTCCAGAATTTTCTATGCATTCTCATTTACTGACTTATTCATTCACTCAACAAATATTTACTGGGTCTAAAGAATGTGCAATTTGGGGGCGCCTGGGTGGCTCAGTGGGTTAAGCCTCTGCCTTCGGCTCAGGTCATGATCTCAGGGTCCTGGGATTGAGCCCCGCATTGGGCTCTCTGCTCAGCAGGGAGCATGCTTCCCCCTCTCTCTGCCTGCCTCTCTGCCTACTTGTGATCTCTCTCTGTCAAATAAATAAATAAAATCTTTAAAAAAAAAAAGAATGTGCAATTTGCAGAAAACACAAAGGTGGTGTGAGCAAAACAACACACAAGTCCTACCCTTATGGAGCTCAGAGTCTGGCTGGGGCGACAAACATCTATCAAGTAATCACACAAATAAATATACAAGTGCAATGTGTGAAGTGCCATGAAGAAAAAGTACATGTGTGTACACCATACCCTAACCGATATGCCCGCTGACAAGCTGTATCTAATTTAATTTGATCTCAAGTAATTATGATAGTTTCATCACAATCACTAGCATCTGTTTCCCTTTGTTTGGGAAGTGCTTTTGCATACCTTTGCCTGGTTTTTGGTAGAAATATCAAATTCTCACTGATTTGTATGAGTTCTTTCTACATTAAGGAAATTAGCCCCTTGCCTGACAGGTGTCATGCACACGTGTTTTCCTAGTTTGTCATCTGCTGTTGAATATTTTTACAGGATTTTTCCAAGTAGAATTGTTTTCCTTCAACACAGGCAAACGTGTCATCTTTCTCTCTTTGAATTCTGGGTGTGGAGTGGTAGGTTTTAAATTTAGGTACAGGTGGTCCTGATTCATTTCTATTTCTTTCTTCTTTCTTCTCCTTTCTTACTGCTCCCCGACCGACTTTATTTTTCAGAGCAGCTTTAAGTTCACAGCAAGATTGAATGTAAGATACAGAGATTTCCCACACATCCCCTATGTCCACTCATGCAGAGCTTCCCCCATTATCAACATCTCTCACCAGAGTAGTACATTCACATAATTGACGCACCTACATTGACACATCATTATCATTCAAAGCCCACAGTGTACCTTATAGTTCGCCCTTGGTGTTGTACATTCTATGAGTTTGGACAAATGCATAATGACAGGTATCTACCATTATGATGTCATATAAAGTAATTTCACTGCCATAAAATGTCTCTGTGCTCCTCCGATTCATCCCTCCCTCCTCCAAATCCTTGCCCATCACTGATCTTTTAACTGACTCCAGTTTTGCCTTTTCCAGAATAATACAGTATTTAGCTTTTTCAGACTGGTTTCTTTTACTTAGTTCATCCACATCTTTTCATAGCTTGATATTCACTTCTTTTTAGTGCTGAATAATACCCCACTGTCCATATATGCTTGTTTATGTATTCATTCAATTAGTGGAAGAAATCTTGGTTGCTCCTAGGTTTTGGAAATTATAAATAAAGCTGCGGGTTTTATGTGGACACACATTTTCAATTCCTTTGGGTAAATACTAAGGAGATCAATTCCATATTAACCTTACATTTTGGAACCTTGTCATTATTGCCTAATACTTCCAAGAGTTTTGGTCAGTTCTTCTGGACTTCTACATAGATGATCATGTCCTCTATGAACAAAGAGTTGTATTTCTTCCTTCCCAATCTATATACCTTTTATTTCCTTCTCTTGTCTTATTGTATTAGCTAGAATCTCTAGGACAATGCTGAAAATCAATGATGAGAGGGCACATCCTTGCCTTTTTCCTGATCTTAGTAAGACAGATTTGAGCCTTTCACCATTAAGTGTGATGTAGTTGTGGAGTTTTTGTAGATTCTTTATGAAGTTGAACAAATTCCCCTCTTTCCTAGTTTACTAAGAGTTTTTTACTATGAATAAGTGCTGGGTTTTGTCAAATGATTTTCTGTATCTATTGATATGGTTCTGTGATTTTTCTTCTCTAGTTTGTTGATGTGATGGATTACATTAATTGATTTTTGAATGTTGTACCAGCCTTGCATACCTGGGATAAATCCCACCTGGCCATGGTGTATGACTCTTTTTATACATTACTGGATTTGATTTGCTAGTATTTTTTGAGGATTTTTTAAGAATTTATGTTCGTGATAGATACTTGTCTATAGTTTTCTTGCAATATCTATGTCTGGTTTTGGTATTAAGGTAAGGCTAGACTTGCAGAATGAGTTAGGAAGTATTCCCTCTGTTTCTGTTTTTCTGAGAAAGACTGTAGAGAATTGGTATGATTTATTCCCTAAATCTTTGGTACAATTCATCAGTGTTTTCTGTTCTGGAAGGCTATTGTTGATTCATTTTCCTTAATAGATATAGACATATTCAGATTATCTACTTATTCTTGTGTGAATTTTGGTAGGCTGGGTCTTTCAAGGTATTGATTCATTTCACCTAGGTTATCAAATTTGTGGGCAAAGAGTTATTCATAGTATTATTCTTTTAATGTCCTTGGAATCTGTAGTGATGTCCCCTCTTTCATTGCTAGTATTCGTAATTTCTTTTTTTCTTAGTTAACCCTTAATCTGGCCAGAGGCTTATCAATTTTATTGATCTTTTTCAAAGAACCAGTGTTTGGTTTCATTGATTTTTCTATTGATTTCCTGTTTTTAATTTCATTTACGTCAGCTCTGATTCTTTTTTTTTTTAAACAATTTTTTTTAACATTTTTTATTTATTTGACAGAGACAGATCACAGTAGACAGAGAGGCAGGCAGAGAGAGAGGGAGAGAGGGAAGCAGGCTCCCCGCTGAGCAGAGAGTCCGACGCGGGACTCGATCCCAGGACCCTGAGATCATGACCTGAGCCGAAGGCAGCGGCTTAACCCACTGAGCCACCCAGGCGCCCCTTTTTTTTTTTTTTTAAACAATTTTTTTTAACATTTTTTATTTATTTGACAGAGACAGATCACAGTAGACAGAGAACGTCAGCTCTGATTCTTATTGTGTCTTTTCTTTTCCTTACTTTGGATTAATTTGCTCTTTTTTTTTTCCTAGTTTCCTAATGCAAAAGCTTAGATTATTGACCTTAAATCCTTCTTTTCTAACACATGCATTCACTATAATAAATTTTCCTTTAAGCACTGCTTTCTTTGCATCCCACAAATTTTGATAAGTTATATTTCATTTTCATGTGCTTAAAAATATTTTAAAAATTTCTCTTGAGATTTCTTCTTTGACCCACATGTTATTTAGAAGTATGCTATTTAATCCTCAAGTATTTGGGACTTTCCAGTTTTCTATTACTGATTTCTAGTTAATTCCATTGTGGTCTAAGAAGACATTGTGTGTGATTTTTATTCTTTTAAATTTCTTAAGGTGTGTTTCATGGCCTAGAATGTGGTCCCACTTGACGACTGTTCTATGTGAGCTTGAGAAGAATGTGTATTCTATTGTTGTTGGATGAAGTAGTTCATAGATGTCCATTTTGTCCAGTTAATGGATGATGCTGTTGAGTTCAGCTGTGTCCTTACTGCTGGATCTGTTCACTACTGATAGAGGGGTGTGAAGATCTCCATCTATAATAGGGGATTCGTCTATTTCTCCTTGCAGTCCTGTTTTTGCCTTTTGTTTTTGAAAGTCATGTCGATGCTATTTTAACTGTTTCTTTCCCATTTTAACTCTGCCTTCAGTATCTAAGTATGGAACTAATGAAGATGGTCACACTAGAAGGGGAAGGAAGATGATGAGCAGTCGGGGTTGCATGGAGGTCTATGCCAGATTATGAAAACTCTGGATTCATTGTTTGAATATACATTATGTGCCTTGAAAAAAATCTAGCTAATACCCCCTCTGGCCAACTCCCTGATTCTACTGTGTCTCACTGAAACTAGCTAGATAAACACATGTTGAACTAATGAATGAATCCTGGGTAGCTCTTGATGGGAAAGAAACATTAATTAAAAAAAAAGATAAATTTTAAAGAAAGGTGTTAATGATATATTAGCACCCTACTGAGGATTCCTCCCTGCTAGAGAAGTAAAAGGGGGCTGAAAAATGAATTTCACACCAGCTGTTGGAGCATCCTAGGCCAAGGACAAATATTCACAGATTTGTTATCCCCGGGATGTCTAGAAAGCAATTCCAGGTAATTGTGAGGGTACCTTCTACGGTGGAAGCCCATGTACTTGGCAGGCTTTCAACTAGAAATCTCTTTCCGAGGGAGCTTCCGCAAAGTAAGAGCGTGAGGATCATTTATATTCATCACAAAGGCCCCCAAGGCCTGTAGGATCCTGAATCACCCAAAAAAGATTAAATCATGTTCAACCAAGCTTTAGTGCTAAGTATATTTAATTGTATCCCAAGTCTTCCAAGACTGATTATCTTTAATTAAACAGCCTGGCGACTACAGACATATCACTTATTTGATATGTTATAGTGAGGAACTATTCAGTAGGACGTTTAATAAGTTGAAATACCCTATGGCTGACCACATGGGATGACAGAGGCGTGTGTGTGAGTGTGTGTGTGTGTGTGTGTGTGTGTGTTTACAGGCATAGAGGAGGTTAAGCCAACATTTTGAGATCTGGCTAACTGCTGCTGTTAACATAGTGTGGATGTTAATGGCACATAAAAGCATAAATCAGCCATTTGCAGCCATGCATGTGTACTTGGATATAAATAACTAACAAGGCTTTCACAATCCATCCAAAATACAAAGATTACTAAATTGGCTTTTAAAAACATTAGAATCCCATTAGGCCAAATTCAGCAGCTGATTACTGAGCAAAATAAACCGCCAGAGGACTCTAAATTCTCCTTTGTTGTCGCTGTTAAAAGGTACTGCACTTTCAAGGAGGCCACGGGCCCCTGGGGAAGGGAGCACACAGTTCGTGCTGGCGAAGAGGGGCCCCGTGCAGCTATACATCTGGGTGAAGATGCTTCTGGAGCGATGGGAGGTCTATCCAGGAAGAATATATGAAGCAGCTCAGATTTAACTCAAGTAGTCCAGATGTAGTCCAGATGTAACTTCTCACCTCTATTTATTATGGTCTCTCCCTTATTATTAAGTCTTGACTCAGTAAGTCTTTTTGCACATTTTCTTCCCTCCCTACCCCCAACTTCTACCATATTCACCACATCCTTTACTTTTTGTATCCTGATGCTCTGAGGTCTGGGGCCTCGCTTAATCTGGAGGGTCTGTCCCTCCCTGGGCTAGCCAGTTCCTGAAAGCAAACAACTTGCCAGTGAAGGTGCTTTCCAGATAGGAACCCACCAATCCAGAGCCCACACTTCTTATTAATCAGGCTCTCAAGCGCCAGGTCACTATCCTCCTACCCTCATCACCCCCAGGGCCAGGTACCAAACAACCAGGGACAGTCCCCTATGCCCCGGAGCCCACTGAAATGATTCAAACCAGTCAATTCTAAATCTGCTCAACCTGCCTCACCAGCTCCTTCCAGTGCAAACCACAAGAAAGACTCGTTTGCCCACACTCCCCCTTTCCCTCTGCCTCCTGACCTGTCCTGGTGCTTTCTTGTGTGCGTGTCACACCCCTTCTCTTGGGAACCGAGAGTCACAATCTACCTTTTCAAACTCCCTCTCCTGATCTGGGGACCTTACTATGCCTTAGATTTCCTGTCAATATATGTTATTTTTAAATCCCACGGAATTTTAAATACTATGGATACATTGTGTGTTTATATTGTGGCCCTCTGGGGCATCGCAAACCACAGTATTGCCGAAGTGTTCTTTTGCTTAAAGCAAAGTCTTCGAGCTCATGACAACTTTCTCCATTTGAACAACTTTCAGTGGCTCCCTGCTGCCTGGAGGGTAAATGGTAACTTCTTAGAAGGGCATTTAAACACCTCTATGAACTTTACCCTACCTAGCTGTCCAACCAAACGTCATAGGGCTTCTAAAGTGACAGAGGGACTCATTTCCCTTGCTCTGGATCCCCACCTCCATGCCTCCGCTCACGAGGTTCCTCCCATCTAGAACGCCTTTCCCTTGGCTTTTTACAGGGAGCGATTCTACCTGACTTAAAGGCAGAGCTCAAATGAGACCTCCTTCAACAAGTTGCCCCAGATTTCCCCACATGCTAGGATCCTTCTTCCCACAGCAGGGTGCCTGGTGGAACTTCCACACCGACTGAATGTTGTGTCAAGATAATAATAATGCTGATGAAAAACAACAGTTAAGATTTTGTGGCCCTTGCTACCAGCCAGGCATTATTCTAAGCATTATACATGTATTAATTATTTTAATCCTTACAACACCCCTTTGCAATTGGCATTATAATTATCGAAGGGTAGACTAAGGCATGTGTGCATGTGTGCACACACACACATACTCTTTCACCCTCTGCATGTATATACATATATGTGTACATATGTACATATACACACATTTATAGTTGTTCATCCATTCATTTAGTGTGTATGTGTGTGTGTGTGCATATGTGTGTAATCAAAATGCCTTCTAGGGGGTGCCTGGGTGGCTCATTTGGTTAAGCATCGGACTCTTGATTTTTGGCTCAGGTCACAATCCCATGGGTTGTGAGACTGAGCCCCACATTGGGCTCCATATTCAGCGGGGAGTCTGCTTGATATTCTCTCTCTCCCTCTCCTTCTGCCTCTCCCCCTGCTAGCGCACGAGCGTGCTCTCTGTCTCTCTAAATAAAATCTTCTTTAAAAATGCCTTTTAGGACAAAGATTTGTGCCACATAGAAAAATGAGACACTTTCTGCCTAGAAGGAGTTTCTTGACAGATGCGAATACCCATTTTGGAAAATTTGTGTTTTGTTGTTTAGAACGGTGAGTCAAGAAATCATGGACCTTGAAAGCTGGGAGGGCTAAGATACCACTAGGTCCAGCCCCAGCCCCAAGTCAGTACAAATACTTTCTGAGTGTCTGTTATGTGCCAGACTCTTGGTAGGAAAGATGGGGAAGCCATGGTGGCTCATTCTGAGAGCTTACAGCTAAACTCTTCGTTTTAGAGATGAGAAAACCAAGCTTAAACCAGAGATGTTAAGTACCTTTCCTAAGGTCACACTAACTTGGTTTAATCCTATTTCTTGGTAATGGAAAGCCATTTCCAGTTCCAGCCATGAATCCCCAATTTTGAAAGAATCAGAATGCTATCCTATTTTCTTAATGTCATGTGGTAGGCAAGATAATGGTCCCTCAAGAGGTCTGCATCCTAATCCCTTGAACCTGTGAAGATGTTAAGTACCATGGGGGTGGGTGGGTGAGGTGTTACAGTACAGATGGAATTGAGTAGATAATAGGCTGACTTTAAAATAAGCGGATACTCTTAGACTATCTGGGTGGACCCAGTGTACTCCTTCAAATGGAGAAGATGCAGTATGAGATAGACCCAACTGCCCACAGCTGCTCTTGAAGATGGAAGGGGCCACAGCTAAGGAATGTGGGCAGTCTCCAGATGCTGGAAAAAGCAAGAAAAGGGATTTTCTCCTAGAGCTTCCAGAAGGGAACATGGCCCAGCTGACACCTTAATTTTAGCTCAGTGAGACTTGGTTTGGACTCTCTGTCCAGAACGGTAAGAGAATAAGTTATGTTGTTTTGGGCCACTAAGCTTGTGGTGATGTGTTACAGCATGCACAGGAGACTAATGCTCCCCACAATTAGGCTGAGCCTTACCAACCTCCTTAGGGGGCCTGATGGAGTCGTTCTGTGTGAATGTACTTATCTTTCTAAAAGCCCAGACATCTAATCTCATGTTAAATCATAGGAGCTGTTTTCAGTCAGGACACCTCCATCAGCCTTTGACTTTTTCCCCTGTAGGTAAATTCCAGAGTTTAATGCAGAAATAGAGATGACCAAAGAATGCCATTTTTCATAACTTTCTTTCTCAGTTCTTCCAGACACTTCTTGCTTGGCCTTTAGATCACTGTCTCTGTCTTTTTATTTTATTTTTTTTAAGACTTTATTTATTTATTTGACAGAGAGAGAGAGAGATAGATAGATTACAGGTAGGCAGAGAGGCTGGCAAAGAAAGAGGGGGGAGCAGGCTCCCCACTGAGCAGAAAGCCTGATGTGGGGCTCGATCCCAGGACCCTGAGATCATGACCTGAGCCAAAGGCAGAGGCTTAGCCTACTGAGCCACCCAGGCGCCCCTGTCATTTTATTTTTAAAACAGTCTTGGTGTTCCTCCTTGAAGCCCATTGAAGAAACATCCTTTCAGGGGCCCATGTTGCTCTCCATGGCCCCCAGCCTCTTTCCATTTCTCAGTCTCTGTGTCTGAGACTGTCTTCTGCTTTGGGGATGTGCTTCAGACCCTAGGCCCTTCTGACGTGGAGGGAGGGGCTTACATGCCTGGGTGGCTCAGCCAGTTAACCATCTGCCTTCAGCTCAGGTCATGATCTCAGGGTCCTGGGATTGAGCCCAGCATTGGGCTCTCTACTCAGTGGGGAGTCTGCTTTTCCCTCTCCCTCTGTGTTCTCTCTCTCTCTCTCTCTCAAATAAATACATAATTTTAAAAAACTTCTTCTTATTTATTTTTTAATTTTTTGTAAAGAGGGGCTTATGGAGTGGGGCCAGGCTCTGTTTCCTGGTGTGAGGATGGGGAATCACTCCTGCCCACTGAGACCAGAGAGCTGAAGTGGGACTGAGCCACTTCCAAGAGAAGGAAGGATGCAGCCACTGTCTCAGGCGAGGGAGGTGGGCAACATAAGGCTTCTCTGGGGACTCAGAGAATCAGAGCATTTGTTGTCTGACACCAAAAACTGTTCCTCCTGGGAATGTGAATGATTGTGAGAAATGCCTCATCATTCATCATTCAACAAAATGTTCAATGAAAGTCTTTTTAATGCCAGATTCTGTGCAGGGGAACTAGACGATGATGGTGATCGTAGTGATGGTGGTGGTGGTGGTGTTGCTGGGCGTTCTCAGCAGTCACGATGATGGGGCTGTTGCTGCTGGTGGTGACGGTGGTATTGTTGGGGCCAGTGGTGCTGATGGTGCTTCTCCTGCCGCTGATGGTGCTTGACAGTCATGATGACAGTGCTGGTGGTACTGATGTTGATGATGGTGCTGACGGTGGTGCTGATTGTGATGGTGGTGCTGATGGTGGTGCTGCAGTTGATGGTCATGATGATGGTGCTGCTGATGGTGCTAATGGTGCTTGATGGTCATGATGATGGTCATGATGATGGTGCTGATGGTGGTTCTGATGACAATGGGGATGATGCGTACGATGACAGTGCTGCTGCCGCTGTTGCCGATGATGGCAGAGAACACCCAATTCTAAATACTTGATTGTTTTAAGTACTTGCCATAAACTCACACATTTTGTGTCTTCAGGTGGCAGCTGTGTAATACTTACTGAATGAATGAATAAAGGAAGACTTGGTCCTACCACCCTAAGCTCACAATGAAGGGCAGGGACAGGTGGAGCAGAATGAAGGGAAGACAGGAGAGGGAATGCAAATAGAAATAGTAAGGAGACATGGTAAGATGAGCAGTGGTCAGGCATACGGGCTCGAGAGCCAGACTACCCAGGCTCTGGTACCAATGGACTCTCTTAACCCTCTGGGAAAATTAATAAACCTCTCTGTGCCTGTTTCCTCATCTGTAAGGTGCGGGTCGTAGGAACATCATAGGGTGTGGGGTACGTGTCCACACTGAAGTGCGTCTGGCACACACTGGAGGCTCCATAACTCGTGTTTCTTGTCACCTGCTCAGCAGAATTCACCTAAGTGATTCGGAAGCAGACTTGGTTGCTTAGGGTTCCTGTCTGGCTTCTCCCCAAGACCAGTCCTCAGCATCTATGTGGGAGTGTCTCCCGCTCCTATTCTTGCTGCCATCCTGGACACCAAAATCCCCATTTCTGATAAAATTTGGTTCCCTGTTTTGCATCTTGGTCTCTCCCCCCGCCAAAGAAGGACTTCATGTGACATCTGAGCTGAGACTTTAGGAACGTTTTCTTTCTTTCTCTTTTTTAAAAAATTTACATATAATGTATTATTTGCCCCAGGGGTACAGATCTGTGAGTCATCAGGCTTACACATTTCACAGCACTCACCATAGCACATACTCTCCCTAATGTCCATCACCCAGCCACCCTATCCCTACCCCCCTCACCCCCAGCAACCCTCAGTTTGTTTCGTGAGATTAAGAGTCTCTTATGGTTTGTCTCCCTCTTGATCCCATCTTGTTTCAAAGGGCTAGTATCCAACATCTATAAAGAACTTATCAAACTCAACACCCAAAGAACAAATAATCCAATCAAGAAATGGGCAGAAGACATGAACAGGCATTTAAGCAAAGGAGACATCCAGATGGCCAACAGACACATGAAAAAGTGCTTCACACCACTCGGCATCAGGGAAATACAAATCAAAACCACAGTGAGACACCACCTCACACTGGTCAGCATGGCTAAAATGAACAAGTCAGGAAATGACAAATGTTGGCAAGGATGCGGAGAAAGGGGAACCTCTTACACTGTCGGTGGGAATGCAAGCTGGTGTAGCCATGGAAAACAGTGTGGAGATTCCTCAAAATGTTGAAAATAGAGCTACCCTATGACCCAGCAATCACACTACTGGGTATTTACCTCAAAGATACAAATGTAGTGTTCTGAAGGGGCACATGCAACTGAATGTTTAAAAGAAGGCATTATTTAAAAAGGAGGAGGGGACTGGTCCAGCTAGAGGGCGAAAGTGGGGTAGGAAGGGTCCACTCCTGGTAGAAATTTTGGGCAGTGGGCTGTGCCCGAGGATAAGGCGGGAGCCTGGGGGGCAGGAGGCAGAACTACATATGAAAAGCCAGCATAACTTTTGAGAAGGTCCATGGGAAACCATTAAAGTGTCCAAAGCTTTGTAAACTTGTAGTTGTTCTAGACATCCTAGAGGGGGGCGTTGATCCTAGAGGTAGCATTAGTCCCAGCCCCAGGGGAGGCTGCAGCCATAATGGAATTAAGAGCAGCAATAATCATGATAGGGGCCGCAGGACTGTGGTCGTACTAGTGGCAGCACTGTGGGGACTGAGTCACCAGCACCATCGTTCTTACAATTCATTGTCACTCATACGTACTTGCTACGTGCCATTCTAAATATATGGGGTTTTATCATGGGATCCACACAAGAACCAGAGGAGGTCCGTATTATTAGTACCCCCATTTTACAGATGGGACAACAGAGTCAGGGAAGCGTGATGTGACCTGGGCAAAGCTGCCCTGGAAACCAGACACCAGGACCTGGGCGCAGTGAGAGGCCGCCTGGGCCCGCCTGCTGGGAAGTGGAATCCTCACAAGGCAGCACCAGAGGAAGGCAGGAAGGGCTTCTCCGGAGCTCCGGGAGCACACATGGAGGACAGGCCCTGAGAGGTGATTGTGGGTTCCTGGCTGAGCCTCGGAGGTGGTCACTGAGGGAGCCACAAGTTCCCGCCTCTCTGATGCCCCCTTGGCCTCTGCCAGGGATGGGGTCCTGGGATGGCTACACTCTGTTCTAGTCATACCCAGGCCAACACCTATGATTAGTGCATGGGGGGCACCGGGAGCTCCCTCTGCAGGCCTCTTGCCAGCTGGGGATGACGGTCCCCAGAGTGTGGGGGCAGGCTGGGCCCCCCACCCCCAAGCCCCACTGCTGCCAGCCTCAAGTCTGGTGTACCTGCAGAGCACAGAGCAGAGGGGAACCACAGCGCGGCTGAGCCAGTCTAAGGGGGCTCAACTCCTCCCACCCTGAGGCCGGACACCGGCCAAGTGGTCCAGCGGGAGGCAATGACTAAGGCAAAATGTAATTACCCCAACTGCAATTTAGCTCTGCTGCCTGCAAAACATGTCATGACCCCCTTCGGCTCCCCCTTCACCAAGGGGAAGGGTGTGGCATTCCTGAGGACAGCGGGAAGTACGCACAAGCCTCAGGTCCCAAATGCTTCTGAGCAAGGACCCTCAGGCAGGTGGGGGTCCTGGCTGCCCCCTGCCTTGCCCTGGGTCCTGAGAAGTCACTGCCAGCCTGCTCGCTCTCTGTTTCCCTGGCTCTGTTTGTGACAGCTCCCCTGTGTCCCCCATGATCCCCGGCAGGAGACAGAGCTTAAAAGGCCTGTTCTGCAGGCTCCTGGGGGACTGCGACGCCATATTTCCGTGCCTTGATTAAGAATGATCCTGGGGCCCTGCTGTAGGAGAGGCTGACTCCCCTGATAGGGCCAGAGACGGGAGAGGGGGAGGGACAGTGCAGCGCGAGGGCCTCCGTAGGAAAGGGAGGTGCTGCCTGGGGACAGCTGCTCAAGCCTGAGCAAGGTGGCATGGGGAGCAGAGCCAGAGGCCTGTGGGGAATAATTTGGTTACTTCTAGAGTCCTGGGGGAGGATCCCAGGCTTTGAAAGCCTGCAGGAGAAGGACATTAAAGAGAGGGAGGGGCAGGTGGAGCATCCATCAGGTGGATGCTCCAGTGACCTCCTGGTCCCTGTGAGGTCGAGACTTGGAGCTGGGGCCACTCAGCTCCTGGCTTCCCCCAGCTGAGGCTGGAGAGTCTTCTGGCCCCTGGGCTTCGGTCAGCTGGCTGCGGGGCTCCCTCTGATTTCTGGTCAGCTCCTTACCCTTGACTTTCCCAGATACTTCACCAGGGACTCAGCTTGACATCCTCTGGACTAGTCCTGCCTTTTTGGCCCAGCCCCTGAGACCACGGAAAGGAAGGACCAGACCCAGGGTCCCAAGATGCCTAGCCCTGTCCCATGAATCTCATAGTGCTTTCTGGGATATCTTTTGCTTCCGACCAGGACCCAGGATTCAATGCTCAAGAAGCTCCCAGACAGTCTGTGCTTGGAGCTGAACACAGCTGGGCTCATCTCATTTGCCTTTCTTCCTTTTTCCCTTTCTTTCTTTTAAAGATTTATTTATTTATTTATTTATTGGGGGTGGGGGGCAGGGCAGAGGCAGAGAATCTCAAGCAGACTCCCCACTGGGTGTGGAACCCAACATGAGATTCCATCCCACGACCTTGAGATCATGACCTGAGCCAAAACCAAGAGGCAGATGCCTAACCGACTGAGCCACCCAGGTACCCCTGCCCTCTTTTCTTAATTAGTGTGTGGGTTTGGACAAATCACTGGACCCCTCTGAGCCTCAATTCCTACATCTCTAAGATGTGGATAATAATACCTCCCTTTGCAGTCTTGGTGGGAATCTAAGAAGGTAACATACCGTTTCACGTTCCTAGGGCTGTCATCACAAAGCACTACAAACTTACTGGCTTCAACAACACATTTATTGTCTCATCGTTCTAGAGGCTGGACATCTGGGATCAAAGTGTTGGTGGGGTTTGATTCCCTCTGAGAGCAGCGACAGAGAATCTGTCCCACGCTTCTCCCTGAGCTCCTGGTGATTTGCTGGTGATCCTTGGCATTCTTGGAGTGGAAAAAGAATCACCCCAAACTTTGCTTTCATCTTCACATCTGCAATCCCCCTGCTGTCAGGGGTCTGCCTTCATGCTCCGGCCTGACCTTCCCATTAGCGATGTCTTGCCCCCAGAGAACATCTCCTTGTTCCACGCTGAGGCTGCCCTCTACGTGACGGCTCCACCCGCCCCAGACGGTGAAGGGACAGGGCGAGGCCAAGCCCATCTCGGGCTTTCTGCCCATGTTTCCCTACGGGGACCCTGAGTGGGGAGGCCCAAAGAGCTCCCTCCAGCCCCTGGTAACTCCTCTGGGCTGGAGCTTGGCCATTTCCCTCTATTTGCTGTCACAGGAGAGAATTCTTTCTCTCCTGCTCAGTCCTGGGGAAGCTCATCTCTCTAGCCCTGGGGGTTCGCGTGCTTCCTGTTTGTCTAATATCGTTTTGATCTTAACAGCAGCACTGTGAAAACAATACCGACTAAACACTGATCCTGGGTGGCATGACCAGCACAGAGCTCCTTCCAGATTCTCAGCTGACTCTGCACCAGCAGCCCGCCTCCGAGGCGTTATCTCCTGGGAAGGTGAGTGGCGACCCAAGGGCACAGAGCTAGTAAATAAGCAGAGAAGTCAGCACAAGGTTTTTCCCTGCGGCTGTCCCTAAATGGTGCTAGCTTGAACTGTGACAATTTTTTTTTTTTAGTTGTGTTGAGTGTGGATGGTTGGCCTGGGCAGACCTCCCTGTGGGGAGAGGAGGAGAGGACAGTGAGAGAGGGCCTGGGGCGGAGGACGGGAAGGTGGGAGGTGGGGGGTGGGGGGCGGGGGGCTTGGTCCACGTAGCTAAACTGTGGACCGTGACACCTGTGCCACTGCCCTTACGAGCAGTACCGGCTCTGGTGGGAAAGAGACCAGCTCTGGAGCCTAGAAGAGCCGACGGCACAATCTGCCTTTTTCTCTGCCTTCCTGAAGGGCACCTTGAGCAAGGCGCGGTTGTCTCTGACCCTCGGCCTCCCCACCTGTAAGATGGAGAGGGCTAGCCATGCTGCCCAGGGATGTGGCAAGACCCCTGGATCGGCAGCGTCACCCCCATTTCTGAGATGACAAAATGGTGCATGGTCAGTGTCAGCAGGTGGAGGTGACCGGAAGCTTCCAGGAAGGGGCAGGTGAGAGGGGATCCTTTCTACTCTCAAAATCTCGATTCTCCCCCATGGGCTCTAGAAACATGACCTTATAGTCTTCTCAGAGCACTGCTCCTTTTTACAACTCTCCCCCCAGAGCTCCTGGACCCCAACAGGCTAGCACCATGACTCGACTATGTTACTGGACGAAATGGTTTATCACTGTTCACTGCTCCATCCCAGCCCTCGGGCAAGGACTGGGTTCCATTCCTCTCTGGTTCTTAGCTCCAGGCCTGGGACAAAGGGAATGCCTTGCTGATGTTTGTTGAATGAATAAATGAGCAAACGGGTGAAAGAAGGAATGAATGCCTTTGAAAGGAAACAACCCGCTTCTGTTACCACATTCTCCTCCTGTTTATTAAAGTTGTGGGCAGACCTGAGGAAGAGAGCGTGATGACTAGGAGTGTGCCCTGCTCTCACCCACAGGACACCGAGATGCTGAGGTACACAGCGGAGGCGCCATTATTCACACCGTATGACAAACAAACGACTGAACCATGGAGAGCTGGTCTTCTCCTTATATTTGGCCTCAGGGTACCTGATCCCTTGGCCACAGGAGCCTGCCCACTCCAGGTACATTATGAGGTGTGGCCCCAGTAGGCTTTGGAGCCAGGAAGATGGGAGTTCTAATCCCAGCTCTGCCTCCCACAGTCTGTGTGGTCTTGGCCTGTGATTCAGCCGCTCTGAGCCTCTTTCCTCACCTACAAAAGGGGGTGTCAATAGCCAAGTGTGGTTGTAAAGACTGAATTGAAGTGAGGCGATTATTTAAAATCCTGGAAACACTGTGTTTCTCCCCAGCTTCTCACCGTAGGTCAAGAAAACAAACTGCTTTGCCCAACCTCACCTCAGTTTCTCCCTCTGGGAAGTGGGGCCAATAGTCTCTGCCCAGCCTTCTCACAGGACTCTTGTAAAGAGCTGAAGAAAATGAAGGTGCTCTACAAACATCAATGGACCGAGGGAAAAGGTGTTTGTGTTGTAGTTAACTCCTACGGGCCTTTGTTCCAACTCCATTCCCACAGGCGTGAGAGCTTCCTAAGTTGGCTTCTCCCTCCTGAATATCCACATGCCTCTCCCCTCAGCACCGCCATTTCTGATCCTGCCGTCTAAGAAATCCGGGGGCAGTTCTAAGCCACCATCTGTGCCAATTTGTGTCTATGGACACGGATACCTATGAGTGGGTCTTACTTTTGCAACAGGTCAATTATTCCCTAGCTGTTGCGTATAAATAAAACTTTAGTCAAAGTCTATCTTCCATGCCTCAGGGTACCTCCCTCTGCAAGGGAGCCCTGCAACACATTTAAAAAAAAAATGTTCAAGGGTTCAAAGCCATGGTTTATTGAACTGTTTCATTAATTGGGGACAGTCTGGTTGGTTTGCACTTGGGAGCTATTACCCAAAAGGCCAACAACTGAAGTTCATGGATATATGCACATGGGCGCGCACGGGCACACACACACACACACACACACACACACACACACACACACACACACAGTTTCTCTGAAGTCTAGATCATTCTGAGAATGGATTCCAGGAATTCACACCAGATCAGGGAAAGAACCATTTTTTAAAAAAAGAATGGTTTTTGACCTGTATTGCCAAATTAGTTTTCTAAAGGTTGTGCCCCAAGTGATAGACAGTAGTGACAATGTCCCCATATATTACTTGCATTTTCTATTATTTGGGGACCGCCAGAATCTTTGGCCAAATACTATGCCACAAATAGCAGTATTACAACGAGAGCTGAGATGTCTTTCATTTCTTCTCGGAAATCACCGTCCTCTTTGATGCTCCTTTCTTTCTCATACCCAAATTACAATCATTCGCCAAATCGTATGGTTTCTTCGGGGCTAAGTTCTGTTACATATTTTTTCCATGCCTATAAATTCATCTTCCATCAGGGCCCTTAACATCCCCACATAAACTGTTCCAATGACCTCTGCAGGGGACTCCCATGACTGTCTCTCATTGGGGTCATCCCGCCCAATTCTCCTCTTAAAAATGAAATTTTGTGGGGCACCTGGGTAGCTCAGTGGGTTAAAGCCTCTGCCTTCAGCTCAGGTCATGATCCCAGGATCCTGGGATCGAGTCCCGCATCAGGCTCTCTGCTCAGCGGGGTGCCTGCTTCCTCCTCTCTCTCTCTGCCTGTCTCTTTGCTTACCTGTGATCTCTGTCAAATAAATAAATAAATAATCTTTAAAACAAACAAACAAACAAAAAAAACCCTTGAAATTTTGTGGTGGTGATAGTTTCACAACACTCTGAAGGCATCAACAATAAAATGTCCCTTCTAAGTGTGCAGCCGCATGAATTTTGGCAAAGGTACAACTTTGGAGCCAAGATCCCAACCAAGTCATAGCACATTTCCACCATCCCCCAAGCATGAAGAGATTTAACCAGCCAACAAACGAAGTGGCTGAGAACTGAAGCCAGGTCTGATTCTGGAACCAAACTCTTGGCCCCTCGTTGCCCTCTCTCTCCCAGTACTCTCTAGTTAGGATCCCTCCACTGTGTCTCATAGCCAGCAGCCTCCTGTACCTGAACCATACCTTCTACCCCCCACCTCTGCACCGGAATGCCACCCCTCCTCCTCCTGCTTGACCGAATGCCACCCCTTCCTAGGAGCTTGGCTCTAATCTTACCTCTTCCAGGAAGTCTTTCTGGCTTGACCCAGCCAGCCCACGGGCAGGGCTCCTCTCCTCTGAATGCCTGCCTTGTGATCTGTGTCACCCCTTGGACTCTGCTCAAATACTCAACTGATGGTGATCAAACACCGTTTTTATTTTGGGGAGTAAAAAAGAAATCGTCCTTTACCTCTCATGGACCAGATGATCCCTGAGTCTTTCTGGCAACGACTGTGATTTTTGTGACTGCAAAAATGTAGCGGGGGGGGGGGGGGGTGGCGCCTGGGTGGCTCAGTGGGTTAAAGCCTCTGCCTTCGGCCCAGGTCGTGATCCCAGGGTCCTGGGGTCGAGCCCCGCATCGGGCTCTCTGTTCAGCGGGGGGCCTGCTTCCCCATCTCTCTCTCTCTGCCTTCCTCTCTGCCTACCTGTGATCTCTCTGTCAAATAAATAAACAAAATCTTAAAAAAAAAAATGTAGCCGGGGGTCTTTGTCAATCATCAACCCCACAGGAATGAGAAGGGTTAAATTACATCTGCTGACGTATTTCCTGGTGCCGGCAGAATTCATGGGGCCTTACCCCTTACGAGCAATCAGTGAGGCCTTTGAAACGGCAGCCAAGTTACACTGAACACCAGTGAACGTGGCAGGTAACATCCTTTCCTTCTCCCGGGAATGCCTCCCAGCCAAGTTAAATAGACCCTGGCACAGAGCCTTGGCTTTTTCCTAATGGTATTTGGAAAGTTAGAGGCATCATGTCTCAGGCACCAACACAGGCAGAAATAATAAGCCAAGAGGAATGAAGGAAAGAAAGAGCGTGGCGGCCAGAGATGGAAGGGTTCCTAGTCCCAGAAAAATTCTCTCCTTCCTCACCTGCTTGCTGATCCTACTTCCTTGACGCAGGTGCCGTGCCGAGCCCTGGAGCTCCAGGGATGAATAAGCTGACCTCCCTGCCCTTGAAGGGCTCACCGTCCAGAAAGTGACCCCACCTTAACCGTTAGCCCCCCGAGCACCCAGTATGTGCCAGGCACTAGGGTATGGGGTGAGGAAGAACGTTTCTGCCCTCGAGGAAAAACTGGGAAGAGTATGCACTTCCTTACAACACGGATGCACTTCCTTATAACATAATGGAATATGTGCTGTGTAAGTCTCAGTTTCCCATCTGTAAAATGGGGATAGTAACCACCTGCGGCAAAGTGGTGAACACACTCACCTCTGAGGACAGACCCCCCCCCCCCGGGTCCAAAGTCCAACTGACCTGTTTAGCAGCTGTGGGGCTACGGGAAAGTCACTTAACCTCTCTGTGCTTTGGTTTTCTCATCTGTAAAATGGTGACAATAAAGGGGCCTACCACTTAGAAATTGTTATGGAGGCCAAAGTAGTTCATCCATGTGATTATGCTTAGACCAATGTCTGGTACACAGTGTTCTGTGAACAACAGTGATCATTAGCTCTTCAGAGCCCCTTGGGGGGGCCTGAGGGGGATATGGTTAGCTTTGTCTTGGGCTTGGGTGGCTAAAGAGGTTGCTCAGTGGAGAGATTACTTAAGTGGACCTTGCGGGATGCATAGGAGTTTGCTAGATAGAGTGTGTGTGTGTGTGTGTGAGAGAGAGAGAGAGAAAGAGAGACAGAGACAGACAGACAGACAGAGACAGAGACAGTATGTCCGCATCTCTGCCCGTGCCAGAGGAAACATCCTGACATCTTCCCTCCTGGCTGACATTCCAGGGAGCCATGAAGTTTCAAGAAGAGGTAGCTCTGGATGGCAAAAAGGCTGCCTCTCTCAGAAGTCCTCAATGCATGCCACCTTGAGAAGGGAGGCTGGACAGACGCAGATGCTCCCCCATTACATCCCAGTCGGGTCACGCCCCCCCACCCCCGCCCCCACAGGTTCTACATGGAAAGGTTGGGCTGGTGGGTTATTGCTCATGTCTGTCAGCACTGGGACTCGCTGTGTCCCCTGACCCCACACCTGGGTAGAATTTTCAAATGTTGTCTGTGGGGCCAGGATGGGACTTACAAATGTGGTCTAGTAGAAAGAACACGGGCTTTGGAGCCAGGTTCAAATCCCAGCTCTGCCATTTACTAGCTGAGTGATCTGGGGGCTCTCCTCTGGACCTCAGTTTCTGACCTGTAAAATGGGTTGCTGTGAGAATTTAATGAGGCAATGGATGCTAAGTAACCAGGTTAAGCACATTATTGAGACTCCAAGGCTCTTGGATATCTTTATGTCATCCATACAAACTCCCAACCAATTCGTTCTCCTGTCCCTGACTCAGAGCTATCTCTGCCCTCCGCAGCTCACGTGCTCTGCTATCAGGAGCTCGGATCAGGAAGGCCCTGCCACTTCAGCGTACATCAGAGAAACATTTAAGAGAGTAAAATGGATCTATGAAGTCATCTCTTCAGATTAACCACTGAGACAGTATTTGCTCTCCTGAAAATAATTTCAACCACAGCTTTGGGCAGGCCTGGAAACATTGCTTTCCAGAGAAAGTTATGCTGTACATCAAGAGAATATGAAAAAAAAAAAAAAAAAAGGAAAACAATGATCTGGCTTATTGCCCTGCAGGTGTAATCCCCCTTGGGCTGGTTGAGCAGCTGATTTATTTGCAAGGTTGTTACTCATTTCACAAGTTCAAGCATTCTGCTATTTTCATTGTTCTGACTTAAAATGTGTAAAAACATGCAGAGACACACATACAGAGTCTCCCTCTTAGGAAGCAAAGGGCACAGTGCCAGCAGAAAGAGGCATTAAAGAAAAAGCAGGGGCCCGTGGGTGGCTCAGCTGGTTGAGCATCTGACTCTGGGTTTTGGCTCAGGTCATGATCTCTCGGTTGTGAGATCGAGCCCCTTGGGCTCTGTGCTGACAGCAGAGTCTGCTTGAGATTCTCTGACTCTTCCTATGCCCCTCCACCCCCTTCCTCCTCCGCTCATGTGCACAAGCACAAGTGTGCTCTCTCTCTCTTTCTCTCTCTAAAATAAATAAATAAATCTAAAAAAAAAATCTGCACAAACCAAATGGCCCCGTTGCTCTGATTTGGGGAGTGGTACCTATGCCACTGTCACCCACAACCTTGCCTGCCTGGGACACAGCGGTGGCAAGGGAGGGACTGGGATCTGGGGCTGTGGAGGGGGGGGATCTCCTCCTCCGGTGGGAACGATGAAGGTAGCATTCCTGGTTATCCATTTCTCCAACCAGTTTTTTTAATCTCTTGGAAGCCTGCGGGAATAGCACGTGGAGAGGAAAGAAGAAATGGATTTGAAATCAGAGAGGCTGGGCCTGCTTTGCGATATGCTGATTCTATGATGTTGGGCCAGTTACTTACTCACCCCTGTGACCCTCAGTCTCCTCCTCTCTGAAATGGGCATCACCAGATCTACCAGGCCACGGTTCTCATTAAAGGAAGGAATGTGTGAAGGTCTGTCAGCCCCGGAGCATGCCTCCTTCAGGCTTCATCTTGGGGGATGTGCACTGGACATTGTCCCTTGGTGTCAAAGGGCATCTCACATTGAACACATCCCACAGGCACCTGTGGCCACTGGGTGTCCCCAAACCTGCACCTCCAGCCCCTTCCCCAGGCTTCCAGGGCTCTAGCCCGAACCCTGGACCCACCTTGGCTCCTTGGTCCTCTTACATCCCCATCCAATCTGTCTCTTGCCTCTTTTTGTTCAGAACAAGCTCAGAACCACTTCTCAGTAGCCCCACTGCACCCCCAAGCCACCACGTTGTCTCTGATGGGGATTACTCTACGGCCCCAGCAGTGGTCTCCACACTTCCGTCCCGGCCTCCACGCACCCAGGTCTATTCTCAACATAGCAGCCAGGTGAGTCTGTCTAAAAAAAACCCCACTGGATCAGGTCCCTCCTCTGCTCAAAGGCCTCCGGCGGCCCCCACCCCACTGGGGTAAAGGCTGAAGTCCTCCAATGCCTGTGTGTGGGCAGATCCACCACTGCTGGGGTTCACACGCCATCTCCTTCCCAGCTGGGTCAGTCCCACGGCCACGACCTGGCCACAGCCTCCAGCCCCGGCATTCTCAATCCCCCCACCCCGTGCTGTTTCTGCCCACTGAGCTTTTCTGACCTGACATCCTATCTGCCTGACTTGTACTCATGCTCAGCTCCACGAAGGCAGGGAAGGTAGTCTCTTGTGTTTCTTTCTCCATCCCCAGCGCCCAGAACACTGGGTGGGCACAGAGTAAGCACTCAACAGACACCCACGGAAAGACTTCCAGATGTTTCTTTACAAGAGGCACACTTAATATTCATAGTTTGTACTGGATTACAAAGAAAACAGCCTAGACCCATCTAACCAGTGCCATCTTGTCTATATCTGGAAAGAGCTTTGGGCAAGCATTTTGGAATCAGACCAACCAAGCTTGTTCAGCTTCTAGCTGATGCCTGTAATAGGAGCTGCCAGGAAAGGGGTCTGCAGAGAGAGAGGCTGAGGGTGCCCAGGATTGCATAGGGAATGTCTGCCATGCCAAGGGGTCTGACAACCCACTGGTCCCTGGCAAAAGCCGGGGCCAAGGAATCCACATGGTGACAGTCATCCTCCCTCCTGTGCCCTAAAGTTGAAATGGGATTAAAATAAGCATCAAACGGAGCTGGAGGCAGGGGGGACGAGGTGGGGGGTGGAGGAGATATTCTACACCGGACCCAAGGCCTGGAGTGGAAGATAAAGAAGGCAGCATGCACTCTGTTCCTATCCACTGGAAGGAAGGTAGTAAGTTGACGGTTGAGTCATTTCCCAAGTCCTGGATCTGGGCCCTTCTTGTCCTCCATCTCCAAGTCCCTGCCCAGTCAAAGCCTCCTGCCTCTGCTCCCTTGCCCCAAGTCCCAGCCTTGAAGAGAGCAGGGCTGGATCTCCGATTCCACGGGGCTCTCAGCCCTGGACCCTCCCCTCCCAGCTCTCTCCCACCTCTTGCTGCTCTGGGGCAGGTGTCAAAACCAGGGTGGGACCTTGGGAGGCAGCAGCTCTGCCTTAGGAGGCTGTGGCAGAGCTGACGGAGCAGGACAGTTACTGGCTGGGCGTGGTGACCATGTGTCATCCTGGTCCACCCAGGGTCCACTCCCCCCTGCCTCTCACACCAGCATCTCCAAATTCCCGCTGGAGGACCTCCCCTCTCCCGCTCCCTGTGCAGGCAATGCGGCCTCTCTGTCTCTGTCTGCTCCGGGCTGGTCATTCAGAACACTGCTTCTCTCCGGCGACACCGGGGCGGATTGGGGGCAGACACGTTCCCTCATTCACAGTCAGAAGTGCACTCTCAGAGAACACAGGGAGAAAGGCACTTTATGTCTCCCTTGCTTGAAGCTGGGAAGGTAGAGCCTGGAAACCCAGTGATTATCTTGCCTCCAAGAAGGGAGGCCATGTCCTAGGGGGAGAGCAGAGCCGAGGACAGTAGAGCAGAGTCAAGAACCTAATGACATTGTCCGTGCCCCTGGATCCAGCTGTGTCTGAGCCAGATGTCTGGATCCTTCAGTTCTTGAAGGAAGACCCTTGGCTTCATCTCACCAGAGGAGCCCACACGGATACACACCCATAGGCTCGGGCAAGTCGGTTCACCTCCCTGGGCTGCAGCATCTTTGCTCAACATGGGGGATCAGGGTGGGGGGGACTCAGTGATCTCCCAAGCCACGTCCAGCTCTGTGCTGTGAGTCTGTGCAGAGAGCCATCCCCAACCACCCAAGTCCTGAATTCCTGCTAAAGAGAAAGACATGCACCTTGGCATCCAGAGGGAACCAGGCCAAGTGGGTGCTGGGCAGGGCCTCCTGGTTCAGGCCCAGGTCCCACATGGTCCCTTTTGTACCGAGGGCTAATGGATATCACAAAGCCTTCCAGGCACCTGCTCACCACACACAATTCTGTCACTCCATGGAAAGCTAATTAGTTCTGGAAGCTGAGCAGCAGAAGGCACGGGGCCAGTGGTCCTGCTCAGCCTCTGCATATTTGTAAGGCAAAACTCCCTTCCTCTCTAAAGCAGGGTTCTACATCCTCAATGCTATTGATGTTACAGGTCAGATAATTCTTTGCTGCTGGGGGGCTGTCCTGTGCATTTAGGAGGCTGAGCAGCATTCTCTAAGCACGAGATGGCATTACCCCCACTCAGTTATGACACCTCCGTATGTGTCCGGATGTTGCCACATGTTCCCTGGGGTGGGGTGGGGGGCAATTCACCCCTAGTTGAGAACCACTGCTCGAAAGAAGGCTGATTACCCAAGAGGACAACTCTTGGTTCCAAGACATGAAGTGATCGTTTTCCCTCTATCCTTCCCTCTTCCCACCCCAATCAATCAATCAATCAATCTCTTTCTGTGTTTCTCTTTCTCCTTGCTTTTGGGTTTCCAGGCATGACGCCTGCAGAATTTTGGGCTTCACCTTGGGGTGTGACCCTTGGTGCATCGCCATGGCTCATTGCTGTTTTTGCAGTCAGGGATTCATCCAAGAAGCTGAGTGGACCGTCTCCCAGCTCAGATGCTTGTGCATAAGCTCGAAGGACTCACACGCATACCATTCTGCCTATGATGTCACAGTCGTCAGTCTCTTTCTAGCTGGTGCCACAACCCCTCAGAGTTCGTGGGACTTCACCCTTTCTGACCTTCTAACAGGCTCGGTCATGTCTTGGCCTCACAGAGCAGAATGAACACAATTTGGAGTCAGAAGACCTTTGGAGTTTGGGCTGTATCACTTCATTAGCTGTATGATTTTGGCCAAGGGATCCGACTTCACTCAGCCTGGGTTCTGGAAAATTGGGACGACCTCCCTGGCTTAAGGCACCATTAAATCCAATGATCTCCCGGTATCCATTCTCCTCACT
Organism: Martes martes; assembly: GCF_963455335.1. Classification (NCBI taxonomy): domain Eukaryota; kingdom Metazoa; phylum Chordata; class Mammalia; order Carnivora; family Mustelidae; genus Martes; species Martes martes. The sequence continues at coordinate 14,986,290 of NC_137895.1, forward strand.
TCTCATTCCACCTGACATTCCTCTGCCAGGTTAATTTTCCAGAGCACAGGTATGGGCGTGTTCTCCTCTACTCATACGCATGCCATGGCTCCCTATTTCCTAGAGGAGAGCATCCCTTTTCATCCTCCAGTGGGATCCTGTTCTAGCTTTCTACCCTAACTAACTACTTCTGTGCTTAAACATTTTCTGAGGTTTCCACCTTCCTATTTTTGTTCATGCTGTTCCTGTGCCCGGAATGCCTTTCTCTATCCTCACCTCGGTTTATCCTCTATAAGGCCTGGCTCAAAGGTCACCTCGGCTGGAGGGAGACACAATCTAGGTCCATCCTAAGTTCCTGTAGCCCTTGGTATCATGGATTCTGCCTGTACCCCTCCAGCAGCAGCCTCAGGCCCAAGGACATGCCTCCGGGTAGCAGGTAAGAGCACGGGCACTGAGGCTCTCCATCCTGGATTAAGCCCCAGACACCACTTGTTTTCTCAGTTTCTGCCTGGGCCTTCTCCTCCTCAGCTGAAAAATGGAGCTAATAATAGTGCCTCCTTCCAAGAATCGCACACCATGGCAGGCACTAAGCCAAGCTATAGGATCTCATACAGGCCACTATGTCAAGTATATACAAATGCTTATATCACCCTGCCTGGCACAGAGGAGGTACTCAATAAATTTCAGTACTATCACTGCCATCATTAGTAGGCTCTGGGGAGAGATAAAGAAAAAGACTTCCACGGGGCTAAGGTAAATTGATAACGACCAATTAAAGGACACGGACCAGCTTCGAATTCCTTAGTGGCCTCTGGAGGAGGAGAAAATTAGAAATAATAACAGCAAACATCTACTTTGTGCTGAGTACGTACCAGGCACCGTCCCAAGTCTTTTGCATGAATTTACTCTGTAATTCCCACTGCAGCCTCGAAGGCGGGGACAATGAGCTCTCTTTTAGAGATGTGGACGTTGAATACAGAGAGGGCAAGTAACTTGCCTGAGATCACACAGCTGAGCTGGGACTCAGGCCCAGGGCACCTGGCTCTGGAGCTCCTGTACACTCCTGCCCTCACCAGGTGTGTTTGTGACATCTATCGGGACAGAGACCCTGGGTGGCTCTTCAGGGGACATCCCAGATCCGGAGAAGACAGTGGCAAAGCCCACACAGGAATCTAAAAGGTGCCTTTCTGCGGGCCTATCTGTTGTTTAGTCTGAGTTCCGTCTACAACCACCTGGGACTGGCCACCACACAGCAGGCGCAGAAAACATCTGGAGTCCAGATGCGCCCGCCACTCCCTGGGCCAAGAAAACGTATGCACAATTTTCCAAACTTGTTGGTTCTCAAAATATTTTAAAGTGCTTTGTAGGAAGGAGGGAAGAAGGGGGCCCGGTTAGAAAGAACATCTCCAGGAAGAATCTCAAACAAACCCCATTTCCTCTAGTAGCTTTAAATTTCTGCTGGCTTGGGTCGTTCAAAGGCTACTACTCCTGGGTCAGTGCCCAGAAGCTGGCTGGGCCCAAGGCCATTCTTAGGGGGTCAGAGGCTGAGAGTCTTGGATTCCAGATGATGTGAAGACCAGAGTCCTCTCTCCAAGACCTGAGATGGGATGGGCATCAAGGCCCCTGCACCCCAAACCCATTAGTTACATAATAGATAAAGTTGGAGGAATGAGACTGATTTGTTATCTGATTTGTTATCCATCCTTCCTGAATTTAAGCCATTGCCTCTTTATTCAGACTCTTCAAATGGTGGAAAAGGAAAAATGGCTCAGCTGTGTCCACTCCCACTGTCTTAACCTGGATCAGTTCGTTCCCAGCCCCGTTCTCCTCCCAGCTCCTCTCCAGCCAACGGTCACAGCTTTTGAAATTCCAATGAGATCATCACTTCTTAAAAAACAAACATGTATGCCCTATAACTAAACGCCAATTTAAAAATCGCTGCATATAGTTTCAGCTCTGGGACAAGAATCCCTGTGCTAAACCCATGCAAGTACTTGGCGGGAGCAGTAGAGTTGGAAGTCTGTGCTTGGAGGGGGGCCGGGGCTGAGTTGTTACCACAGTGGACAAGGCCGGGGTCTCTGTGAAGGTTTTTCTAGGGAGGCTATTCTCCTCCACAAAGGTCTTAGAGGAAAACCCCTCAAGTCTCAATATCAGCCAACTTTGACTTGTTCTGATCAACGGTCTTCTTTGAGGGCCATTGGGACAATGTAACTGACCAGGTTCCCCTTTTCCTAATGCCTTCCAGGAAGCTCAGAGCCCTGTTTCTAGCTCATCAGAGCAAGCACATAGAGGGGGTGGAAGAGCATTGCTTTCAAAATGCGTCTCATTTTGGGCTCTGTTTTGCGTCTTCACCTCTATTTTTCTTTTAATTCAGTCACTGAGTTCACATTTAGTTTACCTTTATATAACCTTGAAAGCAAACTTTAATTCTTTCTGGAACATGTTGTTAGATAAAATAGAATTAAATGGAATGGAAGGAAATAAAATAAGTGTTGAGCTTGAAGTTTTGAAACCTTCCAGGCCTACCCACAGACCCAGATGACCTATCTGTAGCATTCACACTGAAGTACAAAGAGACCTGGGGCGCTTGGGAGGCTGAGGTGGTTAAGCATCCGACACTTGGTTTTGGCTCAGGTCATGATCTCAGGGTCATTAGATCGAGCCCCACATCAGGCTCCACGCTCAGCGAGGAGACTGCTTGAGATTCTCGCTCCCTCTGCCCTTCCCCCACTCGTGCTTGCATGAACGCGTGTTCGCTCTCAAACAATAAATAAATCTTTAAAAAAATAAATAAAATACAAAAAGTACATTCTAGCATCTTTTTTCCAAAGGCCCATCCATATGGGATTAGACTATTCCCATCCCGGCGGATGCATCAGGCAGAAGCAAGTTGAAGAGCTGGTGTGTCTGCTAATGACCTTCCCATCCCAAGAAAAAAGAGCTTTCGTTGCCATTTCCCCACTAACAAGCATTAAGAGGTGGTCAGCTTTCCATTCTTCTGTTTTTCATAGTGACGTCTCTTGACCTACTCGTTGAACTCTCTCATGGACATGTGCAAAAGGCAATAGCAGGAGAGAGGCCCAGGCCCTCTTGACCTTACTTCGGTCAGAGGTGACTGACGGAAGTGGCCTCGTGCCATCTTTGAAAGCATGAGCACCAGGGCCTCATTTTTCTTTCATTTTTAAATTAGGCTCCATGCCCAGAGTGGAGCCCAACATGGGGCTCGAACTCACGACCCTGAGATCAAGACCTGAGCCAAGGTCAAGAGTTGGATGCTCAACTGACTGAGCCACTCAGGCGCCCTACCAGGGCCTCGATTTTGAAGCCTAAAGGCCCAGCAGGCTCACACACAGAATGGAGACGGATTTAGTTGCCCTTCGTGAGCCAGCACAGAGCATGGGCAGGCCTGGGGACACAGCTGATGCGGATTTTTTCTGAAAGCTGGACCCCCCTCCCAACTCCCTCCAAACTGGAAAACAAAACTGCCTTCTCTTTAATTCAGTTCCACAAATATTTATTGAGCGCCTGCTATGTGACCGACCTATAAGGCACAAGTATATGGACACAAAGCAAATACGGAATAGGTATGTGTGTTTATACATGCACAGATTAGCAAGTTAGCAAGCAGGCAGATCTATGCACACATACCTCATGCACTCCCTCCCACATGTATGTGCCCTGCCTTCAAGGAGCTCACAGTCCAGCTTGGGGCAGGGGTGGTGACAGACACTGGCCTGTATACAATCCTGGCTCTCTCCATTCCACCAATTTTTATGGAGAATCTCCAATGGAGCTTAAGCATCACCTCCTCTGAGAAGCCTGCCCTGATTTCTTTTCAGCCTGTCTGCCTCCCAGGCAGGTCAGGTATCCCATACATGTAGTGACAATACTGATGGTCTGGGATAACCCCCGTGCTCTAGCTGTGCTAGGGGAGAGTGTGCAGAATGTTCCCCTGTGAGCTGAAGCAGGACTATCATTCTTGAGTGCTACTCTGAGTCAGGCATGGCATTGAATGCTTTTCACGTGTTATTTGCTTCTTACAGGAGCCTTACGAAGCAGGAGCTGTAATTATCTCCATTCTGCACACGGCAAAGCTAAGACCCTAGGAGCCTGTCTGACGTGTTCTGGTTTTCCCTCCAGGCAAAGGAAGAGCCAGGATGAATCCAGGCCTCTTGACACCCAAAGGCGAAGATGGGGAAGAAGTGATCAGGTGATTTCCAAGGTGCTCATTTTCCACTTTGGCAAGTTCTGGTTCCTTGGCCTTTCAGGGAACTGAAGTTCCTGGACTTCAGTTTAGAAAGAGGGCATAGGGTAGGGGAAGGCCAGCTTGGTGGCTCCCAACTTGCACCTGGCTTGCCAGGGAGCCTCACCAGGGAGAGGCAGGCAATAGGTTGGGCAGCCTGAGTCAGCCCTGAGCCCAGTCTGCTCGGCCTGGACGGCCAGGGGCCCGGCCCGCCCGCCCGCCAGCCAGCCAGCCAGCCAGCCACCCCCTTTGCTTTACCTCTCACCCAGCGGGTCCCCTTCCTTTGCTTGGCTCTCTCCCCACCCAGTCTACAGTAGGAAGGGGTGGTTTGATATTGCAAAATAATCAAATGAGGGCCCCAGCTGCTGGAGGAATGTTTGCATCTTGCCCCATCCCGCAGGACTGCAATCGCTTGACTCCCCAGCCACCGAGAACCAATATCTCAGATGCCAACACAGTGGCTCCAGGGGCATGGGGAGCTGTAAGGATCTTCTCTGGCCAGGCCAGGCGGTCCTATTCCTGAGGCATTTTGCAACCGTCAGCGGGCATGGTGTGCTCTGCTGTCGGACAGTTACGGGTAGGAGCCAGGGGAAGGCCAGAGAACAAATTGGTACAAAGGAAAAGTACTCAGGTTTTGGTGTCAGAAACTCTGAGTGCAAGGCCCAGCATTATCCCTGACTACTCTGTGTCTCAGTTTCCCATTTCTAAAAATGAAGACAACAATATGCTGGGGGCTCAGGTCTGATTTGCTAGGAGTGGGGGATACAATTGCTCAGGTAAAGTCCTTACATCCCAAGGTCTGGCACAGAAATGCTGCAGGACTCACCCTTGCTCTCGTGAGGGGTTGCGATGAGGGAGGGTCTGGGTCAGATTTGGGTTCTGCTACGATCCTTGAAGAAGGACCAGAGGAGACAAGGCTGGAGCAGGGCTCCCACACAGAAGGCCAATGCAACAGGCCCTGGGCAGCAAAAATGGTTTGTACTCACACTTGGGTTCTGTCTGTCATGGGTGCCCTGAGCACCCAACTTGTCAGCTGAGTCATGGTTCGCATCTTATGTCCATCATACCCTTCGGGAATCACAACAAATGAACCTAGGTCTTATTATTATTTCCAGGCCACAGAATAAGCTGAGAAAGGTCAAGGTCACGTCAGACTTCCATTGAACCCATTAGCACACAGAGTCTGCTTTCTGATTTGGGGCCTGGGGTGAAACTGCCCCCCAAAGGTACCAGAGGGAGGTCCGTGTGAAGGGGTGTTACTTAAAAGCAGCCTGAGGGGGGGCGTCTGAGTGGCTCAGTGGGTTAAAGCCTCTGCCTTCAACTTCGGGTCATGAACTCAGGGTCCTGGGATCGAGCCCCGCATCGGGCGCTCTGCTCAGCAGGGAGCCTGCTTCCCCCTCTCTCTCTGCCTGCCTCTCCGCCTACTTGTAATCTCTGTCTGTCAAATAAATAAATAAAATCTTTAGGGGGAAAAAAAAAAAAGCAGACTGAGGAAGTCAAGCTGGGATGGACATTCATTGCTGGATGGTTACTAAGGTGCATGGGGGAAAAAAAATCATCTTGAGAAACCCAGCCTGGGGAGAGCCGGGGAAGTCAGGGAATGGGCTGAGGCTGTGAATTGTGAGTCAAGAAAGCCGAGTCCGTTTTTGATGGGGCCCAGCGTGGGCCAAAGAGATGGTCCCTTAAAACAGTAGTTTCCAGGGACGCCTGGGTGGCTCAGTTGGTTAGGCAGCTGCCTTCGGCTCAGGTCATGATCCCAGTGTCCTGGGATCGAGTCCCACATCGGGCTCCTTGCGTGGCAGGGAGCCTGCTTCTCCCTCTGCCTCTGCTCACTCTCTCTCCCACTCTCTCTCTGACAAATAAATAAAATTTAAAAAAAAAAAACAAAACAAAACAAAAAAAAAACAGTAGTTTCCAGACCTGAGCGGGCACCAGAATCCCTACTGGGGCTGGTATAAAAATATTGTTTCCGTGGCCCCAGCCTGGCGGAATGTGATTCAGTGGAAGGCAGTAGATCAGATCTCTGTGTTCAGCTCACCTCTAGGGGCACACCCCCCATACACACACTCCAGGGGGGTGGGTGGCTGGGAACCCAGCACTCTGCTACAGGTTGGTAAAATGTGGTACCAAGTTCAGGTTCCTCATATTATCCACCCTGATTCAACGTATGTTTGGCTGTCCCCTCCTTATCTGTCCTTCTGGAGCCAAGGGCATCCTAATCTCAAATCTTCCTGATTTCTCTCTAATGCCCTACCTCCCCCTGTGGGGCTGACCACCACCTTCCCAACATCACTGGTCCAGTGACAAGTCTGTGGTCCCAGACCATCTGCCCCAGGGTCGAGCCATTTCAGAAAACAGGCTCTGATTTCTTAATCTTTGCTCAAGCATCCCTGCTTCCCATGGCTTTTAATCACTCGGAAAGGGCCTGCTGTTCAGGGCAGCACTCCCTGAAATGTGTCGATATCTTGTTATAAATCTCCATGCTGCTGCATCTCCAGGGCCTGACTCAGGGTCACAACCGCATTAGAGAGACAGTGAGCGGAGATGGTGCTCAGCAGCCGTGGCTGGCTGGCTGGGCAGGCCTGCACCAGACTCACCTCCGAACCCATGCTCAGTAAACGTGGGCTGAGGGGCTCCTCGCAAGTCTGAGGCTAGAGTCCAGGGCAGAGGAATCTGCCATGCCGCTTGCAGGAATATACCCAACAGGACTTGGGCAAAACGTCACCAAAAACAGGTTCTAGAATGTTCACAGCAGTACCACACATGGTAGCCCCAACCTGGAAACAACACTCATCTATGCTGTAGGAGTCAAGACAGCATTGCCCTGGGGACAGGCAGTGACTAGAGGAGGGGACAGGGAGGGGCAACCTTGCTCCCAGTCTTGGTCTGGGGGCTGGTGACACAGGTGTGCTCTTGGTGAGAATTCACGGACCTGCACACTTTTCAGGTGTGCAGGTTCCATACGTATATGACATTTCAAGTTTAAAATGATCTCACCCCAGAGATGTCCACGAATGGGGGGGGAAAAAGGATATCAGAGATCCAAAAACAGCCACAAGGGACTCTGTCCTCACTCAGCTACTGGCCTGCTGTGGCCTCCCCTTGATCCCTGGGTCTCTGGGGGCCTCAGTGTCCTCCTTCACCTATACAGCAAAGGCAAAAGATCGTGATGACCTCTGGCATCTAATGGGGACTGTCTCTGATGATGGTGCTAAGGGACATTCACAAGCAGAGGTCATATCCCACATATCTCTGGCTTCCTTGAATAGCAGAACATCCCCAGACTCAGCTAAACCTCTCTAAGGGCCCCATTTTGTCACTATGTCCTGTCTCACCAGCCTGTGAGTTCCTCCAAGTCCCATTTATCTTTACACTCTGAGGGCCCAGACCCAAGGAGAGGATCCCATCAACTTGTGCTGGACTGAACAGCCAACATTCCCATCAGAGGCAACAATGACAACAGGGAGAACCAGTGCTTGTACAAGCTTTGCTATGTCTGTGCCAGGCACCACTCGAAGTCCTTTCCAGGTAGTATCTTATTTAATCATTTGGAGCAGCACCGTGAGGCAGGTTCTAGCTCCTGGCCCATTTTACAGTTGTAATTCAAAGAACAGAGGGACCAAGTGAATTGCCTAAGGTCACACAGCTAGCAAATGGCAGGGCCGGGTTTCCAGTGGAGCAGTCTGGCTCCAGGGTCCATGTTTTTACCTTCTCCCTAAAGCTACGCTTCGATTTGTCCTGGCTTCTGGCGTTGACTGTCCTGTGTTTGCTCTATTCATGCTTTCCCTTTGACATTTTATAGGCTGCCATCTTAGCCTCTCTTGGCCTTAATCCTCCTAGACTGGAGAGGACTTTTAGGTTTATCTGCACACGTCCACGGCAGCCACGCTGGGCCCTTCATCAGTGTAGCTGCCTTCCCTCCAGTCTGGATGTGTCTTTGCCGTAGCAACAACAGGGATGAATGGAGGAGCTCTGTTCTGGGCTCGGTCCGACCAGACAATGTGCAAGAGCCCCTAGGTGTTTCCTCTTTGGTCCCCAATATCCTTCCTGGTCATGACCAGCTACTCTAGCTCTAAGTTCAAGAGGTGCTGAGGAGCCCCAGAGACTACACTGGGCCGGAAGCCCTGGGTTGTAGTCACCTCGAGTCCCTGTTCTAAAAAGCGGCTCTCTCTACTCCCAGGGGTGGGCTTATCGCCAGGTCTAGGAGGAAGATCTGGGAGCCTCAATGACCGGAGCCCACCTGCGATTGTCTAGAAAGGTTTAAGGGAAGGGAATCAACATCCCAGAATTCCAGGCACGACAGGGAAGTTGGCATCCACTATGCCGCCGAGCCTCACAGCTTCATGAGGGAGGCGGGCTGAGTCCCATTTTGTAGAGAAGGACACTGAGGTTCAGAGAGCTCACCCTGCCGTGGGCTTCAGGATGTGTGAGCCCCAGTGGCCCATCTTAAAGCCTGACCTGCTGGATCACAGAGGGAGAAGCTGCTGCTGTACTTCCCTCCCAGAGACTCCAGGCACATCTGCAATGAGCCCCATTTACAAAGGCTACATACTGGGGACAAAACTCGAGCAAACCTCACAGTATTGCTACTCTAAGGGTCAAATAAGATGAAGCATCTCAGGGGCTCAGTACAGAACCTGGCACACAGTAAGGACTCAGTACCTACTGGTATTGCTAGCAGTGGGAGCTCCTTCTTCTGTTCCTGATCCCAAGATTCCAGGGAAACGAGGAGCAGACCCTGGAAGAAGATTAGACTCACTCACATTACCCTTCTAGATCTCCCAAATCTTGTGAACCTTCTCTTATCCCTAACACTCCTTAGTCATATGACTTCACGCTGGTTACTGGAATTCTCTGTGCCTTGGCTTCCTCATCCATAAGACAAGGTGATAACATTTTTCACAGAATTTCTATGAGAATCCATTGTGTAAATTGTTATATGAATAAATGCTCAGAGTAACGCTTGACTCAATGCACCATGTAAGGATTTGTATTACAGTGTATGTGAAAAAACTTCCTGAGCACCAACTGTATACATACAATCCCATCCAGCTATGCATCAAGCCATTCGACAATTTATTATTTACTGAATGCCTCCTTCGTGCCTGGCATGCTCAGCACCTCCCATCTGTTCTCTGACAGCAACAATTCCCAACAACTGTTCTAAGGTGCTGGGATACCAAGGGCAATAAGACCTCCACAGCTCACGCTCTCTCCCTGGCCACACCCCCCATTAGAACAGGCTCTCGTTTCACCCAGATGGCCAGTGAGGTGTCTGGCTAACTCCAGCTTTCCAGATGGCTCAGTGCCTTCTCCCCCGGGGTCTCTATTCTGGGTGGGTTTCCTCCTCTCTGGCCACCATCCCAAGAAGCAGAGACAGCCCCTCCCCGGCTGAGGTCCAGCCAGCTAGAGGCAGGCACTGGGAGAGGTACCACCAGACCAGGGTTGGTTAATCTTGTCTTTAATTAGCATACGGGCTAAGTGACGGGGCCACGGGTGACCCCACAGATGGCAGCCTGCTCTGCTGCTCGTGATAAATTGGGTGCATCCAGTTCTGTGAAGGGCCGTGTCCGTGCTGATTCCTGTAACTGCACTTCTCACACCGGCTGCTTGGGCACCACGGCACTGAGGGGGGAGCATGGCCGGCCCCGGTCCCCTCAGCACCCAAGGCCAAGACTCCTGTCCAGCAGCCCAAGGGATATGGGGCCCAAGTGGAGGCAGGGAGGGTGGGAAGCTCAGCTTTCCTTGGGCTCCCATGCTGGCTCCGTCCAACCAGATTCTTCGGGAGAAGGAACCAAACATTTATGGAGCCCCTGCCACAAGCAGCTTGCTACGAAATAGTAATAACTACTGGGTCAGACTATAGGAAGTTGCCATGTCTGGAGGTCAAAATAGAATTGAATACAGCCAATCTCATGTGGTTCAAACTATTACTATCTGACAAGTGCTTTCTACGTGTCAGGCGTTGTTCTCATATTAACCAGCCGAGTCTTCACAACCACACTCGGAGGAGGGGGCTCCTTGCTGGTGGGGGGCCCTCCCCTCTCTGGCTTTGTGCACCAGAGCAGACGACTTCCCAACAGTCATCTACCAGCTTGTTCCCTGACTCTCTCCACCCCGGTGTGTTTCAGGCCCTGTCCTAAGTGACTGACATGTGTCCCCTCATTTATTCCTCACAGGAATCCTACGGGATGGGTACCAGTGTCGTTCCCATTTCAAGGATGAGGACATCGAGTCCCAGAAATGTTGAGCACTTATTCAAGGTCATGTGCCTAGTAAAGGGCAAAGGCAGCGGCTGGAAGCCAGGCTGTATCGTCTTGTTGGGGAAGAAGCTGAGCCCCTTCCTCCCTCCTTTCTTGTCTGCTTCCGGGAGCCAGCTGCCAAGAGGAGACACACGTTCTGCCTGTGGGGTCCCTTTATGCAGAACTTCACAGAGGCAGGGTCCGGCGTGTGGGGGAGGCCCGTGTCTGACCAGAGCCGCCGAGGGCTAGAGTCTGGTAACGAGGCCCACTGTGGCCGCGCAGGGAAGCCAATTCCTCTAACCCATCGGAAGGGAGATATTGTCATCATTGTCTGTCTGCCTAGTTGGGTCTCTGTCTCTCTGTCAATTCCAAATTTAAGGGGTATGGGAAGAGTGGTGTTATTTAACGAATGCTTAAAGTCCCTACCCTAACCATCCCCATTTCACAGAGGAGGAGGCTGAGGCATGGGAAGCTTGTGTGACCTGGCTGAAGTTCTCTGAGATCCGATGGCCCTGCTCACGTCTGCTGGACCACATTTCAGCAATGTCACCTGGATCTAATGGCTCCAAATCTTGACTGCCCCGCAGGTATCACAGGAACAACCCCATTCAGATCACAGAGCGGCCATGAGAGTTACATGTTAGAAACCGCAGGTTTAAGACTCCTGGAAACATGCGTGGTGCAGAGTAAACACTCAGTGTTAACGATGAGATCAAGAGCAACAGGAAAAACACCCACTCCCTTCTTTTTTTTTTTATTTTCAGAATAACAGTATTCATTGTTTTTTCACCACACCCAGTGCTCCATGCAATCTGTGCCCTCCCTAATACCCACCACCTGGTTCCCCCAACCTCCCGCCCCCCGCCCCTTCAAAACCCTCAGGTTGTTTTTCAGAGTCCATAGTCTCTCATGGTTCACCTCCCCTTCCAATTTCCCTCAACTCCCTTCTCCTCTCCATCTACCCTTGTCACCCACTCCCTTCTACTCCCATATCCTGCTCCTTTTTCCATTGCATTTATCTAAATCAGAAGTTATAGTGTTTACGTATCTATGCACTTGGTTCTTATTCCCTGCCCCCAGCAAAGTATAAGGTCCATGAAGCAGGGTCCTCATTATCTTACTCATCTCTGCAGCTCCCTTGCCTAAAACAGTGCCTAACCCATAGCAGATGCTCAATAAACCCTTGCTGAACAACCTTATATATTCACAAACAACGGCTTCCTTCCCTTCCCTGAGGACAAAGAACACTCAGCTTACAACCCGTTCATCCTTTCCCACCCAGCCTCGCCCAAAGGGGACTTTGGAAGAGGCACTGTGCCTCTTCAAGGTCATGCTCAAGGTCTCCTGCTGCCTGTCTTGCTCCCACTCACATCCCTGGCTCTCTGCAACTTTCATGGCCCTAGTGGCCCCCTGCCAGAAGGCAGCACCCCCTTAAACCCTCCCTGCTCACAAGACTCCTCCTGTCTGGCCAGCTCCTCTCCCTCCCAGCATAATGGGGGAAGAAGCCCTTTCTCCCACCAGGCCCACGAAGCGAGAAATGAGAAATGCACACCCCAGGCTGCTGGCTGGCTCCGGCGCCCGTTTCGCTGCTTCCAGGGAGCGCTTGGTCTTTAGATTTTCCCCTTTTTGGCTTGATTAATACAATGCCAGTTTCCTCCTGCCCAGCCTTCAGAGAGGCATGTTTCGCTTTTAACTCGGCTGACTTCAGCTCCTGTGGGAAGGGTTCATATGGGAAAACCGGGGGGCATAGGATGGATTTGGCACGTCCTGGTTGCAAAAACCATGGACGAGGCTTAGCAAAGCCCAAGAATCTTTCAAGTCAAGGCAAAGACCGGGAGTGGGGGGAGTCTCAGACGGCGTCTCCTTTTGCCTCTTCTTGCTCATGGGAGGCGGGGACACCTCTGGTCCCTTCAAGTGGATCACACCTGGAGGGATCGGGCTGGCGGTCACATCAGGAGCGCCCTGAGGCCAGCCACGCCTCACCTCTGCTCTCTGTTTATTATGGGCCTCGGCAGCTGAGTGGCTCCAAAAGGGGAGGAAAAGGCAGGAGGGAACAGTTCTTCATTAATAAAACGTGGGATAACAGTTTGATATAAAACAAAGCGTTTTCTCCAGGGCCCGTTCCCTAAAGTCTCTTTCTGTGATGGAGTAAAGCAGGAGAGAAATGAGTGTTACCTCAAGGAAACTGGTTTCTCCCCATCCCAGAGGGGGTCAAAATATAGATGGGGTCTGGGCATGTGTCTGCGCGCACCCGCGCGTGAGCGTGCGCGCGTGCGAGTCTCAGGGATGCGCAATCATGCAGCATCTCGAGCGGCTCTCGAGCGAGCGTCTGCTCAGAGTCAATAGATAGGATTCAACCCAGTGAACAATTACCGAGTGTCCCAGCTGCTGCTGAGGACAAGAGGGCGACAAGACAGCCCTGGCTGCCAGGAGCTCGCAGGCTGGCTGTCACACGCCGGGCCACGGGCACGGGATGCCCCCTGGGAGCACTGGCCGGAAGTGGCCATGACTGCTGGTCTCCACAACCCCACGGCACAAAGACCTGCTTTGATGTGGTCCCCGCTAAGCTGCAGCCGGCCGTCATGCAGATGGCCTCCTTGCCCCACCTGGCCATTCCGATCACGGCACCCCGACTCCGCAGACAGCGAGCGCTGGCTGAGACTCTCGCTCAGCACACTGACGGCGCGGACAGCTGGCATCCACCTGATACCCACCGTGTGCTGTCTGGCACTGTTGGGAGTGCCTGGCGGGAACAAGCTGATTTTGATCCCCCTCAACTCCCCTGCGAGGTTGACGTTGCAGACACACAACCCCTTTTCCCAAGCCCAGGGAGCCAGATGTGGTTCAGAATTAAGAAACTCTGGGATTTCAGGAAGAGGCTACCGCAGATATGCTGCTGTATATTACTAACGCGCACACAGGATCCAGGAGGATTCCCGGAATCGATCATCTTAGCGCTTGTCCAGCAACGGGTCGGAATAGCTTCACTCGGAATGGTAAGACTGTAGAGAACCTTGCGTCCTATGTGCCAGGGTGAGCTGTCAAATGAATTTCTGCCAGTGTATGGAAAAAAACCCTCCTGATTCCAGAGCTTTCTGGGATTTTCAGCTACAGATAATGGGGTGTGAAGCCCTGTTCTGCACAGAAGAGTGAAATGTGGAGACGCAGAGCTGGGGAGGAGAAGCAGGCTTCATTCCCAGGCCAACCGGCTCCCAAACTGAGCTCTTAGGCCCTGCACATGGCACACCCTTGCTTACGCGTCTGTGGGGACTCCTGAAGAGTTACCTCCCTGGGTGCAAAGGCCTCTAGGTGCCACTCCCATCAGACCTCTCCAGACCCGGGGTGTTCACACACTCTTGTTCCGACATTAGAAGCCAACCACAAAGGTTTCTGAACACACCAGGAGCTTTTAGTCCTGTGGCTTTTGCAAATACTGTTCCTCCTGCCTTGAATGCCTCCCACTGTTTGGCCAACTCCTATTCATCCTATAGAAGCCGCTCAAATGGCCCTTCCCTGGTGAGCCACATACCAATCCCAGTGGGCCCAGGATGACTTGTTGTGTCCTTCCTGGCCCTGCTCAGAGCTGCAAGGCTCCTTGCTAACGCTCCGGGAACACTTTCCACTGAGCATTTAGCCAGATGCCAGGGGACCCTGCCTGCTCTTTGGGATGGGGACAGCCAGGCACCAACCCCCAATTCCACATCCTCCTGAAGTCCAAAGGCTTCCTCAAGTTGACTGTGGATCCCAGGGTCTGCAGCCCATGGCAGCCTCCAGTCTTCTTCCTCTGGGCCGTCTCATTCACACAGTAGCCAGCACCCTCCCAATGCCCATCGCCCATCCACAAAGCATCTGTGAGCAGAGCAGCCTTTGCTGGGCATTTGCCATTAGGGCGGGTGGAAGAGAGGCAATGTTGCTACTGTAGGAATACAACCTATCTCAAACTGAATGTAGGGTTTTGTTCTTAAATGGCCCCCACAGGACAATGTCTTGTTCCTCTGCTCTCTGGGTCCCAAGCCTCCCACTATCTCACAGGTGTCCCCCCCAACCCTGCCATCCCCTCTACTCTGCTCTCTTCTCGCCTCTGGTCCACCTCTCAATGCAGATCTGACTCCAACTCCAGTTCCCTCTACTCTTTCCTTGTGCAGGCCCTTCCCACCACCCTCCTACCTCATTGCCCTTCACCTCGGGCTCCCACCTTCTACCATAAGCAGCTCAACCAGACTTTTCCCCAAAGCAGGCAGCATCCTTCTGGGGGGCTGGTTATTTAATAGCCTATTATAAAATGTCTCTGCTTATCACAGTTTACTGTCTGTCTTCCCGGCTCAGGCCTGCTTTGCTCAGCTCAGTGTCCTCTGTCTCTAGCACAATGCTGGGGGCACAGGAGGGCTTCGAGAAGTGATTCTGTGGAATAAATGAATGGGAAGTGAATAGTCCTGAGATGCACGACAAAATGCAGAGAAGTTATTTCCTACAAGAGCATGGAAGACAGAAGGCGAGGAATGTGTATATACACACACACACGTGCATGTGTATTTTCTGGGAGTGGGGGTCATGGATGTGAGGCCTGGGAATGTGTAAGTTAGGAAGAGACCAGATAAGACAAACCCATGAGATCAGTAGAGACACCCAGAGCCTAAGGCCTGAGTCACCAACGTGGTAGTGACTTTGCCCCCAGGGCAGTGGCCCTGGCTGTGCCTTTTCCTCCCTAGTATGTAGATGAGGACAGACCTCACCCGTCTGTCCTCTAGCACTCTCCTCCCCTGATTCGATGCCTGTATTTTCAGAAGGAAGGGACAGGATTTAAGTCTAAGAGCTTCATGCCTATTTGTGTTTAATAAGCCATTACTGAGCCCTTACTATGTGCCAACGCCTGTACCAGGTGCGGGGGATACAAAGGTATGAAGGGGCTCACAGAGGCCCACACAGATGATCCCAACACAGGCAATGCAGCCTAGTGGCCGTGAGGGTGTGCTCTGCGGCCAGACTGCCTAGTCAGAGCCTGGGTCCTAAACATATGACCTTGCCAAAGTCATTGCGCCTCCTTGTCTTGGGTCCTTCCTCCCTAGCATGTGGAGAGTAATGGGGCCTCCCTCACTGGAGAGCTGTGAGTTTTAGAGTCAATATGTATCACGACTTCAGAACACTTATGTGAGTTGAGTACACTCTGCGGGAGTTGGACATACTCCTACTGATGACAGTTACTATTACATTGTGACAAACACTACTGCAATCCTTGTCATGGTCCTTGGGCTCCATCGAGACCCTCTCCAACCTCAACTCTCAACAATCCCCTTCCGCCACACACCCCCCCCCCACCGCTGCCTCACTTCAAACTAAGGGTTCTCAATCCGAGCATTATTGATACTCAGGATTGGAGATCATCTTCGGTGTGTGTGGTGGGGGAGGGGGCTGTCCTGCGGACTGTAGGACATTTAGTAGCATCACCCCTCCCACACCCAGCTGTCACCTAAAAATATTCCCAGATAGTGCCACATGTCCCCTGGGCAGGTGAAATGGCCCGAGGTTGAGGCTCACCACTCTACATACAGCCATCTCCTTGCTGCTCAACTATGGAAGCCTACTTAGACCCCAGGGTCTTAGCACCTGCTCTTCCTTCCACCTGGTGTGCTCTTCCCTCAGATAAGCAGACGGTTCAGGTCTCGGCTCAAATGTCACCACCTCCTCAGAGAGGCCTTCTCTGACCACCACGGCAAAAGGCAATGTGTGCATGCATGAGCATGCGTGTACACACACACACACACACACACACACTTCATGGCTCTCAAACTCCTTTTCAGCCTTCACCCTGTAGCTAACCTCCATCTGGCTAGAGCTTGTGCCGGCCCGACTCAGAAGGCTGTGGGTTCCACGAAAGGTAAGACGCAAAGCCAAGCTGCCCCCAGATGTGTCTCCGCTGGCCCATCCCTCCCTGTCCTGACTCCGATGAGCTGCGGAGATCATCTGGTCTCCCCCTTATTTTCAGCTGGGGCGGCAGAGGCCCAGACACGAGAGGGGAGAGCCTCCTAAAGTGGCAATATAGGGACCAGAACCCCCAGCTCTTCTGATCCCAGGCCGGAAAGACATTCTCCTGAAGCCAAAACTGAAAGGGAGACTGGTTGAGGTCCCTTCACACAGTATTAGGGCAAGCTCTTTATCTGCAAAATGAGGGTAAGCCCCTTGTGGGGTTGTTGGGGAGATTAAACGGGAATGTTGATAGTTTATAAAGCACCCAGCACACGCCCGGTGCAAAGCATCAGCTTAACAGATCACATCGGTTATTGCTGCTCTTATCATTATTATTGCGAGGCCTTATCTCATACCAAGTGTATGTGGCTTAGCTACCGGCTTTGGAGTCTGCCCGTGTTAGTGCAAATCCTAGATCCATTGCCTCCTGGCTGTGTGATTCTGGGCAAGTTATTTAACCCTTCTGTGCCTCAGTCATCTTGTGCATAAAATGCGGGTCATCCCAGAACCTAGCTCATGGGAAGCCTACGATGTGCGCAAAGTACTCAGCCCCATAGCCAGTGTTCACTAAAGGTGACTATCGCCACCACTGTCATCAGTGACCGAGACCATGACCTCCACCATCATCACCACCACCACAGCCTCCTTGTTCCAAAGTGCTCACACAGTCTGGCCCCACGCCAGGCCCAGAGAAGGGCTCCACACATCTCCTGCTGACTGACCTTCAAGTTCCCACCCCTTGGTTCCCAGGGAAGCTTTTGCTTCGCCCAAAACTCTTGCTCAGAGGATTTCTCTACTCTCAAAAATGGTTCTAAACATGAGAGAAATCCCAGGAGGGTCCCAGAATGCACTCAAGATAGTTTGGGTCATTGAATATTAAACTAATATTAAAATCTCACTTCTTTCAAAGGCATTAATAAGGCATAATAAAATAAGGCATAATAAGATAAGATTTCCATCTTTCTGCAAATACAAAGTCCTCGTAAAACGTACAAAGATTTGCAGGACTGGCAAAGCCCCACCCAGTCCTTTACTGAAGGGATTTTTAAACTGAAGCAGATTAAAGTCTTACAATTCTCCCCAGGGACCCCCCCCCCCCCCACCAAAGGGAAACAACCAACAAGGAAGGGCCCTGACTCTTCCCCGATTCAGACCATCTTCTCTTGGGACACCTTCTTCTTTGCCCCAACCCACAATTCAAAATCACGTGGAACTCTGCAGAGAAACCCTAGCTCTGGTTGGCCCTCCTTATTTATTTATCAGCAACTTCAAGTCTAGCTGACTTTGGAATCATGCCAGGAGGGGGAACACCATGACGCCCACAGCTTCCCGCTCTAGATTCCCGGCCCTGGGCCTGGTTTATTTTCTTTCTCTGGAGGCTTCAGGGCTGCTGTGAATCTCTGAGGTTGGAGTTTTGGTGTCCTTCACCTCCCCAGCTTCCCTCCCCTCAAAGCTGTCTTTCTTTTTCAAGGCAAATAGAAAAGAGAAAGTTGATCATTCAGAAGCTGTTGAGAGTCAAGGGGTTGAAAACCAAGGAGAGGGGTGGGCCTTGGTTTCCCAGAGCTGCTATAACAAACCCCCACAAACTCAGTGGCTTAAAATAACGGAATCTATTCTCTCCTAGCCTGGAGGCCAGAAGTCTGAAATCAAGGCGTCCGCCAGGTTGTTCCCTCCGGAGGCTTGGAGGGAGAATCCGTCCCAGCCTCTCCCAGCTTCTGGTGGCTCTCCGAAGGTTTGGAGCTCCGGGGCTTATAGCTGCATCCCTCGTCCCTGCCTCTGTCTTCAGGGGGCCTCTTCCCCTTTGTCAGTTATCTGTGTGTCTCTTTTTTTTTTTTATAAGGCCAGATTGGATTAGGGGCCCACTCTAGTCCAGTATGACCTTGTCTTAACTAATTACACCTGCAAAGCCCCCTAAGGTCACTTTCTAAGGTTCCAAGTGGACATGGATTTTGGGTGGGGACAGTACTTAACCCAGTACAGGGGGCAAGGGCTTAAGAAAATTACTTAGTACTTTCCCCCACTGGAACCCTCTCTCAGTGCCTCACCTAGGCCGCAGTCCCCCAGTGTAGCCCAGAAAAAGGAGCAACACTGTGGCCCCACCGTGGAAGAATGTGGAGAATTCAAACCCTTTTCCCAGCCAGTGTGTCCGTGTGATCTCATAATGACCACGGAGGGAGACTGGGCTTCCCCATCTTCCAACGACGAAATGGCTCAGAGAGGTTAGGCCACTTGCCTAAGGTCACAGATCTGCTAAGTGGAGAGAGTGGGGCCTAGATCCCAGGCCTTCTCCCCCAAATCCAAGGCTCTTTCTGTCTTTCCATTTCCTCACCAGGGAAGATACAGGGCTGGTGAGTTTGCAAGAGAAAACCGGTGGCTTGAAAACCTGTTGGGGGTTTGGAGAGAAACTGCTTCTGAAGAAAGTAAGAGGAGTAAGGAAGTGTCTCCAGAACCCAGTAGCAGGGGCCTGGCCAGGGAGGAAGAAGGCGGCTTATTTTTCCCCACCATGAGAAAATATCAAGAGAAGCCCAGGTTTGGTGGTCTCCCTTCCTGCAGTTCCTCCGCATTAGCTCTCCTCTCCTGCCGCAGGCTCCTTGTGCTAATTCTGTCTTACCCGCGGGGCAGCTTTGCCATCTGCGGAGAGATGAAAGTGAGCTGGGGGACAGGTGTCTGGAGCGCAGGAGGGCTGAGCTCAGCGCACCTGCAGGGGGCGCTTGGAGGGCAGGCCGCCTCGCTGGACACCCCTGGCATGCAGGGCTGGGCCCCAGGGAAGTACAGGCAGAGGCCGGTCTGTTTAATCAATGGTTATAAGCTAGAGTTTGAGAACTAGCCTCGGTGTGCCCACCTACCTCGGGGCTGCCGCACCTGCTGTTCCCTCTGCCCAGAACATTCTTCCCCCAGAGGGGCACATGGGCGCTTCCTCCCTTGCTTCAAGTTCTGCTCTGTGTATAACCAGCCTTCTTAAAATCCGCCCCCTCCCCAGCACTCCCTAGCTCCCTCCCTGCATTCTTCTCCAACATCTTATGTATTTTAGTTTTCAGTTTTGTTTACAGCCTATCCCTCTACGTCCTAGGATCCAGGACAGGAGGGATTTGCATCTGTTTTGTTCACTGTTGAATCCCTAGTGTCTGCCATGTAACCCAGACCTCAATAAATATTTGTTAAATACGTTGGTACGTGAATGAGTGAATTTACTACAAGATTCAGCACGATAATGTGAGGCTCTCGATTCAGATTCTCTAGAATCAAATCTCATTCCTCACTGCCTGGCATGGGACCTTGGGTATATTCCTTAAATGTCTCCGGGCATCAGTCTTCTCATCTGTCAAATGGGGATAATAAGAGTGCCTATCCCACAGGCTTGTGAGGAGGTCAGCTGAGTGCCTGGTACACTGCCAACCTTCCATGTATATATCAGCTATCATGATTATTGGATTTATTAGTATTTGGGAAAGAACACTGCAAAGTTGTGCAGGAGAGAGTGTGAGGGAGACATGCCCCCCATCCTCAGGGGCCTCAAGCATTTATTATTATTATTATTATTATTATTACTATTATTTATTATTATTATTATTATTATTACCAGCATTTATCCCAGTGCCTGGCACAGAGTGAGCCTTCAGGAGGCAGCAGATAAAGAGAATGTGCCTCATTTTCCAGGGCCCCTGACAAAGGATGGTTCCATGATCCCCCCATGCATGGGAGGCAGCAAATAACTCAATGGTGAGGGGAGTAGGGAGGGTGGAGTGTGTCCAGAAGAGGCGGGTCACCCGTTGGCTTTCCATCACCTTTGCCTGGCCAAGGAGGCTCCCCCAGACATCTGGGGTTCAAGTTCTGGCTCTGGTCCCAGCTGGCCTGACCATGCCAAGTTTCCACCTTGAGGACTTCCAGAAGGAGACACATCCTGCCAGATTCTATCCTGACCCATTAGGTAAGTATTGATGGGGCTGCTGTTCTAGGTCCAACCCTACTGCCAACTGCCTGAAGGGTGTTGGATCTCGGTCTTAGCACTGACTGGGATCCAGTTCCAACTCTGCCCCTGCTTGAGGAGAGTGACCTTATGCAAGCCACTCAATTTCTCTGACCCCATTCTCTTCATCTGTCAAATCACACACACACACACACACACACACACACACACCCTTCACTGCACAGAGGAGTGTGACAATGGAGCAACAGAGCCTGTATGAAATACCCACAGCAGTGCCCGGTATATAGCAGGGACTCTGGACACAGTGCTTCCATTCTCTTCCCCCTGGCAGGCAGAGGGAGAGGTGGGGGAGGAAGAGAATGAAGATAGCAGGAGTGAACAGTCACCATGTTCTTGCACCTAACCTCGTGCAAAGTTAAAAGCTTCACCCATTTCAGTCTCCTTACTATTCCCATTTTACAGGACAAGAAATTGAGGCTAGGCAACGTCAAGCAAGCTGCCCAAGGTCACACAGACCCTAACGGACACAGCAGGAACTCAAACCCATTTCTTTCTGTTGCTAAAGCCTTGGTTGTTACTGCAACACATGGCCTGCCTCTCATGGAGTGAGCACTGAGCCACTGGTTCCCTCAGCCCACTCAGCCAAGCAGGAAGGTACAGGTGGAGGAACACGGCAGGACGCTTGGCACACAGGAGGCAGCTGAGGCCATGCCTCCGGGGCTGTGGGTGACATTGCAGCTTTTTATCAAGCCCTTTGGGCGGGGAGCTGGGACAGCTCTGAGCTCACAGAATCCTTTCTGCTCTAACCAGATTGAACACTGTGAATCTCTACCCAGAGACCCCATCCATTAGTTGATTAAAAGCCATAGATCAGCCTGCCTGGGACCCGCCAGCGCCATTATGAATAAGAAGTGTCAGGAAATCTTTCGGCATAACCAATGTCTCTGAAATTGCCATGGTGACAGTTAATAAAACTTCGGAGTCTCTTTTGGCAGGCGGGCTCTGCCGCCAAGCAGCAACATTTGGGACAGCCTTTGAAACCATTTGTATTTAAATGAGCCATGAGTGCCATAGCTCAAAGTTCCACACCCTCAGATTTAAAACAAACACTGCCATCAAAAATGAGCCTGTCAAACAATTATTCCCAGCCAACAGAAGAGGCTATGAACAGCATTCAGGGCGCCCAAGATTAATGAGAGGCAGTAAGACTGACCACCTTAGTGGGCATAGACATGGTTACTAGAGTTAAACTGCTCAAGTTCAAATCCAGGCTCCAGCACCCCTCTACCTGTGTGAACTTGGGTAAGTTACATAACCTGTCTGTGCTTCAGTTTCTTCACATATAAAATGGGATAAAGCTTAGTAACTCTTTCAGTGGACTGTTGTCAGGATTCAGTGTGTTACTACTGATCTCTTGGTCAGTTTGCGCCACTATAACAAAGTACTCTATACTGGGTGGCTTATGAACAAGAGAAATTTAAAATCTCACAGTTCTGGAGGCTGGGAGGTTCAAGATCAAGGCACTGACAGATTCAGTGTCTGGTTCCTATTATGCTGGCTTTTTACTATAACCTCATGTGTCAGTGGGAACAAGGGAACCTCTGGGGTTTCTTATAAGGACACTGACCCCATTCATGAGGACTCCATCCTCATAACATAATGACCTCCTAAAGGTCTGGACTCCAAACACCACCACTGCATAAGGGGTGAAGCTAAATAAATTCTGCAGGGGACATAAATATTCAGTCTAGAGCAATGGAAAAGGCTTAGAATGGTCCCTGGTATCGGTTTAGTGCATACTCATTTACTTACTAAACATTTATTGGCACAATGTCTCCAATTTTTCAAACCACTCTGACTCATACTCTCTGACCCATACCCTTCCACATCAACTCTGCACTGGATCTGGGGGCTTCGTTAGGCCCCAAGAATGCAGTGGACATGATGGTGCTCTAGTTCCGAGCCTAGTCCTAAAGATCTTGTTACATTCTCCTCCCTCTCCTGGGGCCCTAGCAGGGCCAGGTGAGTGAACCTAATTAGCCTGCTTCAGGGTGACAGACTGTGGAGGAGAACCCAGCTGACTCCCACACCTGTGAGAGCCCAGCCCAGAAAACAGAACCAACTCCCCTGACCTAGAGCTGACTCAGAGGATGCATGAGAAATCCTAGTGGAGATTGGAAGGGCCATCCAGATGTGCCCCAAATGTGCATTATTAATAATGCTTAGTGTTTAAGTCATTTGAGTTTTGGGGTGGTTTGTTACACAGCAATACCTAACAGATACAGGACCCACTACATACTGAGAATGGAGTGCGATACTGCTCATCCCTCCAAGGGTTCACTGTCCAGCAGAAGAAACAATGCCAACGAGGCCATCACAACTGGGCCTTGTGGGATTGCCCACTGAGAGGGAGGAGGGCACTCCAGGCAGCAAGACCAGCATGGGCAAAAGCTGGGAGGTGAAGAAGAACCATGAATCCGACTCTTCCTTGGGTTTGGAGACAAATGCAAAGGTTCAAGTATTTCTTCCCCTACTGCCATTATCCAATAAGCAGGGGATCTGAGCATCCCATCTCTCAACGAGGAGGAAGAACACATACCACACAACCCTCTCCATGTCAGATGCAGGAGGTTGGCTTCAGATGGACCCATATCATCACCTTCACAACCGAAGGAGGTCAGATTTTTCAGAGAGGCAAGGAGGCCGGGAGATTCACCTGAAACCATTCAGTTAAGAAGTGGTACCGATGCCTCTCCCAGGTATGAGGCACCACGACCCAGCTTTAGAAGCAGAGGGACAGCAGTTCAAACCACTCACTAGGTTTGTGGGGTTTTTCCGTCCCTCACTAACTGTGTGACCCCAGACTAAATACAACCCACCTGCAGATAAGGTGACATCCCCCAAGAGCTGAAGAATCGGTACCCATTTGTTATCATTACTTATTATAATTCAAAGTAACTTCCTTTCATAGAGAATTAATGTTAACAAATGCTAGAGGAAAGGAGGGGGAGTAAAGGAAAGCAGTGAAAATGAATCCCTTCCCCCGGCACAGGGTCTGGAGTTCAGAGGTCAAGGGCTGCTGCCTCCTCCTGCCCCAGAAAGGACACCAGCCACACAAGGGCCTGCCTTCCCACCTCCAATCTGGCCTCTGCCCATGAGACCAGGGCCTGCCCAAGAGGTGGATAGGACATATCCTCCAGGGGAACTTCACAGCTGCACTGCTCCCTAAGACATGCAGGCTACACACAGTCTGTCCCCACTGGGCTCCTTGCACATCTGGGCTCCTGATGTCTCTAAGGAAGGTTCTTCAGACTTTTTCTTGGAAACCCAGGTCAGACCCACATTTGCCTTCAATGAGTAGGCTTCCTACTTAGGAGAAGGGCCTCTCAGGCTTGGTTGATGCTCTGCTGCCACTGACTTGAATTTCTTCATGCTTTTTATTTTTTTTATTTTTTATTTTTTTTAAAGATTTTATTTATTTATTTGACAGAGAGAGATCACAAGTAGGCAGAGAGGCAGGCAGAGAGAGAGGAAGAGAGGCAGGCTCCCCGCTGAGCAGAGAGCCCGATGCGGGGCTTGATCCCAGCACCCTGAGATCATGACCTGAGCCGAAGGCAGAGGCTTTAACCCACTGAGCCACCCAGGCGCCCCTCTTCATGCTTTTTAACCAGGACCCTGCCTTTTCATTTTGCACCATGGTCTGCAAATCACTTAGACTCTCCTGCTTGTGGCCTGTCCCAAGTGTGGATGCTGCAGGTATCCCCAGTCAGATCTTTAACAACAGGGATCAAAGCTGCAGCCCCCTTTGGTCAGGCAGACTTGGGTATGTATTCATTCCCAAGCATTTAGAAGAACCTACTGTGTGCCTGGCACATGGCTACGTGCTGGGGGTATGTACAATGAATGAGACAAAGACAACCTTTAAGAACTCTGCATATCCCAAATGTACTCTTGATTTCTCTTAGTCCTGTTTCCTTCCTCCTGCCCCTGCACTTCTCCCACTCAGTCAAAAGTACCACCATCCTCTCAGTCTCTCCAGCTGGAAACCCAGGAGTCATCGTGATTCCTCTAACCCCCTCACTCTTGCATACGGAACAATAGCAAGTCCCATGGGTTTTGCCTTCAAAGCTTAGCTCCAATCTGTGCATGTCTCTCTATCCCAACTGGTATCCCTTCTCCAGGCCAATTTCCCCTCTCATCTTGGGGCTCCAACAGCTCTCAACTGGTCTTCCCACCTCCATTCTTGCCCCATTCTATTCACTATCTTCTTCCAGAAGAATTAACATGTAAAGAAGTCATATTACTCCCTATTTAAAGCCCTCTAATCACTTCCTATTGCCCTTAGTATCACATTCCTGCTCCTAAACTTGGCCTCAAGCCCCAGGGTCTCCCACACCTTCTGCTTCACCCCCTTGCTCATGATTATTTAGCCAAGTGGGCCTCCTTTCAATTCCCTGAGTATAGCAAGCTCTTTCCTGCCACAGGGCCTTTGCATATGCTGTTCCCTAGACCCGACCACTTTCTGTGGTTCTGGACCATACTGTCCCTTTCTCTCCTTTTAGTTCTTCTTCTTCTTCTTTTTTTTTTTTTTTAATATTTATTTATTTGACAGACAGAGATCACAAATAGGCAGAGAAGCAGGCAGAGAGAGAGGGGGAAGCAGGCTCCCTGCTGAGCAGAGAGCCTGATGCGGGGCTCAATCCCAGGACCCTGGGATCATGACCCGAGCCAAAGGCAGAGGCTTTAACCCACTGAGCCACCCAGGCGCCCCTCTCCTTTTAGTTCTTAATAGAAATATCAAAGCTCCCAAGAAGCCTTCGCTGCCACTCTATCTAAAGGTTTTTCAGCCTTGCCCCATTACCAAGTATCCAATCTTGGCTTTATTACTTATCACAACGGGTGATTATTTTGTTGATAGATCTTTCTAAATTTTTAAGTCTCCCTTCATGACCTACCCCTGGAGACTGTAAGCTCCATGGGGGCAGGGATCTTTTCATCTGTCTGAATCACTCTTAACCCTAGTACCAAACACCATGCTTGGAACAAAATCGGTGTTTGGGACTTGCTTGCCAAATGAATGAATGAGTGAATGAATGAATGAATGAGCTCAGCCCTGGGCAGGAGGCAGAGAAATAAAGCAACAGTTATGATCTGGCCTATACCATGTATGGTGCAAGAGCACAAAAGAGGCACCATCTTTATCAAGATGGGGGATCAAGGGTTAATAATGGTTTGGCTGTTCTAGTTTGGTAAGGTGTAAATGTATATAAAGTGTTTAGCTCTGTGCCTGGCATGCCATAAACACTCAATACCTGTTAGCTATTGTTACTGTATCGTTATTATTTTCCAATATGTTGAGAGCTAAGCAGAGTCTCGAAGGGCAAATGAGATTGAGAGAGGGTGGACATCCCAGCAGAGAGGCCGTGGAAAGCAGGAGGCAGGACAGAGCACATGCGTTGGGCTGTCTGGGAGGAGTGCTGGGTGGGTGGAGAGCCCTGAGGGGTGCACCTAGGGCTCAGATCCCAAAAGCCTTGTTAGCCATGCTAAGACGCCCAGCCTTTGGGGGCAGTGGGGAACCCCTGGAGAACTGAAGCAAGACACGATCTGTTTTTGACAGTGCATTGCGGTGATTGTGCAGACGATGAATTAGAAGGGGCCAGGCGAAGACAGTTATTCCCGAACTCCAGGGAGCTCATCCACCCATTTCATGCAGCCCTTGGAAGGGCTCAGGATCACGTTACAACAGCGGGAGGGTGACGGGGGCGTTGCAGACAGCCCTGCCTTCAATGTGCTGCATACGGGCTCACCTTTGGAGTCTCGACTTCCAGCTGAAATAGAAATGAGGTTTCCAGCTCACATTTTGCAAGGAGGAGGGCAAAAAGAGGCATCAAAGTGCACCAACCTCATCCCAAATCAAGGTGTGAACAAGAGAAAGAAAATCCATCCTCTATGGGGCCATATTCTTCTTGCTTTAATGCCACTTCTTTCAAACCTATCAAAGCAAAACGTGCTCTGCACGGTGGTTGCATCATATCTTGGCGGCTGCTATGTGGGCTCCATCCGCCTTGCAAAAGGGCACCATTTAGTTCTAATGTTGAATTCCTTGGTCTGAGAATCTTCAGAGGCATTTTACATGCTCTCTCTCTCTTTTTTAAGTTATATGTATCTTAACCCAGTGGGGGAATTCAAATATTCTTCTGCTCTCTTATGGGAAGAGATGGAAATGGGAAGGAAGGAGGGAAGGGGAGGGAGGGAGGAAGAAAGGGAGGGAAGGAGGGGAAGAGGGTGGGAAAGAAGGAAGGGGAGGAGGGAAGAGAGAGAGAAAGCGCAAAATCAGTAAGAATAAGATCAGAGAAAAGTGGCCCCCAAGAAATGCTTCCAATCACGTCCTACCCATCCCCATGGCTGTTCATGATTCAGAATTCTGGCAGCCATACATAAATCATTTGGACAGCAAAAATTCCCTATTAAGGGAAGCAGAGCATTGACATTTATTGAGCACCTGCTGCATACCAGGCATGGCGCTAAACTCACCATCTCAATTAAACGTCCCGTCTTTCCTTCAGAAATGGCTTTCTTACGACCCTTATTTTCAGATGCACAGACAGCACACTGAAAGGTTAAGTGATGTGGCTCAGGGTATGCAGATGGCATATGAGGGCTGTTGATGCTATTATGCTCCCTTGCCGGCACAGTGGGGTGCTTGGAAGGATGACAAAGCCAGAGAAATCGGGGCCTGCCCTTGAGAAGCTCAGGGCCCCCTGTGTTTGGAAGGAAGACGCAGGCAGAGCCATGAGAAGCAGAGGAGAGGTTCCCCGCGGCCTCCACTTTGGGATGTCCATTTCCTACTTGTCCCACATGCCATCTGGACACTGGCAGTTGGGCTGTCAAGAGAGCTGCTTCACCGGCGCACACCAGGACTGTCAGGGTGCTGCAACAGGCCCAGCACAGGAGGGAGAGAAATCCAACAGCTGAGCCTCTCGCCCACGGTGCGGCCTGGGCCTCCCGGACCCTAGCACGCTGGCTTGAGAAGCATTGGCACTTACAGTTTCACAAGTGGGAAACCTAAAGGCCGGGACACATGAACGTCTCCTCCAAGGTCACACGCCTGGCTCTGCCCCCGTTCAGAGGTAGCTGATGGGGGCTGCTTTGCAGGACTTGCCTTGGGCTCGGGTTGGAGTTCTGCTTTATGTTTAAATTATCTCGTTTGCGCCTCTTCTAATTTCTCTGGAAAGCACCCTCCCTTCCCTTTGGACGCCACCTACACGGACCCCAGTGGGCCCCCAGAGCGCAGACTCTGAATGGCGCCCCCTGGGGACAGAGCCCGGAACTAGGGGCCGAAGACTCAGGGTTCCCTCAGGTGGGATGTAGGCTAATCAACCAACCACACAGCTGTCACTCAACGGAATTCCCGCACAATTCCACACGTTCCTTCATTTGTCCTCACGGCAACCCCTGAAGCCAGTCAAGGGTCAACGGTCCTCATTTTTGCAGGTGAAGAAGCTGAGAGGATTGATATTCTGAGTAAGTCACGCAGCTCACCTTGAAGGGCAGAGCCTGGATTGGGAGATGGTTTCAGCTCAGGTTAGTCTGACACTTGCTTCCATCGGGGCCTTGTTCTCGCAATCTCTACAGTGGGGACTGCAGAACTTACTTTTACAAGGTTGCTCTAAAGTGCATTTAAGAGCGTTGAGGAGGAGCGCCTGGGTGGCTCTGTCAGTTAAGCGTCTGCCTTTGGCTCAGGGGGTCATCCCAGAGTCCTGGGATCGAGTCCCACGTTGGGCTCCCTGCTCAGCAGGGAGTCTGCTTCTCCCTCTACCCCTCCCCCCCGCTCACGCGCGTGCGCGCTCTCTTTCTCTCTCAAATAGACTTTTTTTTTTTTTTTTAAAGGCAGCTCTAGAGAAGTCCTTCACCATGCTTGGTTATCAGCTCTTTCATGACTACGTGGGAGAGCACAACATCCCAAATGTTGGCTGAGCAGGGGCCCCTGGGACATGCCCTGGCCATCATCACTGAGCCCACACGGCTGTGGATCAGAGGTCAAGGCTCCAGTTCTCCCTTGGCCTTCATAAGCAAGTTCAAAGTCACATTTTCAGCTTGCAGGAGGGACTTAACAAAGAGGCTATGCCTGGTGCCTCTGATCTCCCTCTCTCTCAGCAGAGGAGACCAGGGAGGGCTCCATAATTCATGGAGACAGAACTAATACATGGGCTGACCTGTGAGTTCCACCGTGGGCCGAACTGGTAATTGTGAAAGTTAATACAGTCTGGGGAAGCAGTGCAGCTATTTAAATTTCAAATGTGGCCAGATGCCAGAAACGTCCTGGTGCGCAAGTCGGGTGCATTTCATTCTCTCACCACCCCTACCCCCAACCACCGGCTTGGATTGTAGCTTCCGGAGGACCTGGAGTCTCAGGTAACCACCAACAGGAAGCACCAGGCAGGACGTAGGGAGGCGGAGAGGAGATTTTAAAAAGTCCACTTAAGGGCCTCCCCGCTCTTCTCAGCCCGGGAGCAGAGGTCTGGGGCCATACATACTGTTACCTCGAATGTTCTGGAACAGACTGTTCCAGAAAACAAGAGCTAACTGAGAAGGGCTATAAAGATACTGAGTGGATGACCACCTTTCAAAGATTGAGAATATGTTTCTAAAAACTCTGCTCTTTTAAAAATTACCAAAAGCTCTTTTGGGGAGGCACTTCTCAAAGTACTCGACCATGAAATCTCCTCACAGTTCCCCTGGAGTAGAAGTTATTATCCCCATGTTTTAGATGAGGAAATTGAGGCTCAGAGAGGTTAGGGAAACTTGCCCAGGGCCACACAGTGTGGCAAGACAGCTGGGATCTGGGCACAAATCTTCAGAATTTGAATCCAGCCTCTTCCTGTCACCCCATGTCTACTGGACACTGCATTTGGAAGGCAGTTCTTTTCTCTGTGATTAAGGACTTCACGGGCATCGCTGGTCACTCCGGAGATACACACAGAAGCTGGCAGAGCCTGGGCTAAAGCTCTTTCCACTCCAGGAAGGACTGAGGAGCTTCTCTGACCTTCACGTGGTCACCTGGGGCTTGCCTCCCTGCCCAGATATTAAGGGACACTGCGGAGGAAATGGTCCCAGTCTTCTACCATGTCTCATTTTTTTAAAAAAAGATTTATTAGAGAGACAGTGCTCACGAGAGAGAGTGCGCACATGAATGGGGGGGGCAGAGGGAGAGAGAGAATCTCAAGCAGACTCCCCACTGAGTGTGGAGCCTGATGTGGGGCTCCATCTCATGACCCTGAGATCATGACCTGAACCGAAATCATGAGTCAGATGCTCAACCGACTGAGCCCCCGGGGTGCCCCTTGAGTTGTCTCATTTATCGTGTTTGACATCCATGTTCTAGTGCACATTGGATTTCCAGTCTCTATAATTTATAAACCTGACCAAAAATGTGACCATCCCCCTTCCCAGTCTGCATGGTACAAGGCCCTCCTGTCTCCAAATGGTCCTCCCCTCTTAAGCTACCACAAATAAACACACCATTCAAATAAAGACAGCAGACCTGATGGAATATGGTAGCTTTGGGACAAGTCTCCAGCCCACCTTCTTCTACCCAGACTAACCCCCCAGGCCCTCCTCCCGAGGAACTCCAGAGAGCCAAAAACCACTTCTCACCTGGGAGGGGACCTGGAAAAATTCTAATTCTTCTTCCTAAGCGTTCACAAGGCTCTGATGCTACATCCACCCTGCCTGGGTTAAAGCAGTTTCTCCAGCCTGGGATGTCTGCCCATCTGTGGTGGATGGACTAATGGCCCCCAAAGATAGGGCTGGAACCAATGAAGATGTTACCTAACGGGCCAACAGTGTGACTAAATTAAGGACCTTAGGATGGAATGATTATCCCGGATTACCTGGGTGGCTCAATGTAATCACATGGGTCCTTATAAGAGGGAGGCAGGAGGGCTAGACACAGAGAAGGAGATGGGGATGACAGGAGTAGAGTCTCAGAGAGATCTGAAGACGCTATGCTCTTGGTCTTAAAGATGGAGGAAGGGGCCTCAAACCAAGGAATACAAGAGAAACTGGAAAAGGCAAAGAAGCAGATTCTCCCCTAAGGCCTCCAGAAGGCACACAGCTCCAACTTGGTTTTAGGGCTTCTGACCTGCAGAACTGCAAAATCCTAAGTTAGTGTTCTAATCACCAAATTTGTGATAATTTATCACAAAATATCACTAAATTTGTCATAATTGTTCATGAGAACCTCTATCTCGGTCTTCTCCAGAACCCAGTGCCCACCAAGGATTTTGCTCAAAGGTGACCTTGACAAGGAGATCTTCCTGGGTGCTTTCCCTCTCCTATTCTGGCTTTTTCTCCATAAAAATTTATCACCATCCAACATGTTCTGCATTTTACTTATTTACTTAAGTATGCAATTACCCACTTATTTCTATATTTACATACACATTTATTTTCTGTCTCCTCTCCTAGAATATAAGCTCCCAAGAGTGCAGGGGATCTGTGGTCTTCATGGCTGTATCCTTTTCTAGGTGCTAAGGCTAGGGCAATTAACAAAACAACGTGGGCGTTGGTCAACAGCTGCTGAATTAGTGAATGAATTAATAAATCACTGAGTGAGTGGCTTGTCCTTCCAGTCCCATGCTTCCTTGGCTGACTCCTCCAGTGTGTCTGGCTTCCCCCCTGCCTGTTTCTCCCAGGTGGGCTGTGTGGGGCACCCCAATTCCTCTGCCCAGCTTGCTGCCTGTTCTTGCCAAGTTTCTCCCTTGCTCTTGAGAAACTCAAGAGAACAAGTCATACCATTTCATTTTTCCAACTCCTGCTGACCGAATGCAGCCCATACTTGTGTGGATTTGTCACAGGAGCATGGCTGTGTTGGGAACAGCATATGCCAAGTGAAGGAGAAAAGACTCAAGGGTGGCCAAGCAGGCCAGGCGCCCCCACCTCCTCCTCGATCCTTACTTAAGAGTCCTCCTGGGTCTCTGGGAAGCACAATTATCTCACAGGATTTACATGCCTTATGCTTTTCATGAGTCCCTCACCACCTCTCCCGGAACCATTACCAGCTGGGAGGAAAAGAAAAGGAGGAAAAATGGGAGAAAGGACAAGAAAAAAAAAAACAAAAAAACCCTCATAGATCTCTCACTGGCTACTCCATCTCCTAAAACTTTGGAGCCTGGTGATGGAAAGCTAGCAGATGTTAGCCTCTTTGGCAAAATAAATAACAAATAAACCTTCAAAATCAATCCTCCCCAGTTTGCGGTACACATTTCAATGACAACCAGGAAAAAATCTTTGGATTTCAAAGGGCAAAAACCAAGTGAAACCTATAGTCTTCTCTACTTTTCAAACACAAATTAGGTTATAGTCCAGAATGGAGGAAAGTGACTAGAGCAAACGTTCTATTAAATTCTAACAGGACCTGAATTACTTTAGAAATTGCTAGCTTAACTGGAAAACAAGGATCCAAACTGAAAACCTTCACTCATTCACTCGTCCTATCCATTTAGCGAATGTTTACTGAACACCAGCTATGTAATCCACGCCAGGCCACGGGAAAGCAACGATAGGATGAGCCCTCACCTGGGTGGCTCAGTGGGTTAAGCCTCTGCCTTCAGCTCAGGTCATGATCTCAGGATCCTGGGATCAAGCCCCGCATCAGGCTCTCTGCTCGGCAGGGAGCCTGCTTCCTCTTCTCTCTCTCTGCCTGCCTCTCTGCCTACTTGTGATCTCTGTCAAATAAATAAATAAAATCTTTAAAAAAAAGAATAAGAGAAGAATAAGAAAAAAAAGAATAAGAAAAGAGTATAGACCGAGGTAGTTTAAAAAAATAACAATTCCAGGAACCCCTTCCAAAGCTACTGAAATCAGAACTTCTAAGGTGACATTGGAATTCTGCATTTTAAGGAAACACCACAGGTGATTCTTGAGCACTTAGAAATCTTAACTTGAAGTTTGAGAGCCACGGGCTCATCCTCCCACCAGGAGCAGAGGCTGGTTCTGTCTCTTCCTCCAGCGCCCAGCTGGAGCCTCATTCTCCTCATTGATAAAAGTGGAGAAATACTAAAAACTTGGACAGGTCATTGTGAGACCTTAAAGGAGGCTGTGTATGTCATGCCCTTGGTTCAGGGTCCACCATGGCATCGGCGTTCACTCAACGTAGCTATCATCTTTATTGGTCTTGTACTGGTGGGGGCCACCCCCCCCACTCCCTCTTTTCTCGTCTTCCTTTCCCTGACCCCCTTCTTTCCCTCTTCTGTCTGAGAAATAATTATCATGTGACTTGGAGGTCGCCTGCACTGTGTCAGGCAGTTAGGAAGTTCAAGTGTGCTCATTACAACATGGAACCAGGCCTGGTAGAACAGATATTCTCATGGGGAAGCTGATCATGACATGCGAACAAACAGATGAAGTAATCAAGACTGCGCTAATCTGTACGAACGAAACACAGAAGGCACAGAGACAGGGGGTAAGGGAGGGGGCCTAACTAGGAAGCATGGAGGAAGGAACGTCTCTGAAGAGGCGACAGCCACAGGCAGACTAGAAGGATAAGAAGGGGTGGGTTAGAGACAGGAGCCTCCCTCCCAGGCAGGGGCAACAACACGGAGAGTGCTCTGGAAAGCAGACGTGAGCTTGAGGTGTTTGAGAACCGAAAGAGGTCAGTGTGGCCGAATGGAGGAGGCCAAGGGATGAACCCAGAGGGGGAAACTGAGGCCAGAAGATGTAGAGCCTGATAAGCTGGGTGGTGGGGCAGAAGAGCGAACAGGCCTCCAAGGCATCTCACGGATGCTGACCGTGGTGCTGAGGCAGGGGTCTCATGGCCCCCAGTGTACCAGGTGTTTACCCTTCCCTGATGGGATTATGAGGAGCTGTGGGGGTGGAGGGATTCCCAGGTCACGACCCAGACAAGATTCCTAATGGACGGTACGCACCCCCCAGTGAATACCAGCTGAGCATCATGCCAACGAATAAGTCATAGGAGGCCATTTAGAGTTTATTCTTGGCACAACAGGAAGCCACTGATGGGTAAAGCAACAGGGAAATAACACCAGCAGGATGACATTTTAAAAACCCATTCTGTTTGCTGTGCGTGGATGAACGGTAGGGCCCAGAGTGTGAGCAGAGGCAGGGAGGAGGCCTCTGCGCTGGTCCAGGAGAGATGGGGGGCACTGCAGGTGAGGAGAAGTGGGCCAGTTGGTAGTCTCAGCCCCGCCTGTGTGGTCCTCAAGGCGCCCTGGAGCCCAGCCCACCCACGGGCTCCTGAGCATCCCCAAGGGCTCACCGGGGTGGGGGGATCGTGTAACCCGAGCATCCCCACCCGCAACCGGACAGACAGGTAGAGGTGAGATTTCTGACCTGCAGATGCCTCTCTGGGAGTAAGGGGCCCCAGCGGATAAATGAGAGGCTAATTGGCCTGAACACTTCCTTCCACATTCCAAACATTCCCAGAGCTAAAGTTCAAACCCAGCTCATGTCAACTGGAGACAGCCAACCTTATTATTAAGCCAGGCATGCCTGGCTAAGGTTAAATCCTGGAAGAAGAAAAAAAAAACGCAGACATCTGAAGGGCTATTATCTACGAATTATAGCACCATGAAAGATGTGCAAATTATTAGCACTTTGTGTGTGTGGGTGACTATCTTTATGTTCAAGCAACAAACAGTTTGTTCTTCAAGAGAAAAATGTTAGCCACACTTCCATGGCTGTTAACAACCACAAGAATAAAATAAAACAGGTGATGCCTTATGTTTGCAAAACACAGTCCCACTGCTAATTGCCTAATATTGGCACAAGCAGGAACGCTTTCTTCAGCGAAACAGATATTAAGTAAGATTTTTTTTTTTTGAAAGGCGGTGTGACTGCTTGGCATTCAAAGTTATTTCACCGAGAGCAAGTGCCCTTTGAGAGCAAGGAGCTGGAGTCTCCTGAGGCCAAAATTTATTTTTTCCACCAAGATCATCACTACAAAGGACCTGCTGCTAATGTGTCGTTTTGTCTCATCTTTGGCAAGAACTTTGGGGTCGCTCCATGAAATGGCTCCAAGAACTCAAGGGGGAGAGGGGGCAATGATGGTGGTTTATTGGTAAAAAAACAAAAGAAAAAAGAGAGAGAGAGAGAGAGAAGAATGGAGATGTTCTCAGAGGGCTGATGCCTTTTATCTGCTGGAAGATGTGTTTCCAGAAAGCACAGATATTTTGCATTTCCTGAGGACAAAGCATCACGCATGTAAAGAATATCCCTAGTGTCTCTTTCAAGGTGGCAGCACGTAAGTTTCTGACAGGCTAAGACAGAAGCAAAGCAGGAAAAGGGCAGACTCCGTGTGAGGGTTCAAACACAGCTCCTTTGAGTTCAACACCACGCTCCCACCTGGAAGAATCCATCATGAGATGCCACGGAGTTGGAATAAGACTTTTTTTTTTTTTTTTTTTTTTTAAGGCAAACTCATTTCTGTGGCCTGGAAAGGCGTGATTTTGCTGGCTCTCCGTCCTCAGGAGAATGGCTTTCGGACAGCCCCTTCCACACCTGCCAATGCATGAAAAGGGGGAGCCATGTGAAACACTCACCACCCCCCTCCCAGTCCCCCTTCACGTTTCCAGGAAATAACATTGCACAGTGTTGGCGGCCACTGTAACCCAGAGAGAATCGGTGCCTTAGAGCTGAGCTCAGAGCAACTCAGAGTTTCTGGGTCACCTTTCCATGGCCTTCCCGTTAAGGAATATCCTCGGGAGAGGCAGCTGCCATTCCGACTGAGTGGCTGCCAACCAAGGTCAAGTCTGTTTGGGGGTAGCATGGGGACAATGGCAAGAGAAGGCAAACAAGCCCCCATTCCCACAGTAGTCAGCTAAGTGATGTCCCCCCAAAAAGATGTGTCCACATCCTAATTCCCGGAACCCTGAATGTGACCTTATTTGAGATGCAATTAAATTAAGGATCTTAAAGTGGGAGATCATCCTGGATTATCCAGGTGGGCCTGAAATACAATGATAAGTGTCCTGATAAGAGAAAACCAGGGGGGAGAATGGAGATAGACAGGAGGGGAGGAGGTACTGGGACTACGGAGGCACAACCCGGACCGTGTGGCTTCAAGGGAAAAAAATGCCTCAGCTGCCAGAAGCCAGACCTGATTTCCCCCTAGAATCTCCAGGAGTGCTGCCCTGTCCACACCTTGACTTTGAACTCCTGGCCTCCAGAAGTGTCAGGGGACAAATCTCTGTTGTTTTAAGCCAGCCAGTTCATGTGTTACGGCCGCCAACTAACACACGTCATCGGAGGACATTACCCAAGGGAGCTGCACACTGCCTGGAGCCCAGGCTTTCTCAAGAAGGATCCATGGACCCCTAGATGCTCAAGGATGGCTTTCTACCCCTGAAGTCATGCAAAAAAATTCTATGTGACAGGGCGCTCGGGCATGCTGGGGGGAAAATATTTGCTTCCACCAGACTCTCAAAACGGTCCAGGATCCCCAAAAGCACCAAACCTCACAAATTTCCACGAAGGCCCAGAGCTGTCCAGGGTCACACAGCTCAGCACTCACTCACTCGCTTATTCTTTCAACCTTTCTGGGAACATTTATAAAGCAACGACTGCGCACCAGGAGCCCAGCTGTGTGCTAAACAAGCAGAGCCCGTAGATTTCCCACTGCATGCTGGGAAAAAAATAAACAGAGACACAAGCTCAACACCCACAGGCTTCGCCCACGAGGTCCAAACTCCCTCAAGCCTTGACTGCCTGTTGCATCTCGAAGACGGTGGCAGATAGGATAAGTCTCCAGCGTGTTCTGAGTCAGTCATAGGCTTGAGTATGTGACCACGGAAAGCCCTCACACCCTCCCTTACAAGTTCCAGAAATTCCAATATGGCGACCACACTCCTGACTGCCTCTCTCAGCCAGAAGTGGCCCCAGACCCTTGTTTAGCAAGAGCCCCAAGCCCGGCCCATCCCTCCCTCCTCAGTTCTCCCATCGGCCTTTGATTAGGCCTCTTAGCATCTGTCGCGTCATTTTTGGAAGGAATATGGCTCCTGGTCCATAGCTACTTGAAGGCAGAGGTTGGGTGTCCCTTCTGAATGGTGTTCTCTCGGCACCTCATCTGACACCTTGGAGAACATTCAGTGCGCATTTCCTGAATGAAGAAATGAGTCAGTGGACTGTCCCCCTCTTTCCACTCCTTCCACTGCAGCTGAGGGAAAAGTCACGAGAACTCCATGTGGGCAGATGTGGGGACCTGGGTGCACAGGCACGCGAGTGGGTTGCATTTTGAGGAGGGTGCTCTGGAAATACGGAGAAAGGGTTTAAAACAGTCTGCGCCTGCACAGTCCCATGTGGTACCCACTAGCTCCATGTGGCTACTTAAATTTAAATTAGCAACTCAGTCACACTAGCCCCAATTTAAGTACCTAATAGCCACATGGGACTAACGGCTGGATAGCGCAGACACAGGACCCCTCTGTCAGGGCAGGAAGTTCTCCTGGGCAGCACAGGGCTCTCTCCACTTTAGGAATTATGTCCTGAGGAAATAATAAGGGGAGAACGAAGTATCTTGGGTCGAGGGCACCACTTAAAGCAAGGGAAGGTCGGAAACATCCCAAATGCTTCCACCCAGGAGACTGGTTGAACAAGCTCTCAGGAAAAAATCATGACCCCTCACTCCCTCCACAAATATTTATTGAGCACCTACTGTGCACCAGGCCCCGTGGTGCGAGGACACAGAAGACAAACGAGGCAGAGATGATCTCTGTCCTCGTGGTTCTTTCGTTCCGGAGCGTGGGAGGCAGAGGCTGAAGGTCCATGAGTGAATAAAGAAGATTATTTCAAAATGTGTAAAGTACCATCAAAGATATAAAAATCCCAAAGCCGCAGACCGTGACGGTGGGGGGAGGGTCCTACTAGCAAAGGGTTCTCATGCGTCAGGCATCCCTAACCCTGCGAAGACACGCTGGCTTCTCTCAGCAGGTGGATTAAAGTCAGGACATCAGGCTACGTGCGCACCAGGGTCGTGTGGAAGCCCCCAGAGGGATGGCCCGGGCACCCCGGTTCCTTTTCCGTCAGGACACAGGGACATCAAACAACAGCAACCGGAAGAGAGCTCGGTGGCCTGAGGTTTAATGAACGGTCTGCAAGTATGGTTTTGGCGTGTTTGTATTTGTGATGCTGTTGACGTTCACCATTTCCAACAAAAGAAACTTCAGGGGCGCCTGGGTGGCTCAGTGGGTTAAAGCCTCTGCCATCCGCTCAGGTCATGATCCCAGTGTCCTGGGATTGAGCCCTGCATCGGGCTCTCTGCTCAGCAGGGAGCCTGCTTTCCCCTCTCTCTCTGCCTGCCTCTCTGCCTACTTGAGATCTCTGTCTGTCAAACAAACAAATAAAATCTTAAAAAAAAAAAAAAACAAAAACCTTCAAATTAGGGCCACACCAATGTGTTCATGGCGGACCAGGTGACCACTTAGGGATGGTGCTTGTCACACTCAGGAGCCACCTTGCCCCTCTGAGACTACCCGTCCTGAGCAGAATTAATTGTTTTTTCTCCCGTGTTTCCATCTGCCTTTACTCCTCATGCAGAACTGGTTCTTGGACGTTGAATTGCAGCTCGCATCTGAATCCTGGGTCTTCCTCCAGTATGTTTGGATGGATTTCTGAGGCTGATGGAAACTGGTGTCAGAATGTCCCAGCTGCCTTGCCCAACAGGGAGGGTAATTCTGAGATGTGTTCTGTGCTGGCTGGGAGTAAGTCGCAGTCACCCACGGGTAGCTGGCTTGCTAACACACCCCTCATTTGGTTCTCTTCCCTTCCATGACTCACGTCTCCACTCCTCTACCTTCATTCACCTCCCGTGTAAACTTCTAGCACTCAATCTCTTGCTCAGAGTCAGCTCCTGGGGGACTTATCCGGAGACAAGATTAGGTTAGAGACCTACCCTACGTGAGGCCATATGAGGAGTTGGAGGCGAGAATAGATATCATATTCCCAGAGCGTCACCCAGCAGGCACTTAACAAACTGGACATCCTTCCATGGGGGCTGCTCCCTTCTCAGTCTTTCTGTGTTTCCAGCACTGCCTTGGCCAGCAAGCCCTGCGGAGCCTTCTGGGGCTGCCTATGTCCTGTCCTACTGTTTCCCCAACAGCTGTTTGGGTAATTACAGTTTCTAATTATAACTCATCTTTGTGATTTGGATAACTCCATTAGAGCCACCTTCAACAAACCTCCGTTGCTCGTCTTGTCTTGCATGGGTGAAGAAGAGGCAGGCAAAGAGGTGTGCTTGCTAATGAGTGGGCTGCGAAGAGGAAGCTTTTCATAACATAATCTCATTAAGCATCATCACCCAGAGCATGGGCCTCAAATTAAAGAGCCCATCAGAACCTCTGGGGAAGGGGTGGGCGGGGCGGTTGTTATCAAAGCACAGTCCTGGGCTCCTCCTGGGCAGAGATATGGAAATCTGGACAGAGCTCAGGAATATGCATTTCAACAACTGACGCCTCAAGGAATTCTGACACAAAAGGACCCCCCACCCCTCGCCTGGCACACACACACTCGGGAAAACATAGTCCTCTTGTCCTTACTGGCATCAGTGTTCACTGGCCCAGGGCCTGGAGAGAGCAACATCCCACCCAGGCATCCATCCAGCATCTCTCACTGCACACCTCTGTCCTGGCCACAAAGCAGGGCACTGGGACCACCAGAAAGACTTGCCAAATGATGGGTGGCTCTGTCGGTTAAATGTCTGCCTTCGGCTCAGGTCATGATTCCGGAGTCCTGGGATCGAGCCCCACATCAGGCTCCTTGCCCCGCGGGGAGCCTGCTTCTCCCTCTCCCTCTGCCTGCTGCCCGCACCCCTGCTTGTGTTCTCTCTCTCTCTCTCTGTGTCAGATAAATAAATAAAACCTTTAAAAAAAAAAAGATTTGCCAATGAGAACAGGGCCCGACCCGCCCCTTTCAGTACACTGGAAACCTGCTTTGAACACACAGTAAGCTCCTTGTGAAGATGTACAGAATTGCCGGGGCCTTCCTGCTGTGAGGGGGTGGCTAATGTCTCCACAAGAGGTGAGGGGCCTGCCTCGCCGAGGGCTCTGTAGTTTTATGGTGACTCCATGAGGTTAAAATGTCCCCAAGGGTCTTAACACAGGACATCAGCACGCAGCCCACTTCCCTCACACACTCTGGCTCTTTCCCTCTCTCCCAATCGCCACCAGCCTCTTCAGCCTCAGAGTGACCTTTGACCTCTAGTGCTCCTCCCACCCGACCCCCCTACCCGGGCCCCCAGTACCACCCACCGCCCAGCCACGCAAGGGAGGAAGAAGAGGGTGGAAGCTCGTGATACAATCTCACTTGTGTCTGGCTACAAGGACCGTACATACTTGTAAATCAGGGGCACCCGGGCAGCTCAGTCAGTTGAGTCTCTGACTCTTGGGTTTCGGCTCAGGTCATGATCTCAGGGTCGTGAGATGGAGCCCTGAGTTGGGCTCTGCGCTCCGTGGAGGGTCTGCTTAAGATTCTCTCTCTCCCTCTCCCTCTGCCCCTCCCCCACTTGCACGCGCCCTCTAATAAGTAAATAAAATAAAATCTTAAAAAAAAAAAAAAGGTGTCACAATGTAGAGTTCTTTGGGTTGACTTTTTTACAGTGCCTACCATATGCCAGAAATCTCAGAGGAGTGCAGAGGTGACTAAACCAAGCCTGTGTATGAGTCGGGATGAGCGATTTCCTCCCGCTGGTCAGTGTTTAACAAGAACAGAAATCAAACCCAGTGAGTCATTTTTTTTTAGCACACGAACCAGAGCCCCTACCTTCCTCTCTCCCAGTTCATATAGCCCCTGACTCGTTGACTAGAAATATCCAGCAGGAGCACAAGCAGGTACGTGTTCAAGCATTTATAGGGTTTCCAAGAATGGAGAGCCGAGGAGCTTCTCCATTTATTTTACGACCTTAACAGAAACTTAAAACCATAGGCAGTGGTATGTCCTGAAAAT
This sequence comes from Martes martes, assembly GCF_963455335.1. NCBI lineage: Eukaryota > Metazoa > Chordata > Mammalia > Carnivora > Mustelidae > Martes > Martes martes. The sequence continues at coordinate 15,026,602 of NC_137895.1, forward strand.
CATAATAGTTAAGTCTTGACTAAGACAAATTTATTCTACTAATAAAATAAGGTCTAATATTAGGAAAAGCATATAGTTCAATCACACTGATTGATCCTAGGAGATAAACAAATGATTTTCTCTATAGATGACAAAAGACAGTTCATCATTTGCTCTTAAGGTTTGAAAAACCAAGAGCGAAGGCCATTTTCTTACTCTTGCGTCTTGTGTCTTTAACTAATATCAACATCATTCTTAATGATGTAACAGTTGAGATATTCCCGCTAAATTCTGGCACGAGAAAATGTGACCCAGGACCATTACTTGTGAATATCATTCTGGAAGTTGTAGCCAGTGCCCCGAGGAAAGGATGGGTGGATGGAAGGAAGACGTACATTGGAGAGACGCAACCCAAGTCACATATGCAGGTGGGGACTGTCAGTCTAGAATGCCAAAAGTGTGAGGAAATGGGTGCTTTTAATGCTGACTAGTAGACTATAAATCATACTGCATTTTCACATGTAGTATTTCAAACATCAAAAGCAGAAGTCTTCACACACCTTTTAATCCGGTAACTACCCATCTAGAGATACGTCTTCAGGAAATAATCTGAGATGCATGGGCAGATGTCAAGTTGGAGCATGTTCACCATTACGCTAGCTATAGAAGTACAGAAGAAGAAAAACATCAATGTCCAGCAAAAGGGGACTGGGTAAATAAATAATGATTTCCCTAAAAGACGGACAGACTATAAAACAGTACTTCAGAATTATATTTTCTATGAGCAAGGCTTCCTGCAGGAAAGAAGGCATGGCAGTGGGCTCCGTGTAACCAGATTTTCTAAGCTGCAGCTATAAGCAAAACAGACTAGAAAGACCCCGACAGATGTGGAAACTTATTATCTTGGTGTTTTTGTTTACCCTTTCTTTGTGCTTATTAGTAAGGAGTTAGAGCGGGTGCCTGGCTGGCTCTGTTGGAAGAGCATACGACTCTTGATCTCAGGGTTGTGGGTTCGAGCCCCACCTTGGGTATTGAAATAACTTAAAAAATAAAATCTTAAAAATATAAGTAGTTAGGGGCGCCTGTATAGCTCAGTTGGTTAAGCGTCCAACTCTAGGTTTCAGCTGAGCTCAGGATCTCGAGGTCCTGAGATCAAGCCCCGTGTGGGGCTCTGTGCTCAACACAGAGTCTGCCTGTCCCTCTCCCTCTACTCCTTCCCTGGCTCATGCCTGTACACACCCATGCTCTCTCTCTGTCTCTCTCTCTCAAATAAAGGAATAAATAAAATCTTTTTAAAAATCAAGTAGTTAGAAAACACAGTGTGCTATTTTAAAATGATTTTGACATAATATTAATGAGCAGTAAGTATGGGGCTTGGATCTCAGAAGGCCATTCCTGCCACAGGCACCCAATGCCAGAAACAACAAAGCCTGCCCATGGACCTGTGACAAGGCTAGCAGCTTTGGACCGTGTGTATCTGTGAAGGAAAACCAGATCCACACAATCATGAACTAGACTGTTTTGTGCACTGAGCCCTAGACAAAACCTATGCCAATGGCCAAGTCTCTCATAAACCCCCATTCACTTAGTAGCAGCTTGAGGAGTTCTGAGAAATGAGCAGTTTCTGTGCTGACCATGCAATTCAAACCTGATAGGGGAGGACAGACGTCGAGCTTCAGAGAGCCCAGCCCACAGGGTAAAGAACCTTTTGGCCCAGGTGAGCGGGTGAGACCGCTGTGATTCACCGCCCCCACTCCATGTCCCTAACTCCCAGGGAAGACAGCAGACCAAGCATGAAAATGAAAACTTAGCAACCGGCGTGGGCTGACAAGTGTGGTTGACCAGTTGTCAAGGTTGATGGCCAAGTGGTTCTTGTCTCAAGCAGAGGAAAGAGGAGACAGAGGGTTACTGACCTGGGCCTCTGGAGAGGAGGGGAGGGGGTGGGAGGGGAGTGTGAGCCCTGGTCGGGGTAGGAGGAGGTAGTGTGCAGCCCAAGGTCAGCTCAGCAGCTGGTCCCGCTCCTGACACAGGCACCACCTGGGCCGGGGCCTCTAACTCAGCTCTGATGCAGACGAGAGAAAAGAGAGGGGCCTACCAGCTGGTGCTGAGAAGACCAGCACTTTTTTCTGTGCTTTAAACCGGAGACACAACCCCACACCTCCTTCCGCCCTCACCTCTGGCAACAAATCTTCCTTTACGGGTGGGCCTGCCCTCCCTCTCTTTCCCCCTGGACCTCCCTTCTCCGTGCCCGAGGTGCTTGAATTAGCAAAGTGGGGAGGCAGCCACGTGACCGGGAACACATCTTGTCCCCTCGTGGGTCTCTCGTCTCTGAAAGAGGCCTGACAGCAGCACCCGCCTCGCAGGGCTGCTGTGAGGACCGGACCGCAGGATGTTGGCTGATGGCGGTGCCTGGCACCGAGCAGGTGCTCAGTAACGTTAGACTCTATCATTTTAGCCTGCTTCTGTGTCTTTGCGGTGTGTAGGGTTCGAGTCTGGGTTCTCCAAAAGCAGATCCTCCGGCAGGGACTTAGGTGAGTGGTTGATGCTGGGAGGCACGGGGAGGAAGCAGGGAGGAAAACCCAAGGAAGCCTTAATGAGAGGGTTACACTATGGGTGACTGGGGCTCAGCCTTGCTGGGGACCTTCTCAGAGGCTGTGAACACACTGCAGAGCTGTCCCACCAAGGAGGCAAGGGCACTGGGTATTTATCTACCAATTCCCATCCTTCGTGGGTGGAGGGTCGCTCCTCGGGTGTTAGCTCCCCACACTTTCCAGTCTGCCTGGGTGGAAACTGAAATGCCCCTGTGGCGGGAGGACATGTAGGGCAGACACAGAGGGGTACGTCGTGGGAGGGGCTGAGGACACAGGGTCACTGACTGCACCTGTTCCGGGGGTGGGGGGGAGGGATGTGGGATAGTGTGATCCCTGACTGTTGATTATGCTAAAATCTGATGGGGCTTTTTAGGCAAGCTGGTCTTCCCTATTGTATACATTAATTTGTTCATTTCTTCTATCCCTTATTCAGTCATTCACGAAACATCTATTGAGCCCTTCCTGTTGGCCGTGTGCCAGACGCTACAAGAGTCACAGGAAGGAGCTGGGTTTGAAAGTCAGAAAATAGCTGGAGAGGCATTCCAGGCCGAGCTAAGCGCATACTTAGACCGGGAGACAGAAAACCTTCATGGCAATGGGGAGGTAGCAGGTCTGGCTAGACCTGGCACTAGTGAGAAAATGAGGTGGAGACGAGGGCCGAGTGGGTTAGAGGTGTCCTGGGGGTGTTCTAGTCTCATGGGAAGGTGCTAACCTGCTGGGGACACGCAGGCACAAGGTCAGCACTCAGTGCACCCTGACTGGCAGAACTTGACTTCGATCTGTAAGCCACGGGCGCCATCTTTCATTCCTGCCGAGAGACGCAGTGAGTGTTTGGGAAGCTGGCTGTGGTGGGCTGCATAAGGGTGTCCCATCGAGGAAGCCTCCATCCTCATCTCTGGAACATGTTACCTTGGAGGGCAAAAGGGACTTTGCAGAGGTAATTAAATTCAGGATCTTGGGATGGGGAGACAGATTATCCTGGATTATCCAGGTAGGTTCAATGTAATCATGAAGGTCCTTCTAGGAGGGACGCAGGAGGGTCAGAGATCGGAGAGGAGAAGGCAACTTGATCATGGAGGCAGAGCCTGCAGGGGTATGGCCACAAGTCAAGGAAGGCTGGCAGCCTCTCAAGCCAGAAAAAGCAAGAAGCAGCTTCTCCCATGGAACCTCCAGAAGGAACCATCCCTGCTGATGCCTAGTCTCCAGCTCTGGAAATCTCATTTTGGACTTGTACCCTCTATAACTGTAGGAGAGTGACCGGGTGGCTTTGAGCCACAGAGTCACAACAGCCACAAGGCTCTGGGGACTCCTGCAATGGCTCTGGAGATGGTGGGGAAAATGGATGACACTGGGGTAAGTGCAGGAGTGGAAGGGGCCACCGCTAGGTCCCAGGGGATGGTGATCGAAGGGTAGGGCGGCAGTGGCAGGCATGGGGGAGTGGATGGATTAGAGGAATTACGCGGTCGGAATCCCCAGGCCTTGGCTGAGGTGGGAGAGGTGAGAGGAGCGGGGAAAGCCAGGCCCAGGCTTCTGGTTTGGGTGATGGAGCAGAAGGTGGTTCCTGAGTTCCAGGCTCTCTTACTCTCCAGGGTGGAGGCAGGGCCAATTCTGCGTCTCTGTATCAGCTGCTTTTCTCTGCTGTCTGACTCTCCGAGGCTAGCGTGGGCCAGTGAGCTAATCCAGAAAAGCAACCTCATCACGAGGTGCGAGAGAGCCAGGAGGGGTGGGGGTTGGTGAAGGAGACATCGGGATGTTGCCCAGGTGACCAGGGAAGGAAGGGAGGAGAAGCCAGCTTGGGTGGGCAGGAAGAGAGGCCAGCAGTGCCCCTGTCCCCTGGCTCTGGAGATGATGCTGTCACAGCAGGCTCGGAGCCCACTCCAAGGCTCTGGCTCCACGGACCTGTCCACGTGTGGATTCGAGGACCCTGTCCCTCCAGGGACGGTCAAGGCCGCCCGATGGGATGCACACTGACTCACAGCAGGCTGGCAGCTACCCCTGTCCTTGTCCCCATCCATCCACCCACCATCTGCCCAGACACAATGGGGCCAGCGGGCCACTACTTGGCCCCAGTTCTGTCCTTAATCAGTTGAGAATGCTCCAAAAAGAGGGACACGGCACCGCTGTGAAGTGCTGATGGCACAAATCTGGAGAGGAAAGCAAATAAAAAGGAAGCACGCAGGAGAGGAGTGGAAAAGGAGATGCCAACGTTTCTGCAGTTATGCCCAGAGCTGTGAATCCGTCTCGCTGGGGGTGGGAGGGAGGTGGGCCAGGAAGCCACGGTGGGAATGCGAATGGCTTGCGCAGCCCAGCACAGACCCTCAGAGTCTGAACTGCGGGAGTCTCGTCAGACAATGACGGGGGCAGTCAAAGCCAAGTGGGCACAGGCCTCCTCCCTTCTCCAGAACATGGGGACTTGAAGGGTTACAACCTCCCAGGAAGACAAGATGGGGTGGGGGGCTAGCACCCTCTGAGACGCCCTTGCGTGCCTGGCCCAGCGCTAGCCGCAGAGGGTGCTGGCTGCACGGAGCCGGATGGCTGCTCTCGAGGAGCTCCTGGGCCGCCGGGGGCACAGATGTGGGGACAAATGAATGCCGAGAAGTCCCAGGGGACGTCTGATCAAAATCGAGACGGCATATGGCGGGCATGGGAGCCACGATGGGAGAGGGGTCTGTTCCACTTGGGTGAGTCAGAAAGTCTTCTTGAACAGGCACTTCTTTTTGTTGGTTTAATTGAGGTGCAATTCACATAACATAAAATGAACCATTTTAAAGTGCACGATTCAGGGGCATTTAGTATTTTCCTAATGCCATCCAACCACCACTTCTCTGTAGTTCCCAAACATTGCATCACCCCAAAAGGAAGCTTTAGCCCCATTGGGCAGCCCCCATATTCCCCTCCCTGAGCCCCTGGCTGCTGCCAACCTGCTTTCTGTCTCTATGGGTTTCCCTTTTCTGGTTTTCCCATATAAATGGAGTCCATACAATATGCAGCCTCCTGTGTCTACTTTTATTCGCTCAGTGTAGTGTTTCTGAGGTTCACCTGTCTTGTAGCACGTATCAGTACTTCATTCCTTTTTATGGCTGAGTCATAAGGCAGGTGATTCTTTCGCTAATTGTGAAAAATGAGTAGATGTGTGCAAGCCAGGGAGACAAAGGGGGAAGGAGGGGATCCTGGCAAAGACATGGAAGCATGACACAGCAGGGTCTCCTCTGGGGACCTCATGGATGTCAGGATGGCCAAAGGGCTGCAGGGCAGCAAACGATGAGACCTAGAAGGGAGAAGGGGCCTAGCAGGTTAAGGGGGCTCCGTGCTTGGGTAACGGGGAGCCATGGAAGGCAAACCAGGGTACCACAGGACTAGATCTGCATTTCAGGAAAGATGTTCTGGCTGCAGTGTGGACCAGAAGGGAGACCAGTTGGATGCTACTGGGAGGTGATGGGGGCAGGACTAAGGTAGGAGCCATAGGGACCCAGAGGAGGGACCAGTTGAAATGCAACAGACTTGACCTTGGAAATGAGTGAGATGAGGTGACCAGCTGTGGGTTCTTGGGTCATTCAGGTGGACCCTCCTGCAGCAGCTGGCTGGTACCCTGGACTGGGTCAGGACAGGTGTCTGGGCTGAAGAAGAAGGTTTATGAATCTTGCTTTGAGTATTCCTTCCAGCAGTCTGCATTAGAGAATGTGCTCCCATTCTAAAGACAGGGAAGTGGAGACCCACGGAGGAGAAGCCACACACCCACGGCCACATAGCTGATTCGGTGCCAGAGCCAGGGTTCAGACCCATACTTGGTGGGTTCCAAAGCCTCGGCTTTCCGTGAAGCCAAACAGGCTTTTAAATTCTTTCACTGCAACTCCCACCCCTCTCCCCAAATTCTAAATTCACCCAGCGCTTCCTCGGGAGAAGGAATATGGGCCTGAACGTGACACTGAGCAGCAATTCTGCCATCTTGATGTTCCGCAGCAGGGGGCGGAGAGGGGAGGGGGAGGAAGGAGGGCCCTGTTTTCCAAGTAAACACTTAAAATTCCCCAGGACACACTGGAGATGCTGCTGAACCTGAATTAGACCCCAGTGTGGAGAGGACACGGCGGCCTCTGATAACGTAGCCAGGGAGACGTCCCCGGGGTGGAGAGCTGGAGCCGTGTGTGTTTTTTACAACACTTAAGTGCCCACTCCAGCCTCTCAAGGTTAATGGCATTAGCCGATCCCTCCCACGTCACGTGGCCCAGCTGATGGTGCCACGGCAGGGAACAAGATGCAAGTTAACAATTTCATGGGCAAACGTGGGGCTCTGGGAAGTTTCTTAACTGGTGAGAAGAAAGCAGCCCCGGAGGCGAACAAAATCCAGGCAAGAGCAAAACGACCCAAAGCAAATAAACTGGGGGTGGTGATTAGGTGTCATTCGAAGCGAGAGAGGGGATGGAGGAGCCGTTATTTTCATGAAACAGAAACAGCATCAACTCTGTTTCAGCGAGTCCAGCTTGCATCCTCAAGGCCAAACAGCCCCGGCTGCTGAGGACCAGGCTTGGAGCCGCACCACGTGGTCACGAAACTTGTGTCTGAATCATTCACTGTGACTCAGCCACTCTCTTTAACAGAGAAACCTGCTGTCCAGGGGTCATTAGGCATCACTGGCTCAAATTCGGGAGCTTTGTGCGACAGCCCCTGACTGTTCTCTAAGCTGGCTCCCCTCCTGCCCCGCCCCCAACCGCCCCCCTCCCCCCATTACGATCCTCCTTTCTCTCTACACAATAGCTCGGGACAGTGTTCTGTCCCTTCTGAATGCAAGGAATATTGGGCTGCTTTCTGCTGTCACCGGGCTCATCAGGTGGCTAGAGAACATGTGACTGTCGGCTTTTCAGGTTCAAGTTCCTTTTCCTGGCATGGACCTATCACGTTCTGCAGCTGGGTAATGGGTAGGGAAGTACTTTGAAACCTAGTATCCAGAACATTGAGGTTTTCATCCCTACAATTACTTTTTGTGTTTCTGGGAAAGCACAGCATGTGACATAAGGAAAACGAGAGGGGAAAATTCTCGTTTATTAAAAAAAAATGTCTAATTCCCAGGTACTATAAATTGGTTATTTTTGCCTACACAGCAGCTACTTTCTATCCTTCTAGCAATGCACAATTATTTGTGTGCGGGGGGTACGTTTCTCTCCTAGTCACCACCCCTGGTTCGAGGTTCGTTACATGGCAAGGGATGCCCTAAATGTATCCTATTTCCTTGGACAGAATGATTGGGTTAGGCATACAGATGACTTGAGGTTGGTGAATCCATTATGGAAAAATTACCCTTTTCTTCAACATGCTATCCGCACAGTTTGCATAAGCCTGGAGCTGCTGGAGGCCACCATGTGGGAAATGAAGCCAAACAAAGATAAGAAAAGAGATAATAACTATGCCCTGAACACAGGCTTTGTGCTCCTGGAAACAGCCATACCTAAAACCCTTGTACAGCTATGCTGTTCTACTGTTATGCTGATTGGGTTTTTGTACTTACAAGCAAAAGGGTCCTAACTGCAACCTACAACTGTACTTTGTACACAGAACATGTAAGAAGTTCTCCTTTCATTTAATCTACTAGCAGATCTTGCTGGATCTGTCTTCAGAATATATCCCAAATCATACCACTTCTCATCATCTACAAGGTCCAAGCCAACAATCTCTCTCACTACTGGTTCACTGTTTCCCTTCCTCTCCATAGCCAATTCGTCACTTAGGCAAGCAGACAGAAAGATCTTTTTGCAATCTCACTGAAACCAGGTCATTCTTCTGCTCAGAACTATTCAATAGCTCCCATCCCACTCTGGATAAAATCCAAAGTCCTTCCATCGGGCCAGTTCCCTCTCTCACCCCTCTCCCATGACCCCCTCTCCTCGCTCTCTGAGCCCTGGCCAGGTTGGCTTCCTGGCTGGTCCTTGTTTGTAACAAATACCTTCTCACGTTAGGCCCTTTGCACCTGCTGTTCCCTCTGTCTGCAACCCTCTTCTCCCAGTATTTTCTTTTTTTTTTTTTTTAAGATTTTATTTATTTATTTGAGAGAGAGAGAGAGAGAGTGTGTGCGCGAGTGCATGGGAGGAGAGAGGTCAGCAGGAGAAGCAGACTCCCTGCCGAGCAGGGAGCCCGATGCGGGACTTGATCTCGGGACTCCAGGATCATAACCTGAGCCAAAGGCAGTCGCTTAACCAACTGAGCCACCCAGGCGCCCCTCTCCCAGTATTTTCTTGCCTCTCTCTTTGCTCAAATGTCACCTCTTCGAGGCCTTCCTTGATCATTCCATCAAGCCCCTCACCTTACCCTGGCCTTACTTCCCTGCATTGTGTCGCACTCTCTATTACCTGACATCATATGTATTTCCATTTGTACACTGCCTGTCTTCCCCACTGGCCTGTACGTTCCATGAAGACAGGACCCAGCACAGTGCCTGGCACATTGTAGATGCCTGATTATATATTTGCTGATAGCCTGAGTGAGTGCTGAACTTGTAACGCATGACCTTGGACAATGAGCAGCCTCTTTGGCTCGTCCATTTTCCCACATGTGAAGGAAGTGATGGGACGAGATTTATGGTTTCCAAAGTACGTTCTGTCTCCCCGCTTCAACAGAGCAGCTCAACTTTTATTTTTATGAACTCGGTTCCACAGAAGAAGCAATTGTGTATTGCTGTTAAGAGGTGGCTCTGATGGTCTCCTGGGTGACTTCAAGGATAGCCCGGCAAGTTTCCTCTTGCTCACATCATTCTAGAACTTGTCACATCTACTCTTAGCGGAAGGCCTTTGTGGGCTCTCTCTCTTTGCCTTAAATTCTGAAAAGTCTAAGCGGATTCCCTTTCTCTTCATTAAAGAAGTACAGAGGGGTTACTGTCTTCTAGCACCAATCTGTTATCTGGTCGGTACTGCCGTGGAAGGTCCCAGCAGAGAGGTCCCCGTGCTTTGGATGTTTAAAGGAAACCTCCTCCCTCCCCCTCGCTTGGCAACAAACCGCTCCTTTTTCTTTAACCGCACGCAATTTAGAGAAATTGGCAAATTTCTCTAAAACCGCAGAGACGTTAAGTTTAAACAGGAAGGGAAAATCGATCTGGGTATGAGGCTAATTAAAAAAGCTCTCAGAAGGACTGTGATTTTGCCTATTCTTGTACCTTCTCTTGGAGGCAAAAATTTTCCTCCATAGACTCAGCATATTGAGAAACGTACCTGGGGGGAGAAAAAGGCTCAGAGTCAGCCTTAGACAAGAGCCCTCCAGTGGATTTCCCCCAGGAAAGGGGCTCTGAGACCTCTCTTCCCTTTGACAAGTTGGTGGAAGAGACAAGGAGAATTGGGAGCCAAGACTTCTGTAATCTGAGCAATGGGGATTTAGGCAGTTCCTCTGGAGAACTCCTAATTGCCTTGGGTTTGATCCTCATATGGGGCGAACCCTCTTCCCCCAGCTCCTCCTCTAACTCTGCTGTTTCCTCGGCATCTTGTTCTTCCAACACACACGTGAACGAGGGCTCTGAGGCCTCAAGCACTAGCGAGGCTTGGCCAAAAATAATGAGGGTGATAACGACATTAACATTTACCCAGCACCTCCTCTGTGCCCGACTATGGTCTAAGGATAGTGACTCATTCACTTCTCACAACCATGCCACGTGGTCAGGCGCCATTGGTTCACAGCAGAGAAGCCAAGACCCAGAAGGGGTAAGGAGTTGAGGGTGACAGGACCGAGAGAAGTCAGGTAGCCACGTGCAGTGTTAGGGACTAAATGTTCAAAATTCATAGGCTGAAGCCCTAACCCGAATGTGTCTGGAGACCGGGCATTTAAAGAGGTAATTTGGGGCGCCTGGGTGGCTCAGTGGGTTAAAGCCTCTGCCTTTGGCTCAGGTCATGATCTCAGGGTCCTGGGATCGAGCCCCGCATCGGGCTCTCTGCTCAGCAGGGAGCCTGCTTCCCTTCCTCTCTCTCTCTGCCTGCCTCTCTGCCTACTTGTGATCTCTGTCAAATATATAAAATCTTAAAAAAAAAAAAAAAAAAAAAGAAGAGATAACCACATGGCTCTCTCTTTCTCTTTCCCTTGCCACGCGCTTGCTGTCCCTTCCCTCCCCTCACCACGAGTTGACCAGAAAGAGAGCTCCTATCAAACACCAAACTGCCTGAAGCCTTGATCTTAGACTTCTAGTCTCCAGAACCGTGAGAAAATTAATTTCTCTTGTTTAAACCATGCAGTCTATGGTTTTTTGTTATAGTGGTGCAAGCTGGCTAATTTGGGGAGTAACAAGAATAGTGTTCCAGACAGTTCTTTCCAAGGAGGTAGGGGACTTTTCAGCTGTGCTCTGCGGGGGGTGGTCATGGGAGCACCTGGTGGAAGAACAACCCAGACAAAGGAACTAGCAAGTGCAAAGATCCTGTGGCAGGGACCATCCCTGCATACTGGAGAAACAGAAAGGCGGTGAGCAAAGGGAAGCTGGTCCTGGGAGGGTCTGGAGAGGCAGGCAGGAGCCGGAGTGTGGAGGGCCTCTGAGGTTACAAAAAAGAATCTAGATTTTATTCTAAGTGCCCTCCCTGGCCCGCACCCACGTCCAAGCAGACCAAGCAGCTCAGCACCCGCAGGAGTGGAGTGAGAGAGGGGAAGTTCACAGAACAAACATCTTTGCTTCCTACAGAGGCCACGCCACGCCACCCCAGAGCCCATGCTCCACACCACTCTGTGGGGGCCGTTCACGTGGGCTCTGCTCTAAGTGCAGCCCCTCGGGCTGGGCAGCAGGGACCCTGCTCACCCAGCCCTCAGATTTGTCTCCGAGAACAAGCATTCTCAAAGTGGTTCCCTGTTATCCTTAAATCCCAGTGACCTGCTCCCCTTCACTGCCTTGAATTACCAGGCCATCTGCTACCTGGGAACAGAGGAGCCAGGAAGCAGCCCGAGGTGGGGGGAGCGGCGTACCCAGGAGACAGCCTAGTGCTCCCTCCTGAAGGCATTCTCTTTATGCACATCTGACAGCTCCTGCCTGACCACTGGGATGCAGAGAGGAGCAGTCTGGAGAGTGTGTTTTTTTGTCTACAATTCTTGCTGATGTGCAAACACCTGGGAATGAGTAGGAGATGGGAAAGGGGAGCCCGTGGGTCCTGGGGGCTCCGTTGTCTCTTGGAGGTGACCCAACTCGGGCCCCGGGTGTGATTCTGCTCTGTCGGGGCAATTCTGACCAGAAAACGACTTTCCAACACAACACCTGGGTGAGGTGTGGCCTCACCATGTAGATCAGAGGTGAGAAGGTGCTGTCAGTGCTTCGGTAACCCCTGAGCCCCCGCGTTGCACCAGGATGGGGTCGGTGCTGGGGTTCATTACAAAGGAAAATGTCATTTCAAGGGGGACAGAAGAGCACAGCGGGGGGTGACTCCTGAGATGCCTCTTGAAGGAAAGACAAATGCAACGAAGTCCTCAAATATTTGACTACGGAAGACATTGAGTTCCAAGATTAATAAAGTCTCAGCATTTTGCCCCCGAGGGCCCCACATTCTGCTGTGGGAGCAAGACCATATTCAAAGAACCATAAGAGCAGGTAATACATACTGTGAACAGAATGATGCCCAAATGCCATGGATTGAAAGAAATACGGAAGAGTAATTCTGTCTGGGAAACAGAAGGGATGCTGCAGACAGGAGGGAACGTTGGAAATGCCCCCGAAGGACAAATTCCGTATCTATCACAAGGCAGGTGGGGTCGGTGGAAAAACGGCCCTTTAAGATAGCCTTCCCCAAAGCCTGGAACCCGAAGATATGCCATGTTACAGGGCAAGAGGGACTTTGCAGATGGGATAAAATTAAGGATCCTGAGATGGGGAAATTATCCAGGTGAGTTCAGTGTCATCCTAAGAGTCCTTGTAAGGGGAGGTCAGGAGGGTACGAGTCAGAGAGAGAGATATGATGTTGGAAGTAGTAGTTGGAGGGACGCCGCATGAGGAAGGTGGGTGGCTTGTTGGCTTTGAAGATGGATGAAGGCACCACCAGCCAAGGAACGTCGGAGCCCCTAAAAGCTAGAAAAGTCAAGAAACAGATTCTCCCCTGGAGTTTGCAGGGGGAACACAACCTTGCTGACACCTCGATCTTTGCCCAGTAAGACCCACCTCAGATTTCCAGCCTCCAGAATCGTTAATAGATTGGTGTTATTTTAAGCCATGGGGTTTGGGATGATCTGTTACAGCAACCATAGGAAAGGAACACAGTGGGGAAAGGCATTCCAGGCAGGAAGAACAGCACACACGGAAGTGCAGAGGCCTAACAGGCACAGCTGCATTTAGAAAACCAAGTGGGGGACTTGGCCACAGCGTACATGCTGGAGGGGACATTGACAAGTAGTTGGGGCCAGGGGGTTCCAGGCCTTTGACGTCATGCCTGAAAACCGGGCGTGCACTCTGGAGGCACTAGAGAAAGCACTCGGGATTTTTAAGCCCGGTGAGATGGGGAGTGGGACGAACAGATCTGTATTTGGCAGCGAAAATAGTCTAAAGGTAAAAGGAGACAGAAGTCACTAAGTGAGCACCAGTAACCCCAACACCCATGACTTGTGGGTCATGGCCCATGACCAGCTGGACTCCTGCTCCTGACAGACAGGAGAGGCCAGGTCACAGCCCTGCAGCAGTGTCTGTGGCCCCAGTCCCCGACCTCCCCGTCATGAATGGGAAGAGCCAGCTCCAGCGCCCCTGGGACTGTGCTCAGCCTCTGTGGGGAAAGGTGCTGCGATGGATTAGTCATGTCTGCTCTGGGCCCGAGGGGCATATGGGCTGTGGTAGCGGAGGACTGTGGCAGTGCTGGTGGGGGCGGAGAGAGGACACGGTGGGGCTGTAGGGACAGGGCATGACGGTGGTCTGTTGAGAGAGGGTACAGAGAGAAGGAAAGGGCTGGGCTGAGGCAACTGGAGGGTGTCAGTCTAGCTTGGGCCAGGATGTGACCCCTCTCATGGCCCCCTTCCACCTTCCATGAAGTCCACAAAAATTCTTGGAGTGAGGGGGTGCTCCTGGGAGAGAGAAAAGGGGGTGAGTTCTGCATCCTGATTCTGAGGGGTATTTGCAAATGAGGAAGCAAGTATGGATGCTTGGAGAAAATCATGGGGATGCCACTGGCCCTGGACAGGGGTAGGACCAGAGCCAGGAGCCTTCTGTGGACACAGCGCTACACAAAAAGGGATTCTGGGAAAGGTTTTAAAACACGTGTACTCAGCAAAGGAAACAGTAAACAAAACCAAAAGACAACTGACAGAATGGGAGAAGATATTTGCAAACGACCTATCAGATAAAGGGCTCGTATCCAAAATCTATAAAGAGCTTATCAAACTCAATACCCAAAGAACAAATAATCCAGTCAAGAAATGGGCAGAGGACATGAACAGACATTTCTGCAAGGAAGACATCCAGATGGCCAACAGACACATGAAAAAATGCTCCACATCACTCGGCATCAGGGAAATACAAATCAAAACCACAATGAGATACCACCTCACACCAGTCAGAATGGCTAAAATTAACAAGTCAAGAAATGACAGATGCTGGCGAGGATGCGGAGAGAGGGGAACCCTCCTACACTGTTGGTGGGAATGCAAGCTGGTGCAACCACTCTGGAAAACAGTGTGGAGGTTCCTCAAAAAACTGAAAATAGAGCTACCCTACGACCCAGCAATTGCACTCCTGGGTATATATCCTAAAGATACAAACGTGGTGCTCCGAAGGGGCACGTGCACCCGAATGTTTATAGCAGCAATGTCCACAATAGCCAAACTGTGGAAAGCGCCTAGATGTCCATCAACAGATGAATGGATAAAGAAGATGTGGTATATATACACAATGGAATACTATGCAGCCATCAAAAGACATGAAATCTTGCCATTTGCGATGACGTGGATGGAACTAGAGGGTATCATGCTTAGCGAAATAAGTCAATCGGAGAAATATAACTATCATATGATCTCTTTGATATGAGGAAGGGGAGATGCAAGGTGGGGGGGTTTGGGGGGAGGTAGGAAAAGAAAAAATGAAAAGATGGGATTGGGAGGGAGACAAACCATAAAAGACTCAATCTCAAGAAACAGACTGAGGGTTGCGGGGGGGAAGGGGGACGGGAGAGGGTGGTGGGGAAATGGACATTGGGGAGGGTATGGGCTATGATGAGTGCTGTGAAATGTGTAAACCAGATGATTCACAGACCTGTACCCCTGGGGATAAAAATACATTATATGTTTATTAAAATAAAAAATTAAAAAAAAAATAAATGCTGAAAAAAAAAAAAAAAAAAATAAAACACGTGTACTGCCTTTTTTTTTTTTTTTTTTTAAGGTGGGGAACCACTGCTCAAAATCAATGCTACAGATCTTTAGCTGGATATCTGAGCCTTGAGGGAGCTCAGAGTCTTGCCCAAGGTCATACGAGGGAAATGAAGGGATGAGCACTCCTGCCAGCACTCTATCATGCCAGTTCTCCATCACACTATCTCTCCCCTGGCTGCCCCATTTCTAGGCCATAACATGCCTTCCCTGCCCTCAGGATTTCCACACCCCTGTCGTCCAGGGAATGCCTACTCTGTGAGGGATAAGTCGTGTCCTCATCCATTCCAAACCCTGATAAAAACCACAGTGGCTAGGGTAGGTGGGCTGGGTGGGGGACAGGATGCAGGGCTGGAATGCCTTCCAACAGCCAGGCACTCATTTCCTCCATCCCCCTCACAGGTGTCCTAGGATGAACTGAGGAACTTTCTAGAAATGTCTTCACAACTTTTCCATGTTGGTGGGTCATTCCACACGTAGGCAGGGGAACTGAATTTTGCAGAGCTGCTGGGCACTCCCAGGCCTCCAGTGTGCATAGGAATGAACAGAAGTTCTGCAGGCTCTATCATAAGGGGTATGATCTCACTTCTCAGGGGACATAGTGTGAGCTCAGCACAATGTCTCAGCACATCATGGATGCTCAGTGAGTTAGAGGAACTGCCGCTGATGAAGAATGAGCTCCGTATGGGCACTGAAAAGGTCTTCGACATCTTATCCCTGGGAGGTATAGACTAGAGGCATCTCTGTTTCATGGTCAAAGACTCTGAGGCACACAGAGATTTAATGACCTGTCTAAGGTCATACAGTGGGGGTTGAGTGGTGGGACCTATAAATGTGGAAAGAGTCTTGGCAGAGGTAATTAGGTGAAGGATCCTAAGATGAGGTCGTTCTGGACGATCTGGGTGGGTACCAAACCCAATGACAAGTGTCCTTAGAAGGGATAGGAGAGAAGCGGCCATATGAAGACAGAGGTAGGGACTGGAGGTCTGCTCTGGAGCCGGGGGCCACCAGAAGCTGAAAGAGGTGAGGAAGGGTTACTCCCTCAGAGCGCAGCCCAGCTGACACCCCTCGAATTTGGGCCATCCATCCTCCAGAGCTATGAGACAACACATCTCTGTGGTCTCGAGGCTCCAAGTTTGTGGTAATTTGTTCCAGCAGCCCAAGGACCCTGACACAGGTCACAAGGCCAGGGCGAGGGCTATGGGTCAATCTGATCCCAAAGGCAGTACTTTTAATCATAAATGAGTGGATTTCCCTCATTCAGCCCTCCGGCTGAATGAGGGAAATCTCCTTGCTGCAGACTATCAATACTGTTTCCGTGATGGGAAGAGGAAGTGGGAGATCCAGCGGGAAAAATCAGTTGTCAATTTCTTTGCCCTCAGGTGTCACATTTAACACCCTTAATTCTACCTGTTGATTCATCATTGGGGTTTCCATGCTCAACACAAAGGGGAGAAGGGGCCACAGGCCTCGCATGGAGAGGCCATCGGGTGATATTAAGATAGAAACACCTGTCTGAGCCAGGCAACCAAACGCCGATGCAACGTGAAGAGGTCCCTCCCGGAAAGAGACAAAGAGGGAACTCGATCGAGGAGGAGGCCGGTGTCTTAAGGGACATGCCTAACGAGGCATCACGATGAACGGATGCATCCTTCAGAGGGCCACAGGACCTCAGCTGTTCCTCCTAGTTCCTGCGGACTGGTCTCTCCCACCTCCTGCCCCAGGCCAAAGGGGTGGGTGCGGTGCCCTGGGAGCAGAGGAAGCGCCAGCCAGTGGGATTTCCTGACTTTGCTAAGAGGTTCGCACCCCGCAGGAGCTCAGCAGAAGCAAAGAAGCAGGACATTCTCGATCTCTTGATCTCGGTGTCAGTGCCTGACATCCCGCTTCAAAACCGCACAAGCGACGGACGGGAAGATGAAGGGCCTTCCTGCCCGCGACCACAAACACGTCTGCCCCAGCGCCTTCCCTCAGATTCTGGGCTTCGTTCTGACAGGCGGGCCAAGCATTTCTCCAGGCTGCATTCACTTACTGCCGTTCCTGACCACAGACTTTTCCAATTTGCAGCTGGGCCTGCCTGAATTATTTCAGACTCCGGAATTTTTCCAAACTCCCATTACCGGCTGACTGTGAAACAGAGCGTAAAATGCCAGTCATTTTTTTTTTTTTCTTTCAAATGCCATAGTCATCTGACTTCGTAACAGATTTCAAACTCAGACCGTCAAGCTGGACTCAAACACCTCTTGGCCGGCCTCTGAAGGGCAAGAGGCCGCTGGGCATGATGGGAAGCACCTTGAACTTGGGGTCACCAGGGTTAAAGAGCAAATCCTCACTCCACTGTTTCCAGGCAGCACGGCTCAGAGAAGCGCCCTAAGCTCTGACTCTCGGGGTGCATGTTCACCCTATAACTCATTCCTGAGTCTCCCACTGTGGCCAGCACTGCTTCTCTGCCGAAGGAGGCAGCTGTCAAATAAGAAAAATTGCTGATGTGATAAGCGCTACTCAGACTATGAAAATGGTCAGTGTCAGAGAGAGTGGCCAGTGGTAGCTTTAGACGGAGTAGTCACAGAGGGCTCCACGGAGGTGGTGACGTTGACAATAAGACCTGCGTGTCAGGAAGCGAGCTACACAAAAGCAAAAGGAAAAGCATTCCAAGAAGAGGGAACAGACGGTGCAAAGGCCCACGGGCTGAGGCATGCCTGGAGATCTGGATGGAAGGCGTGTGGCTGGAGCTTAGGGTATGGCTGAAGACGGGCAGACGACGCTGAAAGAAAGGCAGGGACCAGGTCCTGGAGGGGCTTGACACAGGGCCGCACAGGATGATGGACGAGGTGCAGGAAAAAATGTGACAACTTGTCGTGACAGCAAATAGATGAATCTCAAAATAGACTCTAAAATTTAATCTAAAATTTGAATCTAAAAATAGAAGAAGGAACTCAAACTCAACCTCTGAGAATTATTGCCGGTAGTACAGACACTTAGTTTCCAAATGAACAGGCACAGAATGAGGGGACATGCTCAAATTTTTTGGTGGGGGGGGGATCACAATAAAAAAGTTCAGACATTGCTAGTGTAGGACTTTGTAAAGAGTGAGCAGTGGGACGGTGAGCTTTCAGAGAGCTTTAATTGGGAGGAGGACAGGAGCTGGTCGATATTTTGGAAGCATTGCTCCCTGCAGAAAGGCGCTAACTTCCCCAGTCTATATGACCCACACAGGGTGTTTAGAGCCCCCGCTAAGAAAATACAGGTAGCACTGTTTTTACTGCTTGCAAAAATGTTATCTGTAACACCTCAGAGGTGTTACAACTGTTACAATTGCCATATTATCCCCATTACTCAAATCAGTCTAAAAAAATTCACTCTCATTTGAGTCCAAAAATTCTACTGGCCTCTGAATTTCACATTGCCCACCACTGTCTCCTCTTACCAGTACACGCTCTCTCCATACTTACTGTGCCCTTCCTTTGCTAGCCACACTTTCTTTCCTCTAGTACACTCCTGACCATCAAGCTAAGAAAACAATCTATGTATTTCTCTCTCTTTTTTTTTTTAAGATTTTATTTATTTACTTGACAGATAGAGACCACAAGTAGGCAGAGAGGCAGGCAGAGAGAGAGGGGGAAGCAGGCTCCCCGCTGAGCAGAGAGCCCGATGCGGGGCTCGATCCCAGGACCCTGGGATCATGACCCGAGCCGAAGGCAGAGGCTTTAACCCACTGAGCCACCCAGGCACCCCTGTATTTCTCTTTTTGGAGATTCATAATGTACATTGTGTTTTAAAGGCCCTGAGAAGTTCTACAGTTGAAAATATAAAGTCTGTTTAACTTTGTCTAGCCTGATGGCTTTCAACCTGGCCATAAGTCCGCATCAAAGAACTTCTCAAAATTCTACGCCTGCGTCCTGTGTATTGGGGGTTGTCAAAACTTCTCAGGTGACTCTAATGGGTAGGCACAATGGGAATCGCTCCTCTAACATAGTAGTTTCCAAACTTATTGGCTGGGAGGATTTTTTTTTTTTTTTTTATTACATAACACCTATTAGTGTCTCCATGGAACTGAGACTGTGTTCTATAGAACAGGTGAGAATACTGAACTAAGGCAGCAGTTTCCAAATATGACTACACATTAGAACCAGTGGGGTCTTTAAAGAAGCCTCATTTCCCAGTTGCAACCCCAGACGTACCACATCTGGAGCTCTAGGGCCATGGCCTGGAATCTGCAGTTCTAACAGGTGCCCAGGAGGCTCATGATCTCTTGAGTCTGGGGAACTACAGGCCCTAGACAGGTATGGTGGAGGATGAGAGAACCAACTGAGGGTGAGGTCCCTCCATTCAGAGTTTCTCTAATGGGGGGGGGGTGTTCCTGACTCTCCTACCTCCTTGATTCCTTGCCGCTGCTCCCAGCAAGAGCACCTTAATTGAACTGGGGGACCAGGTCGGCACAAGGCAGTTTGACAGGGAGGTCAGGGAAGGACGCGTCTTTATTAATCTGGCACACTTTCCATGGTTTTTCTCATTTGCAAAATAACCAGGGGAGCTCTGGGACCCTGCTCCGACCTTCCACGTCTCCATGTTCCTCCGCCAATGCCATTTCATGAATGGCATCATCACCGGAAGACCTTAAGCACACACGGCTCCCCTTCAGGGTCTCCTTCAACCTTGCAAGACTGCTGTGCCCTGCTTGGATGCATCAAATCCAACAGACAGTGTGTGGACTCAGGCAGCGGAGCCAAGCTAACACCATGAGCCATGGGACCCGGAGCATATTATCTAATCTTGCTGGAGCGTATTATCTGAACTGGCCAAACCTCAGCTTCCTCATCTGCAAAACAGGGAGAGATGTGACTATGTACACCACTAGGGCTGTTGCAGAAATAAAATAAGGCACTGTATACCGAGTGTTAGCACAGCGCCTGGCATCCGCCAAGAGGGTCCGTAAATATCTGCTGTTGACGGTAGCAGTAAAGGGGAGTGATAGAGGGCCAGCCCATAAACATTGTCAATTGCTGGCGTAAGGCCAACAGGTCCCCAGTGACACTGAAGTTGCTCGGCCCTCTCAAGGAGTCAGGGTTTGTATCCTCGAAGGGAGCCCAGAGCAAGTCACTGCCTCTATACCTCCCAGTGTGACAGTTCACAAGGGGACTGGCTTTCGGCCCTCACAACCACTGGGCAAGCATGGCTAGTCGGAGCTCAGAAGTTTATCAACCATGCTGTCCACTCATTGATTTAAATCATGCCTCACAACGCACAGCAGATCAGTCCTACAGGGCAGTGGGACATAGGGAGGGGAAGCCTGAGTCCGCACAGCTCCTTAGGGCTCCTGGCCCGACTCAGAGATGATGGCTCCAAGGCTCACAGTCTTACCGATGAGAAAACCGAGGGTCAGAGGGGTATCGAGACTCACCAAGGCATCCTAGCATTTAGTCCAAGTAATCCACCCGTGAGGCAGGCATGAAATCTACACAAAACCAAACAACCAAAGCTCAGGCAGGAGAAACGACTAGAATGCCTAATACCAAGGCCAGCTTTGTCGTGCAGGAGCTGCATGACCCCGGGCAAGTTATTTAACCTCCGAGTACCACACTGTCCTCATCAGCAAAATGGAAATCACAGGTTTACAGAAGATAAAATATACATGTAAAACACTTAGAACAATGTCCAACGCTCAATGCTCAGGAAATGCCAGCTCTCCCCAGCTCTTCCGAAATCCAGTCCAGCTCTCCTCCCCAGCCCCCTGCAATCTTCCCAGAGATGAGCCCTTGTCACTAACAGTCGAAGAGCTCCCCAACCATGCCAGTGTTTAAACCATTTCCCCACGATCTTTAAATCTGCAAATTAGAAATGTCAACACACGCCTTGAATGAGCTAGATAAGAATGGGACAGCAGTCCGCTGGACTCTGGCTTGTAATAAAAGAAAAATAACCAACAATATCAATTTAAAAAAAAAAAAACACCTGATGTACAATTTCCAAATTACTGCTCTTTGCATTTCTTTCCTTTATGTGCGCTGCGGTGAAATTACCTTTCTCAGACAATGTCGGCCACACAGAGCATGCTTGCCTCCCGACAACGCTGCATACATTTTTAGCATCCACTTGGGGTTTCATTGTGGCGAATACAATACCCAGCAAGACACAGTTTATCATATTTGGTCGGTTTGCCCCTCGTATTTCCAGCTCACAGTTTTATTTATTTCTTTTGCAGGAACAGGTTTCACGGAGCGGTGCGGGGTGGCGGGAGAGCATTCCTGGGCTTTGCAGTCCAGCCTGCCCATGCTCATCCTCCATCTTCCCACAACATTTTTGGGAAGAAAACCCCATACTGCATCCCTGGGACGATGTGGGTGCAGAAAGGAAGTCAACTTCTGGAGCAATGATCCAATGAAATTTTCAGGGTTCCTGGCCCCATGATACGGTTGAAACGCCCCACCCAAACCAGTGGCCCTCACTGGCAGTTCTGACCCCAGCCCTCTCCTCAGAGTTCTTTTTTTTTTTTTTTTTTAAAGATTGTATTTATTTACTTGACAGACAGAGATCACAAGTAGGCAGAGAGGCAGGCAGAGAGAGAGGAGGAAGCAGACTCCCCGCTGAGCAGAGAGCCTGATGCAGGGCTCGATCCCAGCACCCTGGGATCATGACCTGAGCCGAAGGCAGAGGCTTTAACCCACTGAGCCACCCAGGTGCCCCTCCTGGGGAGTTCTTGGGAGGCCCAGCAGATCCCATTAACGTCCCTGAGTCTTCACACCTGCCTTTACGCACACCCCCTTTCGGGGGACTTGGCAGTTCCCTTCACTAAAGGACCAGAGTCTCCTGCTCTACCTGTTGACTTTGGGTTTGATCATGTGACTGTTTTGGCAACAGAATGAGGTGGAAGGGATGGTCCTATCCCAGCCTAACCCTTCGGAGGCCCCCGTACCTCCTGCACCTCCCGCACCCCCGCATCGCAGTGAGAAATGGGTTCCCGGGAGCACCTGGGTGGCTCAGTCGCTTGAGTGTCTGACTTGTAGTTTTGGCTCAGGTCGTGATCTCAGGGTCATGACATCCACCCCCTGCACTGGGCTCTGCGCTCAGCGGGGAGTCTGCTTGAGATTCTCCCTCTCTCTCCGCCCCTCCTTCCACATACACACTCTCTCTCAAATACATAAATCTTAAAAAAGAAGAAGAAAGATAGAAAGAAAGATGTGTCCCCTGTGTGGTTACTGCTCTCTCAGACAGGCCCTAAGATGAAGGCATATGGAGCAGATCCAAGCCCGAGCCTCAGCAAGGAGACCCATCCTGCAGGACCCCCAGCGTAATGCCCAGGGGCCCGGTCAAGCCTAGAATGTTTCCACTGCCTCACCTGATGCAGACATGGAAGCAACTGTAAGTTGTTGTTGTTTGAAGTCCCTGACTTTGGGACAAGTTGTTTCATAGTAATAATTAATCAGTCCAGGAGAGGAGAAAGAGCACCTGCTCTGTGCTAAGCCAAGAGCTTTACGTGCATTATTATCGCATTTTGGCTTTCCATGTGCCTCCTGTGAATGAGGTATGATTTTCTGTCCATTTTATAGATAAGCAAACTGAGGCTCAAATTCTCTCAGTCTTGCCCAAAGTCCTATAGGCGCAAGCACGGCCAACCCATTTCACAGACGAGGAGACTGATACCCAGAGAGGTTAAGTGACCTCTCCTCCAGTAAGAAGCCGCAAAGTCAGAATCAGAACTACCCCACTTAACCACAACCTTATGCTGCCCCCACCCAACACAAACCAGAGTGGGGAAAGAAGAGAATTTCCAAGGTCATCTAGAACACGCCCTCATTTACAGATGGGGAAACTGAGGTCAGGGAGTGGAAGCATCATGCAAGGCAGGGAGCTGGACCCGCACCTGGATCTCTCGGTACCCAGTTCAGACCCTGCTTCACAGGACACACGGACCGAGGGCCCGGCTGGGGCAGGCAGGGTGACAGAGGAAGCCCAACCCCACCACCTGCAGGCAGGGAGGCCCTCCTTGGCTGGGGTCCATGTCAGCACATGTGTCTGTTTCCAGCACGGCCCCCCCAGGGACCGGCTTCCCTTCCCAGCGTGCACTGGCGGGTCAGCCGCCTGCCTTGGCTCCGGCCCAGACTGGAGGATTTCCCATGCCCGCCGCTAACTCTGCTCTCCTGCAGCCAGGCAGTGGACCCCTGGGCTGCCCCCACTCAGACGGCGGCTGCCTTCGAGAAGGAATGAAGCTCTAAATGTGCGCAGATATAAAGAAAAAGATGAGTAAACGCAATAGCGACCATTGTGACCAATTAATGACAACTCACTATCTGATCCTTACGATGACCCTGATAGGCGGCTGTCAGGCTGTCACCATTATCCCCATGACACAGATGTGGAAAGAGAAGTGGAGAGCCCCATCACATTGCCAAAATAAGTCAGCACTTCCGGCCGGCCAGGGACTGCGCCCAGCACTCTGCGTGGATTAAATCATGACGACACCGCGGACAGGCCCTACTGTCACCACCGCTGTCCGGAGAAGGACACTGAGGCTCAGAGAGGTGAAGTACGTTGCCCACGGCAACAGGTAGTGAGTAGAAGACCCAGGCAGCCCGATTCCTAACCGCCACAGATTTCTAACCGTCATGTACCACAGATGCAGCAAAAATCATGGCTTAGTGCTCGGATTACTGGAACTTGGGGAACTGACCTGGTCCACTGCGGCCACACTGGTCACTCCACCTCCTCAGGGGCAGCCTGAGATCTGGTCTGTCCCAGCCTGCTCATGGCTGGCCTTTCTGGGGACCCTCCACCCCAACACTAATACAACCTCTCTAAACAGGACATCCCAGCATCCAGGCCCAGACTCTGCTGGGGCTTGCTGGTGGGGAGTTCAGGGCTGTTTCTCCAAATCTTCGGCAGCCAAAGCTGGGAGGTTGCTTAGTATTTAATTCGAATTTTTTTTGTGATTACTTGTTTATTTATCACGACCAGAAGCCTTTAATCAAAGTCTCCCACAGAAATCTGACAAACAGAACAAGTAACAAGGGCACTGTTTCAGCGTCTCTGAGCCGCATCCCCCCGCTCCAGGACCCCAGGAGTCTATGGAACCCACCTTGAAAACCACCGCTATGTGCCAAGCCCTGGCTTTATGGATGAGACGACCAAGGTTCAGAGAGGGAAAGTGATTTGCCCAAGGCCGCACAGCAATTAGGAATCCAGCTAGGACCAGATCAGGGCCGCCTCCTGGGCAGGAGGGCTAAAAGTAAGCTGGCAATGCCCTGGCTGTAGCCAGGTGGCGGGGGTCGGGGGATGGTTGTGGGGAGGCATGAGGGGCTAGTGACCAAGGAGCTGGGATCTAGCATGCAGCCTGCGTCAAGATCACAGCGTCAAGGCTTCTGGGGACGTGGCCTTAGGAGTGTTATGCCCAAGGTTGTTTTTCTTGATTGTAATAAAATTAACACCACACAGGGTTGTTTGCAGGGAATCAAGTGAGATGGAGCCTTTCCCAAGACACTGTCACATAGTAGGTGTTCAACAAACATCAGCACTTATCATGGCCTCCGAGCCCACAGCCTGAGACCGCTCAAGATTGAGCCCATGTATATTCACCAATTAGTTTAGGGTCAGTCTGTCTATCCGTCTGTCTGTCTGTCTCTCTCACACTCACATACACACATCCCTATAGGCCAGTTCACCTACCTACCCTCCGGGGAAGAGACTGCCTTCTTTTCACAGCTTCAAATGGATGCTTTGGAAGCTGTGATCCCAAGCTTTGTCTGGGCCAAGAAGCGTGGCTCCGTCTAGAGGAATCCTCAGTGTTCTGGAAGGGGCCTGCTGCCCTGCCCATGCACCGGAAGATCCGGCTGCAACGTGGCCCTCTCTTTCTGCCTTTTGCGTGGGCCGCTGAGACCCCTGATGTAGGCAGCTGTCCATTCTGCCAGGCCTCACCTTCTCCACCCCGTCTGGACCGCGAAGGCCCTTGGTGCAGTTTGCTACCGTCTCAGACTCTGGGCCTATTCTCTCCCTTAAAGAGCACAGTGAGCATCCTTCAGCTGCTCCACTGTTGTCACCCCTGCCAAGAAAGAGGATAAGCTGAGCAAGGCCCCACACCCAGCACACGTGTATTCGGCAGCTGGGCCTCTTCCAAAGGGCGGGCCATGTCCACCTGTCATGGTGCATGCCGAGTGCAGTGGGTCCTCCTCCGTCCCTGCCCACAGCAATCCTTACTGTCTGCCTGGCCTTGGTTGGCCCTTCTGGCAAGCCTGCCCAGCCCCTCCCTGGGACAAACCCTTGGTTTCTTCCACCCTGTGTCAATCCTCATGGAGACTGGGGGGTAGCCGCCTCCCTGAGGTAGGTGGCCCAGGTCTGAGAGGCCCACAGTGCTGGTTGGGGTGGCCCAGGGACAAACAGGGTAGGGGAGCACCTCCATTCCATGACCCTTACCAGGCTGGTAAGGCACAAGTCCCTTGAGAAAAGGAAGGCGTATCTTTGCTTTAGTGGATTGACGCGCTTCCTGGAGGCAGCCACCTACTGGACAGTGGTATGAACACAGGCTCTGAAGTCACAAAAATGGGGGTTCAAATCCTACCCACCAGTCTCATGTCCTTGAGCGGGGTCCTTGCCCTCTCTGAGAATCTCCCGGAGCTCTGTGAAGATGAACAGAGATTGCTGGTAGTAGATATATAGGTCCTAGGTCAGACCTGGCACCTGGCGGCCTCTCTCAACTCATAAACCCTATTCTCGCACCCCCAGCAACAGTCCTTTTCACGGACTTTGCCTGAATGCACAGAGATATCAGGGGCAGCACGAGAACAAGAAGAGACACAGCAACTCCTCTGTGATTATACACACAGCATAAGTCACAGCAACCAAAAAGTGGGAACAACCCAAACGTCCATCAGCTGGTGAATGGAAAGTGAAACTGGTCTAGCCACACAATGCAACATTATTCGGCCATAAAAGGAGATGAAGTTCTCATGTGTGGCAGAACCTGGATGAGTCTTAGGAACGGACTTCCAGGTAAAAGGAGGCAGACAACAGGGATGACACACAGTAGCATTCTACCTCTACAAGATGTCCAGAAGAGGAAAATCTATAGAGACAGAAAGTAGACTAGTGGTTGCCAGAAGCTGGGGGAGAGTTGAGGTGAAGACTTCCTGAGTACAGGGTTTCCTTCTGAGGTTTTGGAAATGTTCTAGAATGAGACCGTGCTGGCTGGGCAACTCTGTGCATATGCTCAAAACAACTGAATCGTGCACTTAAGCAATTAAAAAGAAACAAAAAAAAAAAAAAGGAAAGAAAAAGAAAATGTGGTCAAATAAATAAATGATGACTATTTATATTTTAAAACGACAAAAAAAGAAGAAGACATATGGCGGTGTGCATCATATGCAAATTTCCTGGTGTTAGGTGACCATTAGGAGGACATTAACTTATCCATTCAATGAAAACCACAAACCATTTATTAAAGATCGAACATGTGCCAAGCCTCGGGCAAGCACATGAAGAGGCAGGGCGAGATGAACTGGCGGTGCCCTCCACCCACTTGGAGTCCAGTCACGGCGACTCTTCACACGGTGGCCTGGCTGTCGTGTGGATGCAGTCAGCGAGATGCCGGCAATGTGCTCCGAGGAGAGATCAGAGCAGGGCATGGGGAGCCCCCTCCCAGGGAAATCAGGGAAGACTCCATGGAGGAGGCCGTACCCAAGCTACACCTTGTAAGTAGAATGTGGACACAGGAAAAACATGGCATGGCATTCCAGGTGTGGCAAATAACACAAGCAGGGGCCCCAAGGTGGGAAAGTGGGAGGAATGTGTGGGGAAAGATAAGCCATTTGACTGGGCAAGAGTGTGTTGGGTGGTGAAAGGGACAGTGGGAAATGAGGTTGTAAGGGTCATAAAAAGAATAGCAAACGTGAGCAGCTACCATTCACGGGGTGCTGACTATGGACCAGGATGGTCCCAATCACTGTGTATGGATGAATTCCTGTAATCACTGCGCCGACCCTTGGAAAAGACAATGCTCTCAGTCCCCACTTTATAGATGAGTAAACTGAGGCACAAAATGGTTACAGAATTTACCCTAGGTCACCTGAACAAAAGGTGGCAGAGCTAGCTGTCCGAGCCAGAGCTGATGAAACAGTGCATAGTCTCCTGAGCCCTCCCACTGATTAAACAGCTGAAAACAGCTGGAATCCCAGGGCTGACATTCTGGTTGGGCAGCTTGTGCACTGCACAATTTTAGAGGGCACCAGGCCCACAGACCACATTGTGACAGGTACCTTTAGAGTCGTGCAGTGCACAACCTGGCCAACTGTACACCACAGTCCAGACAGAGGTGCCTCCTAAGGCTGATTAATCAAATCAATATGTCATATACTCCCACCACTGACTCCCACTACTAACATCACCCTCGAGATCTGCTCAACAAAGCACAGTGTCACGCAGAACCACAGGGCCCTAGTTTCACACTAACCTGGGTCGGCACCCTGGATCTGCCAACTCATGCTGACGTAAGGCCTGGGGAAGTTCCCGATCCTCAGCAGACCTTATTATCCTTAACTACAAAATGGACAATAATCAATAGCGCCTTCCTTGTGGGACACGTGAACAGTGCCTCAAACCCAGCGGGCGCTGGGAACATTGTGGCCACTGTGATGAATGGGGCTTGCAGCGGGGAGAGGGAGCCCTGATCTAGGCTGCCCCAGCCAGGGAAGAGGTTGTGCCATCCATCAGGGCCGGCGGTGGCAGTGAGAAAGCACCTGCCTCAAATGAGCGTCACAGAACCATTCATCAGTGCTCTCCAAACCGGCAGAAAATCTGGGTATGCATTATTCCTAGAAGCCAGAGGAAGTCCCAGGAGAACCAAATCCAGCAAGTTATTCACAGAACACTCCATCTTTCCAGATACTGTGTAAGACGCTAGAGCTGCTTTCAAAGGCAATCTTGAGCAGATCTGTCTCTCTTACGCATTTTAAAGAGATGGGTGCGATGACACAGAGTCACTCGCGAGAGGCAGTGGGGAGCCAGGCACAGCTGCTGTGCTGTCTGTCTAGGGCAGAAACTGTGTCTTCACGGCGCCAGGACCCCAAACTGCAACATCCCTGGTTGCTCTCCCTCGACTCAGGAGAAGATGGAAAGATTTCGCTGTAGAAACAAGTCCTTTCCAGCAGATGGGACATGGATCATTACAATAAAATCTGGTTGCCACTGACTTTGCTTTCTACATGAAGTCCAAAGATTCCGGGCATTTTATTGGGCTCCCTCTGCTCTTTCTGATCTGGGGGGGGGGGGGTGGCAGGAAAGGGTGGGCTCTCCACTGACATCCTTAGGGTTCCTATGAAACACACAGCCCTTCGGAGTGGTGCACTCCTCGCCAGGCATTTCCTCCACACTCTGGGATCTGTGATCACAAAAGACTCTCTGACCATCCAGTCTATGCCCCTAGAGAGCTGTATTTTTTTTTTTTTCCAAAACAAGAATGTAGTTATATTGATGGAGGGTTTTGTCAAGGGGAAGGGGAATAACATTTATTAAGTGTTGACTGTTGGTGAGCCTTTTGTAGACATGACCTCATTTTATTCTCCCTACAGCTCTGGGAGGTATTATTAGGTATCTGTAGGCCCACTCAAACAAGGAGAAAAGCAAGACCTATTGCAGAGGTGAAGGCACAGCTGGGCAGAGGTAGCTGGTAGGAAGGTGGTACCCATCCCCCAAACTTACCATATGGATTCTAGAAGCAGAGTCTGCTTAAACAACCCACTACCTTTCTGACCTGTGGCATGCCAGGCACAGAAATATTTAGAATCAGGAAGGCTTTGGCAAGTCCAGATCTGTCCGTAACAGACCATGGGGGATACGCACATCTCTTTACCCTCACCAGGCCTTCCTTGGCTCATCCACCAAATGGAAGTTAACAGGACCCGCCTCACAAACAGTTAGGAGGATCTGCTGATGTATGGGATCTACAGACCATGCCTGGGACACACCCGGGACATTCCAGGTGTCAAGTTAAAGGGCATCCAAGTAAGCGGAACCCGTGACTTGCACCCAAGGCTGGTGGGAGCCCTCTCAGCAACCCAGAACTAACTGGGCAGAAGGAGGAGCAAGGATCCGTGCATAAGGCATGTTGTGGCTGGGGTCTACCCTCCTCCCCACCTCCCACAAGCACAGCTTGGGAAGGGAGCAAACATAGCATAGCGGGGACTCCAGAGCCACAGCTACTGCCCTAGACACTGTGGGCTCCATGTTTCCAATCCATGGGGCTGAACTTAGAGATGTAAATCCAGGAAGAGGAGGTAGTTAGGGGTTAGCAGAGGGAGCACGATGTCATTAGCTAGGAATTCTGTCCGCAAGGCCTTGGGGTAAGGTAAAGCAGGGCTGGGGGAGGGGTGCGGGTACTGGGCACCCCCACCTCCCACAGTCAGAATCCTGGGGGCGGAGGTAGCAGCTTGGGGTGCTGGTCAGGACTTGAGAAAGGTAATAAAGCAATGCGTGGGGAGGCAGGGAAGCTGCAGCTTGGTTTAATCACCGTGGGAAGCAAGTTGCAGGACTGAAGGGCAGGAAGAAGTCCCAGGGGGCCATTCGGAGCCCAGCGGGTACGGCTGGGTGAGGAGAAGGAAAAGGAGGTACCTCTCCTAAGCACCTTCCATTACCTCACATTTTCCTCAGCACATCTGTGGCCGGCAGCTGCTATGAGGACCACTTTACAGATAAGAAAACAGAGGCTCGGAGAGGTTAAGAGCCAGCCCTAGTGTAGGGAAGCTGGGCTCTGGCCCCAGGTCTCCCCTTCTCCCCTGCCACGTCTCATCACGAGGGAGGCGGTGCGGTTAGTAGTTAAAGCACGGGTTCCGTGTCCAGCGGCCTGGGTTCACATCCCAGCTCTGTTCTTCAGAGCTGTGTGGTTTTGGGGAAATGCTTTAACCTCTCGGGGCCTCAGTGTCCCCACTGTAAGACAGGGAAGCCACTACTCTTCACGGCACCCGTCTCCCAGTATTGTTGTGGAGACTCAGTACACTGAGTATGACAAGTGCTTAGCTCACAGGAAGGACGTAGCCGGTGACGGCTGGCTGTGTTATGCTGATTCTTCTACTCCCATCTCCACGGAGCCCGGTTTAGGACTCCAGGCAGGGCTGGGCCCCGCAGGCAGGGAGGTTTCCAAGGAGCCGCTCTGGAAGCTGGAAGTGCGGACGATGGAGAAGGAAGGCAGGGGGAGCCAGCAAGGAATCCCTAAGCGCCTATTACCTATTGTGTAAAGAGCAGAGGCTGAGGCTAAAAAGGCAGAGCGCATGGGATTAAAAAAGGAAAGAGAGTCCTTTTATGCTGTATTATTTTGTTTATTATGGTATTCCTTCATATGTAAAGCAGTGGTTCCAGATTCTAGGATTTCAGAGATCAGGAATTTCTCCCCAAAGGAGACGGCGATATTAGAGACCAATTTCGCATTATAGCAAAATGACAGAAGCCACCACTAATTATTAGCACCATCATTTTGGATTTGGATTTTTAAAAGGATGTTGTTAACATCCACTTGAGATCAAGCGCTAGTCTTTAAACTGTACGGATTCTGCAGGGGTTTTTTGGTGGGGGGGGGGACCTGATTTCCATCTCATTTTGCCACAGACGGTGGAGACCTGGGGAGGGACCAGTGTGCAGGCCAGCGATGGGGCGTTCCTGATATTGAATATCCCCCATCCTGCCACTGGGAATGCTGGTGACTCGAGAGGTGTCTATTTCCTATAATTACTGAGCGTTAATGTAATCACCGGAGCGGAGAGCCAGCTGGAAAGGATGGAGTCCGACATCCCGCAAAGACAGAGCTAAATAAGTCATAGGGCCTGCAGACAGCCTGGCTGCTGGGGTTATGTAATCACCTCCCCTTGGCTCCCTTTCCGTTGGTCTCTTTCTCAGTTTGGCCTTTTTGTGCTTTTGCTTTTGCCTTCTGAGGCTGAGCCTCTACAATAGGCTGAGAAAATATTGGACATGAAAGAGAACCCATTTGGGAACACGGTACAGACAGCCACCTCATTTGTCTCCAGGCTCAGAACCAAACCCCAGGTTTCCATGGGAGCCGGGCTGTGGCCTGGCACAGCCCGGTCCAGCACGTGAGTGTGGCATGGGCGGCGGCCCAGTGCACGCGGGCAGGAGGCAGGGGCTGGGCCCTCCCAGATGGCTGGTGGCTCCTTGACAAACTAAGTTCATGCATTTTAATTTGACCAGGGCCTTTTGAAACCAGGCTGCTGAGGGAGGCAGGAAGTAATCAATTTCTCTGCCAATCCATTTTCCTCTAGGCACCGGCTCTACATGTAAGAAAGGGCGAAAGGAGATTAGCTTGAGTGCATTCCCAGCAGGCAACTGGGTCAAGGCCACTCCATTGGGGAACATGGGTGCAGGGGTGTGAGTCTCTCTGTGTGCTCTGCCCACCTCCAGGTAACAGTAATAACAACAACAATGGGCACACTGGCCGCTTACAGGGCACCAGACATCCCGCTTTGGATGCTCTGTCTCACTGAACTCTTATGCACCCTGGGAAGTAGATCTCGTAGCCATTCCACTTTCGCAGAAGAACAGACTCAGGTTCGGGGAGGTTTGGTTCATGGGAGAAGATACATGCATGCAAAGTGATGCAAATTTCACCATACCGGCTCAGCAAAGAAACAAGGACAGAGAAACAACGATTCTGCATTTCCAAAACCCATCTGTACGTAAGGGTTACCTGGAGGGCTAGTTAAACACACAGATTCCCGGGCCCCGCCCCAGATCTACTCAATCAGAAACTCTGGTGGAGAGGCCAGGCAACCAGTCTGGTTAGTGCGTGGCCCAGGCGATCCTATCAGGGGCACACTGGAGTGTTGATTACACACACATTGCCAAGTAAGTCAATATCCATAAAGCACTTAGAATGCTGGACATGTAGTGTTAGCTGATGTAATACTAGTGGCCCAATGACTATTATCATTTTGGGGGGCAGGTGATTCCACCCACTCTTTAGTTGGTAAGTTCAAGCCCAGAGTATAGGGAAGATAGGCATCTTGAGTTCGCTGCTTCCTCTGGGGCTCCCAGCAACCCAAATGGTCTCCTCTCCTGGCCCTGAGTATGAGTCCGATGTTCAAAGACAGAGGCAGAGCCAGGCTCTAACAGTGAAGGGAATGGGTCTGGGGAGGTGGGGGAGCTGTGCCCCTGCTGAGGAAGCGTCCTGTTTCCACACTGCTCTCTTCTTCATGGTCTTATCAGGCCACCGTCTGACTTCAACATTGTGAGAAAGGAGTCACTCTCAATGAATGGGCTCGGTGGGCCCCTGTGCCCCCCTCCTCCCTGGCCAGCTGTGTTTCTGTTTGAAGATAACTGGTTTCCAAATGCATCCTCTACACACACGCACCACCTACTTCATCTGCTGCTCAAGCAAAGAAACGGCAATCTGCTCCGGGAAAACTGGCTGTGCTGGATGTCTTTTGAGAATGTCATGTCTATACGTTACACTTGATAGACAATGCAAGGGATTTTGCCGGGTAAAGCTGACTCTCGCTTAATACACTGATGTTAGACGTAATCCACCTCCCCCAACCCTACCCTGTGTAAGATGGGTCTCCACTAGAACTCGTCTGGGATCACAGAACTCAAGGCCAAGTCTGGTCTCCAGAGTCCAGCATGTTAATGTTTTAGGGACTGTACTGATTCTTTGAAGGTACTGGGAAGCCAAATGGTGCTTCGTAAATCACACAGAGCTCTGTGAAACTCCCTGTTAAATGAGTCTTCTGCTGTGTGACTTCAGGCCCTCTGCGTAGAACGTAAATGACCACCCTATGCCCCTAAACCTCTCCCAGCCCTAATTCATGGGTCTCTTAAGTTGCATGGATTTTAAAGTGAGACTGAGCAGCATGGGAACTGTGCGCCAAAGCCACATCCCGGAAGGCAAGAACAAGAGGCGGGCAATGATGAGACATTTCTGAATGCCCTAGACTACAGCCAAATGCGGCTGCACAAGGATGTGGCAACAAGAAATGCAGTGTTTTGGGGCGGCCCAGGCGACCAGAGTGCTTGCTTTGCAGTGGATGGGCTCTGCTCCTGACCCGGGGAGAACCCACCTTGGGAACTTACCCCCGGTCTCCTCTTTCCATTGGAAAATGCTAATCTGTCCTGCCAATAGGCTCACAGACTCTGATTTTTGGTGGGGAGCCAACTTGTGTTTGTGCACATGCATGACCTAATCTCTGTGTGGACAGGTCTGTGGCCCTGGTGGGGCTCCTCTCAAGAGTGGCTCCATCCCAGGGAAGGCAAGTGTGCAGAAACACCAGCTTCCACGAGCAAACTTGAGGCTCGCCTGCATGCAGCCACCCAGAGTGGCGTGGCACCTGTCACGGCTCGATGAGTCAGGCTTTCTTCTCCCAAGTGGGTGCCCACCTGAGCCCCAGCCTGCAACTGTCTGCAAGGGCAGACAGTTCACACAAGGCGGCTTGGCTATGTAATAAAAAGTCCATAATTCATATAAAAGCTAAGAAAGCAGCAGAATAGAGAGAGCAAAGAAATGAAAGACCTGCCCCAGCCAATGCCCCCGCTGTAAGTTCTCATAGTATCTTGAGCTTTTCTAGCATAGCATTTGCCACAATTAAGATTAAGTAATAATTTATATCCATAGATAGAACAAAACAATGAGCCTAGAGAAAGACCTACATATACCAGTCAATGCAGTATAGAACAGAAATGGCATTATAAAACAGTGGGGAGGGGTGCCTGGATGGCTCAGTGGGCTAAGCATCTGCTTTTGGCTCAGGTCATGATCCCAGGATCCTGGGATCAAGCCCCACTTCTGGCTCCCTGCTCAGAGGGGAACCTACTTTTCCCTCTCCCTCTGCCCCTCCCCTATTTATGCTCTCATTCTCTCTCTCTCAAATAAACGAATAAAATCTTTAAAAAATACACAGAGAGAGAGAGAGAGAGATAATAAAAGGCAAGCATCCCAGCAGGGGAAAAAAATGGGTAAGGGATTTGAACAGGTATTTTACTGAACAGGGGACCTCAACATTCCACAAACTTGGAATAATGTTCAACTCACTAGTGATCAGAGATATGCAGATGATGCCAAGTACGAGATGCCATTCCACACCTAATCAGATCGGCAAAAATTAAAAAGTCTAATAAAACCAAGCATTGGCTGAGAATGTGGAGAAGCAAGAACTCTCATATGTTGCTAGAGTAAATCAGAACAAACACTTTGGAAAACAAGTCAGCACTGGCCGGCCGAGCTGCAAACACGCAAACCCTATGATTCAGCAACTCTACTTCTAAGAATACTTCCCATGGGAGCTCAAGGAGAAAGCCTGCCAACCGGATCCCTGCAGCCCTGGGGGACAGCAAAGGTTGAGAATTTCCAGAATAGCGTGTGGCAATCAAAATCGATGAGCAAACTCGATGTTTCAACGTGGATAAATCTGAAAAACAATACTGCGTTAAAAAAAAAAAATTGAGTTGCAGAGTACCACCCACAGTTTGATGCTACGAATATAAATGTCACACACAAAAATTCGTGATTTATGAACACACAGAGAAAGCAAAATAGAAAGGCAGACTGCAAGACCTGCCCCATATTCAAGCCTCTAGGGAAGCTTCCTTCCCTAGAATCAAGGGTGGCTAACAGGAGGAATTTCAGCTTTAACGAAAATGTTTGCTTTCTTTTGAGAAAATCATGCCAATATGTGGAATTCTTAACCACTGTTAATTTTAGCGGGGGGGTTTATATTCTCTGCATTTTTAATTACTGAAAAGAGCATTAATCCCCAAACAACATTAAAATCCATCACTTGAGAAACATCATCCACGTCCCTATCGATTTTGGGTCCACCTCCCCCAAGGACAGAGCCTGGGACCTTGTCTTCTTTTACAAAGCCAGTGCTCAGAGCTCTGGCCACAGTCTATCTGTGCTGAACGAATAAACCTTTCCAGTGCATTTACACTACTTTTGGTCCTCACATTTTTAGAAGTTCCCCATGGTACAGTTGGGAAAATTGTGACTTGGGAAGGTTAAAAGACTTGCCCAAGCTCACAAGGTTAGCAGTTTTTGAACTTGGGTCGACGGACATGGGTGGGGCAAGTTCAGAGCACACAAGAGAAGCAGGAATTTGGGGAGAAGGTGGGGCACAGTGCATGAGTTGTAGGCATTGTTCTAAATTCTTCATATGGATTAGCTCATTAAAACAACACGGTGACCCTATGAGGAAAATATTATTACTAATATGCAGAAGACAATGAGGAGAGGCAGAAGGAGACTAGGTTGGGTTGTATAGGGTCTGAAAATCAAGGGATGGGCACACTTGGCCCCGGATCTCCCAAGTTTAGGCGGGGGGGGGGGGTGCCAGGAGGACCTACCGAGGTCAGGAGCTACCAGGAAGCACACACCTGCCCTAGCCAGGTCTGTGCCTTCCCTCCTTACTCCCCACTATGGTACAGTGCCAGGCTCTTGTCCTATCACCTTGGGTATCCTTCGAGGCCCAGCCTCCTGGCACACATCATACGGTGTTCTGAGTGTCTTTGGTCACCATCCTTCTGTGAATTACTCATCCTGTACAGAAATGGGGACTTAGGAGATGGTGGGTGGGAGAGGGGAGGCAGCTGGAGTGAGGGATGTGACCAGGGCTGGCCCCTGCTAGGGGGTGGGTGGTCGCTCTCCCATGGCACCTGCAGAGTGTGGCGGATCTGGAAGACCCTGGACGTACACCAAAGGATCCTCTGTTGGGGTGGGTGGCAGCAGCCACCTGACCAGGGTTGAGTGGGGGATGCTTACAATTGAGAAAAGGCTTGGACACACTGGGCAGTTGGTTTGGAACAGTGCCCAGAGTAGGTGCCCAATAAACGTGTTTGAACAAAACGAATTTGGAGCCACTGGCTAGGGGCACAAGCAACACAGGTGTGTGTATTGCAGGGAGGGGATGTCAAGGTCAGGGGCATATAGCCTAGACCTCCAGACAGTGTCAGCAGGGAACCTAAATGCCAAATCAGGAAAGCAAGGCAGAAGCCCCAGCCTAGGCAAGAGGTAAACCTAGAAGCAGGGGCAGAGAACAAAGCTCTGGGCACACACAGCCGGGTGTGTGGGTCTGAGGGGTGAGGACAAGAGCGCTTCCCGAGGCACCTGCTAAGGAGAATAGCAGTGGGCTGCACAGGGGCTCCTACCTTGGCCAGACCGCAGGGGAGGACAGCTGTGC
Source organism: Martes martes (assembly GCF_963455335.1). Taxonomy (NCBI): domain Eukaryota; kingdom Metazoa; phylum Chordata; class Mammalia; order Carnivora; family Mustelidae; genus Martes; species Martes martes. Next base: position 15,062,609 of record NC_137895.1, read on the forward strand.
AGGTGGGAGCGCTCAGAGCTCCACGGAGAGGCCACAGAAGAGAGAGTAAAACGTGCCAATGAGAATGAGGACCCTGGTGGAAAAACCCCAGGACCTCCGCACAGAGCGGCCCTCCAGGGCTGACCACTGGGCTGCACGGGTTCTGCTGGGAGCCACCAGGCCACTGCGGGGAGCCCCTGGCCTGCCTCTATGTGGGAGAAGAGGAATTACGTCAGTGATCCTCACCGTAATGATGGCGACGGTGACCAGAGCTACAATTTGCTGAGAACTTGGCTCTGCGCCAGACATCGTTCTCAGCGCTTCCCGTGCACAGACTTCCTTCAAGAGTACAACCCCCCACCCCCATGAGGAAAGTCACATCTTGCAGGGGAAGAAACTGAGGCGCCAAGGGGTGAAGTAACACTGCTGGCCTCGGGGCTGGGAGGGAAACCAGCAGTTGGCTCAGAAGCCCATCCCTCAACGGGCCATGCAAACCAGCTCACACGTGCATGGTGCTGCCGTGTTTACAAACGCACATGTGCATGCATTTCCTCATTCGAATCTAACGTGGTCTTCATGCAGGGTTGCGGCACCCCTCGCCACCACGGGCGCGGGGACCAGAACGGACAGAACTATGGATGCCAGAGCAAGTACTAAGCTAACAGGATGCAAAACTTCCCAATGGAATGTCTTTATAATTCTGAGTTTGGTCCCAGAACCCTGTTGTCTACCACTCTGTGACCCCGGGTAAGTTGATTATTCTGAACCTCAGCTTCCCTGAAAAATGGGCCAACACAGGACACGCTCAACATCTACTGGAAGAATTATGTGAGACTTCAGGTACAAATTGCCTACAGAAATTCCAGTTTGGGGGGTTGCTTGTGGGGCTTCAAGAAGCATCACTATGGGGGTGCCTGGGTGGCTCAGTGGGTTAAAGCCTCTGCCTTCGGCTCAGGTCATGATCCCAGGGTCCTGGGATCGAGTCCCGCATCGGGCTCTCTGCTCAGCAGGAGGCCTGCTTCCCTCTCTCTCTGCCTGCCTCTCTGCCTACTTGTGATCTCTGTCTGTCAAATAAATAAATAAAATCTTTAAAAAAAAAAAAAGAAGAAGAAGAAGAAGAAGAAGCATCACTATGTAAATTCTATGCAAAAGGGCTCCACAGAGCAATGGTTAAGAACCCTGGTTTTGGAGTCTGGCCACCCTGGGTGGGCATCTGGACTCCGCTAGCTGTGCAGCTTTGGGGAGGTGAATTCACCTCCCTGTGTGCTTTGGTTTTTATCATTCATTCAACAAACATTTACTGATTGCCTACTATGAGCCAGGCCCCACAACACGCATGAGTCTGTGAAGTGGGGGTGGGAGTGGGAAGCTGTGGTGAAGACGTGACGTCACCTCTAGGGAGGGCATCACACGGTGCTTGGTCACAGTCACTGCCATTGGGCAGCTACTGTAAATGCTAGAGCTCAGGGTTGTGCTGTCATTTTTTGTCTCCCGTCCACACTGCCACAAAGCGCAAGAACTGTGGAAGGAAGGCTCTGGAGGCCATCAGATCTCCATTTCCCCAGCTCTCCTGGCAGCCCTGTGCCCAATGCACCTCCGCCGAGATGTGAAATGAGACCCAGAGATCCTCTTCTGTGCCCTGCTCACCCTGCTTACTAGAAAGCACAGTGTTCTTCCTGTGACCTCATTAGAAAACCACAAAAGTTTTATTTTTAAGACGGGAGGTGATGATTGCATTTTGCGGAGCAGGAGCTCCTGTCGCTGCCTGACCGTCCCCAGGGCCCCCCAGGGAGCATTTCCTGAGTCCCCTGCATGCCAATCACAACAGCAGAGGCACCACCGAGGCCCGGAGGGGCAGATCCCGCACGCCTGCTTCCCCCCTTCACCTCCCCAACAGTCCTTGGCTCTGAACACCACACCCTGATGAAGGCAAAACGCCTCATGCTTCCCCAGCCACTTTCTTCCTCTGGCCCTTTTAGCAATCTGTTCACCGGGAGTCTTTAAGGGCGGAACTTCCCCGAGTCCGAGAAAGTCTTTCTGATTTGCCTTTCTCTATGATTAGTATGACCTACACTTTTCATTTCGGTGCCCGCTGTGGACCTGACACTGGGCCTGATTCATCAGAGGACGAGATTCCCGCCCTCATGGGGCACAGTCTTGGAGAGGGGACAAGTGCTAATTGGGAACTAATCCGTCCCAACTTCCGTGCTGGTTACTGTCAGACTCATTCCTCCCCTACAAGCACTCACTGTTTTACCTGCGGCGCCTCCAAAGAGCCCCCCTCAAAACGAGCCCCCCCTTGGGAGGGTCGGCGAAGCCTGATAACCAGGATTCTTATTTGGGTTTGAATCCAGCTCCGTGACTTTAGGAGCCACGAAAACTTGGCCCAGTTACTTCCCTTCTCGGGGCCCCGGTCTCCTCACCTGTAAAGCGGCATTAATGATGGCACCCAGGTCTTTGGGTTGCTTGAGGGTTAAAGGAGGGAATGTAAAGCTAGAAGTACCCTGTGTACCACACATAATGTGGTATCCAATTCGTAAGGTCAACGACGACCACCCTGGCACTCAATTTTCAAAATCCCAATCCCTTCCTATAGTCCAGCGTAAGCTCTACTTCCTTAAGAAGAACCACCCGAGGTTGCCAGCCATGCTCTCTCTCTCTCTCCATCCTCGGAACTACCAACCCTGTCCACGCCAGCCAGAATCGCTATGGCGGCTGGTCTCCAGAGGAGGCCCTGCGTGGGCCAACCCTCTCGGTGCTGGGCCTAAGGTTAGTCTCCTCCCCCATGTGGAATAAGGCTTGGCAGCTTCTGCTTTTGAGCTTTTGGGGTTCCTGGAAAGGACCCCTTTTGGGGTCATGCTGGAAAGACCACACGGAGAAACCTACGGGAAAGGCCACGTGAAAAGGAGGCGGCCTTCTACCAGGGGAGGAGGACAGACACATGCTCCTAGGTGTCCCACCGACCCGCCCAACCATCTCCCATGATGACATCAGACATGGCAGTGAGTGCCATGTCTCCATGTGCCCTCCATGTGCCAGTCCAACAGCCAGAGCTGTGTGGAGTCCCAGCTGACATCACTGGAGAGAAGAACCACTCACTGAGCTCAGTCAGCACCCAGAGTTCCAGGAGATAAGACGGTCGGTCGCTGTTTCAAGTCACTATGCTTCTGGTGCTTGGTTACATAGCAAATCACACCCAAAGTGTTCGCTCTGTCCAGGAGTATGGGAGGAGACCCACCCCGGGAGTTAGAGTTGTCATGCCAATTTCAGAATCTGCGATGTAACTAAGTTCTTGCTGGGGGCAGGATGTCACTGTGGGAAGTGTGTGGCCTCGGGTGACTCTGGGTTCTGTCAATTACCAGCTGTGTGGGCTTGGGTGTATTCCTGCTTATACCTGTTTTCGTACCTGTAAAATGGGATTATAGGGGTTGCTGTAAATTTAAATGAGATAAAAGATACAAAAATGTCTCACACGTAAGAATGAAACGTTTTGAGCTCTCATGGGGAAGAGACAAGCAGCCATAATCTAAATGATGCAGCTTCTTTACAGAGCCTTGTTTAATTAAAAATGTTTCCCCAAATACTGTTGCAAATGTGTGGAGGTGAATCCCATTAGCCTCCAGCTCCGTTTACAACCCCGAGCGTTCATACAAAGCTGCCGTGGGGTCCCCCAGGTTCAGAGGCACAGTCCCAATTACCACAGGCTAGCTCACCTGCCACTCACATGATTTATTTGAAAAAAGAAATTAAAAAAAAAAAAGTGAACTCTGACGTTTTGTGTGATTCACTCCAATACGGGAAAATGTAAACTCTCAATGCTTTTCCTCCAAGGAACACAAAACCTGAGCAAACCCATCTGATCCTTGTTAAATTCATGTATCCATGGAAGAACTGAAGAAGAAAGCTTGCTAATAACGTCACCGCTGTCACCAACATGGTCATGACTATTACCTGTTTCTGAGCACTGACTATGTGCCAGGCTCTGTGGCAAGCGCTTGACTCTGATTACCGGAGCCTGGGGTGGACCCAGCTGGGGAGGCTGGGAGATAAGGAACACCCCACACAGGAGACACTTTGGTGCTACACAGATGACACTCACGCGGTCCCCAGCATGGGTCTTCAAGGGCTCAGAAACAGCCTGGTACAGGGAATGTTCCTAATATGTGTTTATATCAGTGCTAAACTGAAACTGATTGGAATACATCAAAGTCCCCAAGTCCCAGATGGGAGGGGCAGGTGTTATGGGCTGTTCAGAGGAAAGTCACCACCCTCTGGTCTGGACGTCTAGGAAGGTTCCAGAGAGGAAATGTGTCCATTAACCTAGCACTCTGCCTGGCTCAGAGCAGGTGCCTCGAGATATGTTGAAGAAATAAATAAATGGACTTAGGAGTGAGACATCTCTCCTGCCATCCCCTCCCCCCCGCCAACTTTCTTTGCAGCTCCTGGAACCCTTGTTGCCCTAACCTTACTGCACCTGCTGATTCATTTAACATCTGTTTCCCCAAGCCAGCAGGGACCCTGCCTCTACTATCACCACGTCACCATTTGAGTCCTCAACACCCAGCCCGACACTTGCCATACAGTGATCGTTCAACAAATACTCACTGACTTAGGGACAGACCGACTGAGGGACAGAGCCTGCCGATTGTCACCAGAGAGGCAGGAAGGACCCGCCAGCAGGAGGAGGCTCGCGAGTGTTTCAGGTGGGTTCGGAATACAGCTGCCTGTCTTACTGACACCACAACCTTGTGCATTCACGCACCCACACACAGACCTTCCGCTTCTCGGCGTTCCTCCTGGGGAGGCCCAGGCCACGGTGACCTGCCAAAGATATCACTGTGACATGACACGATTAGAAAGCTGGTGTGGCAGCTGCAGGGAGAGGCTGAGTCAGCCAATCTGCTATGGGCTCAGGAACACCTACCCTCGTCTATTCTACAACAAAGGCCACGTCATGACCAGTTAGGGGTGTTGGCTCCCTGGGCACAGGCTGACTCAAGATGGAGTGGGCAAATGAGCTTTAGGTTCTAGAAAAGTTAACCCAAATCTCTGAGGAAACTGAGATGCTTCCCCCAGGTGAGTGCTAGAGTCCCCGGTTAATCAAACACCTCCTTTTTGTCTAGAGCTTTACATTTAGAAAGGTCTTTACCTACACAATCTTGTCGGGATAGTCAGTCCGCAACAAAAATTTACTGAGCATCTACTATAAGCCAGGGACTGTGCTACATGTTGGGGACCCACCCACAGACAAGGTGGCAAGACGTCCACCCTCTTTATGGCATATAAAGATGTCACTGGTCTGAGAATCCCATGAATATCAACCAACTGACCGGTGACAAGGAGAAGGAAGGGAGCTCTAAGTAGGCCTAGGAGGGTGGATAATGGGAACCTGACCTGGTTTGGCAGGTGTGATGACTGACTAAGACCTGAAAGAAAAATGAAGCCCATGAGGTAAAAGGGAAAGGGGTGAAGAATATTCTAGCAGAGGGAAGAGCCCATGCAAAGGCCCTGAGGCAGCAGAGAACTACTGGGAGAGTTAAACAAGAATATATTCACCTCATCTCCTCCTGACAGAAAAGGACTAAGACCCAGAGAACCACACGGCAGAGCCAGGAAGGCCCAGAACTCAGACTTCTGACTTGAACCCTGGCTTTGTGAAACTCCATGGACTCTGCAAAGTCTCCAGGGTTCCCTTCCCGGACCCTGCCATGCTCCTGGCTGAGGCTGGGCTGGGCAGGTTGGTGGAGATGGCAGGAGGGTGGGGGCAGGGGTGTAGCCACAAGGCCTTGCAGGCCAGGAAGGGGCAGGAAATGCACCGAGTGATTGCCCAACAGGACTCGGGGCATGCGGTTAGCCATCGGGCCCCGGGAGTTGTCAGCACGCCAGAGCTGCTCTGATCCTCACCTCGAGGGTCCTGGGGCGAGTGCCAAGCGGGGAGGTTTCCCAAGGAACACGTCAGCCCTGCCCGGCAGAGGACACCACACCTCTGGAGAAGCCGTGCGGAGCCCCGCCCTAGCCAGCAGGAAGGAGACAGGCTCCTGAGCCCTGGCAGTGACACCCCAGACTGTCAGTCAGTTCTGTTCAAATAGTTAGTACTCATCACGCTCTAGTCAGGTTGCAAAGATGCAGAAGCCACCAACTCATCTTTTGGTCACCTTCGGGAAGCCCACCAGTCGCTCTCGCAATCCCTTGGCTGTACCTTTACCCCAGCGCTCATCACTACCGGAAGTTATCCCACGGGGTGACCTGTCCGGTGTCTGTCTGCCCAGGAGAAGGCACGTGCTCTGAGGAGCGAGCCTATCCTCGCCTGCCTTCTCACCGCCGTATCTCAGAACCTGGCCCTTAGTCAGTACGCAGCGGGGGAATGAGTAACAATGAGAAGAATGAGGGGACCCTGGGGGGCTCGGTCAGTTGAGAAGAGTCTTGATTTCAGTTCAGGTTCTGATGTCAAGGTGTGAGATGGAGCCCTGTGGTGGGCTCTGTGCTCAGCAGGGAGTCTGCTGGTCCCTCTCCCTCCCCTTGCTTGCACTCAGTCTCTCTCAAATAAATACATACATAAAATCTTTAAGAAAGAAGAATGAAGGACTCCTTCAAGAAAGGGAAGAAGGAAAAAAAAAAAAAAAAAGAAAGGGAAAAAGAACGAATGCTGAACAAGCCAGAGCCCAGGCCCGGAGCTTTCCACCCCGGTCCACTGACTCCGGCACCTCCCTGAGAGGATGGGCTCGTTCCCACCACCCAGTGCGTGAGCTTAGGAGTCTAGACGCAGCCCAGTGAGAAGTGCTGAACCCGGGAGGGCAACCGAGAGAAGCGGGGACAATCATGGATGTGCGGAAGGAAAAACAGCAGGAGAGGTGACGTCACATGGGGGCTGAGAAAGAAACGAGGTTCCAGGGTATGACTCCTGATCCCACAGTGATTCCATCATGACTTCACAGCGACTAGGAAACCGTAGAATTGGTCACGTCCGCAGTGCCTGATGGAGAGAACACTGTGGGGCTTCCTCCCACGGCCCTCTGGTTCGCGGCACTCTGCCCCTAGCTGCTGAGTCCCTTTTCAGGAGCCTGACCCGGTCACGCACCCCACGGGGACAGCAGTATCTAATGGCCGGTTCGTGTGGCGGTACAGGGGCCTGGCCCCCTCACCTGAGTTGAAGACAGGTCTAAAGGGGCCTTCCGGCCTCAGAGCTCCCCACGCTATCGGCCGAGGCCTCTGTTGCAACTAGATCACCCCCTCTGTCTTCTTCTGCTTCTCAGAGTCGAGTCCAAGAGCTCCCTCCAATGAACCTCCAGCAGGCAAATCTGAGACTAGCTTTTCCAGGAAACCCGACCTAAGACACCTCCCAAGATGTGCTTTGGAAACCAAGGAAACCCAACTAGGATCTCAGTCTGGGGTCAGTGCCACTGGCTCCCAGTAATCCCGCTGCTCTACCCACTGGGACTTGGAGAGCTTCTTGCTCCTTGAGAGAAACGGCCACATGCTGGGTAAGGACGTTGTTGGCTCTGGAGGCGGGCTGCCTGAGTTCGAATCCCAGCACCACCCTCCCCAGCTATAGGAACCTAAGCAAGTCTTTGCAGTTTCCTTGTTGGTAAAAGGGGATTCTGTCTCCCAGGAGGTGGAGGACCACACAGGTGGAGACACAGAGGCCTTCAGAACATGACCTTGCACCCTGTAAGAGCCCGAGACCCGATAGCTCTCGGCTGCTGCTGGTTTTACACGGGGCCCACGTGCCCTCTCTCCTGTAGGGACCACACAGCAGCCCGGCACAGCCCGGGCCTGACACTCATCCCCCCGGGTGGAGGGGTCTAGGGGTGCAAAGCCCGCCTGCACTTGGAGGGGTATCCCCTTGCTTCCATCTTACGTAGCCCTCTAGAAGCTTCCAGAATGAAAGCTCCGGGGTAGATGGAAGATACTGTTATTATCTACACTGTCTGAAACTTGCTTATCACCGATTCAGATCAACTAGGGACACGCCATTTCCATAAATCAACCGACCACACAACAGGCCCACCCGGCAAAGCCTTAGATAACAATAATCATCATGCGTATTTATGCGGCGCCTTTGTTCTGCGAGGCTCCAAACAGTCGAGAATCATTATTCCTGGTAACGCTACAGCCATCTTGGGAGAGGCGGGCAGCGAACACGGGCCTCTCCCCTTGAGCAGGCAGGAAAAGAATACTGAGAGTGACCGGGAGTGCTTATTGATCGGGAGTGCTTATTGATCTTTTATTCGGTGCTGGGCCCTATTTCAAGCCCTTTATAAATATTAAGTCACTTGTAACTCTGTGAGGTAATTAATATTATTATCCTCATTTCACAGAGGAGGGAACTAGCGTCTAGAGAGCGGAAAGGGGCAGGAGCCCAGAAGCAGGCGACCCCGCCCCACACGGCCTACTCCTGGGGGCCTGCCGGCTTCATCCCCGCACCAGGCTGCCTCCCCAAACCCAGGAGTCAACGAGGCACCTGTGGGTGGGGGACACCTCAGTGAGGGTGACAGCCCCAGGCCAGCGACACATGCCCCAACTTCAGGAGTGGGTCCGCACCCCAGATGTGGCATTCACGTGCTAGCTGGTCTTGCCCTCAAACCAAGAGCCACCAAGTCATCCACTGCCGTCATGTGGGCCTTTGCCTGGCTGAGCGTGAGAGCGTGACATGCGACAGGGAGACAACCTGAGGTCACTGGTAGGAATGGCCGGTGAAGGTCCCATCCGGGGGTGAAGGGACTCGAGAAAGGGAAGACGGACAAGACCCTCTTTCTCCATATCATCTTTTCCTCCCATTCTGCTTGAGTTCAGGCAGCGGCCATGGGATCTTCTGAAAGAGAGCCAAATCCCATCACTGCCCGATCCAACACTTTTCCACCCAAACCCTTTACCTTGACAAGACTGGGTCCTCTGTTACCTCTCCAAAACCTTCCCCTCTGTTCCCCTTCCCCCTGCTACAACCAGACACACTCGTTCTTTGGGGCCTTACACACACCCAATCTCGCAGCAGATAAGTCACCTCCTCCAGGAGGCCCTCCCGGGATGCCCAGCCTGAGGGAGTCCCCAGGCACTTCTCTCTATATAGCCCTATCCCAATTCTCTTCGTAGGCTTCTCACTGGATGATTTGTTCTTGTTGTTTATTCATTTATTATTTTTCTCCCCTAATTACAATGCAAGCTCCATGCCAGGGTGGTTTATGTCTGATTTGTTCACGACTGTATCCCCAGCCTGGAGAACAGCATGATGCTCAATTAATATTTGTTGAATGAATTATAATAAGCAACACTTGCTGAGCAATTATCCCATGCCAGGAACCATCTCTGTGATTTACATAAATTAGCTCATTTAATCCTCACAACACCCTGCAGAGGTCCGTCCTATTATCATCCCCATTTTACAGATGAGGGCGCTGAGGCAGAAGGGTGAAACCACCTTCTGAAATGACAGTGCCAGGATGCGAATCCAGGCAGCCTGGATGACTAGGTTCCCGCTCCACACCACCCCGAGGACAAACCTGTCCACCCTGCCCTCAGGATCCAGCCTCTACTCCTGAAAACCTGAAAACCAAAGCAAGGCTTTGGTGACGGATCTGATCTCCTTTCTAGCACCATTCCCTGATGCACACATGAAGTTTCGACCCTGCGGAACCTTCTGGAAGACCCTACCCTCTCTTGTCTCCGCCACTTGGCCTTGCTGTTCTCCACCCGGAGCTCTCATCTTTCTTGACCAACTCCTGCCTTACCCTTCAGGGTCCAGCTCAGGCAGCCTCTGCCTAAGAAGCCTCTCCTAGTTCAGATACTCCCTCCATGCCTCCTCAGCTCCCTGCACATCCCCTAACCCTGTACCTAGTCCACTCTGATGGGCGTGTGTATTCACCTGCCTGCTGAGACACCCGGCCAGACCCATTCATTTGTTTCAGCAATTATTTACTACGCGCCCACTACATTGGCCCAGCCCTACGGGTACTGGAGAGATGTCAGCAGGCAAATCGAAGTCTCCAACTAAGCAGAGCTTTCTAGTGGGGGAGACAGACAAGAAGCAAACAAAAATATAAAGGAACGTCAGGAAGAAAGAAGGAGACAGAGGCAGAGGAATGGGAAAGGATTAGGAGGTAGAGCTATAGCCTAGACAGAGTGGTGAGGATGGTCTGCATCCACTAAACCCACAGGGTCCAAATATTTTTGATCACACACCCCTACAATCCTTGGGGATACCTCCCCAGTATACGGATATATGGTTACATTTAATTAGAGACTACACATAATCACTGCTGTGTTTTTGTATTACACAGTTCACTATAAAATATATATAAAATATAGAAATGAGAAAAGGATGAGCAAATAATTCATAGGAAGAGATGTTCTAGAATGTTCTTCTTGCCCCCCCAGGGTATCACCCTACACGCTCATGCATGCACTCTGATTTAGAGACTATTGTGCCAGAACGTCAGCTCAGCTTAGAGTTAAAGAGGAAAAACGCAAACAAAGAAACAAGGCTACTCTCAGATCCTAGCTAATTACACACAGCAGGCACCCCAAAATAATCTGTCAAATGACTCAGGGGGCGGTGTTCAGTAGCTGTTAGGTAAGTCAGCCTCAGGTCATTTCCTAATTCCTGGTCTCAGTTTCCCCATCTGTAAACAGAGGGTGTGGTCCGAATCCCCATGGGAGTCAGTCTACACTGGCTCAGAGACGAGGCTGCAGTTCACTGAGCTGCTCCCCGGGTAGGAAGGGGGCCCCTCAGTGGGCGTGTGACGTGCTGCGGAGTTCTGGCGTGGGCAGGGCTTTCTTTCGCTGGCCTTTTATTGATTTTTACTGGTTTACACAGAAGGGGAAAAAAAAATGCAAACAAGGAAACAAAGGCACTCCATCTCCAACCCGGGCCAATTATGCAGGGATTCAAGAGAGTAATGAAAACCATAAAGCATTCACTGAAATAAGAGCTCCCAATCTTCCATAATCTTTGGTGATAAAACGCAAAACAGCAGGCCAGTGACACCCATTCATAAATCCCAGGTCCGTTTACTAGTGCTCAGTTCGGAACACATTTGCCAGCGCTGAGAACCCATTCTGTTGTTCTGCATGCTGGGAGTTAGGGCAGGTCCTTTAAGGGTCACACATGACTCTCCTCATTGCACCAGAACCAGCGGCAAGGGCCCTGAGGATGCTGTGGTCACGGGCACCTAGATGGTGGGAGGGCACCTCCCCTCTGGACCGCAGCCGGACATGGCATTGTCAAGGGCTCACGGGGATGGGAGTGAGCCTGCTGCTGGGTTAAGGGATCCAGGGCTTGGAGAAATGAACTTGTCCTTGAGTCACAGGTAGGAGTGGAGCCCAGCCTCAAACCAGGGCTTCCTGGCAGCCTGACCTGTGATCTCCAGTTTTCTGGAAGGTTCTGTAAGCTCCTCAAGGTTGGGTTGCTCTCCATCATTCTGTCTCCCAGTGCCCCGGCACAAGGCTTTGCTGGCAGTCGGTGGTAGGAAGGCAGTAGGCAGGTAGGAAGGAAGAAAGGGAGTGAGAGAGGAAGGAAGGGATGGAGACGAGAGTAGGAAATTCAATGTATGGCTTGTCTGCCAATCCTGAGAACAATGCTAAAATAAGGACAGTTACAGAGTCCTTCCTCCACACCAGCTAGACCAACACCACCTTAAATCCAATGTCTCATCTACTCTCCAACACCCAACGACCTCTGGGAAAGTCACTGGTGTTGTTGCCATTGCACAGAAAGGGAAATGGAGGCTCTGAGAGGTTCAGTAACTTGCCCAAGGTCACTCGGCAGGTAGGTGGTAAATCCAGAATGTCAACTTTGACAGCTCTGGTGCTTAACCACCACCGCACACCGCCTGCCCCTGAGCAGAAATCCACTTCTTAAACGCTTCCCGGCACCTTCTGTTACTCTGTGCCCCAAAGCAGGAGCAACTCTCAAATCCGTGGAGGCAGCATCCCGGTGATCCCCATGTCACAGCCTTCTAAGGAATCAGATGGCTGTCCACAGGGCAGGGGGTGCAGCCAAAGCCCTGTCATGGGGGCATTTTCACAAGTGACAGAAGATCCATTCTCATTCCCAAAGGCAGAAGGAGCCAATGCAACTGTAGATCTCGGCGTTACCCGTCGGGACCAGGACGGGAAAGAGAAAGCGGAGGGGAGAAGGGCCAGTGTGTGGAGGCACGACCAGGGAGCACAGGGGGAATGAGGGCCAGCTTCTGGGGCATGCCAGGCTGCCAAGATGGAAGCCAAAACGATGGGAAAGTGGGCATCCATCTCCAGGAGGAGAGCCACTGGGAGAACGGGCTGCACGGCTGCCTCATCCTGGTTCCACGGCTCACTTCTCGGAGACATTGGACAAATCATCCTCCCAGAGCCTCAGATTGTCATCTATAAAATGAGGCTAGGAATAGTACCTACCTTATAGAGTTGTTAGGAGGATTAAATAAAGTCTATAAATGGCTTTAAACACGGGGAAATGCTCCATTAAGCAACTGTGATTGGTGGTGGTAATGAGCCAGGCTGACTGATATGTAAAGTCACAGGGTGGAAGCAAAGGCAGGAGCAGGTAAGATGGAAGGAGGAGCCACCACCCCACCCCACCCCCATCTGCAAGCGATGCAATGTTCACAGACCACATCTGAATCCGGACAAGCCAAAGAAAGTGGTTCCATGACATGCCCAAGGCTGAGTCACAGCATTTTCTGGGCAGGGACCTGGCTGACTCATCTGATAGTCCAGCCCCTGGCATTGGCTTTGCACTCCACTAATGGCTGAGAAACTTACAAGTGGCTGAGGCTCCCGAAGTCTATCATGAGATTACACTCCCTACTGCCTCCCTTTCCCTGGTTCCTTTTTCCTTCCCCTCCCTGCTGATTCATTTATCTTCTTCCACACTTCTTGACCATCTACTCTATGTCGCGGTCCTTCTGGAAATGAGGAGGGTATTAAAAGAAGTCCCGGACAGGACTGTAATTGAAGCAACCAGACATAAACATTGAACAACCAGAATATAAATTACGTATTACGCACAGCCGTTATCCCACCGCCTACCCAAAACAAGTTCTCTCCCTTGCCTGTGCGGGCGACATGTGAAATCTTCAAAGGGCAATCCCCTTCTGCTTTCCCATTCCCAAACCATCCAGTCCCCAACAGACATTTGCCTAAGGCCATGACGTGGGCTTACAGTGGCCCAGGAAACACTCATTCATCTCAGCAGTGGAGCACTACAACTCTGAACCACGGTGAGAACCATATGGGGTCTGATGCTGACCGGTCCCCTTCCTCTGGTCATCATGACCAGCAAACAGCTGCAAGCCTTCAACCAGCACATCCTGGCCCTCTAAGACCCAAGACACTTCCAAGGGGACACAGGGGGAGTCTACGGGACAGTCTGGGTCCCCTGAGAAGCAGAAGAGGAGGTGGATATGAGCATGTGGTCATACAGAGAGATCTATAAAGACAGAAATACAGGATATATATTTCCCATGTATCATACATGTCATATATATACACATATATCTTATATATACACTTAAAGGTGTAGCTCTTGGGCTTGACCCCCATGTAAGGGAAGGTGAGAAGCAGGACTGGCACAGGGAGAAGCTGGGAGGGCCCTTTAGAACTACCCTAAGTTGGTGAGCAGGGCCAGGCTTTTATAACTTATGTCTATGGGTCACTGAGTGGGGGCTGCCTAGGAAGGGGGCGTGACTTCACCTCCAATGCTCTCTTGAGCTGAAGCAATTTCTAAAGACGACAGGAGCAGGGGACTGTACCAGTCCTCGGTCTAAAGGGGATCCTGACCGTTCCTCTCTGTGTCTAAGACAGTTCAGGTAATAGCCTCCAACTCCTTTACCCATTGAACAGCAGGAAGACACATGGCTGGGGTTCAGATGTTGGCCAGCGCGCCCGTGGAGAACCTGTTCCTTACCCCTCTCAGCCCCTCACCTGTAAAATGGGGCCACTAAGAGTGTCATGCACGTCAGCTCCTGTAGGAGCTTGACCCAAACAACACAGTGCAAGGCAGCTGTGGTCTTTATCACACACCCAGAATCAAGGAGGAAACTGCTTGCTTCAGGCCACAGCTGTAGGGTTTCTGTTTCTTAGCCTCACCCTAATGCAGGTTATACCAAGAAACATTTCGGGGAGGTTCCGCGGTCATGGCAGCTGACTGTCAGGGGCTAAACAGTGTCTCTGTGTCCTCTGAGCAGCCTCTCTCTGTTCCAAACACTGGGTGAGGCCAAAAAGACTTAACCTTTCCCCAGAGGAACGTGTCCTCCTCCTTCCTGAAGCACTACACAGGGCCCAGGAGAGATAACGGTCCTGTTCTCAGGGAGTGCGCACAGCGGGCTCCCGCACCACGGTTGGGCTCTGCTCCTAAATGTTTCCTCAGGGTGGCGGCTACAGAAAAACGTGAGAAGATTCAGGCCAATGCCAAGAGGCCACCGGCTTGAGTCCTTCTTAACTGCACTGGGGCCTGAACAGCAAAGGTTCTCCTGCTCTCCTGGGACTTGCTTTCTGTACCTGAAGCATCACTCTCAGGCAGTGTGGCCAAGAATCCCCGTCCGGGCAGGCTGGGCGGAGCTGCCAATATTCGGGACCAAGACTGTAGCTCCTTCGGAAAAGGTCAAGGAGGGTGGCGGCTGGAGGAAAGTGCCTCCCGGTGGCAGGCCAAAGCTCAGAGATCTGAAAGCCAGATCCTGGGCTTGGTGTGTGGAGGGTCCCAGGCTGGGAGGGCGAGGAGGGGAGGACAGCAGCAAGGCCTCAGAACACACCCCCTGTAGGGCAGGGGAGAGATCTCCGCAGCTCCAGGAGGGGCCTGGCCAGAGTGAACAGCAGGGGAGGGAAATGTAGGTTAGACATCTAGGACAGTTCTGAAGCCGGGGCTGTGTCTGCCAGGAAGTCAGGCAGGGGCGGGAAGAGGTGGGAAGTAGAAAAAGACAAAAGGACCAAGAGGGCCTCAAAGCCTCCGATTTGGAAAACGAGCACAGGGGGCAGAAAAAAGAGTCGCTCTGATGAAGCAGGAGGGGTGCTGGCGAGGCCGGCCAAGGCGGGGCAGAGCTGCCAGGGGCCCCTTCCTCTGCCCACTCCCGCAGCGGACACGGGGGCTAAGGGATACAGGGGCTGGGCATCCCCTGCCACCATGGGCACCAAAGGAGACTGGAGGCCGGCCCTCAGGCTCTGCTAACGCCCTTTCTGCCAGAATGAACAGTCGCCCCGCCGTGCATCCTGAGTTCTCGGCATGGACTCCACTCCAGCATTTATCTCGTCTGACTTTTATTTGCAGGGTTTGCACTCAGATTCTTCCACAAATATTTACGGAGCATAAAAAAGGCGTTGGGCTGGGGGTTGTGAAGGATGCTGTTACAAGATCATCCCTCTCTCAAGGACTGCAGGGATCCCGAGGCCGGCTGGGTCACTTCCCGGCTGTGCAACCCGTGGCAAATTCCTCCCCTGGTCTCCATTTCATGTCTCTGTAAAAGGGAGGGGCATGGGGATGGGGGTGGGGGGTGATAAGGCTAAAAGAGCAAAGGAGAAGAGGTCGGGTCGGGGCCTCTGCGTAACATCACGATCGCCATTTATGAAAGCACCTGGTACGAAGTGTCTGGAACTGTTTGGGATGTGTATGGCTATGATTACTCACCCAACAATCGCCCCACCAGGTGGGAATTGCTCGATCTTGGCCCACACAGATGCGAACCTGGCTCAATGCTCAGCACATAGTAGGACTGGGAACAAAGGCTGACACCTGTTCATGTTTCCTACGTGCTAGATGTTTTGAGGCCAGTGGTTCTCAACCAGAGGACACTGAGCAATTGGGGGGGTTGGGGAACACCGCTCCTGGCATCTAAGTGAGCAGGGGGCAAGGATGATGCTCACCGTCTTACAATGCACAGCACAGTCCCCACGACGGAGAATTATCTGGTCCAAACTCTCAGTCATGCTGCGGTTGACAAACCGTGCTCCGGGACTGGGGACCCAGGAATGCACCAAAAGGACAACGTCCCTGGAGCTCATGTGCCAGGAGCGTGGACAGATAAAGAACAAGTAAATGTACAGGTATCTGTTGGTGCTACATGCTGAGGAGAAAAATAAAGTAGGACAGGAGAAGAGAGAGTGACCGGGGAGTCCCCAGGGACATAAGAGGACATGCGAGAAGAGACCAGAAGGAAGTGAGGGGCTGAACCCGGGGCCTCCTGCTGTGATGGGCCAAGGCCCTGTGCGGGGCACACGGGCACCCTTGGGGAGGCAGGAGGGCTATGTGGCTGGAAGGCTGTGAGCACAGATCGAGTGGTCAGAGTCAAGGTCGGAAAGGTGCTCAGACAATTTAGTGAGCCCTGTGGATGCTCCTGGAGGTGGTCGGTACCCTCCTCAAGGACACAGGTCATACCGTTGGATACAACCCCTCTGTGCCACACATTTGCTGGAACTAGGCTGAGGAAGAAGCCAAGTTGAACTGCATTTTGGCTCAGGGGAGGCGGTTTCCTGTACTGCAAAATTTACACGAGACAAATTGTCCCCGCTTTGTTCTGGTTTGGGGCAGGAAATGAGTTTAAATGTGCTGTCAGCTTTTTATAATTATTGGTTGGCTTTCATTCATTTCAGGAGAGAGAGACCATAATGATAACTGAGCCTCTGATACTTGGTACTGTTAGGGCTATTAGTCTGGTGCCAACCCAGACGCCTGGGTCCAACAGAGACACACCCTCTGGTGATACAAAGGGGAGAATATATGGTATCATCCCCCAGAGAAAACGCCTAAGCCCGGGGTGGTCCTGGTTCATGGGGGCCGCACCGCTACCGTGTCATTACTAAAATGAAGATCTGCCGTAGCTCCTGCCTGCAAAATATTTCTCTTACGGGCCCCTGGCCTCACATTGCTGATGTCCCTTCCCATCGTGTCAGGAAACGTCTTCCTGTCACGGGCTGCCATTGACACTGATGTTCACAACCGCTCCAGCTGTCACTGAAGTTCACTGCTGGGTCTGCAGAAAGGACCTCTCTACTGGGTCACTGGGAAACCACAGTTCTATGGGTTGTCTTTGGTCTCACATCGGTATAGGCGCCATGACCCTGGGATAAACACCGCCAAGGAGAGGGCAGTGAGCCCTAGAGCTGAGTCCGAGCATTTCAACACTGTCCTTTTAGTCTCAACAGGAAGACTGTCATTCATTGATCCAACAAGTAGTTGTTGGCAATGACGAGAGGGCAGATGATGCAAAGGTGAGTCAAGCACTGATTCTTCTCTCAAGCGACTTACGGGATGGTAGAAAAGTTCCAACACCTATCTAGTTAATAATATTAGGTACAAAGTCCTAACTGAGGAGAATTAACAAAGAACTATGAAGATGATGTTTATGTAGAAGGCAGGATAGCGTGAAGATTTCATCTCACATGCCAACTGTGATCAATAGCGGTTGCCAAGAACAGTGTTGAGAAGGATTCTGAAGTCCCATCTGAGCTCAGTGAGAGTTAGTGCTAGGCTCAGTTGATTGTGTCTGCTGTAAACAGAGAAACCACATGGCAGGTGTACCAAGTATCTTTGTCCTCCAAACGTAAAGTAGAGACCAATTAAGTGGACATGTAGCTTTAAGAATGAATTATGTCCTTCCTTTTAATGTTTAACATAGAAATACAATAACTATGTTACACTATTAGAGTATAAAGGAAGGAGTAGTAAAAACTCAGCTTAATGCTAAGTGTGTATTTATTTACCTCCTTAACTCTAGGAGTATTTAAAAGCAAGAGAAAGAGGGGCGCCTGGGTGGCTCAGTGGGTTAAAGCCAGTGCCTTCGGCTCAGGTCATGATCCCAGCGTCCTGGGATCAAGCCCCGCATCGGGCTCTCTGCTCAGCAGGGAGCCTGCTTCCTCCCTTCTCTCTCTGCCTGTCTCTCTGCCTACTTGTGATCTGTCTGTCAAATAAATAAAATCTTTAGAAAAAAAAATAAAAAAAATAAAAAGCAAGAGAAAGAGACTCACCACTTGAAATCAGGACAGCGCTCTGGGCTGAGGGCCCCTCCCCTGTCCACTGTCACACTTTCTCTCCCCAAAGCTCCACCAAGACCATCGTGGGAAGCCTGGCAGGGGAGCGGTGAAGTCTCATCCTAGGACCAGATCTGCCAGTCAAATCCGCCCTTCGCAGGGACAGAACAGAGAGGGCAAATTGTCCTTCTGTGACTGTGCAGTCCTTCAAGAGACTGTTCACCAACAGCTTCTGGGGCAGACTTCCCGTCTCCCTTCGCTGGGACCCTGCTCACACCCACCTGTTTGAAGGACCCTGTGGGCATGGTGGAAGCAACCCAGAGTGGGGGATTTAGTCTCGCTCTGACACAACAAAGCCCCAGAACGCTCTCCCCACTAGCCAGTCGAGCTACAGTGGAGCCAAAGACAGCACACAGGATCCAGGGTGCGATGGAACTGCCTTATTAATATCACAAAGTGGAAGGGAAAAAAAGAAAGAGTGTTCTGGATCTGCTGTGCCAGCAGCGCTTCATTATGGAGAAGAGGAGGGGGGTCAGGTGCATGCACGCCCTCTGAGGACAGCCATCTTGGGAGGAAGCGGTGGCCCTTCCTGGCCACGTGCTGTCAAGAGAAACTGCTGTGTCCTCTCACCTAGTGGGTCAGCCCTCCGAGACTCAGGAAGGAAAGCGACAGAAGAGAGCCACGACCAAAGGATCAAAAGCTTAAATTAGAAGAATTGTTTTCAAATCTTTTCTTGAAAGACAGCCCAAAAAGTGCCTTCACGGAGCCAGCTCTATGGGGACTTTAGTCCAAACCACTTCCAGCAGCAGGGGCTGAGCAGTCCATCAGGCTGCCCACCCCAGGGCTTGGCTATAAAACCTTTAGTACTTCCTTCACACAGGTGGCCCAGAGACCTGGCTTTATTTTGCTTTTATTTTTATTTTTCATTTCAGGGGAAAGGGCTGAGGTTGAGGGGGGGGAAGGAGAGCAAAACAGAAATACTACATGTTCCGAAAGTTCATCTACACAAATGGCCAGGCAGCAGAAGCATTCTGATGACTCATTCAGCCTACTTAGCTAAGCATCTACCATGGGCCAAAGCCCTTGTCTCCAAGCCTTGTACAGCTGGACAAAGCAGGTGCTCTATGGAAACCCCTGCTGTGCCCACAGGTGTGCTGGTGGGAAGCCCAATGGGAAGCTTACATGAGGCCACATGGGCCACCGTGGGGACAGCCAGAAACAATTGAGTACAAGTCATGGATTAGCAGGTGGGGGCACGAGGCAATGACATTTGGGGGATTGGGGTAATGTATACCCACAGCTTGCCAGCCTGGGGAAATGGCTTACAGAGCGATCAAAGTCATTGTTAGATAACAATGATCAAAGAGGAAATAATATTTTTTAAGTGGTATGCATTCACATATATTATAGCATTTAATTCTTAGGACACTCCCAGGAGGTATGTGTTATCCCTGTTTTACAGATGAAGAAACAGAGGTTCAGAGGGGTTGAAGAAGATGCTCAAGTTCACACGGCTGGTAAATGGGAGAGCCAGGACTGAGTGCAGGTTCATCTGACCCCAAGGTTCCTGTTTATTTCATTATGCTTCGCCACCTCTCAGCATTACCGGAAATCATCAAGGTTCCCCTACTCAGGACACACCATACAAATTCTGCAAAACAAAGCCTCCTTCAGCCTCAGTTTTTGAATGATAAAGTTCAGAGCACTCAGAAGAGAGAAAGAATCTCAGAAACGAACCCATGCATGGAAGAACCCGACTTATGATAAAGGTTGCACCTCGTATCGCTGGAGAAAGGAACGACTCTCTAGTAATGTTGAAAAAACTGATCACTAAGTGAAATTGGATCCTTCCTGTGCACTCGACATAAAGGGAGACTCCAAATGGATGACAAAGCTGCACGTGAAAAGACAACCCCAAAGCTAACAGAAGAAAGTGTGAGACTATCTTTGTGAACTTAGCGTATAGAAGAGCCTCTTACATAAGATCCCCCAGAGCACAAACCACAAAGCCCAGTGAGTTGATAGATTTGATTACACCAAAATTAAGGTATTCTGTTCAACAAAAGACACCATGGACAATGTAGTGTAGTTGCAATATTATTGCCACACTAGGATGGCAAAAATGAAAATGCCAAGCTCATCCCAGTGCGGGTGGGATATGAATAAATGGGAACCCTCACGCACTGCTCGTGATGGTTCAGATTTGGGCAGCCGTTCTAGAAACTCATCTGGTAGTGACCACGGAAACCAAATACGTATACGTCCTATGACCCAATACACCCACACTCAGAGATAAAGCCCCAAGAGAGAGATTGCACAGGTTCTTAAGGGGACAAGTAGGAGGATATTCATGGGGCCATGGGGAATCTGGGAGCCCCTGGTTGCCTATCACTGAAGAATGAATAAATTCAATGTAGAGGGGGTTCCTACTATATGGTAGTTGCTAGCACCACTCAATAATTATTTTCAGGGGCGCCTGGGTGGCTTAATGGGTTAAAGCCTCTGCCTTCAGCTCAGGTCATGATCCCAGGGTCCTGGGATGGAGCCCCACATCGGGCTCTCTGCTCAGCAGGGAGCCTGCTTCCCTTCCTTTCTCTCTCTCTCTGCCTACTTGTGATCTCTGTCAAATAAATAAATAAAATCTTTTAAAAAAATAATTATTTTCAGCTTTCCTCCTTCTGATTCATGGCAGGATTACAGCTCCCCCTCCTTTTGAAGTTGGGAACGACCACTTTTGGAGTTGAAGCCACCTGGACCCGGGTGCCATTTGCCACCTTCTGAACAGAGTCTTGACAACCCAGTGAGTGGCCTCTTTCTCCTCTCTCTGCCAGGGTGAGAGGCGGGGGCTCCCTTAGCCTAAGCCCCCAAATGAGATGTGAAGCAGAGCTCCTACTGACTTGACGGGCATGGGATATGGCCCAGCAGTAAATCTTTATTATTTTAGGGCTCTAAGATTTTGGTGTTGCTACTGAAGAATAACTCCGCCTACCTCAAATGATACAACTAGGCACCTGTTAGAGATAATGAACCAGACATACAGGCAACTTCGAGGATAGATCTTAAAACCATGGTGAGAACATGGTGATATGGTCAAAGAAGCTCCTAGGTCCATACCATTTCCAGAAATCAGTAACACACACACACACGCGCACACGCACACACACACACACGCACACACACACGCACACACACACACACATCAACAATGCATGTTTGATAGAACACACACGTTCCAGGGTATTGAACACTTGAGATGGGTTCTTTCACGGGAGGGAATATCACAGAGGAAGAGAAAAAAAAATGAAGAACTGATATGGGGAGAGAGCCTGGCACTGAGGATGATGAAACTTCGATGAATCCTCGAGCATGAATAACTCAACTCTCTATCGAAGATCAAAAAGAAAAGGAAAGAGGAAAGAGTGTAAATAACCCTTCTGGGTTGACTTCGGGATGCATTTTAAATCCTGCAGGCCAATCAGTCTCCTACCAGCACAGCACTTCCCTTTTCCCACCAAACTGTTCTTTTTTTTTTTTTTTTCATTTTTTTAATGATCAAAGTATATAGGTAGGAAACCCTCATGCACTAGGGCTGAGAACGTAAACTGGTGCAGCTGCTGAGGAAAACAGTGTGGAGATGCCTCCAAAATTTAAAAATAGAAATATCATAGGATCCCAGAATTCCTCCCTTTACCTAAGGAAAATGAAAATGTTGGTTCAGAAATATACATGCTCCCTCTATGTTTATTGCAGCATTATTTACAACAGCTGAGATACGGAAGCAGCCCAAGCATCCATCAATAGATGAACGGATAAAGAAGAGTGGTGTATATATTACACACACACACACACACACACACACAGGAATATTACACAGTGATAAAAAAAGAATAAGCTCTTTCTCCAATGCTCACTGACCCACCCAGACAGGCTTTCACCTCACAGTCTCTGTAGCGACGACACCTTCTTGGCACAAAGGCATAAATGTCAGCCACAGCAGCAACTGCCCAGCTCCCACTTCTCTGTGAGCTGAGGGAAGATGCCTCCTGAGGGAACAGACATTAAGCAGCCCGAGTGGAGACACAAGAAGGGAAATGCACCAACTCTGACAAACTCCAAGCCAATGGCATTGATCAACTGTGTCCTCCCTTGTGGGGAGCACTCCTGGATCCCGACAAGATCTGAGTTGAGAACAAAGAGCCAGCTCAGGTCCACACGTGCAGGAGATGATGCAAAGCTCGGTCAAGTGCTCCTGGCAGGCTGTGTTTCCTGGGTTCCGGGAGTGGTGGGTTCAGGGGTTGGCTGCTTTGGAATTCCACTACCTAGCCTCATCATAGCAATGTCTGTGCCCAGCATGCTGAGAGACAAGCACAGTGCACTCAAACAGCTCACCAGAGAGGCTCCCTGCCATCCTTTTCTTTCCTGGGTGGAGTGCAAAGGGGCTGGGCTTAGAGTCCGGCAGACCTGAGTCTGAGCTCTCTCCCCCTAGGCACTGAATTAATTCAGGGCACTGGGTTATTTTTCTCCATGCCTGGTACTGTGTCAGGCACACAGCAGAAGCATATAAATATTTGTTGAACAGAACTGTTTATGTGCTTCTTACTCATCTTCCTCAAGAAACCACCAACTTGGGTAAGTGCATTCATTTTATTTGAGGCACTCGCTCCTAGAATGTAAATAATAGTAATTCTTTTTAATTATCAAATGTGTGACACAAGGTCCTTTCATACTCATTTCCAGGATTAATCTTTATATGAACTCTCTTATTATGCTCTTTATATAGATAAGTAGGATAAAGCTCAAAGAGGATAAGTAATCAACCCACGGGTTTTCGGGAATGCAGGCTAATCAATGTGGAAGGAACAACAGAATTAGCAAACCAACAATTTGCAATCCTCAGCATAACAACCAGCTCAGGTAAGGATCGGCAAGAGACGCAAAGACTTCTGGGAGAAAGACAGTTGGAGAACAGGATGTTCACATGCTCTCCGGGTATCACTCACGGATCCCGTAATAGCTACAAAGGGAAAATGTCTCTTTACAATGGGAAGATCTTGTCGTCACCACCTTTAACCAAGAGATCTAACAGTGTCTCCAACGGTAAGGCATTCAAGTATTATGTGCTCCCAATAGGACACAGTTAACAAGCACACAGTAACACCTGTGGTTATTCCTGCCAAACATCTTTCATTTCCTTATAACCATGAGGAAGCCATTGGACAAACCCAGAAGGGGGCACATTCTACAAGACAAGTAGTCTGTTTTTTTTTTTTTCTTTTTTTCCTTTTTTTTAAAGATTTATTTATTTATTTGACAGACAGAGATCACAAGTAGGCAGAGAGGCAGGCAGAGAGAGAGGAGGAAGAAGGCTCCCTACCGAGCAGAAAGCCCGATGCGGGGCTCGATCCCTGGGATCGTGACCTGAGCCGAAGGCAGAGGCCCCAACCCACTGAGCCACCCAAGCGCCCCAGTCTGTTTTTCTTCAAGAATAGTCGTTTATGAAAACATAGAAAGGCAGGGGAGCTGTTCTGGATTAAAAGGGACTAAAGAGGGGCGCCTGGGTGGCTCCAGTTGGTTAAGTGTCCGACCCTTGATTTTGGCTCACGTCAAGATCTCAGGGTCATGATCTCAGGGTTGTGAGTTCGAGCCCCACATCAGGCTCCACACTGGACATGAAGCCTGCTTAAGATTCTCTCTCTCCCTCTCCCTCCGTCCCTCCCCACTCCCTATCTTAAAA
The DNA here is from genome assembly GCF_963455335.1 of Martes martes. Classification (NCBI taxonomy): domain Eukaryota; kingdom Metazoa; phylum Chordata; class Mammalia; order Carnivora; family Mustelidae; genus Martes; species Martes martes. The sequence continues at coordinate 15,086,271 of NC_137895.1, forward strand.
AAAAAAAAAAAAGGCAGGGGGACTAAAGAGATAGAGCAGCCAAATGTAATGCATTTGCTTTCTAGGTTCTTAAAAAGTACAAAAGTCATTCTTGGGACATTGGAGGAAAATTACATAAGGATTGAATAATGCATGGTATTACTGAATTAATATTAATTTGGGGGGGTGTGATAATATGTTAGATCTCTTTATTGTGATAATGGTCTCGGGATTATATAAGAGAATATCGATGTTCTTGGGAAATGCAACTGAAACATTGGGAGTAACGATTAAGGGTAAAGTGTCTCGATGGCTGAGACTTACTTCTAAATGGTTCAGCAACACAGAAGAGTGTGGGTGTGTAAATAGAGGGCAAGGGAGGGAAGGCAGGGAAAGGTACCAAATGCTCACAGCTGGGGAATCAAGTAGAGATAAAGGGTATATGGGTATTCATTTGCCTATTCCTTCAGATTTTCTGTAGGTTTGAAAATTTTCAATTAAAATAAAGTTGGGAGGAAAACATAGGTGCTCTGATTTTAAAGCCAAGGATTACCCAGAACCACCTGGAGGATTTTGGTGTGCAAGCAATGTCTCTCCTTCCTGTCCCCAGGACTGCCATCAAATCCCTTTCTAGCCAGAAAGAATCATTAGTCATTCAGATACAGGGGGTTGCTTTCCTTCTCATTCATTAAAAAAGTACTTTCTGTTGATAGCACACCACTATACACTCAAGATGGATTAGAAAATGAAGTCTATTTTCCACCCCATTTTCATTTTAATAGTAAAACACATTTGCTACATATCCCAATTAAAGGTTGGAGAAAAGGCCATACTTCACTGTTTAAGCTGCCTTTTCACTAATTTGGTCACTAGTTAAGGGTTTAAGAGAGATGGCACCTGTGAGGTGGAAAATGCTGCCCCCTCCCAGCCTTTCCCCCTCCCAGCAGACATGACTAATCAATTACCGTGAACTTTTCCCCCAAGCCTGAACCTTTTCCCCAGCTTCCCGTGGTACCCTGCAGTCTTCCTGGTGGCAGGCTTTTCCTTTCCTACTTCTTTTCCCTTTCTTTTCCCTTTAAAGACACTAGAAGAGAAAAATATGCATTCTTCCCTTCGCAGGAGACTCATATCCAAAGAGCTTATGTAAGAAGTTTTCTTTGGAAAAGAGTCGTTTGCGAGGTCCCTGATTTCCTCCCTTAATTATTCATCCAGCAATCATCTGCTCACTGCCTACTGTGTGCTAGTGTCTGGACGGCCAAGATGCAGGAGATCCAGGTCTCCTCCCGTGGGCTTATCAACAGATACCGACAGAGGTTCAAACAGAGCACAGAGCAAGGAGTGGCCAACCGACTGGGTAAGTGAAGACAAGGCTTCAAAGAGAAAGAAGGTGGACACCGAGGCTGACCGTCGGTCGATCCCAGGATGAAACGGTCATTGACAGCCAGCCCTCCTTTGCAGGTGGTCACATTCTGTGGCTGCTACTCTCCCGTGAGGGAAATCTAACCTTTTACTCTGTGCTGGGTCCGTTCATGACAGCAGGTGGAATGGACAGTTACCCGTTGAGATCAGTGCCCAGTCGGATCCACTCAAGATCACAAAACACCTCCCTTCCTGATGTCTGGAATTCCATCCCATCAGGGGAATAGCTCTTTATCAAAGAGATGACTTGGGGGGCCAGGGGGAGGGCGATGGACACCAGCCTTTACCGGGCAGCTACGAGGTTTACCTCCACTTACCTACCTCAACAACCTTGGGAGCCTGGGAAGGAGTGAAGCCGCCCAGGTGGTTCCCTGACAGCTAGATCAGGATAAAAATCTGATAAAATGAAGCAGGTGGACAGAAAAGGAAAAAAGGAAGAACTTTCGGGTGTTTGCGTATTAAGTGTCCACATATGCGATCTGAAAATCTCTAAGAGGTATTACTGTTCCCATGTTGCCAATGAGCAAGTTCAGGCAAGTTCCTTACCCATCTCCTGGGCTATCCCAACACAGTTACTTTGTATCAAGCTCTGCAAACATTGTACTTCTATTCCCTTCCTTCCTTATCACAGCAACCCTGTGCTGCCAGCATGATGATGACGGCCTGAACTGTGCTAACAAGCACTATTCCTACCGTGGCAGACACAGTGCAACTCACCCCTATTCCTGGCCTTCTGGGCCACTTCTGCACCCTGAATTTAGGCACGGCCATGCACTTTGCGCTGGCCAATGAAACGTGAGCAGAGTGACTTGTGTCACCGTCCTTTGAGGTGCTGGAGAGCCAGTACATAATTCCTGGTAATCCGTCTTCTTCGCAAAAGCGAGCGTGCAAGGACATGGATACAGAGGGGCAGTAACACCGAAGCAGGCGCGAGTGTGTTGAGCCAACACACTGAGGGCAGCCGCGCTGGGAGTCATCCAGACCTTTGGAGGACTTCACATGAGTAAGAAATAAACTTTGGTTGTGACAAACTTCTGAGATCTCGGACTCGTCTGTTTCAGCAGCGTAAGGAGCAGAAGCTAGCCTACTCTGATGAAGAGTCAACGAATCCTCCTATCAGGTGTACGATGCGGGTGCAGTTATCCCCATTTTACAGACGGGAAACCAGAGCACAGAGGGACTAGGTAACTTGCCAAAGATCACACAGCTAGTGAAAGGTAGAGCCAATCGTGGACCTCAAGAACTGAGACTCCAGAATCCATGCTCTTTATCAGTACCCTGTAATTCCCCACTAACATTTTTAATATACTAATGTAAACATCAAGGTTGGTAAGTTTCTTGATATATCTTAGCCAATGTTTAAAGAATAAAAGAATTATAAGAACATATAATTAAAGAAACACCAAAACTGCTTGCTTTAAAAAAGAGGAAGAAAAAAGAAAACCAGCCTAGCTTCTGCTCGTAAGGCAGTTAAAACTGAAAATGGGTTATAGCAGAGGTGACTGTTCTTTGGAGAATTGCCTGGAATGAGGGAAAACCACTTAAAGAAAAGCTCAGTTTCTCTTTCTTTACCCAATTCCTTAGAGTTTACCCTAAAGGGCCACAGGCACAGTTAAAAGTATAATTAGTGCTCTCACCCACCGCCCCCAAATACATGTTTTTCCCTAATTAAAAAAAATATTTAACAGATTCATTATATTCTTCTTGAATCAAAGCAAATCCTTAATGAGTTGCTGAGATTCCCCCAGATAAATTGGCATCATCAGAAACCGCACATCGTGTGTCTTTCCCAGTCCTCTTTGAAGCAAGGACACTTGTCAAGGTCCCCTCTGTTGTGTGCAGTCGTCATAATCGCTGCTGGTCGTAATTTAGGACACTTGGTTAAGTGGTTCTTTCCAAAGCAATTAATGAATTTCATGGGAACAGGGCTGGTCAGAAGGTCTATGGAATGTATAAGGGGCATGCCATTTCAACCTGGGGACCCTGACAAGCAGGCCAGTCTGGCTCTCAGCTGACTCTTCCCCCTACGTGGAGGGCGTGTCAACCTTTCAAAAGTCAGATGATGCTGATGGTGAGAGACAGATTACTAACTGCTGAGACAGTGTGGTCTCTGGAGTCAGGTGGCCTGGGTCCAAATTCCAGCTCCTTCCAGTCCCAGCTAGGAGATTTGGGAAGCACTGCTTAATCCTCTAAACCTCATTTACAAGACAGAAAGGGCCAGAATATCTACTTCATTGTGAGAAGATCAAAGGAAAGGATGCAAGAAAAAAGCCTAGCATAGTAGCAATACAAATTAGCTGTCATTTTAATAATAATTATCAGAGAATACATATTGCCCTTTATGCTTGTTTCCTGCCTTGTGGGGGGACATCCATTTGTATAACACTCCTGGCTTTTCTCACTCCCTTACTCACTCCTTCCCTGGGGAGCTGGAATGAGTCATCTGGTTGCTGAGTTTGCCTGGAGAGCTGAGCCGCCATGGCTCAGCCCCTCGGCTCACCTTCTCCCTGGATGCCAGCTGCCTCCAGGAAGCCAGCATTCTGCTGACCTCCAGCATTGCCATAGCTTTCCAGGGGGAGGGCTGCAGTTTTCCTACATGGCCCACGAGTAGGAACTTACACCTGATTCATTGCGGGGTCTAGGATTAGGAAGGTCATTGTTACTGCATATCTAGGCCATGTTCTCCAAACTAGTCTTTATTAGTAATAAAAGGGGTATTTTTGCTTCTATCTGCCTGGCATGTGCTGTCTCCATCAGCTGCATTAGGACAGGTGTAGAAAAAGGAGGTAGCATTTACGAGATTCCCTCTAACCTCAGTGACTGTCACAGCAATCTCACTGGCAGGCACTCAAGGCTTTTTATGAGCTGCCTGGTCCCGCCCCGCCATCCCACAGTTAGCCATGTATCCTTAGGATATAACCAATCACATGCAAAAAGCTGTATTACAGGGTAATTCACTACAGAGCTGTTTACAGAATCAAAGACTGGGATACAACCTAAATGTTCAATATTAGGGAACTGACCATAAAACAGAGCATGGTACACCTAGTTTAAATGATGCTGTCAAGGGGTATCAATGACCTGTACAGATGTTCATAGTCAGGTGAGTGCAGAACATGTACTATTTTGTAAGGAAAATATCAGACACATAAAAAATTTTGGGAAAAATATACCCATTGTTAACACTTTAGATGGTGACATGGTGGGTCCCTTCAATTTTTTCTGTTATTGCTTATGTTAAAATGCTCAAAATGTCTCCCTGATGGACATCTATTTCTTCTAAAATAAGCAAGGAAGGTATTTTTCCTTTTTCAAAAAGCCAGGTGCACAATGGCTGATGGAGAGAATTCCTTTGAAGGGCTCAACCTCTGTTTCTTGCTTCTTTGGAAAAGAGCCAGTAGGTCCACATGACTGGGCTCATATAGTCAAGTCTTCCCTGACTTAGCGGTGGAGGGTCTGCTTGTTCTGACTGTTTTGGAAGAAGTCAGGCTGGGGTTCTGTATGGCACAGAGCTCTCACAGGACTGGCAGTGCTGGCTGGGAAGGGTGGGAGGTGCTGACCCAAGAAAGGAGCCTGGAAAAGCCTGGAAACACCCAAAGGAAATGGGCACCTGGGACTTGGGTGGCTTCCCTGCCAAAGGTGAGAGTCCCCAGTGCTAGGCATCTGAGGCCTTTCTGATGTGACCCTCGTACCTATCCCATTGGCTCAGTTTCAGCCCAACAAAACTCTTGCCACTCCTCAAATGGTTCATACCCTGGCCCCTCAAAGCCTCTGAGGAGGTGTGTCTTCTTCCCCACCTCCTCCAACTAGCTCCCACCTCTTTCTTTCTCTCTCTCTCTCTCTCTCTTTTTTTAAGATTTTATTTATTTATTTGACAAACAGATCACAAGTAGGCAGAGAGACAGGCAGAGAGAAAGGAGGAAGCAGGCTCCCCGCCGAGCAGAGAGCCTGATGCGGGTCTCGATCCCAGGACCCTGGGATCATGACCTGAGCCGAAGGCAGAGGCTTTAACCCACTGAGCCACCCAGGTGCCCCTCCCATCTCTTTCTGATGCTCTTCTGTATCACCGGCATTGCCTACGTCTGCCTACGTTGCCAGTGTCCCCCATGCCTACCTGCACCACCACTGTCTCTCATACCTCCCTATATCACAACACCCCTGCATCGACACCACCAACACCCTCTATTACAACCCAGCATTGGTGTTCTCTGGGCATCACAAAGCTCTGAGCCTGTGGGTACAACCTGAGAAGTAGCAGATGCCTACAAGCCCAGACAACCCACAGGAATTCCACATGGATCTAATTAGGACTCATTTCTCCCTTTGATCTTCTCTGACAAATTGGAGGCCAGGACTGGGTTGTCCTCAGGCCCTCTCTCCTCTGACTGTCAGTGACCCCATCTCCAGGGCATCAGCCCCTGCCTCCCTGCCTCCTACCTTCTGTTCCTCACAGCCTTCCAGCCTCGGTTTAAGCCCAGGCCTGGCATTTGACCTTTCCCTTCAACGTGAATGTCAATTTCCAGACACTAAGAGGATGGCATTTTTTTGAGGTCAGGAGATCACGTCAAGGATGACTGCCCCTTCTGTCTTAGCCCACATACCAGAGGAACAACAGTCCGTGCACGGACAGTCATGTGTAGCCTAGGTGTTTGATAGCAGTAGCTCTCACATCAGAATCCCCCAGGGGAGCTGGTTCAAATAAAGGTGGTGGATCCCACCCCCAGAGGTTCTGATTCAGCAGATCTGGGCTGGTTTGGAGATGACATTTTGAGAATCATTATTTGAGACCTTTCAGGGTCTGGTTCCCATCCCCCATTACTTGTCTGAACTCATCTACACTTTCCCCTTGCTCAACTGACTCCACTCAGACTCCTCACTATTCTTCAAACATACCAAGCACATTCCTGCCCCAGGGCCTTTGCATGGACTATCCACACTGCCTAGGAAGCTGTTCCTCCATTGTCTCTATAGCCCTTTCCTAACTTCTCTGAAAGTCTTTGCTAAAATGCCACTCTCTCAGTGAGGCTTTCCCCACTGTATTTTTCTCTGTAGGACTTACCCTCACATAGCATACTATTTTATATAGTATTTTATATATTTATATTTATTTTACTATTTATATATTTATTTTTTATATTTAATATATTTATATATATTTATATATATTTTACTATTTATATATTTATATTTATTTTACTATTTTATATATATATATATATTTTATGTCACTGGTTTTATTTATCTCTGTCCCTTGGACTAGACTGTGGGCAGGGGCTTTTCTTGATTTTGTTTCCTGCTATATTCTGGAATAGCATCTGGTCTATTGCAGGTGGTCTAGTATTTGTGGAAGGAAGGGAGAGAATGACCAAAGCAGAGGGGGAAGGAGGGGAAATGGAGGAAAGGAAGCAGATGAAGAGAGTGGGGAGGGCAAAAGGAAACAAAGAAGGAAGGAAGGAATTTTAGAGAAGTAGTATCTTTTAATAGCTATAGATCAACAACATGGGCGCCAACTTTGTTATGCTGTCACATAAGAGCTTTAAAAGCTCAGAAACTTCAACTAACATCTCCTGTCTCATCAGGGCCCTGCAGGGGGGATCAGAAGCCATGAGTACAGGGTAGCCTGCCTGGCTGGATAGTGGCCCTGGAGATGAACAGTCAGCAGCCTGTCTAGCACCACATGGCACTCCAAACACCACCATTTCATGAAATAAAGGATAGTTTATTTATTTTTTTAAAGATTATTTGAGAGTGAGAAAGAAAGCACGAACAGCGGGATGCCTGGGTGGCTCAGTCAGTTAGGCATCTGCCTTCGGAACTCATGGTTACAGCTCACACATTCCAGAAAAGGCCAAACAAGAGGGCCAGAAAGTAAGCCAGGGTGGCCAGGGGTTAAGGGTACGTATGTGGAGATACATAGAGATAACCCTTCATACCCACTAGGATGGCTGTGATCAAAAATATGGATATTAACATATGGGGAGAGCGAGGAGCCCTCACACGCTGATGGTGGAATTATAAAATGGTGCTGCCCCAGGGCGCCTGGGTGGCTCAGTGGGTTAAGCCTCTGCCTTCGGCTCAGGTCATGATCCCAGGATCCTGGGATAGAGCCCCACATTGGGCTCTCTGCTCAGCAGGGAGTCTGCTTCTCCCCTCTCTCTCTGCCTGCCTCTCTGCCTACTTGTGATCTCTCTCTCTCTCCGTCAAATAAATAAATAAATAAATAATCTTAAAAAAAAAAAAAAAGGTGCTACCCCCATGCAGAAGAGCCTGGAAGTTCCTGGAAAGGTTATCCATGCAGCTGCCTTGTCACCCAGGAGTTCCACACGAAAACGTGTGCGCCGACGTTCATAGCTGCATTCTTGGTAGCAGCCGAAAAGCAGAAACAACCCAAACGCTTATCCACTGACAGAAGGAGAAACAAAATATGGCACACCCATGCCATGGAACATTATTCATCAGTGAAAAGGAATAAAGTACAGATCCGGGCTACAACACAGATGAACCTTGAAAATAGGCTGCTCAGTAAATAAGCCAGTCGACAAAAGCCCAGATTGCATAGGAATCCGTTTGTACGAAATGTCCGGAATAAGAGAATCCATAGAGATGGAAAGTAGACGAGTGGTTGCCAAGGGCTGGGGCAGGGGAGGAAGGCGGAGATAGAGGGAATGGACTGTGATTTCTAAAGGCACAGGGCTTCCTTTGGGGGTGATGAAGGGGTCCTAAACCTGAACAGCTCTGTGAGTACACTAAAAAAGCACTGAATTGTATACTTTCAACAGGTGAGTTGGATGGTATGTCAATCATATCTCAAAAAAGCTGTTACAAAAACTAAGAGATAATAAATTACCACAAGCTTTTAAAAAAGTACAGGAAAAGCTTAACTACAAAGGCATAAGGCAAGGGAATTGGGGTGGGGGCAGTTCATAGAATAGCCTAGATCTTATTTGTGGTTCTGATGGCCTGACTCTACGCATTTGTCCAAACTCTCAAAACTGTACACAAAAATGCAGAAATAAATTAGCCTATCCCAATTAATATTAAAAATGGTTATTCTCAGGGTGCCTGGGTGGCTCAGTCGGTTAAGAAACCAACTCCTGATTTCAGCTCAGGTCATCATCTCAGGATTGTGGGATCGAGCCCCTACATCGGGCTCCACACTCAGCAGGGGTCTGCTTGAGAATTCCTCCCTCTGACCCTGCTCCTGCTCCTGCTCTCTCTCTAGCCTAAATAAATAAATCTTAAAAAAAAAAAAAAAAAGGTTACCCTCTAGTAGACCCTATACTAAGCACTTTACAGGCCTTGAATTATTTAATCCTTAAAGCAAACCACTTAAGTATTACTCTCACCCATTTTATAGGTGGGCAAACTGAGGCTCCAAGAGGTTTTGTAACTTGTCTTGGATCACAGTTAGGAAATGTTTTTAGAACTTGAACCCAGTTCTGTCTGACTCCAGATCCCACATCAATATCCACTGTGCTCTGCCCCCCTACACACTGATCATCTGGAATATTCTCTGAGCACCTCTCGAGTCGTCTTCGATAGCGGCCTGTCTGCTCATTACGGCCCCATGGGTGCGTTCCTTTAGGGCTGAGACTGTGCCTGAGAGCTTTGTATCGCCCACAGTGCTGGGCACAGAGCCAGGCACTTTAACAGCAGATCGGACTGGGGTATAATGAAAGAGAGGCAGCGTGAATGCCCTTTGGAAATGCAGTTGAATAGCCTGAGAGCTGAATTCCCGGGTCTCCTGACTCTTGGCCTCCAGTCTGGCCAGGCGGCCACACGCCCTCATTCCACCGGCCTCCTGCAGTTGGATCAAACATCTGAGCCTGAGCTGGAGAGCCGGAGACCACACCTAAACTCTGGCTCTCTCAGTAGCCAGGGGGCAAAACACTTAGCCTCCTGGCTGCGTTCCTCAAAGATTTAGTATTTCTGCTTCTGAAAGAATTTTCTCACTTCACTCACTCACAGGAGGCAATGAGAACCAGGTCTTTCCCACAGGCTACATGCTTCCTCTGTTACTTCCTTCTCTCCATTCCAGCTGTCTCCCCAGGCTGCCATCATCCCACTTCTGCCTACAATCTCTCCCACCACCCTGGGCCAGTCTCCTCCCCAGGCCTGATCCTTCACCCAACATACCCCACAACCAGAGAAAAGGCTTGAAAACATGAATCTGATCACATCACGCTCCTGATATCGAGGATGGCATCAGCCCTTAAGGCTTCTTGATAAGAATGAGCAAAAAGTGTCCTCCTCCAGGCAGCCACATACCTGTACTGGGGCCCATACCTTGGTGAGCTGAGAGTCACCCCCTTAGTTGACACCCTTGTACAGGACACAACCTGGGTAACCGACCAGGGCAACCCTGAGCTTCACTGTCTGCCCACTGCTCTGAGAACAAACACCAAATTCTTGCCAGGGCCTTCTAAGATCCTGCACAATGTAGCTCTGCTCTATTTCTGCAGGTTCTCCCCCCTCCAGACTAGGCACCACCCCCCTGCCCGCCACTGCACTCTACCCTCTGTCCAGACAGTCAGTACAGTTCTGGATTCCCCAAGAGTTCCATGTGTGCCCTCCCTTTGCACAAACTGTTCCCTCTAAGCCTAGCCAACTCTTGCACATCTTTCAGCTCTTACCTTAAATGTCCCTCCCTTCACCAGAGCCTCGCCTGACCCCACCGTCCCAAACACATGTCTCCCTCCTAATAGCCTTCCACCCCCGTACCACCGTAAGAGCCTGCTTACTCGGCTGTCTGTCCCCTGGACCCCAAGCTTTATAAGGGCAGGAACCTGCTGCTTATTTACCAGTGTATCTGGGGCATATCCTTGGCACGAGGTAGATATTTATTAAAAGAATTAACCAATCAACTAACAGAGGTCAGTAAGACAAAATGGTTTGCAGTAGGACGTAGAAGTTCAGTTCGAGAAAGGATTCCTACTAACTGGGCTGGACCCGTCATCTTACTGAGGAGGAAGGAGGTCGATGCGTTAGGGAGGTCCCACGACTTTGCTCAGCTCACATGTACCAGTCATTAGGGGCCAGGCCAACCCTCCACCCATGACAGCAGGCAGAGAAAACAGAAGTCCCTGCTGCACAGGGGACACTCCTACAGGAGAAAATCTGATGGCAAAATGCCACAGAACACGGTGCTTAAGCTCCAGGCCTTTGCATCGGCGATCAGAAGGCCCATGGCTGCTTACTAGCCCCACACTTTGGGTTTCCAGTTTGCCCATACTGCATGAGGTGTAGGTAGAGATGGAAGAGATTCAGCGTGAAAAGCACTGAGCACAGGGCCTGGTCGCCAGCTCATCAGTTAAAATGAGCTGTGAATCCGGTAACTGAGTAATGCTTCCTATCTCCGTGATGCATCCTCCCTCCTCCCCCGCTCGCTGGGCCCCAGGTCCAGGTTTTCCCCCATGCCAATCCCATCAGCATAAACCCTTACCTCCGCCTCCCCTCCACTCCTCACTATGGACCAAGGGCCAACTCAAACCTCACTGAAAGCAAACAGAGGACTCCAAAAACAGTCTTCAGGTTTGCAGGCCTTTCAAATCACCCCCTCATTCTAAAATAGCCCCTTCTGTGTCTGGGAGAGAAGAGGGAGGCTTCAGGAATGCAGATCAGACCATGTTCAATATGAGGCCATTCATTTGCAAGGGAAGACAAGAATGTGTCTGGCAGGTAGCACCTTTTTAAAAATATTTGCAACTCCCCCCCCCCCCCATCTCGACGCTTGCAGCTTTGGGTAAATTTTAGTTTGGAAGCAAAGACTCCAATTGTGTGTCTCCTATGAGATCCCTGGGTGGCATGTGGCAAATTTACCTCTAGATCTCCAGGGAAGCAGAATAATGAATTATTAGCATTTTATCTGCGAGATGCACATTCCACAAAGTCAGGGAACAATGGGATTTTCCCCCAAATTAATTTCATTTTATTTTAAAATGGCCTATAGAAAACGAGGGGGAGAAATAGACTGCCTGTTTCGTGATCAACAAAGATCACCTTGTGCTTTGAGAGGGAAGAAAAGGAATTCATTTTCCCAGATTAGTAGATGGCAAGTGAATGTGAACTCTCCACCTCATCTAATGGGCCTGGATTTTGTGCTCTCGTGGCTTTAATGCCACAGTCACTGGGTATGTTCAATAAGCATGCCAGCATTCGGCAAGAGGGGAGGTCTGGATTTTTTTTTTTAAAGAGCCCCAAGGGGGCTGTCTGTGTTTCCACAGCACACAGTCTGTACCTCTGACGGGAGTCACATTGCCCTGCACTGTGATTCTGTTCCTCATGCCCCCACCCCCCGCAGGTGCTCCTCAAACTCAAGCATCCCTCCCCTGCCTGCCCTTGCACCTTTATCCCCAGGCAGGGTTGCCAATTAAAATACCAAACGCACAGTTAAGACGAAGACTTAACGTCAGAGAAGCATGCCATATTCAGGACCTAATGTACGGTAAAAAGCACTCCTTGTTTATCTGACATTCAAAATCTCCTTGGTACCCTTTTTATTTGCTAAACCCTGAAATCCTGACCCCAAGGTTCCTTCTCCTCTCATCTACATGTGACTCGGAGAAGTCATACCCATTTTCCCATTTTATAGTTGAAGAAACATAGGCTCAGAAGGGCTAAACACCTTGCTGAACGCACACAGCTAGCAGGTGGGAGAGCTGAACGTTCCACCCACGGGCTCGGGACCTGTTGGGGAATGAATGAGCGCGCGCATTCACTCCCGATGAGCAGTGAGGGAACCCGCTCTGCGCCTCACTCTGAGTCATCCTTCCCACTCTGGAATCCCAGCCACACTTCCTTATTAGCCAGAGTGCTGCCCCACATTCCTCTTCTTGGGAAAGGGCCAGCTTCCTGGGAACAACACTGATGCCGTGGCTGAGGCCAGGTTCTCCCTAAGTGAAAACAAATCTCCCGATGCCAGGAACAGCAGGGGGAAAGGCGGCTGGATATAGGGCTGGCGGCTCAGCACCCTGAGAAACCTCGGGGCGCTGGGGCTCAAGGCCCAGACGCTGGCCATCCCCCACCGGTAGCCGCCCTCCTCTGAGCTCAGAGCAGGCAGAAGAGCACAGGACAGGGGTCCCACGCCCACTGCAGCCATGTGACCTCCCGGACCTTAGGGTGCAGGAAGGCGGGCTCGCAGAAAGAACCACAGTGCGAGGTGCAAGACTGAACACCAAAGCGGTTCACACCCTGGCCACTCTCTGCCCAAACCCCTCACCTCTGCTCAAGGGTCCCCTCCCCAGAGGTCTTCCAGCTGCCCTGATTAAAACAGCACCCCCTGTGGTCTCTACCTGAAATCACACGGTGGACTGCAAAGTTCACTAGTTTATTGCTGGTCTACGTCACAGACCTGAAGTTCACCAACAGTCTCTCTTGTTCCGCACTTTTACTTTCTTCGCCATCAGAGCCGTAGCACCTAGAACACTCTGGCATACGTGAGGTACTCAGGACGCAGCTGCTGAGAGAAAGCCTGAACGGAGGTCTCTGGTTAAAAAGAAAATAATAGGAACGACTGGGTGGCTCGGTGGGTTAGGTGGCTGGCTTCAGCTGGATGCTCGGGTTTTGATCCCAGGGTCCTGGGATCGAGTCCCGCATCGGGCTCCCTGCTCAGTGGGGAGCCTGCTTCTCTCTCTGCCTCTGTCTGCCGCTCTGCCTGCTTGTACTCTCTCTCTCTGATAAATAAATAAATAAAATCTTCAAAAAAAATAAATATATACATGGATATGGCTATATATTTTATATATACATAGATAAACACATATGCACACACGTATATGCCCATATCCATACACACACAGAGAGACAAAACATAAACCCAACTAAAATCAAATACAAGTGTGGAGGTGTTCCCAGGTAAACACTTCAGAGGACCCTATCACACGCCTTCACGCATACTATTCCCTCTCCCTGAAATGCACTAGCTATTCAACTTTCAAAACCCAGCTGGGATGCCTCCTTCTCTGACCCTGACCTCCTCCCCACCCTGTTGGAGAGCCTGTTACCCTGTCCCCTCTTGTGACTTGCTGGTGCGGTCACTGTTGTGGTTATTATGCTGCCTTATAATTTACTCAATTGCACATTCTGACGCCCTTGTGGCGGGACTGCATTTTACCAAAGACAGCTGCAGCAATCCGTCCACTGCACGTGCTTGGCTGCACGGTGACCTTGCCCCTCCCCCACCAGAACGTGGAATTCCTCCTGCTCCCTTGGAAGGGGGCTACGGGGCTGCGCTTCGTGCCTTCTGACCGCCTCAGCTCAATGGTGGAAGTGATGCCATGTCAGTTTGGGATAGGACCGTTAGCAGACCTTGAAGCTTCTACTTCCTGCCTCTTGGAAGCTGGCCACCACGTCAGAAGGATAATTACCCTAAGACCTCCATGCTGCACAAAGCCCAAGCCATGGGCAGAGGCCCCAGAAACAAGGTGCTATGTAGCGAGAGATGGGTGGAAAAGCATCATGGCACCGAACGCGTGAGTAAGGAGGCCCTCTCCGGAGGGAAGGCTCTCTTGAGCCTCAGCAGCCCCACACACACTCATCAGAGATGAACAGCCCGACCGAGCCCTCTCTAGATTCCTAATGCACAAAACTGAGAGCAAAATAAACAGGTTGCTTTGAAACACTAAGTGTCGGGGTAGTTTGTTTCGAGCAACAGTTAATTGGAACATCCTTGAAGACAGGAACTCTATTTTATTTAACTTTACACCCCCTAATCTAAAACCGTGCAAGGCTCGTAGCTCAATAAAATTCAGCTGAGTTGAACTGGCTCAGATTGAATTTAATTTTCCCCAATTTAGAAGGACTACTTTAGTAAATAAAGCCAAAGCGTCCTTAGTCATCAGCTGAAGCTATAAGCTGGCCCGTGTGCACAATGGAAGGGTAGAGCTTATATGGAAATTTATAGAATATTACATGCTACTCTAAACAACAGACTTTTATGGGGATGAAATAAAAGTACGATTATCCTTAGTAAGTTCTAGGAATATTGCCGGTTATGATAGTCACTGTAAAAACATCGCATAAAAATACTCCCAATTTTGTGTCTGGTGCCAGGAAGCCCTGATGTATTTCCCCATTCCCTGAAGGACCAGAATGGAGATGTGATCCTATGGCCTTGCCTGTTTACTCCCAGGCACTCAGAGATAGAGTCTGGCAAGTCAGGGTCCCTGTCACCAGTGAAAATCGCATTTACTTTTTATTGGCTAAAATATGGAAGCAGCCTCGATGTGACAAACCATACCTCACCAGCTCCAGGCGGGAGTCGTGATTCCACTATTTATAGACAATGGGGCCTTAGACAAGTCCCATGACCTCATTGGGGCTACCCAGGCCAAGGATGCTCATGGGAATGATTCCCAAGAAGACTGCATGAGATGGGTGTGTGGGGTGAATGAGTGAACATCGCTAACGAGGACTGAGCACACTCTAACAATCCGTCAACTTTAGCCTGAAATAACGGCTTTCGTGCTGCAGCCCCAACAGCCCCATAAAACCTCTTGGCCATTCTAGATTCTAACTTCACTCCCTGGAGTTTCTGGATGTTGGAACTGCCTGGTCTCCAGCTCTCTGGGCCACCCTGCGTTGGGAAGGAGCTTCATTTTGACATGGGCAAACCCCCCCCATAGTGACTAGGTCCGAGGTGGGCCCCACCCCCATTTGCTCAGAACCAACGTGCACAGGACATGTGGATGGGGATGTCTAGGAAAGGAAAATGTTTCTCTCCTCCTAATATAATCTGAGGAAGTCAGATCTGGGATAGTGATGGTCATCTGACTGGCGCACAAGAAGCTGAGCTGAAGATAAACCCACCCAGGGAGGAAGGTACAGCTGGCAAGGGCAGAGGGCAGCTGAGGACAGAACTCATGATGGCGTCCTCAAGCGCGGCTCCTGAAGCCAGCCCTGTTCTAGACTTCTCATTTTCACAAGCCAGTGGTTCCCTCCTCTTTATGTCCACGTTGGTTTGGATGTTTTATCACCTGGAATGGACAACTTGCTCTTTCTATCTATGGACAAAATCAAAGCTCCCTCTAATTCTCTTTGTGGGGCAAATCCCACAAAACTCTACCTTCACAGAGAGTTCTAAAATCAAAGAACGGAGCTTCATCCTGGTCTTACATGTGGCCTCAGAGATAGATTTTTCAGGCCCACCCAAGTGTCTGCTTATTTATAAAGGGCCCCTTGTCTCCATCATGCTTGATTCTGCCCATCTTTTCAACCTGGAGACAGTCCATGGTGGTTCACAAATAAGATACTTCACACTCACCTCCCAAAACCTACCCTGCGAACAGAAAACAGGTGGGTAAAAAGGGACTCCCTTCCAGACAGAGGGAACCTCCTGAACACCAGTAAAAGCAAGAGAGGTATCCAGCTAAAGCCTTATCTGGTGAGCTGGGATGAAGGGCCAGACCAGGCTGGAAGACTTCCATTGGAAATAAACAAGGTCTGACCATAAAGTCATGAGTGCTTTTTGGTCCAACTACAATGTCCTTTAGAGTTCCTTTATGGACCAGAGTGATTTTAAAAGCAAATGAGTTATTTTTGAAAATCAGCATTTATTCTTATTTATATAATCAGGCTGTTCCATTAAACCCTACAGACAAATTGAAGCTCAAAGTTGTGTGGAATCAATATCATGATCATTATCAAGTCTGGGGACAATGACTTAAACACAGAGGGCATGGCCTGGCTCCAAGTTTGCTTTAGCAAATCCTTCAAGTAATCCAGAACACCAGGACCATTCCTCAGTGCTAAAGGATGAGCTGGCCATGACAAGGGTGTCAGCCATCACCCCCTTTATGAGGCCAATTACATTCAGTGACCGTGGGGGCTCACGGTGAATCATTCAAGAAATAGTTGTCTGAGGATGAGATCTTGGAGAAACCTGACCGCTGAAGTCCTGGGATTCGCTGGCAGAAAATTGCAAAGCATGAGCTGGAAATATCAGCCGCCTTCTTTGACAGGTACCTACTGAACCTCAAAAACAACAGGTGCCCTTCACCATCAAAACAGGCATTGCTGGCTGCCAACCCAATCAATATTCCTTCCTGTGCTCTTCCTTAGTAAAAGCACTCAGATTGGGTAGCGGTGGTGGGAAAAATATGTCCAGCTAAAGAACTGAATGTCTTAGCCTCCCTTGGAGAAGTGGTGGCTCAAGAGGGACTAAGCGTTGGTCAAAGAGAGAGAAGCAGAACTAATGGGTGGGGGTATCAGTGAGGCACCTTAAAAGAAGAACTGAGGCCGCTGGCAGGCACCCTTTATTCCATCCTCCTTATTCTTCATCATGCTTCAAATGTGGAAGCAATGACTAGAGCTGTAGCAGCCATTTTGGGACCATGAGGTACCTTGAGAATGCAACTATGCGCTAAAGATGACAGGTCAAAAAGACAAAGGAGCCTGAGATGTTGCAGAACCACCTACTTGACCTTGGACTTCCTATCTGCCTTGGGTTGTTGTAAGAGAGAAAACCAACTCCTTGCCTTATTTAAGCCAGTTAGTTTGGTCTCTGACACTAGCTGCCAAACACAATCTGACATCAGATGGGCCAATTAAAATCAAGGGTTCTTACTGGTCAAAAATGACATCTGCAATTCACCCTGGGACACCTTTAACAATCAGAATGCTCTAATTGGATAATCCAGTTTGTGCTCTAATTCTGGAAGGGCTGATCAAGTCATATCTTCACTGAACACAGGGCAGGAAAAGGGGCAGAAAAACTAAAAGATCCAAACTCTGCCCTCAAAGAGCTTATGGGTAATGGGAGAAGCAGGTCACAGCCACACAAAAGGTTTCCAACAAAAGGACCCATGTGACCCACAGCTGAAGCATTTCAGACAGCAACCAAATGCTGCGGGATTTCAAAGAAGAGAAAAAATCTGCTTATTCTGGGGCAGCCCCAGGAAGGATGTAGGGCTTAATTTGGAGCCTGCAGCTGAGAGAAGGGGGAGAAAGGAGCCATTACAGGTGGATAAGGTGCTTGAGCGGAGGCTTGGAATTAGGAAGGAAAGTGTTTGGGGGAGGGTGGAAGGAGCTTGGGAAGCCACAGAGGTTCCACTGAGGCAGGACTTGGCGCAGGGCGGGTACCAAGAGGAACGGACTGGGCAAGGAGCCTAGGGTTAAGGCTCCAGGAAGGAGGCTGACTGTGGTCTGTAGGGGGCCCTGAGATGTTCTGGGTGGGGATGGCATTCAGTGGCTCTGGCCCAGGTGGCAGATAAAATGACAGTGGCAATGGCACGAGCCAATCCTCCCAGCTGAAGACACTCTGAAGAACTAGAAGAACAGAGCGAGCCGACCACACATCCTCCCTCCCCTCCTCCCCTGCAGGCAGGCTTCTTGGATGGAAGCCTCCGCGTTTATGCTCCTCCTATCCCCCAAAGAGAAGCAGGACACAGATCTGGCATCCAGAGGCAGAGAAGGAGGACAGCCTCGATCCAACTGAGGGTTCAGGATTCCAGACACAGGATCATGACAACTCGGAATGGAAGGGACCTCACCCGTCATCAAGAAGCCACAGATGGGGCGCCTGGGTGGCTCAGTGGGTTAAAGCCTCTGCCTTCGGCTCAGGTCATGATCTCAGGGTCCTGGGATCGAGCCCCGCATCGGGCTCTCTGCTCAGCGGGGAGCCTGCTTCCCTTCCTCTCTCTCTGCCTGCCTCTCTGCCTGCTTGTGATTTCTGTCTATCAAATAAATAAATAAATAAATAATCTTTTAAAAAAAAAAAAAAAGAAGCCACAGAACTCTAGAACAGCATGGGCTCCTCGGATCCTCTCACCTACCAGTTTTCAAACTGGGTTCCATACAGCAGTAGGGTCCACTATTCGCAGAAGGGAGAGTGATCGAACCAAAACAACTCTTGTCTTTTCTGTTTCGTATTATTGAGGTTCCCAAAAAGGCTGCATTCCAAACCAAGTCTGAAATCCACCAACAACCCCAGCTCCCTCCTCTCACCCTCCAGGGGAGGGAACGGAGGCACACAGAACGCTGAACCCCCTTTGCTTGTAACTCCCATGGATCCTGTCGTCACATGGTCAGTGTGTACATTTCCAGGACAGCCTCCTAAGGCTGGGGCAACACTGTTCCCACTCACTGCGGGGCCCTCAGCTCCCAGCACAGGACCGGCCGGCCACAAGGTAGGTGCTTCATAGACACCTTCGAAACAGAGCCACGAATGAAGGTGCTTGGAGGTGGCTTTCAGCGGCAGAGCCATGGTGACTCAATCCCCACCACGCCTGTGGCTCAGCATGGCCCATTCAGGCAGGGGCCGAGCTCGGGCATGTGCGAACAGCATCCTCGGTTCCTCTGCACACCAAGCTCCCAGCTGCCTGCAGCGGGGCTGGGGGTAGAGGGGGTGCGTTCCCGCCCTCCCCAGGGCCAGCTGCCTCCAGCCTCCACACCAGTCCCCGTCATCCTGTCCCTGAGTAAGGGCACAAGCTTCTCAGGGGCACCAAGTACATCGTATCCATGGCTGTCTCTCCAGCACTCAGCACCACCCTTCTGCTTCTCTCTACCAAATCCCTGATTTAAAAAAAAAAAATTTAAAAAAAATGGCAGGTCTTTGAAAATGCTGGGAACGTGCAGACTGTTGCAGACACTGAGCTAGGAAGGGGCTCCATTGTGGGACGTCTCTGGTGAGCCTCCCAGGAGTGTTTTTTTCCGCCTGGTGTTCATTTTTCTCGTTCTCTCTAAAATGGGAAGGTTGGCTGCTTAATCAGCCTCCGAGGGCTGCATCAGTGCTCCGTGTAGCTGCAGGAAAAGGAATCGGTGAATCGTGGACACAAGGAAGCACAGCACACTGCAGGCCACCAACTGTGGTTTCGTTCCACACCTCTGAACCCACACACCCATGGACCAAACTTCCTCTCCAGACTTGTAGACGACACACAGCGCCGTCCACAGGGAGCGGGGAGGGGCTAGAGAGCGATGGCCGTTAGGTTTGGCACTAGATTCTAACTATGTCAACGAATGCATGGTAGGATGAGTGTGAGTGTGTGTGAGACCACGTGTGAGTGAGTGTGTGTCTGTGTGAGGGGCCTCCGTTGGGCAACGGACCTCTCAGAATGACCTTTCTGAGGCCAATCTCAACTCGGTTTCTTTTCTTTTCTTTCTTTTTTTTTTTTTAAGATTTTATTTATTTGACAGAGCACACAAGTAGGCACAGAGGCAGGCAGAGAGAGAGAGAGGAAGGGAAGCAGGCTTCCCGCTGAGCAGAAAGCCCAATGCAGGGCCTGATCCCAGGACCTGGGTTCATGACCTGAGCCGAAGGCAGAGGCTTTAACCCACTGAGTCACCCAGGCACCCCTCAACTTGGTTTCTTGACGTCAAAATCACGGGGTCATTTTTTCCAGCTAGGCAACTCAGTTCCTGGGCCTCTTCTTGGGCCTACAGAACTACCCAATGCCTTAAAAGTGAAAATTATCAGCTCCAAAACATGAAAAGAAAACTGCAAAGCCATCGTTAATAGCGGTGTAATTAAGTGGCTAAAACCCATAACACGAAGTCAACATTATGAACAGTTGATATCGACATTCATCACAATTTCATTACATTTGTGCTGGGGCAGGGGAGAGGCTGGTGAGATTTTTCTCACTTTGTAAGAATTCCTGAGGACACACAATGACAGCAGAGAAATCAGAGCCCACTGAAAACTGAGAGGTACACACAGCAAAATAATTCCAAAAGCAAAACCATTACAACTTTTTTTCCAGCGGTAACAGAAATCTGATGGGGTCCATCTGGGTGTGATGTAGGATGGTGCCTCCAAAGACAGGGAGGTTAGATGTAAGGAAGATGTTAAAACTACCTACGTGAGAGTCTGCAAATTTTAGCTATCAAAACTCAACCCAGACTCAGAAGTCCTGGCAAATGCTTGACTTCTGACAGTCTTGCTGAATAGAGGCCTGTGTGCGCGCGCACACACACACACACACACACACACACACACCAGTTTCCTGTCTCCTGGTCCTGCTGCAGTTAAGAAATATCTGCCCTCACTTCTTCCCAATGGAAACAAACTGAAGTTTTCCTTGATAAACGATGTATAATCAATAACCTCCTACTTCTCCTTTCATAGAAAACTCATTTTACTTTAAGGAAAACATGATGAATGATTAAGATCCATAACAGAGACCCTGCGCACAGAATACGTAAGGATTTCTAGTTATGACAAGTCTTTGCAATGGAAAACTTTGGGCAAACTGAAAACAGAGGTTAGAAACCTGTCTAGGAGCAGATCTCCCCCTGGGCACGCCCCCTCTCTTCAAGCACCTGGTGCAACACAGGTCAACCTCTTCTTTCATGCAAGAACAGGACGGATTTTGCAGTTGAGCTGAGGCACACAAAGCTTTGGGAGCCTCTGAGCTTGTGTTTTCTTTCAGAAAGAAGATTGTTCAGGCTGGGCCAGATTCCTCTAGAAAGTCTACCAGTGCAGAGGCCAGAGGTCCATTCTGTCTGGGCCACTGGGAAATTGGTGATGGGGCTGTCTGGGTTCTGCAGAGCCCAGCAGGTACACTCCTCCTTTCTGAGCGGGCATTCCAAGGACTTCCCAAACTTCAAATAGTAGCATCTGAGCCCAAATCACGAGGAGCCCCCCACCATGGCTGAAGATGCAAATGTAGGGGCTGGCCAGATGCAAGGTTCCACTTGCATCTGGCCTGGTAGACTGCAGGGGAAGGACACAGTAACTCCATGCATCCAAAGGTTGGGAGGGCCCAAAGCTGGGGTAACCTTCACATCCTGCTTAGTCTTCAGATGGGATCCCTGTGTACTCTTGCTCCCTGCCCCCCATCCCTTGCCTTGGGATTGTCAATCCAGGTTCATAAAGCACTTGAGCACCAACAATGCACAAAAGAGTGGCCTTGGGAAGCACAGAAAGAGCACTGGACTAGGAGTCCAACAGCTGCCCGGTGTTGCCACTTACTTGGTGACTCTGGGCAAAATATGTCCCCTGTGCCACACTCCGCTTCCTCTCATGCAAAACCAGGCTACTAGTGCCTACCACTCCCCCTGATACCCATGGCTGTTAGGAATATTGATAGAAATAATTGATGGAACTTGGCAAACGGTGCAAACCTAAAGAATGAATAATAACGAGGCACTGTGCGATTCACAATTAGAGTTAGTGCAGCCTGATAAGTGGCAAACGTCTCCTCCTGTCTTCCAGCGGTCCCATGCCTCAACTCCACTCAGTGGGCAGGTGAGTTTGTTCCCCAAGGAAGGGAGAAGAAGAGGCAGACCTGAATAAGTCAATAGGGGCATTAAGTTAAACCGGCTCAGATTAAGTATTTGAATCAATATGTGTCACACGCTTCTGGAAAAAAAGTGGTCCTGGTCTTTCTAATCAGAAAAGCGGACTGGATATTGGTAGTGGTGTGTGCTTTCCTCCTATACCAATGCCTGGGATTTAGTAGACGCTGAACCCTGCTTCCCAAATGAAGGACCAGGAAAGGTGGAGAGAGACCAACACATCCACAAACACTGAGTCAACAAGACGGAGGACTAGATACGTGCTTGCTTTATCTTCACAATTCCACACTGACGATCTGATGAAATTGACCACTCACCTGATAGCTGATGTTTTTTTAATCCCCAGGGGACTGACCAGCTGCTTCCTCATGGTCTCGACACAGTCCTAGGCTACCAGAACATTTAAGAAATTTTCAACAAGTCACACTGCAGCCTTGTTGCGGACCGCCGGCAAGGTTCACCAGACAACCCGCTGATGGCAGGCCAGGTGGCCAACGGGGTGGGGGGACCCCCAGCTCCTGTACCCTGCCAGCGTGGCCATCCGTGAGCCTCGTTAGCTTCTCTGGGTCAGGTCCCAGGCTGTGCAGGACCCGGGCGGGGGGGTGGGGGAGTGGTGAGCACAACTGAGGAAAGGGAACAAAGCCTTGTTTCTTTCTTCCTGGGGCAGCCTGGCAATGTGAACGCCAACCTGGGGATTTAGGGAGCACAGGTCCAGCCCCAGCCGAGAGGTGACGACCTACCACTTGGAAAGCTCAGGACTCTCCCTCGCCTTGCTCATCTGCCAGCAGCCCTGCGGCCCCACACATCTCCAGTAAGCTCCCCCGGCTCTCAGGTCTCTGGTGCGCAAAATCCACCCGACACCCAACCTGAAGGCAGCGGGGCCCCCCAGGAGCATCGTGCGGGCTTCCTCCAGCTCCAAGATCCATGTGCCTATGCAGACACAGACTTCAATTCTGAATTAGAGCGAGGTGCCATCTCACGGGAAGAAAGTGGGTTTGAGGGAATCATGAGCAATCATTCTTTTTTTTTTTTTTTTTTTTTTTCCCCATGCTGCAAAGAGAGGCAAGCTTTGAAAAGGAGAGGTTTTCAGGGCTGGGAATTTGGAAACAGAGTGGGATACGCCCAGCCAGTTAGCCCTTGGTTAGCTCCAGGCTCCTGGTTTGCCTGCTAGTGACGTTTCATTGATTCGTGGTTCATTTCACAGACGACCAGTATTCACTCAGAGCCCACTATGTGTGGACGCTGTTCTGTCTCGGGTTGATAGTGGGGAATGAAACAGACAAATACCTTGCTCGCATGGGGCTTATGGTCTATGGCCTCATTCACTCACCGAAGTGCCAACTACATGCCACCTGGAGACCCAAAGATGAAGAAGAAACAGTCTGGACCATAAAGATGAAAAGGGAACGTGATGAGTGCTACAGCAGAGGTTTCGGGGGCTGCGGGATGAGAATCCCAGCGACACCAGCTGTCATGTGTGAGCGCTCACTACCCCCACGCTAAGGGCCTATCACGTCATGGTATTTTGTCTTAGCCCCAAAACATTCGTATGCACTGGGGGAAAACTGAGGCAGAGAGAGACACGAACCCATCCAGGGCGGCCCAGCTGGTAAGGGATGACGCTGAGATGTGGACCAGGGCTGCCTGACCTCAGATGCTTGGTTATACAACACAGTATACCACGCTGACTCCTCCTTAGAACATTAGCCTGGTGAGACATTTTAGTGGGTAAGTAATGTAAGCCACAACATCCCAGTGTCCCCAACTTCCACACTGGGGTTTAGGCATTCAGGACTGATCCTGTCCATGGATGTAAAATTGATTTAGTCATGAAACTTCTTAGGAAAAAATATACATATTTCTTTAACACAGAGGCAAGCCAGTTTTGAACCTCAGACCTTCAAGAGCCAAGGTCAACGTGCCAACCCGGACAAATGAAAGCAAGCACTTTGGCCAGAAGGTTGGGACACATCTGGGTGGACAGGGTTATTTTTGGCTCAGAGAGAGCTTTGACGAGTTCCACCTTTGCTCCCTTGTATCAAAAGTGGCACCTGGGAGGTGAGGATATGGCAGCGAAGGGGGAATAAAAAGAAGAGCTTTGCATCAGGAAAAGAGCGGAATTGCAAATAATCAGGAGGAGATGCTCGGAAGCATCTAATTGGACCCTGCATCCTACCAGTTCTGTTTATTTCCAATATTGGTTCTCCTCCTTCCCTTTCTTCCAACCCTTTGGGGTCCTAGAGTTCTACAAGGTTCCAAGCACAGCACCTACCTTCCTCTCCCCTCCCCATCCCACTGGGCTTGGTGCTTCTCTGAGCCTCAGGCGGACACTCCCTCCCAGCTGGTCCCGACAACCAAGAAGGCCCAGCCATACTGTGGGGTCCCTACTCCCTGAGGAGCTGAGCCTCCTAGGATGCCAGAGCCAAAAGGACTTGCTAATCATCGGGGCCAGTGCTTTTCAGACTCTACTTGGCCACAGAATTCCTTTCTCAAATGCATCTTATGCAAATGTCCGATATGCACAGCGCAGATGGAAGGGGAGGAGCTCTGGTAGAGTGTGTGCGCAGGGTGGGGACAGGAAGCCTCCCCACCCCACCCTTCATGGCACCTTAAGATCATGACAGTCTGAAGCTACTGATCGGGCCTAAGGCCCTCGGTTTATAGGTGACATCCTGAGACCGTTTTGCCTCCATCCCGTTAAGAAAACAACCCAGACACCTCCTGGTTCATTATGGTTAGTGTGGTTAGTGTGGTCCCCATCAGACACCTTGTTGCCACTTGTTCTTCGGTCCCCAGAGATGGCAGGCAGAAATACCCCCACAGCTGGGGCACGATGCTGGTAACTGCCTCGCAGGCCACATGACACAGTGGAATGCTTCCTCCTCCCAGATGCTCTCTCCTGCTGACCGTGAGAACATTTCCATTCTCCCTTTTTACTGGCAGTTCCTCCTCTTCTACCTGACCCAAGCAAGGGCCCAGTCCTTGGTCTTCCTCTCTCTTCTACACTCACTCCCCAGGTGACTTTGTCCCATCTCATGGCTCTAAAAACCATCCGTATGCTCCTGACTCCCAAATGTATACCTCCAAACCAAAGTCTCTCCCGAACGCAGCCATGATTATCCAACCACCTCGCTGACATCACCACCCACAGGTCTCAAAGGCTCCTCAGACTTAGCATGTCCCAAACTGGACTCCCAACCTCTCTGCCATCTGCAAACCTACTCCTTCCCTGAGCCCTCCCCAGCTCAGTTTATGCCACTCCCTCTTTCCATTTGTTCCCACCAAAAACCACGGACTCATCTTGGGACTCCTCTCGTGTCCTGATAGCCCACATCCAATGTATCAGCAACATCCTGTTGCCTCTTCCTTTTCATTAGGGCCTAAAGCCAACCACTTCTTAGCCCACCTCTCCTGCTGTCCCTGAGGTCTAGTGCACCAACATCTCCCACCTGGATTGTTTTAAGAACCTCCACACACTGGGTCTTGGTTTCACTCTTGCTCCTCTAGAGCCCATTTTCAAACAGCAGCCAAAGTGATCTTTTCAAATCATAAGTCAGACCTGCAAATCCTTATTCAAAATCCTATAATGGCTTTCCAGTTCACTAAAAATAAAAGCCAACGCCTAGAGTAGCTGATGAGGACCTACCCGGCCTGGCTTTCTGTGATTCTCTGCTTTCACCTCTTATTCCTCATACTTCTCCACCACACTAGCTTCTTTGCCATCCCTGCCTCAGGGCCTTTGCACTGGCTGTTCCCTCTGCCAGGAATACTCCACCCTCAGTTAAATCCCTCACCTCCTTCACCTCTCTGCACCAATGTCACCTTCTCAGCGAGACCACCCTAACCACACTATTATAATTACAACACACCATCCCAGCCCTCCCAGTACCCCCTCTCTCTGATTTCTTTTTTCTATGGCAGGTATCACTTTCTAGCATCCTGTACTTGCGTACTTCTGTTAATTGAGTAAAGTCTCCCCCTGACTAGAATTCATAGTCTATGAATAGACTTTTGTCTATTCGTGCATTGATATATGCCAACTGCCTAGACCCATGCCTTCTTTGTAGTAGGCTCTCTATAAATTTGTGTTGAATGAATGAATGACCGAAATATTATTTTGCAGTTTTCAGATCACTTTCACGTCTGAGGATTCCTTTGAGCCTCAAAACCCTCTCGGGATTTTTCAGATAAGAAAACAAGTCCAACCAAAAAAAAAAAAAAAAAGAAAAGAAGACAAGTCCAGAGAGGTTAAATCACTTGCCTGAGATCACACAGCTTGTTCTACTATGGGCCTCATGCCTTCTTCTGTCCTTAAACCCCTATGAGCATGGCATCTGACCACAGTGGTGCTGATCTCTCCAAGGCCCAGATTCCATCCAGTTCTCTCCTCCCTCACCAAACTCACCCCAGGTTTGTTGAAGACCGTATTTGTAGATGCGGTGACAGGCTGCTTATTTTTTCCCAGAGGAGCACTGATATATTTTTACTCAAATGAACTCAGATCTTGTCTCTAGGGACCATGTGACACAGACATAAGCTTCCAGGCCAACTGCTGACCCTAAGACCCTCTATCAGAACACAGGGGGGGACACGGAAAGGCTGCCCCAATCCCTGGCCTTTGGTTTCCCCACATATCACAACAACTGGACATTCTATAAGGAAGGAGGGAGGGAGGGACAGGGAGGAACAAGACACACTTCGCGATCAAGAGGAGGCTTTCTTTGTTCTGCCCTAACAACCATGGGCTGAAATGTGAGGGTGCTAAGTGTACCTTCATAACTGCTTCTAGTCCCCTGCTGACAGGTCCAGGCCCACACTAGGAATGGCTACAGCAGCTGGGTTGTTTCCGCCTCACCCACCATACTATGAACTGCGTCACTGTTCACAATTGCTCTTTTTGCCCAGGCTGCTGGGAAGCTCAAGAGCAGCAAATCCTGTTTCTCAGGACTTCGGACTCCAGGACTTACCCAGCAGCCCCCGCTTCCCAGGCTTTAGAATTTAGACCAAATAATACCACCTGCTTTCCTGGTTCTCCATCTTACAGAGGGCAAATTGTGGGACCTCCTGACTTCCACGGCCGTGTGGGCTGACTCCTACAACAAATCTCCTCCTATATCATCTCTAGATGCCCTATTGGTTCTGTTTCTCTGGAAAACCCCAACACAGTGGTAAACAATACATACTGCCTTTGACCACTAGCAAGAGCCAGGCTTTCCAGTTTTCCACAGGGGTGCCTCGTTTGACACTTGTGACTTCATGAATACCAGAAACCTGGCATCATCTTTATTTCCCATTCCTATAAGAAACAGGTTCAGAGAGGTCGGGGGCCTGTCCGAGGTCCCATGGCATGTGCACACCCTGCTAGGCCCACACTGAAGCCCTCCTCCTTGCTAGAGGGTTTGAGCACCTTCCTGTCCCCTCTCGGCTTCTGCACCTCCCCCCAGCGCCCTCCCCACAGGCTCGCAGCTGCCCCCAGCCAGCAGTTCCACCCGCTGAGACCACCAGAGGCCGTGAAATCGCCAGCTTGCTGCTGGTCTGATCTTTCCCCCCCAGCTCTCCGACGGAGAGAAAGGGAAGCTTGGGAAGCAGCGGGAAGCTCAGCAACAGCCGCAGGACCAGGTGGGAAGGCGTGTGGGGAAGGTTGAGAGGAGAAGGGGAACGGGGGGGGGGGGGGCGCCCACACCTGGCTGCTCCCTTGGCCTCCCACCCACACCGGCCTGCCTCAGTGGTTGGAGACCCAGCATCGGGCCCTGAAAATGGCAGCTACAGAAGGGGGGGTGGGGTGGGCAGGGTGGTTCTCAAGAGAGAGGGGCACTTGCAGAGCTCCGAATGGAGAGTAGAGAGTCCCGGCTCTGTTCCCTTCCCACGCCGATGACACCGTTCCAGTGCAGGAAGGAGAATCGGAATCTTTTTTTTTTTTTTTTAAGATTTTATTTATTTGAAAGACAGAGATCACAAGCAGGCAGAGAGGCAGGCAGAGAGAGAGGGGAAAGCAGGCTCCCCGCCGAGCAGAGAGCCCGATGTGGGGCTCGATCCCAGGACCCCGGGATCATGACCTGAGCCGAAAGCAGAGGCCTTAACCCACTGAGCCACCCAGGCGCCCAGGAGAATCGGGATCTTAACCCCCACCCCCACCCCCTGGGCCCTTGAATGTCTGGGGTCCTGAGGCTGGCCTCAGCCACCCCTGGAGGCCCCCAGGAGGGGCAGCTGGGCCTCCCCATGCTTCACCCCACCGCCTGAGGAAGCTCTGTCATAGGGCGCCATGAACCTCTCCCCTGAAGCTCCCGCCATGGGCGCTGTTTTACATTCGGGGGATCATTTGTGAATCAGCTAAACCCACCTCAGGCCTCGATGCCTCAGGAGAGCCAGCCCCATGTCCGGCGCGGTCCACAGTGGCGAGTCCAGGCCCTAGACCCTCAAAGTCACCAAAGATAAGGCTGCAAGGGGTGGGGGCAGAAGGGCCTAGGAAAGGAAAAGCTGTATCCGCTCCCCAGGACCCGAAATTCTCTGAGGCAAAGAGAGAGGGAAGGGGATCTGGGGGAATCTGTGCCCGCCTGCTCTCCTGCACGTCCTGACTTACGGGTGGTGCTGTGCGCTGGGATCAGGACTAAACGATGACACCTGCCACCCAAGATCCCCGGGAAATGCAAGGAGCCTCTCTGATTTGCTTTCTGATGTCAGTGCACTGGGGAACTGCTAACATGATTCCACACTGAACACACCTGATCTTCACAATAATTGCTTTCATTAGCACAGCCACGAGCTAACGGGGACCTCCCCCATGCTCCCGCACTAGCATTTTTTTTCCTGTGATCTGTACAGTGAAGACCAGAGATGTTACAGCCTGGTCATAAATTCATCTCCAGAACTGCTACAGCCTCTCGGCCCTCGCTGTCCCCCAGGAGTGATCTGGTTTGGAGGAGACAATGCATCACAGAGGACAGGGGGCTAAGACTCCAGAAACCTAGGTACTGGTTCCTGCTCTGCCGTGTGACCTTGTGACATGGGGCAAGGAGGGTCTCACTCTGAGCCTCAGTTTCCCCACCTGTAAAGGTGAGAGCTGAACCAAGGGTTCCCCAGGGACGGGGCTTGGCCCAGTTGGAGGAAGGGAGAACTGAAGTCCCTTAGAATTGAGCTCAAATCCCCACCCTGCCATTTATGGGTCAGCGACTGGGCAAGTTATGAAATGTCTCATAGCCTCACACTCTTCTTGTGTAAGGTGGGCGTGGTGACAATGCCTAACTGGCCTTCCGACATTCATCCTTCCCTTCCTTCCTGTCTGTCCCAGTACTGCAGCCTGCATGAGCTTCTTAGAATACAAATCTGATCATAGCATTTCCCTCCTTAAAAACTTTCAAAGGCTTTCCAGTGTCATCGGGAAAAGACAGACTCCTTAATCTGGCAGGTGGCCGGGTCCAACCTCTACCCGGCTCCCCTCACTTTGTTCTCCCAATCAGGCCACATTGGACGCTCTCCTTCTCACCAGGCTCCCTTCTGCCACAGGCCCTTTGCACATTCTGTTTGCATTCATGGAGGACTCTTCTACCTTTTTAACCAAATGGGCTACTCTTCCACTTCACTCAAACCTCACCTGGTCGAAGCTTTCTCTTACTCCTGACTGTATCAAGAGTCTTAGAAAAGGCTCTTCCAGTCCCATGTATCTCCCCTTTGTAGCACCACCACAGCTGTTATTTGATGAAAAAAGTAAGCTCACTATAAAAAAGTAAGCTCCATGAGGACAGGGACCGCGCTGCTTAACGAACACAGTACCTACAGTAAAAGTCATAATGAATATAACAAAATTCATTTATTAAGCAATATTTATCAAGCAATTTCTACTGTCAGACACTTCCCTACAGCCCTAAGAATTAGACTGTGTTATTACTCTCACTTAACAAAAGGGAAGACTGAGTCACAGAGAGGTTAGGTAACTTGCCCAATATCAAACAGCTAGTAAGAGGTCAAACCCTGAAGTCTGGTTACTGGGACACTATTGGGAGCCTTTCACTCTGCATGAAGCAGGGTTCAGATCTTAAAGCAAGGAAACAGGCACTTCTTAAACATTTGATAATAATAATTATTACTGCCAGCAGACACTAAGTATTTATGATATGTTCAATACTACATACTCCAGGGATTTTTACATGAATCAACTCATTCTCCTAAGGACCCCATGAGGAAGGACTACCATTGCCCTCATTTAACAGATGAGGAAACTGAGTCTCAGAAGGTTCGTTCGCTTTCCCAAGGTCATCAGAGTTTACCCCTTGGTCCCTCAAGTCTAAAATCTGGGAAGACGCCAGCTCTGGGATTCTCAGGGAGGACGAGGACAAATTCTCCACCATGCCACAGATTTCTACATTCAGTCCTAGTGAGAAGGCCCAAGCACCTCCTGACCCTGAGCCTGCTCGGCTAGGCAGAGTATGGACAGAGCTGCCCCCTGGAGACCCCAAAGCCAGCCACTGGCCCCGGGGCCTCTGCTGAGGAGGCTACACAGACAACCTCACTGGGCAGGCAGGACGGGGAA
This sequence comes from Martes martes, assembly GCF_963455335.1. Classification (NCBI taxonomy): domain Eukaryota; kingdom Metazoa; phylum Chordata; class Mammalia; order Carnivora; family Mustelidae; genus Martes; species Martes martes. The sequence goes on from NC_137895.1 coordinate 15,116,431, forward strand.
AGCCGGCAGGCGCTAAGAAAAGAGCTGCGGGGGCGCCTGGGTGGCTCAGTGGGTTAAAGCCTCTGCCTTCGGCTCGGGTCATGGTCCCAGGGTCCTGGGATCAAGCCCCACATCGGGCTCTCTGCTCCGCAGGGAGCCTGCTTCCTCCTCCTCTCTCTCTCTCTGCCTGCCTCTCTGCCTGCTTGTGATCCCTGTCTGTCAAATAAATAAAAATCTTGAAAAAAACAAAACAAAACAAAACTCAGATTTAAAAAAAAAAAAAAGAAAAGAGCTGCGACCACATATTGCATAAATGATGATCCTCGACCAGGATCACCACACCCGACCAAGCTGAGCCCCTCACTCCACACACCCTTTAGGTCGCGCACTGGAGTCCCTCTGGGATCCCCTTAGAGGCTCATCTGAGCCGAGTTCACCATGATGCTGTGGCCCTTCAGAGCACACATTCTGAAGCCCAAACCCCAATTTCACCCCTTGGTATCTATCGCAACTCCATGAGCCACTAAACCTGTCTGAGCTTTGGTTTCCTCCCCGTAAAATGGGAATAAGAAACACCCACTTCACAGGAACGGCGTGAAGACTGAGTGAAATATTATAAATAATATATTTACGAGTCTAGTCTGTCGCCTAGGATAAGTCAGAGTCCAGTGCCTGGCCCAGCGAGGGTCAGTCCCTCAGCAGGAAAAATGCCGGGGAGAGCACAAGCGAAAAGACAGGTGATGATACAATTTGCCCAGGGCATCCACTCTCTGGCATTCGTATTTTATCCAGGCCTGAGAGCTTCATGCCGATTCACTATGAATCCATATAGCACCCGACTTCCAGAATAGGACGGCAATAACGATGATACACATAAGGGATGATAGCTATGAAGTATGTACTTACATGAGACACCGGGAAAAATACTTTGTAGACACTATATTAGGTCTTTCATATCATTTTAATCTTCACAAAATATCCTACAAGGTGGTCCAGAGCCAATCTGCCTGGGTTCACATCAGACCCAACCACTTGTTAGCTTTACCTTAGCCAAATTCTTTCAACTCTCTGTTTCTCGACTTTCTAATCTAGAATCACAGCTGGGAGTGGCTGCTCTACCAGAGTCCGGCATTCCCAGCCCCCTTGTTTCTAGTCAAGGCCAGGTGACTTGAATTCTGGTCACTGGACAGTGGAAAGAGATGATATACGCACATCCAGACTCTAAAACCTTCCTACAGTCTCCCGCACTTCTGTTGTCCCCAAGCAGGAACGTTCCCCAGAGTCAGTGTTCCAGAGGGCAGAGCCTCCATCAACTGCCACGGGACAAAGAGCCTCCCTGCCCTGCCGCCAGTCAGAAGGCCACTTTTACTGTGGCTAGCCACTAAGATCTCTGGGTTTATCTGATGCGACATCTAGCCTCACCCTACCAAAGAAATTGGTACCAGAAGTGGGGTGCTTACGTATGTGGCCCTTGCTTAGAAGTCAGAGCAGAGCTCAGGAAAAAGTGGTAAAATGTTTCGTTAAAACTGTCACCTAGAATAACTCAGAGGCCCAAACTGGGCCAACTGAGCCTGTAGCCCCCAGAGAAAGAGGTCTGGAAAAAATAAATAAATAAATAAATAACGCAAATAGCAGGAGCTTGTTGTTCCTGGTGGAAGTTTAGCAAGGCATTGGAAAGAAACGAGGAGCTGTGGCACAAATTTGCAAGTGAAATTGGAAAAGAATCATGGAGAACTGAAAAGGACAACTATTTCTAGACCCCAAACGGTAAGAGGCAAGAAGACTTTTAAGTGAAAGAAAGGATCAGATTCAGGGTAGAAGCTTCCCGCCTAAGTCTGATGGCCCCAAGGTAGCTGTCATGTCACGGAGAGATAAGGAAGGGTACCCGCTTAAGAAAGGGAAGAAATCATCCAGGCTCGATAATTAGCCCTAGGAAAGGACTATGGGCGTGGTTATTGACGCACTAGATGTCGTAGATGAAAACCCTACCACGTAGTTAAGGGAGCTCCACTGGCAAGATCTGCATTTCGAGTCTTCCACGGTTACGCCATCAGCACTATCCTTGGGGCCCTCACAGTTCAAGGGCAGGAACTAGGTTACAAAAGATGGAGAGTCTCGGGTGGGTCATATTCCTCAAGAGCCACTTGGGGAGTGACCAAGAAGGAAAATGGACAAAGATGATCTTCCCACAAGGCAGAGCCAGGAGGTTGGAGAACAATAAACTAGGAAACTGTTCAAGCAAGGAACGTCCCCCGTGTCCAGAACACAACCACACAGTGTCTGTCTGCCAAGGTTTCCTGAGAACTAAGGGCAGGTCCTTGTGTGTGCCTTCCACGACTACGTGCTTCCCTAACGGGAGTTTTCCTGTGACTGTTCTGCCCTGCTCCGGAGATGGCATATGGACGCAGAGTGGCAGATAACATGTCTCTATTGGCTCAGGGCTCCCTTCCACAAGAAGCCACACACACAATCCAATGGATAGGACTGAGCTTCACCCCAAGATCCTGAACTTTCCCTGGAAGCAGTGATTGCATAGAATGTTAGTCTCTTCCCTTGGGAAAGGGGGAACACGCGTTGCATGGCAGAAGGACACACATAGATATTTGGTGGCTAGGGGGCTAGTGACACACCTGGCCAAGGATATACGGGCACAAGGGATGGAGATCCCTTCCAGGCTTTCATGAGATCCACTACCATCTCCTTCCTCTGCGTATTGGCTGGATGACCATCCTGAAGGCCACATACTGATGATAAAGAAAGCCAAATCCATCAGTCTTGGTGCCTAAATGACCCTCCTGCTGCGCCCCCCCCTCACTCCTCTCCCAGACTTAAGAGAGTAAGAAACAACCTTCTATTATGTTCAAATCCTAAGATTTGACTAATTTCTATAACAGCTAATGTAATTGATTTCTATAACAGCTAATGTAATTGTAATGATTATAATATAGAGAAACAATGCCCGGCATATAATAAGCACTACACAAGTGTAACTATTATTATAATACCCATTTTACAGATAGGAAAACTGCAAGTTGTGGGTGTGTCTGACTTCAAAGTCAATGACTTTTTTTTTTACATATACTTTTCAGTTGATGACAATGAGACATATTTTACAGGTGAGTTTGGCTCAAGACCACAAATAATAATAGATCCACAATTAGAGGCCTTCCCCCTATTTGAAAGCCATCAGCGTGCCACACCCGACCCCAGGCCTCTAGATTGATCCCTCATTGTCTTATTTTGCTGTTATCTTTATTTTCTGTTCCATGAAACGCCCTACTTGCGAATGCCCCAGCACTGAACTGGCAAGTCTGCAGAGAAAACCAAATAACCCTCCACTGACCCAAATTCCAAGTTTTAATTGACATGCAGCCAGTTAATTAAAAATGTGCTCTGTGAGCACAGACACGGCCATGGCTGACTCCTGAGATGGTTTTCCTAGTCTTCGTCAGAAGCTAGGTTTCTTCTGTGACATTTTTGTTCAGCACAGCAGCAACACTGCACCATAGAACAGCATGGCCAGCTGGGGGGAACCAGAAAACCGCCGAGTAAGCATTCAGTGCAGATCGGAATCTAAGTGGGCAACAGTGAAGCAAAAGACCTGAAAACGGTCCTACTCACCAAGCCAGTGCTGCCAGGGGCCAGGGCTCATGTTAATTAATGTTTATGAAGTGATTTGGGATCCCTGAATGAAAGAGGCTATTCAAAATCCCCAGCCTGGATAATCAGTGTTTTAGGGAAGCCATTATAATTGAGTACCTACTATGTGACAGGTGTTTTCACATACTTGATCTGATTTAATCCTTTAATCGCTGTATGGGGTAGATTTGGATTTTCTTCCTTCTTTATGCCTTTTTGTTTTGTTTTGGCAATCCTCACCGCACAGATGAGAAAACCAAATTCAGCAGAATTAAGTCATTTGCTGGAAAGCAGCAGAGCTGAAATATGAGGCGGAATCTTTCCCAGTGTAAAGTCCTTATCCCTTTCATCACACCACATTGCCTCTTCCAGTCTTCCCTTCACACTCTTTCTGCATTTAAAACTAAATTTCATTCAAGGATGCCTATGGCTTTGTTTTTAATGTCTTTTTTACTGCTGTAACATTTTAAAATACAGCAAAATTCACACATCTTAAGTTTACAATGCAATCATTGCATTTTGACAAATGCATGTACCCCCTGAGCCCTATCACCCTGGAAAGTTCCCTAGTGCCCCTTCACCAAGCATGTCTTTAATAAAAAATACAGCAAATAAAATGAGCTACTTTCCTTTGATCCAGACCATCTTTTTGTGATCTTGGCAGTGGGGGCTGAGCCCATGGAGCCAATCCCTGAGATGAGCCCCCTGAATTATTTGACTTTGGGAATATCAGGAAAGGAGAATCCACCCAAGTAAAATTCTGTACCCTGCTGGCTCCATCCCTACTGAACTCATGGAGATGAGCTAATCTGGATGAGATAGAGATGTGAGATAACATTATGCCTGGATTACCACAACTATCACCACCATTTTGGCCCCTACCCTGTGTCAGGCAGCAGACTATAACACCCTTACACATATAATCTCACTTAATCCTAATTATTACCTCTATTTTACAGCTGAAGAAACTGGGCTCAAAGAGGTTAGATAACAAGCCTAAGAACACAGAGCTGTAACATGACAGCCTTGAAATTCAGATCCAGGAGGCCTGACTTCAGAGGCCTTTAGAGAGGTCGATGACAGATACCGGTGGGTGAATTTTAAATCCCAAGGACTTAAGGCACCACTTTTATTCATTCAACAAATAGTACCCAGCATCTGCTAGGTACTAGGTGCTGTGCCGAGTGATATGAAAGGAGAGACAAAGATGAATCCGACATAAGCTTGCAGTGGAGGGGCCACTTATGGGGATGACTTAAAGCAAGGTCAGGGTCGGGATTCCTAAGGGAGGGGGAAAGGGCTGCCTATGGCACAGGTATGGGGATTGGGGAAGAGGCTGCATCGAAGGCGACCACAGAGGTGTTGGAAAGATCATTCTTGACCAAGTCTCCAGGGATGAGAACTGGCCAGCTCTTAAGTGTTTGAGGTAAAATGACTCACACAACACAAAATGGCTTGCAGAAGCACTTCTGCCTGCCCCTTATTTAGCTTTTGCAAAAATCAATCAAGCCAAATTTTAAAACCCCACAGAAACCCAACGTCCACCGGGGTCTCTTAGCTTCTACCCCAGCTCCTCAAAACAGCTCAAAATCAACGTAAGAAAAAAGCCCTCTGAAACATAAAACAGTCCCCCCAAAGTACATGTCCTAAACCCAGTCCTATTATTTTTGAGAGCCGCCAAGCCCCTGCTTACAGCTAGGTATCTTCCGTTTTCTGAACTGAGTCCCGTGTGATTAGTTCCATAATTCCCTGGGCGTGGCAGTTTAGCCCCAGCAAATTTAGAAGGGTGGACAGGTGTAGAGATGGCAGGAAGAGGGGGCAACCAAGGTAGAAGGATTTGAAAAGATGATTCAAGAAACTCAAAAAATCAATAGCTTCTTTGGGAACATCATTGTATAATATTACACAACAGCTTGAGCAACCGAACAGGCATCTAGTAAGCTCCAGCTGTATACCGGGCTCTCTCTTAGACTTAGGCAGAGGTTATAAAAATGTAAAATCTGGTACAGCCCAGTGCAGTTTGAAAGGAACAGAAAGTATATGAATTGGGACGGAATGTCAGGCTGTAAAGGGTCTCTGCTCAACTGGGTAGATAATGAAGGGCAAGTCGATGGCCTAAAGACAGGGAATTCATAAGAGCAAAACACTTAAGTTCCCTGCGCCTCAGTGCCTCCTCTATGCACTGGGGATAACAGGGGCAGCTTTCCAAGGGAATGCTGAAGATCAAATGGGTCAACATACAGAGTAGTGTTGGAGGCATGTTGGTGGTTACTACCTCTGGACCCCAGTACTTGCTTGGTCCTTAAGTTTATTAACCGCTCAATAAATATCGATGAATAAACAAATTCACAAATGAGTAAGTGAGACTGCCGAGTTAAAGGGGAAAAAATCGATCACATAAGGCATGGGCTCCTTAATAAGGCTTGCAGATCAGAAAGACTGCCATGAAAAATAGTTTAATAGGTTTGATGTTTAATGTATGTTACAGATACCTAAGAAATTAATTGCTCACTCCTTACTCTTCAGCATAAATGACCTGCCATTTTACACAAGCTCAAGGAAAGCGGAGAGAGAGAGAAATCACAATGAAATGACAGCATATCTCATAGTAAGGGATGGGCTAAAGGGCCCCGAAACCCAGGAGTTAAAGCTCTGTGGTATGGGAATCTTTCCCAGGGCAGCAAACCCCAACCGCCACACACTCACCCTGCCCAAAACCAACTCTGTGGTCTTCTCCTTCCTTAAATTATACTTACCCCGAAAAGGATAAACACAAAAACTGTCTTTAAAATATGTTAAGGATCATAAAAGTAAAACCGATTTGAAAAAACCTAGAGGCTACTAATACAGACAGAGCTACAAGAGGCCCTCGATTTACAGAGGAGGAGACTTGAGGCCCAAGGAGAGTCAACCAAAGTCACAAGTTCAAGAGCATGGCAAGTTCAAGAGCATGGCAAAGACAGGTGGAGCAGGATTCCCAGATTCCCACAATGGTGCCTCCTAAGGGAAATGCTCCTTCCTTGGAAGAAAACACTATGAAAGCTTAGGAAAAGCAGGATCCAGTCCCAGCAGGGGGATAAGGGTTTTGGGGCCAGTAAGAAGTAAAAGGACGATTGTAATGGGAAAGGTAAGAACAGGGGAGGTGGGGCACACCTGGTGGGAAGAAAACTAAGCCCTTCTATGCTTTTTGTGGGGGTAGGGCTGCGGACAAGAGCAATCCAGTCCAAAGCTCCTGGGTTTTTCAGGTGAATCCTCCCCCTTCTGAAGAAGCTCATACAAAGACCAATGCCTTCTCCTGCATGTTTCCACCGCGGTCAGGATTTCACGTGTGTTCGGGTGGGGGGAATGGGGAGGTTCTGCGCCCTCGACTGCCTGCAGAAGGGGAAGGTCTCTGGCAAAGAGATTCTCAGGAGTCTCCGGATCAACGCGGAAGTCGCGATCCCGCCCCTCCCCCCCACCACGCCCACTTTTCCTTCCTTCTCCTCCCCCAACGATGATCAAAACCAGGTGAAAGCACCGAGAGCTGGAGGGTCAGTTTCCCGAGAGCTCTCGCTGGGGCCCCGCGCGCCTGCTCTTTCATGCGCACACTCACAGGCACACTTAACATACACACGCACAGGCTCACCGACTCTCACAAACAAGCACATACTCACATGCACACACTCGGCACCCCCAGAGGCCGGGCCGCGCCCGCTGCATCTCTCTTTCAGCCCCCGGGAAACAGGCAGGCAGCAACATGAATGAAATCTACCCAGAAAGACTGCATTTCAACTCCAACCACGCAATCTCCGGCCAAACCGCCGACTATGTAGCAAAGTTTTATTTCGCTTTAGAGTCTCCAGTTACGCTTCTACCATTTCCTGTGGAAAACTGAAGCTTTGAAGTGTCTAGCTCGGGCTTTCGCAGACAGGCAGGACGGCCAGCTCGAGCTCTCCAAAACAAGAGCCCCCGACCCCAACCCCTCCGCCTCCAGAACTGCAGGTTCAAACCCACCCAGCTCCCGCTTCCGAAAGAGGGGATGTGGGAGGGGACAACAGAACCTGCTGGAAACGACACCCTAAACTGACAGCCCCCTCCAGAACCCCGCCCCACTCCCATCTTGCCCCGGTCCCTAGTGGCGCTCCTTAGGCAAAGTGGTGACAGCTGCAGCTCCCTTCCACCGGGAACCTAGAGAGGCTTGAGCTGGGAAGTCGGAAATGGGGGGAGGGGGTGTGCATCGCGCTGCACCCACCAGCTGTGCGCTCCGGCCTTCAAAAACTGCCCCGGGAAAACTCGGGACCTATAAGTCTTCGGCTCCACACTCCCACCACACACCCCTCTCCCCCACTGTTTCTAGGCCGTGCGAGCTCTAAAACGTTCTGCCTTGATGGCCGCGGGGCCTCTGGTACACCCGCACCAGCACAGTGTCCCGGAGGGCGCGGGGAAGTACGTGAGCCGGTCGGTGGAGGGAGGAATGTTCCTCCTCCGGAATTCCAGGGAGCCACACTCGTGTGCCCGAGAATTTGGCATCTTCAAGGTCAACAAAACAAAACAAAACACGGGCTCTGGCAGAAATATGTACTAGGGCCAAATGATAAAACCTGTGTCCGCAAACGGTGATGCGTTCTTCCCACAGACTGAGGGTGGCAGCCGCCGCCCCGCCCCGCAGTAGGGGCGGAACAGGGCGCTCCCGGACTTGGGAACCTTAGGAGCCGCGTAAAGTACGCGGATTTCGAGCGCGCGAGTGAGCAGGCGAGTTTCGCGCCGCCTCCCGCTCCGCGGCCCTCTCAGAGGCTTGGGACAGTCGTGGGTGGCCGGAACGACGCGGGAACGCCGTGAGGGCGCGAGGCAAACTTGCAACCAGAGTTGGCCAAGTGGGGTGGGAGGAGGCGGCACAGCGCGGCCACTTACCGCTGGCATTCTTCCCGCAGATGAGGTGCTGGTAGGGCTGCAGGAGCCCCCAGATCTCGGAGTCGTTGTTGACCGTGTGCTCCAGAGTCTCCACGGTGAACCTGGGCGCCTCGTGGAGTGCGTGGTGGTGGTGATGGTGGTGGTTGGCGGCGGCGGCGGCTGCGGCTGCGGCTGCCGGCGGGGCTGCGGCGGCGGCGGCGGCGGCGGCAGCGGCGACCGGCGGGGCGCAACAGCTGCTGCCCCCGCTGGCGCTGCTGGCTGCGCTGCAGGCGCCGCCGCTCGCCGCTCCCCCTCCGGGTGCCTCCCGCTCCTTATCTGACGCGGGGGCCGTGCCGGGGCCGGAGCCCGGGCCTGGGCCCGAGCCCGAGCCCGAGCCAGGGCCGCTGCAGCTCCGGGGCAGCCCGGAGGCCACGACCCGCGAGTAGATGTCCCGGAAGAGGCTCTCCATGCAGGCGGTCAGGTAGATGGCGGCGTGTTCGTGGATGCGCAGCGCCACGCGGCTGTCCACCATCCAGCGGTACACGCGGCCCACAGAGAAGGTGAGGCCGCAGCGCGCAGACTTGCCGCGGCCCAGGCGGTCGCCGCCGGCACTGCTCATGTTGTAGAGGGACAGCGCGGCCAGCGCGGCCGCTGTGCAGTGCGCCGCCAGGCCCCAGGACAGCACTATCTCCATGGCGCTCTGGATCTCGTACTTGGTGCACTTAGCGAAGCGCAGGCTCAGGCGCTGCGCCTCCTTGGCGATGCGAACCAGCGCCCGGCTCACCAGCATCGACAGCTTGGCCAGCGCGTCTTTGGGCAGGCCGCCGGGGGCCGCCGGGCCTGCCCGGGGATCCCGCGAGCGCAGCAGCAGCGCCTCCAGTTCCTGGAGGGTCCAGGGGACCTCGTCGAGGTCCGGCAGCAGCCGCGAACAGTGCTGGCCGGCGCAGTCCAGCCCCTCGGAGTCTTCCACCAGGGCAGTGTTGACGGTGTCAAAGCTGTTGTGCCGGCTGTGCATGGAGTCAGCTAGAGGCGGCCAGCAGCTCCCGCCATACGGGGACGCCGGGTGCGAGTCGGAACAGCACAGGGACAAGTTGGAGGAGCGCACCGAGTCCGCCGCGCCACCATAACCCGAGTCCAGCGTCAGATCCTCCAGCGTCCGCACCACAGGCTTCTTACCTCTCCTGGCCATCGCTGCGCCACTTCATGCTGCGGCCGCCGGGGAGCCGAGGGGAAGGAGCAGCGAGAGCAGCGGGCGCCGGCGCGCGGGGAGAGCCCAGTCCGCGCTGCCTCGGCTCACTTTTCACCAGCTGCTACTACCAAGTGTTACTACTTTCGGCTGCCTACCCGAGCCGCCGCCGCTGGTAGACGCCGGGCGGACCCTGAAGTCATCTTCCAGAGCCCGGGCCGGAGCTAGGGCGCACTGGGGAGCTAGCGAGGCCAGAAGGGAAGCTCACGCCGGGACTCGCCCCTTTCTTCCCAAATAAAATAAAAAGTGTCCGACCCGCTCCTCCCTGGGCCCTGCTGGGCGCAGAAGCCGCCGGCCGCCGTCCTCAGTGTTCGTAGGACGGAAATGGACGCAGATGCTGCCGCCGCAGCCGCTCAGCCGGCAGCTGGCTCCCGGCTCCGGGCCCGGGGTTCGCTGGGCGCCCACCCGGCACTGAAGCGCAGCAGCTACCGCGGCGGCTGCAAACCCGGCCCAACCCCGCAAACCCCCGGCAGCCAGCAGGGCGGGCGTATGTAAAGCAGGGCCGGCGGAGAGCCAATGGGATCAGAGGATGCTAATTAACTCGTCTTTTTTAAAAAAATATATTCCTCAGCTCCACGTAGCCCCGCCCCTCACACACGCCCCCGGCGGTGACTAGGGCTGCAGGAAGTAGGGGGCAGCGGCCTGGGGATTGGGGGGCCGGTGGCAACGTAGAGACGCGAATGTTATCTCCCTGCTGCTATCCCTGCCCCTCAGGCTCGTGGCTTTGGTACCAGAATGGAAGGGTGGCAGGTTGAGCAGGTGACGCCCCCCCACCCCCCTGCCCCAAGGTGTGCTACCCCGCCAATGGTTCACGAAGTGTCGGCCTGGGGTCGCTTCCTGCCGCTTAGTTTTGGATTTCACTTTCCTTTTTTTCTTTAATACGCAAAGCGTGTTTTTTCTCCCTTACCCCTCCCCCCACCCTCGGGTCCCCAAACCAGTCAAGACGGTCCTCTTTCAGCTCTAGTTTTCTTCACCGTGGAAGCAAGGTTAGAAACCAGGCCACGGAGCCCAGAGGCCAGGGCGCTGGACACCACTGGAAGGCTGAAATCTCAGGACATTTTAGCTACCTGCCGCTAGGGCACATTAACTCGGTTCTTTTCCATAACCAGGAGGACGACCCTGCACCCATCCTTCAAAGGCCTGGGAGGTGCCCCAGGAGGGAAAGCTCCTGTCCCACTTTGCCAGCTTGGTGCCCCTAGTTCCAGACAGCTGGGCCTTAAAAGTGTAAATTTGGGGCACCTGGGTGGCTCAGTTGATTAGGCAACTGAGTCTGGAGTCTCAGGATGGAGTCCCACATCCGGCTCCCCTTCTGCAGTAGACCTCTCTCCTCTCATGCTCTCTCTCATTCTCTCTCTGTCTCAAATAAATAAATAAAATTAAAAAAAAAAAGGTAAATTTGCAGGGAGGAGTTTTCTTCTTTGGATAAAGAAAGCTATAACATATGCATGAAAAAAACCATACCTTCTCACCAGGGGGTTCCAGCTCCCACACAGGCCTCTGCCTGAGGTTAGGAATTTTCAGCTTAGAAATCCCCTCCTACAGAAAGGCAGCCCAGATCCCCAGTATCCACCTGGGTGCCTTACCTGCCCCTTTCCCCTTTTAAAGCTGTTGATTTCTGGGTCCTTGTAATACTAGGTAGTTACTATACAATAACATGTCTAGATTGCACACCGGACTAGGGATTCACAGAGCATAGACCTGTCACAGAGTAGGCACTCAGTAAATAATTTGCTATAATTGGGTGGATGAAGGAAGTACATGCTTTTGAACTGTTGGTTTGAATGTTCGACAATGGACTTTCCCAGATAACTCCGTAGATTATCTGATGTTTCTCTTATCTGTCATCCCAACTCCACCCATCATTTCACTCCCAATAAACCACGCCCCTCATAGCTATCATCCTTGTACCCAGGAGCACATATGCTCAGCACCTCTCACTCTATTATAATATTCTACCAACTGTTGGCCTTCTCCCTGCCCCTTCCTTTTCCAAACCATCCAGTCCAGGATCTTGAAAAGCCCAGTTCTGATCTTGTCACTTGTCACTTCCTTGAAAAAAATTCATTGGCTCCCAATTGCCTTCCAGATAAATAAAGTTTAAACTGACTAGCTGGCCTTCAGGGATCTCTCCACTCTATTCCCAGACTCTCTTTCCATAAAATTCCAAACCTTTTAATAAGGGAGCGTGATGATTAATTTTTTAAAAGATTTTATTTATTTATTTGACAGACAGAGACCACAAGTAGGCAGAGAGGAAGGCAGAGAAAGAGGAGGAAGCAGGCTCCCCATGGAGCAGAGAGCCCGATGTGGGGCTCGATCCCAGGACCCCGGGACCATGACCCGAGCCAAAGGCAGAGGCTTCAACCCACTGAGCCACTCAGGCGCCCCCGTGATGATTAATTTTATGTGTCAACTTGAGCGGGCCACAGGTGCCCAGTTTAAACATTGTCTCTGGATAGGTCTCTGAGCGTCTTTTCAGATGAGTTCAGAATTTGAATCTGCGGGCCCAGGGAAGTAGATCGCCCTCCCCAACGTGGCTGGGCATTATCCAATCCAAATAGTAGAAAAGGTAGAGGAAGGAAGAATTCATTGAGTTTTTTTCCCACCTCCCTGATTGAGCTGGGACAATATCTCATCTTCTTCAGCCCTCCAACTCTCAGGTCTTTGGACTTGGACTGAATACCACCAGCTTTCCTGGGTCTCTAGCTCACATATGTCAGCCTGTGGGACTTCTCAGCCTCTATTATTCATATGAGCTAATTGCTCATAATAAATCTCTATATATTTGTTTTCTCTGTTTTTCCAGAGAATCAGAACCAATAGGAGATACACACACACACACACACACACACACACACACACACACACACATATCTGATTCTCTGGAAAACCAACTACCACGTGGTCTTTAATGACATAAAGCGTGCCTTCCTCTCTATAGATTATGAACCATCACACTAACCTCCTAAAAGTTTATTCACACTCATGTAGACACACACACACACTCTATTTTTAGCCATAATAAAATCACTTGCTGGTTTTCCAAGTTACCATGTTATCCCTTGCATCCCATATGCTTTTGCAGAAGCTGTTACTTTTGCTCCGGACACTTGTCTCTGTCTTCTCCACCTGGCAAACTTCTCATCCTCTAAGGTTCAGCTCCAAGATTGTTATCACTGTGAAATTTTCCCCATGCCTGCTCTCCACCCAGCCCAGACCTGGGAAGGTATCTCCATCTCTTGCTCTGGCTTTGTTCCCAGGGCCCTTTTTCTTCTCCTCTGCATGTTTCCCTGGTGATCTCACCCACTCATATGCCTTCACTTACCACGTATGTGCTGATGATGCTTAAGTAAGAATTCCCAGTGGTGCAGAGGACTGGGGAAAGCCTCATGCATGGGGGGGCGGGGTGAGGGGAGAGGGCGGGGGAAGAGAGACTGAAAGAATGAGCTTAACATTGATTTATTTTCTTCTGTAGCACCAGGTCAACTTGCATTCCAGGACTGCTTCTGCCAATTCTCCAATCACGTACCCGGTGTTCACTCATTTCATCTTTTATTCTCCCTTTCTTTGCCTTTGAAATGCACAAAATAATCACAGCCACCTTTAGAGGGTTGCTGGGGGTTAAGTGAGATGTTTCCATGTAAAGACTGAACACAGTGTTCCACATGTGATAATAACCCTGGAAAATGTCTGTTGTCATTTTATGCATTTTCCTATCCTCTACAAGAAACACCTATCTCTTATAGAGCCATCGGGAGAATGACAACTGTTACATAAAAATCCAACTTCTTCCAGGATGTGCTGAAATACTAACTTCCCCAGAAGGTTTTCCTAATATCTCAGCAGACATGCTCTTCTCTCTTATGCTGTAGATGTTGGGCATATGCCTTCTCCCACCTTCCAGGGACATACCCCTCGAAAGCCAGGATCTGGCCCCTAGCGCAGTGCCAGTACTAATGGGTGTATTCCTTAGTATTATGGATAAACCAAAGCCTAGGTCCATTTAGTTCACTAAAATAAGTCCTTAATGATAATGTTATGCATCTGTAGGTAAAAGACCTCTAAACAGTAGGAAGAGTGAATGCATCAACCAGATGTTAAAAATTAGTCCCTGTATTAGAAAATTCCATGTCTGCAAAAGTGTGTGATGAAGAAAATTCAAATTGCCCAAAATCCCACCTTATAGAGATCATTTACATGAATAATTTCTTGTATTTCCTTCTAGTCTAATTTGTTTCCCATATTTTTTCTTCTAAACTTATAGTTTAACAGTTGGAATTATTCTGTAAATTACTTTGCATTTTGATTTCTTTCCTCAAAAAAATTCCCATTAGATATTTATCCAAAATTATTCTTTTTTGTGTGGCTACAAAATATTCCAACACGTGTTTGTATCTTAATTGGTGTGTTGGTTTCTCCTCTGGTTGTTGCTGTTTTCTAACTAGTGTAAGTAATGCTGGGATGGACCTCTTTGCATACAAATAAGTCTCTTCTTTGAAACCAGAAGTCTTATATATGTTATCCTCTAAGACATTCAGATGGACAGTAAACATATACTGAAGATTAAAAAATAAACAAAAACAACCCCCCCAGGAAATTAAATTCCTGGGATTATTTTGCCTATCAGATTAGCAAAGATTTCTAAATTCAGTCATGATGAATGTGTGTCATGGTGGGGCATAAACTGAGGCAATCTTTTGGAAGGACAGTTCGCCAATACATATCAAAATGTCAGTGTGCATTCCTTGTGATTTCCCAGAAATCGTATCTTCTGATTACCCAAGGTGATTCTTATGAATTTTTTAAAAGCATACAGGATGATCTTGGTAATGTTTTCACATAGGACTTTGGGAAACGATCTAAATGTCTTTCAATTAGGTCTGATGAAATGTATGATAGTGACTCATACAAGGTAATACCACGCAGTTGCAAAGAATAATGGTGGTGATCTTTAGTTCCACATCATATTGGTGAGTGAAGAAATTTTTGAAAATAGGTTTTGGAATTGCATATGTAATATGATCCCATTTGTGTAAAATGCTTTATGTAGAACTAAATATGTCTATAAGCATGTAAATGTGCCTGAAAGGACGGAAATAACACCTATAAATAGTTTGTTGGATTTCTGGAGGGTTTTTCTTTTTGAAGGAGTTTGGTTTATTCTAGTTGTATCCCTTTTTTCCTTCTTTCTCTCCTTTTTTAACCTCATGATTTTCAACTTTCTTCTTTGTACTTCTGAACTTTGATGTAATACATATCATATCAAAATACATATCATTTTTACCAGAGCCCAGAAAGCTACTGTCAAAAGAAAATTAAATTGTTTTCTGCCTACTTTTCTGAAGCCCACTGGTTAATCAAAGAAGTAACATAATCTTTGTCTTTCTGCATTCTAGAAGCCCAAGAGAAAGTGTAGCAACTAACCCAACAACCAGGGGTGCCTGGGTGGCACAGTGGGTTAAGCCTCAGCCTTCGGCTCAGGTCATGATCTTCGGGTCCTGGGATCGAGCCCCACATCGGGCTCTCTGCTCAGCAGGGAGCCTGCCCTCCCCCACCCCGCCTGCCTCTCTGCTTACTTGTGATCTCTGTCTGCCAAATAAATAAATAAAATCTTAAAAAAAAAACAAAACCCAACAACCATAAGGTGAACCAGCTTTGCTTGGCTGGATTCTCACGTGTTGGGTGCTTCAGCACATGCTTCTGACACATCTACTTTGCCCGAGCAGCAAGGCCACTTACATTAGAAGTGGGCTGAGTTGATATATCAAGGTGTGTTTATTCTTGTGTCCCCCTCCCCCACAGGGAGAAAGGTAATTAACAAAGGCAAACCCAGGTTCTAACCACAGGTGGGACATCAAAAGATTATAATGAATTTTCTGTTACAGTTAAGAAATGGTTGTTGAGATAGTGTTTCTCACTCAGATTTATTTATCTGTAAGACAGTATCACTGTTAAATCACCTCTCTTTAAAAGGATGAAAGTAAATGTGTCAGTAGCCTGAATAACAATGTTTGGGGGCATTTATTGCTTCTATAGCTCATTCCTAATTTGATCTTGTAATAAATGTAAATGTAATAAAAATATGTAAACAAAAAAAAAAAAAGGAAGACGAAGAAGTAGGTTCAATTATCTACCAGCCATGTAACCTTGAGCAAATCCCTCAGCCTCTCCATGCCTCAGTTTTTCATCTTTAATTGGGGAGAATAATACCACATGCATCAATGTTTGCCTGTGAGGATTAAATGAGATCAGTAGAACAGTGTCTGGTCATTATTTTCCACCTGAAATGCTCCATCTCGTAACCACATTATCTGGTGAAGATCTCCGGGCAGCGACTCTAGGGAAAATGGACAGGTCCCTTCTCCCCAGTGGCTTGTTGCTGCACCAAAGTCTTCTACTAAAATATACTCCAAAGGAAAGCATCACGGCTAGAATAATGTGCCCTACAAAAGTGCCCAGCATTTACTAGGCACTCAATACATGGTTGTTGAATGAATGAATGAATGAATTGGTAGATAGGTGGAAACTGGACCATAACCCAAGTAAAGCACCAGGAAGACAGAACTAGAGTTCCTTACCCTTCCTTGTGTCTCTTCTCCTTTCAGATTCCACACAAGAGAGTTAATGATGATGATCATTGGGATCCAAGGCTAGAAATCAATCAAGTCTTTCTGGAGTGATTGCCATATCCCTCTTCTTGGAATTCTAAACATGGACAGAGGTCTGGGTGGCTCAGCTTGTTGTGCCTCTGCTTCGGCTCAGGTCATGATGTCAAGGTCCTGGGATCGAACCCTGTATCAGGTCCCTGCTCAGTGGAAAGTCTTCTTCTCCCTCTCCCTCTGCCTCCTCACCCCTTCTCATGCTCTCTCTCTTGCCCTCTCTCTCAAAATTAAAAAAAAAAAAATCTAAGAACGGAGAGGTACTGTCCCTGTCCACTGGGAACTTCTGCTTCAGTGGGGGATCCAGCCAGGAAATAGACAGCACTCTAGGTGTTTCCATCTGAAGGAATCTAATACAAAGAATCAGTTACAGAAGAAATGGCAGAGCTGAGGAGCTATGTGGGACAGGAAGGAGACAACCAGGACTGTAGCATCAGCAAGAAGATGCTATCAACCCTAGGGCTGGTGAGACAGGGAGAAGGTGGTGTTACAAGACCTCACAAGCCAGGCTCTAGAGCCAAATGGAAGCTGAGCTGGAGTGGTTGCTCTATGTTGGGAGGGGCTGCCTGGCAGGGTTTGGACTCAAGGATGAGACACAGCTCCTGCCAAGAACACAACCTGAGGTGGACAGAAAGGGATTAAAAAACTTTGGGCTCTCCATAATTCCCCAACCCCTATCTTCTGCTAGTGCTTCCCATTAGCCAAACCCAGCAAGAAGCTGGAGGGTGAGGGAGTCTGGGAAAGGTAGTGCCTGTGATACAAAGGTGACAAAGCAGGTCAAGAGAAGGGGAGGTATGGAAATGAGCATAAACAAGCGAAGGACCAGTTCAGGAAGACAAGAAGATTATTTCTAGACATGTATCTATTATGGAGCGACCCAACATAATGCTACAAACATTCAGAAACAGAAGCTTTGATTCTGTCCCCTCTTCATTCTCACTGTCCTTGTCTGGTAAACTAATTCATCACCTCCTGTGGGACTGTCCAGTCTCACTGCCATCTACCCTGGTTACCTGCTTCTACGCTCTCTACAAACTAAGAATAGTTGCTTAAATACACTGTGTGGCTTTATTCATGCTATTTTCTCCGTATTGAATGCCTCCCCTTTTTTTTGCCCATTGGACTTCTATGCATCCTTCAAAGCCCATCTCAAATGTTACCACTTGGTAAGAACTACCACACTCATCCTGTCCTGCACTGTAGAACTAGCCTTTCTCTTTGCTCTGCTTCTTTGAAATATTAAACACAGGCTTCCATTATAGCCTTCATTGAAAATTATTAGCTATTGATATCATTGTCAGCAGCTACAACAGCCTTCTGCTCTTTTCCCTGTGTGAAAGAGCAGTAACTAAGAGTGTAGACTTGAGGTCATAAAGATCCATGTTTACCAGTGACTGGCTGTGGTTTTTAGATAAGTTTTTAACCTCTAAGTTTATATTATTTTTTTATGTGGGGAAAATCATGATTCCCCATTACCTCATAGAGCTTTAGCTACATGAAACAATGTATGTAAAATACTTAGCACAGTGCCTGACACTTAAAAAGGCTCCACTCAATAAATACCAAAATGACATTTCAGCATGTATCCCCACTACACATACTACATTCTCTTACAAAGCACACCCAAGAAATAGCATTGATGTATTAACATTATTTAACATATAATTCATATTTCAGTTGTCCCCCAAATATCCTTTGGAGTGGTTTTTCCTTACATCATCTGATGACTACAGAGAATTCTACTGAATGGATGTCCAATAATTGGTTCAATGAATCTATTATTTTTGGACATTTTGGTTCTTTCTAGTATTGCATCACGGTACACAGCTCGGGGAAAAAAAAAAGATCTTGACAGTTATTTTTTAAGTGCATTCGACTTATTTTCCTTGGGAAAAATTCCTACAGTGAAACTTGGTCCAAGGCAATGCAGCATTCTAAGAACCTGCTGCAGGAAGCTAACTTTCCCTGGGAGAAGATTGTACCACTTTATGCCCACCAGCAGTGTACAAAAGGGCATCACCACACCATTAACACCACTGCTAGTATCATTTCTATATTTATCAATTGAATCAGAGAAATAATAACTAACATTTATATGACATTCCTAATGTGCAAGCCGCTATTCCAGGAGTCTGACATACATCAACTTGCCTCGCCCTTGTCATTACCCTATAACCTTCATTTTACAGATCAGGAAACTGAGCAAAGAGAGTTTCAGCAGCTTTCCCCAGGTCGCCCACCTAGGGAGCAGCAACCTGGGGAGCCCGAATCCAGAGACTGTGTCATGATCTGCCTTATACTATTACCTCTCAGTAGAGTGTCTAACATTTATTTCATCACCCTTGAAGCTGAATTTTTTCACATATTTGTCTTTTATACCTTTGCTTGTGAGAATATCCTTTTTGCGGGGTGTGTGTGTGTGTGTGTGTGTGTGAAGTAGGTCCCGCGGTGTTCATCTTCTTCTTAATAATTTTTAAGAACAACTTGTTAAAGAAAAATACAACAGTTTTGGGACGCCTGGCTGGCTCAGTGGGTTGAACAACTGCCTTTGCTTTGATCATGATCTTAGAGTCCTGGGGTGGAATCCATCATGGGGCTCCTTGCTCAGCGGGGAGCCTGCTTCTCCCTCTGCCTGCCGCTCCCCCTGCTTGTGCTCTCTCTCTCTGTCTCTCTTTCTCTGACAAATAAATAAATAAAACCTTTAAAAAAATAAATAAATGTAACAGTTTTTCTTTTCTTTTTTTTTTTAAGATTTTATTTATCTATTTATTTGACAGATAGAGATCACAAATAGGCAGAGAAGCAGGCAGAGAGAGAGGAGGAAGCAGGCTCCTCGCTGAGCAGAGAGCCCGATGCGGGGCTCGATCCCAGGACCCTGGGATCACGACCCGAGCAGAAGGCAGAGGCTTTAACCCACTGAGCCACCCAGGTGCCCCTGTAACAGTTTTTCTGTATTGTAGGTAATTCTCCATGGCTTGACATTTTCCCCTTTAAATTTATTTATTTGTTTACTTGTCTGTTTATCCATCTAGCAAGTTTTTTTTAATTTTCTCGTAGTTAAATTTGTCAATCCTTCTGTTTAAGTTTGCTAAGGGAAAAAAAGTCTGCCCTACTAGAGGATAAACATTACATTTTCCTCTTACATCTTCACATTTTACTTTAAAATCCTCAATCTATCTCATTTCTCAGCACCTTTGCCAACACCAGCTCGGCCTCATTTCTAAAGCAGACCCCAAATACCTTCCAGGGGTAGAAATGGGACATTGTTTGCTGAGAGGTCGGTCCAGGGACATTTACTATTTTATTAAATCTGGAAAGGTCACGTGCATTCCTAAGGGACAGTGCGCCAAAGACAAAATAGGATTGCCATTTCAATCTGTTTCCTAAATGAGCTACCCTTTTCCCCTACTGCTTTCCATCTCAAATATGAAATGCTTGGTACATGTTAGACAGTTAAGACAAAAGCCCTGTTTCTCCAGCCTTCTCTGAAGAGGGCTAGATGGAGAGAGCAGTGGTAGTTGAGGGAAAGGCATGCCAAGAATTCATTTCAATTTGAAAGACCTTTTCAGGGCTTTATTTATTCCAAGAGTTCTTTAAACATTTTAAATACAGTCCGATGAAGTGTTTCAGGCACTGTCTCAATAACGATTATGTCTCCTCTCCTTGAAGACAATGCCTTGCTTCAGTACACATTAGTGTTTTCAGCAGACCTTTGATTTTAACATTAGCCAATCCCATTCTTTCTCTCCTTTGCTCTTTGCCCAAATATTGTGTCTGAAACCATTACTCACAAAATGAAACAATTAGCGTATTTCCAAAAATACTTCATTAAAAATACAGCAACCCCATCACCCAAGTAACAATTTGGTGCTTTGCAGTGCCGTCAACATAGTAGATAATCAGTCAATGTTTGCTAAGCAAATTAGCAACGTGTGCATAGGGTCCAGGGAAAGAAGAATAGCTATTAAGTCTATAATGAACAAAGGGGGCATACTCTGAAATTTTTGCAGGAGAGCTTAAGCCTTTGAAATTACAACTTTAATTCATTTACTCATTTAGCTAATAGAGAATTTTCCAATGCGTGTTCCATAAAACATTCGCCCTATGAAATGCAGACCAAAAAAAAAAAAAAGTTGAAAAGTTACGGACCCATTCTCCCTCTCTTAGAGAGTCAGGAAGAACATTTGCATATTAAAAGCGCTGTCTCTTCCCACAGCATAGAAACACGTTTAAATTAACTTAAACCCCATAAGGGCAGAAGTCAGGTCTGTTGTGCTCAATGTGTCCCAAGAGCTTCATATAATGCCATTAGGTATTTATTGAATGAAAAGAATGTTCTAGTTGTCTATTGCTGATAAAGAATTACCCCAAAGCTCAGAGGATTAAAACAACAAACACTGATTACCTCACAGTGTCTGTGGGTTAGGAATTCAGGTCCAGCTAAGGCAAGTCCGCTGTTCAGGGTCCCACAGACTACAGTCGTCTCGAGCCTCATTTAGGAAGGACTCACTTTCAAGATCACTCACTTGGCTGTTGCTGGCCTCAGGTGCTCACTAACTATTGGCTGGAGGCATCACGTGGGTAGCTCACAAAATAACAGCTGGTTTCTTTCCCTCTGAGTCAAAATCAAGAGAAGGTAGCCACAAGAGAAGGCAAGACGGAAGCCACAGTTTTTTTATAACCTAATATCAGAATTGACATGCCATCACTTTTGATATGTTCTGTTAAATGTGAGTCAACAAACCCAACCCACACCCAAGGGTGTGATTACTGGCAGTGGAGGATATATATTAAAGATTTTACTTATTTATTCGGCAGAGAGAGAGCTCATACCAGGAGGGGGATCGGAAGGCAGAGGGAGAGGGAGAAGCAGGCTTTTTGCTGAGCAGGACCTGGGATCATGAATTGAGCCGAAGGCAGATGCTTAACTGACTGAGCCACCCAGATGCCCTAAAAAAACAAATTTTCAGGAATTAGCACTGTCTCCTTGAAGAGCTTAGAGCTTCGCCCCAATCTGAGAATCCCTTTTAGAACCTATCACCTTGGGAGAAGCACACTTAACAGATCACCAATACAGATTCCAACCGAAAGAGATGGGGAAGAATTCTGTCGTGGTTATGGCCTTCTGACTGACTAGATTGTGCCCTCCCTCCTGTGCCTTCTTCTTTTTTTTTTTAAAAGATTTTATTTATTTATTTGACAGACAGAGATCACAAGTAGGCAGAGAGGCAGGCAGAGAGAGGAAGGAAAGCAGGCTCCCTGCTGAGCAGAAAGCCCGATGTGGGGCCCGATCCCAGCACCCTGGGATCATGACCTGAGCAGAAGGCAGCGGCTTAACCCACTGAGCCACCCACTGTGCCCCCCTCCTGTGCCTTCTTGATGGAGCACCTGACATGACCTAACCTTGCCTGGAGGGCTGCTTCCACCAGGATTTTGTACTTTTTTTAAGTGACCTCTACACCCAACGTGGGGCTCAAACGTGCAGCCCCGAGATCAAGAGTTGCATGCGATACAGTGCAAGCCAGGTGCCTCCAGATTTTGAATTTTAAGAGTCACACAAAACACAGAGCTAGTGAGCTAGCATTTGTGGTGGAAGTAGCATTAAAGCTTGTGAAGTCATCAAAGCTGATCATAAATATAAAAATTCTTATTTATGGGTACTTCATAGAATTGCATTTCCTACACTCCCCACCCTCCTCCCAAAACTGGGCATGGTGATACACCTTGCTTTGGTCAGAGAAATGGGAGGGGAAGTAGAATACACCACATCAAAAAGAAGCTTTAAGAGCCGGTTCAGTTGATGGGCTGCCCTTATCCTTCTCTTTCCCAGATTCTGGGATCATGGAAGCACAAGGCCTCCATTGGCTTGGAACTTTGAATGACTCTGATGAGCAGAGTCACCCTGCCCATTACTGTAGAGATACAATGGGAATGAGAAATGAATCTTCGTCACTTAAGCCATTGAGATGTTGGAGTGGTTTGTCACGCCAGCATAGCCTTGCTGGCCCAGGAGTCCAGCAACGGCAGATGGAGCGTCCAGTCATGGTGGTGCCAATGTTATCAGCTTAAGAAGCCATGACCTTGGCTGTATTTTTTTCTAACCTTTCTTCGTTTCCGCCTGAGCTATGAAGCTGGCTCTGTGAGCTTATTCCCTTCCAGTATCCCACCAATGAACCCCTTTCCTGCATACGTCCCTCAGGGCAGGTTTCTCTTGCTTGCAGCCCAAAACCTTGTCTGATACTAATTCTGTTTCATTCAACAGGAATCTCTTGAACCCGGGGTAGTCATCATTGTCCTAACAGCAGGCAAGTTTAAGACTGAGACTCAATAACGAATACGGCATATTCCTTACTCCTTGATCTCAGGTAATTTCTAACCTCATTAAACAAATAATGTGCACATGAATGAAACTTGTTGAGAAATTTAAAATAAGCCTGACACTGGAGGCTCTGGGGTGAGTTCTTTACCTAGGAAACACATACATTAAAAAAGTAGGGCATATCTATTTTAATCTCTCCATCCTACCCTTCACCGGCCAAAATTTACATCTTTCCATTTGAAAAATATTTTCCCGACACAGGAAATATGATTATTGCAACAGTACTCGGCACACCGGAAGCCATAAGTAAGTACATATCTGTTGGGTGACTCAATGAATGAGTGTGAGCAGGAGCACGTGGCGTTAGAATCGGCAAGCTAGGGTTCAAGTCTTGCCTCTGCCCATTTATTAGCTGTGTGCTGTGTCCCTTTAAGTCACTGAGCCTGGAAACGGAGACTTCTGTAATCCTCAGCACAGAATGGAGATGCTAGTATTGGTTTCCCAGGATTGTTGCCAGAATTGAATTTATATGATGGTATAGAGGGAGCCTACAACAAATGGAAATAGGCATTTAGATACCCACATATATGTACCTATGTGTGTGTGTGTGCACACACTCTCCACAATGCATTTCCCTTTTACTTGATTAATTCATATAGAAATGGTCATAGAGATTTTATTCATTCATATAGGAGTATAGAAATAGAGTGTCTCCTGTATGCTGCGTGTAGTGCTAACAGCCGAGACTCAGTTGTGGGCAATGAGATAAACCTTATGAGGGACGGGACAAATGTCAAGGGATATTCGGGGAGCTAAGGCCATGCGATAGAGAACATTGGGACTGACCTCTAGTAAAAATCAGCCCTTGGCACTTTGCCAAAGTCTTGGAAGTTCTCCCAGGTTTCTCCCTCTATACTTCTCCCAACTGAGAAAAAAAAAAAAAAATCAAAGGCCAGATATGACAGATGCTACAAGTCACCTCTCCAATATCCACCTCTCCTTTCTCCTACCATTAGAACTTTGATTTCTGGGAGCCTGGGTGGATCAGCAGGCTAAGCGTCTGCCTTCAGCTCAGGTCATGATCTCAGGGTCCAGGGATCAAGCCCTGCATCAAGCTCCCTGCTCAGCGGGGAGCCTGCTTCTCCCTCTCCTTCCCTCCCTCTCCCCCTGCTCATGTGTGCACTCTCTCTTTCAGATAAATAAAAAAATATTAAAAAAAAATAAGAGGGACGCCTGGGTGGCTCAGTGGGCTAAAGCCTCTGCCTTCGGCTCAGGTCATGATCCCAGGGTCCTGGGATCGAGCCCAACATCGGGCTCTCTGCTCAGCAGGGAGCCTGCTTCCTCCTCTCCCTCTGCCTGCCTCTCTGCCTACTTGTGATCTCTGTCAAATAAATAAATAAAATCTTTAAAAAAAAAAAGAACTTTGATTTTCTTCAAGATAGTCACGTGTCCTGTTAGAAGACCACATTTCCTAATCTTTCCGGCAGCAGAGGGTAGCTGCAGGGCTCGGTGGTGGCCTACGGGACACAAGAAGAAGTCTGAGAGACGTTCCTGGGAAGGATTTGCTTTCTTGATGTGAATGTCACCCCCTCTTCACCCTCACTTCTTTTTTTTACCAGCCCAGAACAGGAAAGGGAGGCCAGAGGTGGATTGAACTTCTGTACCCACAAGGACACCGTGGGGAAAAGAAACGTCCACCACAGGTGGCAGAGAGGAAAGCTGGAGGAGCCGAGGGGCCCTGATGACATCGTGAGCCGCCCTACTGGCTTGACTTGGCCAACGTCGTTTGGGTCTTCATTTGGGAGGCAGCAGAATTCCGAACCTTTAATGTTATATGTGTCCATTTGACAAACATTTCTTGAGCATGTACAACGTACAAGATATGATTCTAGGCTCTAGGGATAGAGCAGAGCAAAAAGACACTGAGGGGAAGAATATTCCCACAGGGGGACTAGCCAGTGCCAGCAATGGGCTAAGTGTTGAGGGAGCAAAGTGAGCAAAGAGGAGAATGGGAGAGGTTGGGGTCTGACAGGTGGCAGTGGCAGTGGGGAAGAGAGGGGTTAACCAGAGCAGGGGTCAGCAAGCTTTTCCTGTAAAGAGCCAAAAGATCTGAGCCTTTGCAGGCCATGTAGTCTCCACTGTAATGGCTTAACTGCTCAGGAAAGCAACCAAAGACATCATGTCAACAAAGGGTGTGGTGATTCCAGAACTTTCTCTGCAACAGGCAGCGGGCAGCTGGGTTTGGCCTGAGGGCCATAGTTTGCAGAACCCTAATGCAGGGCCATGTAAATCGGTGTGAGGACTAGGACTTTTACTAGAAGTAATTGATTAGCTCTTGTAAGGCTTTGAGTATGGGAGTGACATGGTCGGAAACGCATCTTAACATGATCACTCTGGGTGTTGGGTAGAGAATAAAAATTAAGGGTAGAGGGCACGAGGGAAAGCTGGGAGACCAGTTCAGAAAGGACAGCCACAGTCCAGGCTTGTGTCACATAAAATATTCCCTTGGTTTCCCAGTCTTTGGCGAGAGTTTGACAGTGTTCCTCAAATGATTTATTCAACCTGCCATCCCTTGTGCGGAATTAATGATGCCCACCTTCCCTCCTGAGGGGAGGACCCCAAGTGCTTGGCAACCTGATTTGCCAAGCAGAACATGAAGAACTTTGTATCTAATTGAAACAGTGGGGGGAGATTTTAAATAGGCAACATGAAATCAGCTAGACTGGAAGAGACACGGGACACCAAGGCTCACACACGCACAAAAATCAAAACCAGGAGCAGCCCAGCCCCGAGCTCAGGTGATCTGCAGGGAATCAGACCTGGGACCGGGGCATTCTGTTGACTTCATGGTAGAATGGGCTCATCACAAATACTAAGATTTGGACAGCCATAATGGAGAAGTTATTTTCCTCCTGTCTAATGCACATATTAGGTTGGCCTTGGGGACAGGGAAGGCTCATGATAAAAAGCAGCCATGTCTGATTCAGGTCTGGCTGAGACGGACACGCTCAACAGCCACCTGTTGGTACAAGAGCCATGTTGGGGGGGAGGGGGAGGAGGTTGACTGACACTGCTGTGGCCTCCCCATCACCATTGCTTCCTTCCTTCCACTGACAAGACTCCTCGCCTTCGTTCTCCCTGCTCTGAGGGGCCAAGTCCCCAGACAGGCCCCTTCCCCACCCCAGGGGTGAAACCTTATTGGTCTGTGCCAACTATGGGGTTCTCTTTCTCCTTGATAAATGCAGTGGCCATGAGAATGTGCCTCTGAGGTCCCCTACTGTAGGGAGTGTAATTGGAAGTCAGCCCATGGGCTATGCTCGAAAATCCACCCCAGCCTTGGCCATGACTCACGTTTCCCTTGGACTGCTCCCAGTCAGTGACAAGAGAGTGGCAGGGATACTAAGGCAAACTTATTTCTGGGAGACGGGGGACTCCTCCCACAGGTGACTGCCCTGTCTTGCCAAGGGCCCCACAGAACATTTCTTGGGCTGCACTGCAGTGCGTTCTTCACCCAGCCTTCCTTCTTCCCTCTCTCTTTCACTCAGGGTCAGACCCATGTTACTGTCTGCTGGCTATCCCGTCCCTTCTAGCTCCTTCCCATTTTCTGTCAGACATTCCCCCTACTACCTTTCTAGCATGTTCAATCCTACCCCAACATCTGCTTCTTAGAGAACCTGGACCCAACACACCAAGTAACTATTAAATCATGAGCATGTGTTACAATTTGGCCAATGAGATGTAAAGGGGAGTGTGGGGAGGGGAGCTTCCAGGAAGCTTCTATAGTCTTAGAAAAAGGACCAAGGTTAGGACAGGTTTTTGTTGTCATTGCTATTGTTTTGTTTGTTTCTTTACTGCCTCAGGACAAGGGGTGGGTCTGGATTTTGTGGGGCATAACACTTATATAATTTGAAGTACCTTCTTTAATTAAGAAAATGCACATAGTTTCTTTCCAAAAATTTCACAAAGGTATATGGCCACCTGAGCACATTGCCAGGCCTTGAAAGGGCCCGTGAAAGCGAGAGACCTTGAAGCTCAAATTTCATTAGCTTCATGGAAACTTTTCTCTGCTTTTGAGGTTGCCATCAGCATGAGATGACTGCGGCTGGGGCAGCCATTCTGGGATCATGAGCCAACACAATGGAAGGAACCATTGATGGTCCACTAACGTTACCAAGCGGTCTGAGTCTCCAAC
This sequence comes from Martes martes, assembly GCF_963455335.1. Lineage (NCBI taxonomy): Eukaryota > Metazoa > Chordata > Mammalia > Carnivora > Mustelidae > Martes > Martes martes. The sequence continues at coordinate 15,143,334 of NC_137895.1, forward strand.
TCTGGAACCACCCTACTTCTCGATTTAAGGTTATGAGAGCTAATGAATGAATAAATGTCCTTATTCTTTAAGCCAAATTTAGTTGGATTTTCTCTGACTTGCAGTCAAAAGTATTTTCACTGATTTCAGATTTATTTCTGAAAAGGTTTCTTTTGTCAACCCCATCCCATGTTATACACTAGATGATGAAGAGTGATCTGGGATGAGAAAAGAAAGGAGATGACGTAGCAACCCTAGCAACGGGGTCTCCACAGCTGATGTTCCCTGAGAAAATCCAGAAATTCTTCTAAGCAGACACAAGTGAATGAGTGATTGAGTTAGAGAATATACTTGACTGTGGGAAAATGGTGAGTGTCCTGACAAAAAGGAAAATGTTTGAGACTTTGGTTGTGATCTGGAGCTGTGAGTCACTGGAGAGGCAATGGGAGGTACTCAGTCACATCAGAACTGTTGTATCACTGTGGAATACAACGAGAATATCTCAGGGGACAAAGCACTAGCATCGAACCACAGGGTTTCATGGCACACATAAAATCCTTCTACCTGAGCCAACAGTACTTTAACCAAAAAACTGTTATCTTGATGGCTGTAGGTAATGACGGCCTAGGACATAAGTTAAGCCCTGGCTTTATGCCAGGCATGGTGCCAGCACTTTACACAGAGCATTTCAAGTAATCCGCATAGCAAATTTACGATAGAAGAACTCGTATCCCCATGAACAGATGAGGCAATCGAGGATCAGAAAAGTTGAGTTGCTCAAAGGCACACAGGCAGGAAATGGTGGAACCAGATCAAATCCCAATAGTGTGGATCTAGCATGAGCTTTTTCTTGCCTCATTTTTCCTCTTCTTGAGACCTTCGCAATCTCTCCCAAATTTTATTTATTTATTTTTTAAAAGATTTTATTTATTTATTCGACAGAGACAGAGATCACAAGTAGGCAGAGAGGCAGACAGAGAGAGAGGAGGAAGCAGGCTCCCTGCTGAGCAGAGAGCCCGATGCGGGGCTCGATCCCAGGACCCTGGGATCATGACCTGAGCCAAAGGCAGAGGCTTTAACCCACTGAGCCACCCAGGCGCCCCTCTCCCAAACTTTATATACAAGGCCAGATTGTAAATATTTTCAGCTTCATAAGCCAGACTGTAGCCGTGACAATGACTACTCCACTCTGCTCTTGCAGCGCAAAACCCACTGCAGACAATATGTAAATGAGTGAGGGCAGCTGTATTCAAATAAAACTTTATTTGCAAACATGGCAGTGGGCCTGACTTGGCCTGTGGGCCCTAGTTTGCTGACCCTTGTACCACGTCATCATCACTTACATCTGTTAGTGACCTGTGCTTGCTACCATCCCCGCTCTGTGATGCCCATTGCCAGGGACATACAGATGTCAGGGTAGTTGGCTGACTCCAGATTAGCTGTGGCAGCACAGGTAGATTGCCATGAAGTTCCTGAAGCTTCGGTTACATAGGCTCACTTGTACGGGTTTCTTCTAAGGCTCTGGATGGGCCCCTAGCAAACGGACTGCATATAAATGAATGAATGAATGAATGAATGCATGCATGAATAATTCATTTGCCTAAGGAAGGTTTTTCAATAATACTTCCTCTCCTTCCTAGTTTTCTTCATGTCCAGTGGCATGGAAGTGGTCGTGGGCATTTTGGAGATCTGGGCTAAGAGGAACCATTTGGTTTGGATCTAGTGGGATGTTTATGCCGTTCACAGTCAGTGATGTGTCTGTTTGGCTATTGCTTGCCACCCATTGTGGAAATGGTTTCCAGGACACTCCTAGAACCTACTGTGACACTCAGCCAACGCTGCAACCTGAAGGTCAGGGCTAGAGAAGGCACAGTGCTACCAAAGTGTCCCACAGAGCCTAGCTCTAGAGGGAAGTGGGTGGAGGGGGAGAAACCAGGTTTAAGAAGTAGGGAAACAGAACCTGTCTGTGGAAAATTCCTTTAAGCATCAGACATGTAAATTCCTAAGTGGAGGATTGGGTTCTCATCCATGCCTAATCAAAACAGAATTTCTCATCTTTTCAGGAAAATACTTGATGATGCAGCATACACGACTGAGAACGCACCACACATTTTTTATGAGTACTGCACAAAATAGTACGCACTTAATGAATGTTAGCTATTTTATTTTATTTCCCCTTCATTGTTCTATAAAAATGAGTGAAAAATAGAAAATTGATAACACTGATATTAGTACTAAGAGATATAGCTCTCAGAAACGTAATGCTATTGAGAACCAAGAGGGAGAATAGGGAGCAGACATTCTGTCAACTTTTAAGTTGAGATGGACACTTACTGATATAATCTGGCCAGTCATGTTCATTTGTGAAGAACAAATGCAAAGAACAAAATGAAAAAACATGAAGCATGGAACCACATCATCAAAGGTGATGCATAAGTAGGAATTCCACTGTAAATTCTTCGTAACAAAGAAGCCCCCCATCCTTCATCACTTATAACATTTGACTTATACACTCATTGCCAGTCACTCATTTGTTAAGTCAGACACTGAGGAAGGACACTTCATGGCCCTGAGCCTCAGTTTCTTGATCTGTAAAATAGGGATAATACCATGATTACTGTGAGACCTCCGTTAGGAAATGTTTGTGAAAGTGCCTGGAAGAGGATCAGGCTCCAGCGAGTGCTCAATATGCTGAACTCTTTCCCCCACCAGCTTGTTGAACGTGGAGTGATGAGTTAGGCAATGTTGAAGGCCTTGTTTGTCAGTTTGCCAATGTCCGCACCATTTCCTGCTCTGGCCATTGGCTTAGGGATGATGCTGAGTAGTAACCCACTCTTGTTCAGAGATGATTTCAACCCTTGGCATTAGATACAGACCGCTGGTCTGAAATGAGAGTATCTGGCAACCCTGTGCTGCTAGGAATGGCCTGGAGTAATGAGCACTCCAGAGGAGTGTGGGAAAGAAGACAAGCTCCTGCATCCTGTTTGGGAAAGAGGAAATAATGGGGAGCCCATCTTTATTGAACTGGCCCTGCACTGGGTCTTCTGAGAGATGTGTTCATGCCATGTGCATTTCACCCTCACAACAATCCTGTAAGCTGGAAATCGTTATCCTCTTTCACAGATGAGGAAACTGAGGCACATAGATTCCAGGAACTTGCTCAAGAATACACGGCAAGACAATGGCAGAGAAAGCCTAGAGCCCCAATTCCCTGAATCCATCTCTAATGGTCTGTGACACTTACTCCTCCCCCATCACAGAGTCCATGGCTCTCCCAAGGCTTTGGGAGGGCTTCCCTGGTCCTGCTCTGCTTCTACCACTCACCCCTCACCAAGCAAGAAGAAGAACATTCTGTGATGTTGCTCTTACCAATAAGCCAAACATCTAGAAATTCTAGGGTCATGGGGATATCTCTGAGGATGCCAGACCAAGAATTCCAAATCCAGAGAGCTCTACTTTCAGTTTACTTGCGAGAAAACACTCTATCCCAGATTGTTCACTCATTCATATGTGAATTGAATATGCACTATGTGTCAAATATGTGTGGGGTGCAGGGATATTGTGTAGGATACGCAAACCTTAATGCTTTAGTCTCATCTAGTTTTGTTTTTTTTTTTTTAATTTCCTACCACTCTCAATCATGAATCCTATGCTCCCATCAAACTTAATTATTGGTCATTCCTTGTACATACTGAATACTTGAATATCTGCATGCCTTTGCTTGGGCTGTTCCCCCTTCCTAGTCCATCTCTGCAATTTTTACAGCCTTGAATCATACCAAATCTTCACAGACCAGCATAAATACTTCCTCCTTCATGAAGCTTTATTTTATCTTCTCAGGAGAAATAAATCTTTCTCTTCTCCTTCCCTGGAAATTGATATTTTGAGACGTTTTAGTATAGTTTTTGCACATATTATATATCTCTTCTTGGACTGAGGACTTCTTGAGAGCAAAACTCATCTACGTATCACCATAAATACTCAGCCCAGTGCATTGCACACAGCAACTCGCATTTTTGAACAAATAAATGCATATATTTTGAAATATCATTGGCATAAAGATGATAGCTATAAATCATAACCACTAACAGTTATACCATATCCTGAAGTCATATTTATGATACTAGTTAACCAAGGGGTTGCAAACTCAAAAGTCTATCAGCGTCAGACAAGTAGTGTAGATGGTAGAAAGGGCTTGGGTAAGTCCAGAGGCAAACGTTACAGTATCTGCCACATCTAGTGGGGTCACCAGGCAATCATTGGCAGTCGGAAGTATGGGCCCAGCATTACAGGTCATTTGATTATCAGAGAGATATTAGAAACACAAATACTGTAAAATCTTCCAGTTTTTAAAAGTTGGCAAAGCTCAGTTTTTTAACAGCGGGGTTGCCAATTTACAAGTTCTAGGTTGGAGAACTCTATATTCTGTTTAAGTGAAAACACTTGTTAATTGACTTACCAGATACAATATATCCCATCAAAGACAGCTGGCTCTCCAAGAATTAAAGCCTCTTACAACACATTTAAGGCTGGCTCCATGGTTGATTCAGAAGGCACTTTGTGGCTTTGCCATGTCTAGGCATCTCATTTCCAACATCAGTCATCATCAGGGAAAACAGAGAAGAGCTTTCTGAGAGCCGAATTCCTCTGCTTGTCTGTATTCTAGAGACAACTACAAGCTTTTTTTTTTTTTTTTTAAATGACTGCATCTATTTGCAAGCCTGTGCACATTTCCCCTCAATCTCTTGCACTGGGAGATCTGCTGGCCTCTGGGCAGGTATCAGAGAACTGCGAGTTCAGCTCTCCCAGCACTTCAGACTTCATACAGCCTCAGTGGCTTGGCAGGGCCCAGACCCAGGGAGCTGAGGGCCAGAGAAGAAACCACCACATTCCCTCAGAGTCCCAGAGCATCTGTTTTGCACCATTTTTATAGAAATTATTAATACTTGATGGTCCCAATGACTATGTATTGAGCCCCTAAGTTAGGCATTTGACAAGTTTGCTGAATTGTCACAACAATCCTGCAAAGTAGATAATTGCACAAATTGCTAGGAAAGTTAATGGTTATAACAAGACAACCCTTGAAATCCCAGTGGTTGAATGCGAGAAAAGTTTATTTCTTGCTTAGCTCACAATCCAGTGTGGTTTGGGTTGGGTGGGGGGATCTCTGGTCCATGCAGTTCTTTGGGGACCAAGGATCCTTCCACCTTGTGGTTGGGCCCTCCCCTGGGATCTCCGGATTCTCTTTCTTCAGCTGGAAGGTGAGGGAAAGAGAACAAGAATTGCACATAGGAGATATTCATCAACCGGTTCTAGAAGAGGCTCCCATCATTTCTTCTCCCGTTCTATGGACCACAACTCAGTCATGTAGCAGTACCTAACTGCGAATATAGTCAGGCATTGTGCTCAGGAAGAAGAGGGGAGCCAGACTGATGAGCCCCAGCAGTGCCCACCATAGCAGTCATTCCCATTTCCCTGCCGAGGCAAACAAGAGTCCAAGAAGTTACATCACTTGACCAAGGTCTATGTGCTGGAGCTGGGCCTCCACCTGGGCTGGCCTGGCCCTGATGTTCTTTTTTCATTACTCCATTTGGTCCTTTTTGCATCTATGAATGTGACCTGTCCACTCCCAGAAGGCCACTTGCATCTGGAAAATGTTGGCTTATCCCTGTAGGATTTTGCCTAAAAAGGCCCTCAACTCTTAAATATTTGAACTTTCCCAAAGAGGCACAGATGGCTTTCTTCTAGGATAAAAAAAACAAAAACAAAGGAGTGGGCCACAAGTGATGTGTACTACGCCTGTCCATCAAGGTTTACCTGGGACACTCTCAGACTAAAAGTATGCTACTTTGATTCATTGATGAACTTATATATTGCTTCCCCTCCCCTGGGTTTCTTGAGAGCACAATGAATCTCATATTTCCATACTTATCAGCACTATTCATGTATTTTGGTTGCTTAATTTCTCAGAGTTAAGGTAGCTTAAAGTTTCATATGAATGTGGCAGTGTCAGTTATATGATAGAATTTAAGAGTAAAATTAGTTAGCTACAGATAGGAAACCTCAGTGTTACTCATTTCAGAACTACCTTCCCATCAAAAAAAAAAAAAAAAAGGCAAAAGCAAGAACAAAAACAAAAACAAAAACTTGACCATGTGATCCTGCTGCACACTCTCTCATTACTCTGTATTCTCATCACATCGTCACAATTACAATTTTTAAAATCACTTGAGTAATCTTTGGTTTAATGTCTGTCTTTCTCTCTAGACTGTAAACTCCATGAAGGCAAAAATCATGTCTTTTTGGGGGTGCCTGGGTGTGTCAGTAGGTTAGGTGTCCAACTCTTTGTTTCAACTCAGGTCATGATCTCATGGGTGATGGAATCAAGCCCCACATTGATGGAATTAAGCTGTCCAGTGGGGAGTCTGCCTAAAAGACTCTCTCCCTCCAACCCTCCCCCACCTTCTCTCTCTCTCAAATAAATAAACATTAAAAAAATAGTCATGTTTTTTGTTTACCACTTGTATTGGTCAGCTAATGCTATGTAACAAACAATACCCAAACTTAGTCACTTTCAACAACAACTATTTATGATCACTTACATATTCACAGATCAGCTGGGGTCTGACCGACTGAAGCTCATCTTCACTGAAGTTGACTCCAAGATGACAGTGTTTTTATTCTTTAGAGCCACTGTCACATTTTTCTCATGGCCAAGACAGAAGTGTGAGAGGCAGTGAAAGCAAAGTTGCTTAAGTCCTGGTCTTAGATCTGGCTACCTCAGCCCACACTCTATGACTAAGGTGAGACACATGGCCAAGTCTGACCTTAGTGGAATGAAGAAATACAATTTGCCTCTCGCAGGGCACTGCAAAGACAGACAGCATAGGGCACAAACACAGGGAGGGGTGAATAATGCAGTGTTTCCTGTGGCTGTATCTGCAGTAGTTGGTGTACTTCATTCTACATCAGAGATTTGAAATGAATGTTGCTTCAATAAATGTAGAGGGTATGCCTATAAGTTAATCTCTCTAGGTTGGAAAGAATCCCACTGGTTGGTAAGGACAGACTAACGTGAAAGGATAATATGTTAAAAGATTGATTTGTATCTGTCCCTTCTAAATCTTTCCCTTCCTGCAGCTGGAGCAGGGAGCTGGATGGACTTCATGTCCATGCTTACAGGGTAGAAGAGTTGAAGCCAACCAGAGCTAGTTTTTTCCATCTTTTGTTCAAATCTGAGCCATGTGAAGGGGAAAATGTCAGTCTACCCCCCCCCCCCCCAAAAAAAAAGAGAGGGAAGAGAGACTTTTGAGAGAGGAAGACTTAGCCAGCCAGGAAGAGGAACACTGATAATTGAGTACAGCAGAACCCCATACACTGCTCTGTGATCAAGTCTGAGAAGATGGAAGAGCTTCAAGGAGGACAGTTGTTCAGGGTCCCGGAGACAGACAGACCCTGGGCCCATCTAGCAAGATTCCCAAACCCGGAAAATGGTCCAGAACCAAGTAGCTCTGGACATCAGAGTCCCCTCAGTCTGGGACAGTGAGAACATCTGACCAGTTGAGGCTCCCACAGGTCCTGAAGGAGGCCCCAGTCCAGTTGGAGACTAAATTTCCCACATTGGGTAAGGGCCTATGGTCATAATTAAGATGATATAAAAGAAATAAAGAAAATGCTATTTCCTGTACATGTGAGTTAGAGAAGAGTTATTCCCACTCATTAAACCATGAAAACTGTAGCTGGGAATTGGCAAACCAACGCTCTTTGAAAGCTTCATATAATAATAATATTTCAATATTTTGAGGACATTATTACCATTTTCATATGAAACCTTACAGATCCATACAAAGGTCTGCACAGAGCACTAGGGGAGAGATGCTGATAATAAAATCAAGAACCTTTTCCCATACCTTGCAGGGTTTGAGGGCTCTTTTGTAAAACCCACACAATCCCAGACTGTGAAGTTAAATTAGCAATAATGTTTAAATTATGCAGGCTCCCAGCTGTGCTGTGATGTTTGCACACTTTCTAGGAAGTGACTAATTATAATTAGTGCTTAAATACAAAAGACATACCATCATTAAAAGAAAAGGAGAAAATAAATCTTATGTGTTTAGACCTTGGTCTCCCAGCACTGGCTATATTCATTTGCTTATGCTGGGATTGCTGGCTGAAGGACAGGAGGGACATGTTGATTTCCACACTACATGTGAGGAGATGGATTTAAATGTTTGTGGGTCAAGTGAGGACACCAGACATAAAACAATTCCCAAGACTAAGAATCTGATGTCACTGGTCACCTCACCAGGAAGGGAAGGAGGAGCAGAAAAAAGGAGCAAGCCATCAGCAGAGCTGGGTTCTTGTCCAGAAGACAGACCCTCACTATTTGTGGAAGGTCACTTAGCTTTTCTGGGTCTCATTTTTCTGATCTGCAATGTGGAACCAACAATGCCTGCTCTGAATGTTTGGTAAGTTGTGTGTGTATATGAGAGGGAAAGAGGAAATATTCTTTTCCTTGAGACAACATCCACTATTTTTTGAGGGTTTATGTGGTGCTAAGCCCTGGGATGGATCCTATGAATTTGAGGGTAAAGAGGAAACACAGCACCTCCCCTCTCCTGTCCCAGCAGCCTCCCTACTTATCTTTATTATGATGGTTTTCCCTTTCACCATTAGTGACAGGATCCAGGTCTTGGTCCCATCCCTAGTACCTACCATTGTGTCTGCACATAGTAGAGACTCAATAAATATTATGTGGAAGAAGGAAGGAAGACACTGACAGAGAATGATTTAAATATGTTAGTGTTGCCTCATCTGCACCATAAACTCTTTGAAAACAAGGGGTGTGTCTGACATCTCTCACTTACTACAGCACCCCATGGTTCTGCATGGGCAATTGTTGATCCATTTCCATGAACATGAAGTGAGTCCCTACCCTGAAGAAGGCTCTGTAGTAGGTGCTGAGGGCACAGCACTGAAAACATAGCCAACTATCTTGCCTCGTGGGACTTAAATTAGAAAGGTGGAAAGGAGAGTCCGATTGTTAATGAATCACCAAACCAAGAGAAACCCAACCACAAACTGTGAACAGCAAGTAATGCAGCAAAACAAACACTAGTCACTGCCTATTAGGGACCAAACCCCTTCTTTCTTTGGCTAACACAACCCTGAATTTGTTTAGGAGCCATATCCCCAGTCGCAAATAACTCAACAAAATGTAGACGGGTTGAACTAAACTGTCAGAATGCCTCTATTTCCCTTGGCCACTCGTTGGTCTGGAGTGGGCTTATGACACAGTTCTGGCCAATAGGCTGTGAGGAGGTGACTTCTGGAAAAATATTTTCTTCCCTGATAGAAGAACAGCCCTTTTGCCCATTTTCCTGCCCTTCCTGCCTGGGATGCAGTCATGTGACAATGTGGTATTTGCAGTTGTGGCAGCCATCTTGTGACACTAAGGGACACATTGTTGACACAGGAATGATGGTGGAGCAGCCATACTTGGGTTCCTGCTGGCATCTGTTGGAGTTTCTCAAGAAGCCGGATGAGTAGCTTCCTTTTTCCCATTCTGAATTTGAACAGATCGAGAAATCAGATAATGGAGAAAGATAAAAGGAAAAATATCTTGGCTGCTGCTAAGTGCCAGCTTTGGGACGTAACTTAATGGGAGAGCCAGTAGGGTTTGAGCCCCCAAGTTAGGCAGACTTGGCACTAGTTACAGATCACACCCGTAGTGGCAACAGCTGAGTCCTGCATGTGGCGTGCTGAGCCCTAAGAGGAGCTTCGCCATTTTACCAAACAGATAAGCTACTCTTCCTCCCCAGGGACAGAAAGAACAAAGGGAAAGAAATATTGAATTGTCTTCAATCCTCCTATGAAATGAGACTCATAAACCTCTATTAGTTAAGTTACTTTCAGTCAGGTGTTCTGTTCATTACAGCCAAAGCATCTTAAGGATCTAAGCACCATAAAGGAAAAGCAGAGGACAATGAAAGGGCTTTTTCCACTTTCATTTGGACAGAGGTCCAGGTAGTCATGGAAAAGCATCTTCAGATTTGTGTTTAAGCTGCTCCTGAAGGATGAGCGGCAAGGCTTCACAGACAGGGAACAGAAGTGAGAAGACCCTGATGCATCAAAAGAAGGTCCACGTGGCCAAAGTGGACTCAGGGAAAGGGAGATTCATGAGATATGATACCAGAGAGGGAGACAGGTGCTGGATCATAGCTTTATAAGCAGGATGCCGCAGGCTGGGCTCCTAGGAAACAGGAACCCAGAAGGTTTGCATGCAAGGATGTTTATTACGGAGTGTCTTAGGACCTCTCAGCTGTGAGAGAGGAGGAAAAGAAGCAGGTTGGGCAGAGACAAGTTGAACTGTGATGTAGGTCCAACAGCAGCCTCAGTTGAACCCCGGGGGAGTTCTGGATACAGACTAACCTTCATAGCTGTACCAAGATAGGTCAAGAAAACCAGAACTTTTTACACCCCCACATGGATTTGTCATTGCCTGTGGGTTACCTGGGAAAGGTGGTACTTAGCTGGGTTAATGCCTGAAGGGGCTGACAGCTGAGAGGAAAATTGCCCACATAAAGAACCACTGTTGTAGCCACAGATACTTGAATAATTTGCCTAAAAGCAAAGGTACATCCTATGCGACCTTAGCCTAATTGTTCAAGATCTTCGGGCTTCTGCTTGGGGATAGGGTGGGAGCTGGGCTTAAGGAATGCTTAATGACTTCTTAGAGGGAGGATTAATGATTTCAGCAAGACTTGCACACCTTAAAAACCTCCACAGGTACAAATACCTCCACTGCCCTTTAGCCTACTTACAAGCTGATGAGTTACTGGGCTTGATGAGTTTTGTGAATAAAAGCAAGATCACAGCTGCCGGTCTTTCTGCTCTCTTACTAAACGGATTCATTGTCTTCCCTTCTGGCATTTTCCTCTGGCTTCTTATAAAGGGTGACTCAGCCATTGCCTTCCTTCAGAATTTTCCACCTAGCTTTGGACTCCTTGAATCAGCCCCCAGCACATATTCTCTGTGTCTTTATTAATATGCTTTGTGTCAACTTCTGCTCCTGCAAAGAATTAGCCTCCCAATTTCTGAACCATTGCCTCCATGATAAGAAGGAGCTCTCATAATTGGAAGGGATGCCTTACAGCAAAAACACTTAGACATTGGAGACTGAGCTCTGTTATTCACATCTGATGGGATTTGAGGTCTCCACAGCTCCCCCTTGTTCAACTGGCAACTTTTCCTCCCATCTTTTGGGGGAATCACCCTTGGTGTATACTATCAGCCATGTTCCATACTCTGACCTTTGGGGTTGCCAAGGTGAGGCAAGATGGACCAATAAGAGGGTCAATTTCTTTTGATCATAGTGATTGATTGAATGAATGAGCATGTGGCCTCAGCTGAACCAATCACCACTCAGCTCCTTCCATTCTAGTCATAGATTTGTATGAACCTGGAGTTTCTGGTGGCTAGCTACCCCACCAGAGAATAAAGCCCACACAAGGAGAGATAGCAGAACAAGGAGTAGAGAGACATGACAGCATTTGCGATCCCTTATGACAAATGTCCTGGAGGCCAACCCATCCATCTCCTTGATCAGGCAGGGCCAGATTCCATATCCTTTCCCACCCCATGCTTTAACATTTTTTCTTAAATGAGTTTGAAATGAGTTTCTGTTACTTGCAGGGAAAGATTTCTGACCAATTCAGATTAATTAGCCATGACACCCATATCTGTAGTCCTATCAAATATGAACACCGAAAGATTATTTATTCATGTGATCATTCAACAAATGTCTGTCAAGTGCCTACGAGTTTGAGAAGATATAAAAATAGAAAACTACCACAAAGAGTATGAGCAAAATCTCACAGAGAGCTCTACATCATCTAAGTCAGTGGCAGCCATTTTCTCTGCTATGTCTGTGCTATAGGAGATGGTAAGTTTCTTTTCAATGACGTATCCAAGCAGAGAGTCAACGGCCATTTGGCAGGAAGGAGATGTTATAGATATTTCCAAGCATTAATGGAAAACAAGATTCAATGAGTTTTAGGGTTTCTTCCAGTCATGACCTTCTAGGGTAGGGGTTTCCATGTCTTTTACCCTTTCCACTAGAGAATCTTCCCAAACCACTTCAGATTCTGTCCAGTTCCAGCTTGTGGAATGAAGGCATTCTGCATGGCTCAGTGAATGTTAGATAAGTGTTAGGTGAAGACCTCCTTTCCCCTTTGCTTCAAGTTTCCAAGTGGAGGGATCGCCATTACAATAAAACTTTTGCCCTCTTTCCCTAGAGGAGTGCCTTACCTGATTGGTGAATTTAAGCTGAAGTGAGCATCTTCAGTTTCATCTCTCTCTCTCTCTTTGGGGACCAGATGCTCACAAAACATTCTCATCAGCTCTAAGCAGATCTATACCTGCAGGAGAGGCCTACGTTTGGGGAATTGGGTTCAGTACTGAAAGCAGAGCAAGCAATTTGACCAGATCTAAGCCATGCTTATTGTTTTATCAGCAGTAAAACTGACAATTTTATCTGCATCTGCCTGACTCCTTGGGGTTTTTTCTCAATTAATTAGGAATCTGGGCAGGGAACAAGGTGTCATCTATTAGCTCCCTAAATCCCAGCAGAACGATCTTACTTACAGACAAGATCTTCTCAATTTGGTTTACCCACCCTGTCAGCCTCTTCCCACACTACCTCCTGCCCTCCTTTCTATCCTCCAAGAACATCAGGTTGCTTGTCATTTCTTTCATATTTCTCACAATTTCGTGCTTTTATGCCTTTGATTATGTTATTCCTTCTGTGGCATATCCCCTCACCCCCAACACACTGCTTCATCAGCTAATGCTTACCCATTATCTGTTCATAATGTCTCATCTCAAGAAATACCTCATCCAGGACATCTTCCCTGGCTGTCACCTTCCCACCACTGTGGGCTCAGTTTGATGAATATTCTGTCATCTTTTTTTTTTTTTAAATGTCAATCTCTCACAACTAGATTGTGAGCTTATTGAGGTGACTGTGATCTTATTATTCATCTCTGAATCCCTCAGAATTCAGAACCTTTCACAGAGGACATGCATGGTAAATGTGTGTTAAATCGATGCATAAGTTAGCCAATAGTGGGCAATACCCATTCCTGAGGCCAGGCAGAACTGGGAAGGGTACTTCCACCAGCTAGAGGTCAGGAGCAGAATCAAAATTATAGCCAAGGAGACAGGGCCAAGCATTTAGTCCTCAGGGCAAGGGAAGGCCAAAAAAAAAAAAAAAAAAAAAGACAAAGTAAAAACAGACAGGGGGAAGAAGAGGCTGAAAAGAAATACGCTACAAGGAATGGGCCAGAGCAAGGAATACAGAACAAAGGTTGTGAAGGGCAAAGGAGCCTGGTACTCACCTATTACACAGCTTCAGGTATGTGGTAAAGGGAAGGGACAGAAATCCCTAAGATCACAGGCAAAGATTTGATGACAGTGGAGCGTAGGGGAAAGTCACAAGAGCAGGAGAATGTGGAGCCTGGTCCCAGCTCTGCCACTAAATACTCAGGTGAGCTTGGACAAATCACTTCCTTTCCTATGAAAGAGTTTCCTCATCAATGGGCCTTAACAGCATGTCCTAAATCGCTTCTCACTTCTCTTCCAAGTCAAATGTATTGTGATTCTTCAAATGCTATTCCATAGTATGATTACAGAGGATTCTTTTGTTATATAAATAATATTTCAACATCATGTTATTCTTTATATTCAGTCAACCAAAAGGACTACACCTATTTTGATCTCAGTTCTGAAATCAAGGAGATTAGACTCAATTATTTGTGTGATCCCTTCTGGCTATAGAATATTTACTGTGCTGCAATTTTCTCCATTCCTTGAGAACATACGTTTGGTGCCTTTGTGTGCTTGACACTGTGGCCCTCTCTGTTCTGAATGAAGTTGAAACAATAAGATTAACACCTTCAAAGTGATTGAGAGAGAAATCCAAGTCAATGTATAATTTAGTGCTAAATGATGTGTTAAAGACTATAAGGAATCGACTGAAATGAGGAGGATCAGGAGGGGTTGAAGATACTGGGGAAGATTTCCTGGAGGAAGTGGGCCTGCAAGGGTGAATAAGACATAGATCGGAAAAGGGGAGATTGAGATGGACAGATGGATAGATGGATGGATGATGGATGGATGGACAAGTGGATGGATGGGTGGATGAAGTAGGACATTCTTAAGAGGTATAGCCCAAGCAAAAGCAAAAACTTAAAGATGATCATGATTTTGTGTGGGACTCACTATGGAAACCTATCCTGGTAGAGTAAGAACAAGGAAAAGGGATGCAGGTTAATATTAGTTGTGCTCCTACTGTGTGCTGTTTGTAACTGAGATGTTTGGTGTCCGCACTCCTACAGGGTCTCGCTCTAGGAATCACCCCCATACAGAGCTGAGGGGGTGTGCCTACCAAGGGCTCACACCTTGGTCACAGACAACTCGATCAAGGGAGGACACTGGACCTAAACTCAGTCAATCCAGTTTTTCCTTGCAGAAACACAATATTGGACACAGGAAAACTGAACAGGACTTTCTGTGACAAAGCTGGTATATAGAAAGGTCGAGAGGAAAGGAAAATAGAGATGGAAGGGATCTGAGGAAATCTAAGGAAACCAGGCAATGGAGAGCAAGGAGGGGGAGAATATTCACAGAGGAAAAGCTGGGACACTGTTGACAGATTTGGTGGCTCCTAGAGATGAAGCATGTACCTGGGTTCTGACAATCCCATTCCTCATTTCTCCTCCTGAAAACTCTGTATTTTATTTCCTATTTCTTGATTTCAGCCAAACCGATGTAAGTGGTTTCTTGTTCCTTGTAATAAAAAGAGCCTTCACTAGAACAGTCTGTTCACAAACATTTTCCCCAGGGAATCCTCACAACAATTCAATGAGATAGGTATTATTTCCAATTATTAATATGGCTACCAAGACTTAAAGAGGCAATATTACCTGTGTAAGCATTCAGCTTAGTGAGTGATTAAACTTGGATCAGAACCCAGGCCTGTCAGCCTCCAAAGACCTTTGACTTCACCACACACCATCCTGAGGGAACTTTGACAGTGTCAGAATCAACAGCTGATTGCAAGAACACTTTCTCTGAAAACTGCACCAAACATCTCCACTCTAAGGAGTATGCTGTTTATTCACAGGCCTGTTCAATAACTTTCACTAATTCTGAGATTCTCCTGAGGTGACCTAGAAAGCTTACTTAAAATACACTAATTCAGAACTTGCGAAAAATTAGACCCTGTTACTCTTAATCAGTCAAATTTAAAGCACTCTTGTCCTCCAAGAATATCCAGAGTCTAATGAATGAAGAGAAGCTGGTTAAAATTAGTGGAATTTTTCCAAACCAAAAAGATTAAGAATTTCCTTAGTGTGGGGTTCATTCATTCTAAGCAATATTCATTCCGTGGTAGTCATGTCTAATTCTCATATTTTAATGACCCATGAAAAATATACCTTCTTCGTGTTGTCTACATTCTAGTCAGACACAACTCTTCCAGTCCTCTCAAATACCAAATTACTCCAACCTCCATGCCATAATATGTGTGAAAATTCGTTTCCTTCTGCCTGCCCATCTGGAAAACAACCGTTCTTCCTTCAGGATTCAGCTGAAGAGTCACCTCCCCCACCGAGCTGTCTTGGCCACCAACTATCTGCCCCCATGCAGGTCAGCTATTTCCTCTGTGACTCAGGAGAGTCTGACCTCAACTCTCATCCCTCTGTGTTATGATTGTCTCTTTGCTGATGAGGTGAGATGTTCTCGCTCCCATGCTGAAACCATGCCCCTCCGCCGAGGGTTAGTGAAGCGGAAACTCTCAGAAAAATTAAAGCTTGTTTTTCAGAGGACTATTTTTCCTTAATCAGCTATTGTGTCTCTTCAAACTCAACTAACATATCCACTAGCTGTCTCTGCAGTAGTCTGGACTCAAGTCAACTGATGTAGTTCCAGACTATGAACAAGCACGGCTGTGCATTCCTTACCAGAGATACTGAGTCCAAGACCCCATCCAATTTATAGTGGCTCTTGGAGTATGTTCATAGCCCCTTCTCCTTGTCCTAAGATGACTTCCTGAGGTCAGGGGCTGAGTTTTGCCTCATTTTGATGTTAGGTCTCTACCCTAAACTGAACATGGGATGTATGTCACATATATGTTTGTTCAAGGTGCGTGCATTATCCTTCTTCATGAGAAGTTATGTTTCCTGCACTTTTCATCAATATGTATGTAATCTCAGCCTCCACGACTAGAAAACACTTGTTCTTGTCCCCTTTGAGGCGGCGGATTTGAGGCTTGCCCTCCTGTCTCCTGGTTTGGCTGCCTCTTGAATAAATTCATTCCTTGCTGCGTAGCTGATATCTCAGTGATTGGCTTTGCTGAGCACGGGGCAGACAGAACTGGGTTCGGTTAGGATGCCAGAGCACCTCTTTCTTCTCCGATTCCCACCTTCCCGCCACCCCACCCCATGCATCCTCCGACTAATGGGAAAGTAATTGCTAATCTGATACACTTGAGAGGTTGATAAGGCCACATTTCATTAATGAGTAAGGTTACCATGGTCAATCAAGACCCTCCTTCATGTAATATTCTAGTCCAGGGATTCTCAACCCCAGTTGCACATTGGAACCACCGTGCTCAGCAGAAATCCCCGATTCTAATGTGAGGCTACATTTGAGAATGGTTGGAAAGGAGAGCTGACCCATTCCTCTCACCCTACCCTACCTGAGGCTGTGAGTTCTGCTATGGAGCAGTAAAAAAGAAGCTTCAGGAATCAGTAGATTAAAGTAGAGCTCTGGGTGACTTTGACTTACTGCATCTCCTGTGCCACAGACCCACCATCTGTGAAAATAAGAGGTTTCCTCAAGAGCTTGGCTTTTAACATTCTGGAAGTCATGGGCACCTTTGAAATTCTCATTGAAAACCCTGGACATCTCCCCAGGAACATGACATTGTCCCACACTCATATATCTGCATATGGTTTCTGGGGTGCTTGGACTCTCTAAAATGCTGGCATAAAGGACATTATTCTGACTTTCATGTCCATAATCTTAAACTCTTCAGCCCCTGCTAGGGAGGAGCCCTGGGCCGGCCCAACCTCACTCCCTTTCCACAACGATTCAAAACACACATGTTTATCACATCACATGCCCTCCTTAATGTTCGTCACCCAGTTACCCCATCCCCCCACCCCCCACCCCCTCCAGCAACCCTCAGTTTGTTTCCTATTGTAAAGAGTCCCTCATGGTTTGTCTCCCTTTCTGATGACTTCTCACTCAGGTTTCCCTTCCTTCCCCTCTGATCCTCTGCGTTGTTTCTTATATTCCACATATAAGTGAAACCATATGGTAATTGTCTTTCTCTGACTTACTTATTTCGCCCAGCATAATACCCACCAGTTCCATCCACACAGATGTAAAAGGAAAGTATTCATCCTTTCTGATGGCTGAGTAATACTCCCTTGTATATATGTACCACATCTTTATCCACTCACCTGTCGATGGACGTCTTGGCTCTTTCCACAGTTTGGCTATTGTGGACATTGCTGCTATGAACATTGGGATGCAGGTGCCCCTTCTTTTCACTACATCTGTATCTTTGGGGTAAATACCCAGTAGTGCTATTGCTGGGTCATAGAGTAACTCTATTTTCAACTTTTTGAGGAACCCCCGTACTGTTTTCCAGAGTGGCTGCACCAGCTTGCATTCCCACCAACAGTGTAGGAGGGTTCCCCTTTCTCCGCATCCTCGCCAACACCTGTCATTTCCTGACTTATTCATTTTAGCCATTCTGACTGGTGTGAGGTGGTATCTCACTGTGATTTTGATTTGTATTTCCCCGATGCAAGTGATATGAAGCATTTTTTCATGTGCCCGTTGGACATTTGTTGGCTAGTTGAATCTAAATTAAAAAAAAAAAAGTTTACAGACTCAGCTGATCTAACAAAGAGACACCAAAATACAATGTTTAAGCTAGGGGGGAAATGAAAACACCAAAGCCACACACGCTGTATCTTTCAACACCAGCAACAGCAGGACGCCCACACCAGGAGCCGTTCGCAGCTTCTGATGACAGCAGAGGGAACCGCAGAGCCAATTTTTGGTCAAATACTGAGACCTACTAGGCGCCAGGCTCAGGGGCTGGTGGTGAGGGAAACAAAACAGAATCCCCTCCCTCATCCCTGATGGGGTACTTGCATGAGGACAAGTGCTCATTGAGTGGAATTCCTCATTGTACTTAAAAATATGTCTCTGTCTCTCTTTCTCTAATGGCTAAAAAAATGCATGGTTGGCTTTTTACAAGAAAATACAGTATTTTCCTTAAAACTGGACAGGGTGACTCTACCATTGGCCCACACATTTGAAGGTCCTGTTCTGCCCCTCCTCTGCCTCTGCCTGCCTACACAGAGTGAAGAAGTCAATGAGTCTAAAAACCTACATTCACTCATAGGCTTCATACCGCCCTTCCAACCCAGGCACTTGTCACCCGTGACCCACATTCCCTACCACAATGTCCCAGAGCCCATTCCCAGAGCCTCGTGTCTTCTCCTCCAGACCTGTCCTCCCTAAGCCAGACCACATGCCGGGTGGCCCCGGGGCAGCTGTTTGCGGGGGTGTGGAAGGAGTTAGCATGCGCAGGCTGGCGTGTCCATGGGAGTGCGTGAGGTCCCTCACAGAGATCCAGAGATGCTGAGAGAGGTGGGATGGGCCACGCACTGGGGGCTGGGAACTGCCTTTCTCCAGGCCATTACTTGGCCGTTCTAAGTTTGGAGAGAACGGAGAATTCTAAATTCTAACCTGGCTTCCAGGCCAGATAAAGGTAGAGTTCTCAGAGCAGGAAATAGAACATATTCTAGTTAATAGTCTCTTTGCCTGATTTATTACTTTTAAATATTTATATAAATGGTGTTTGGGTCTCTATATGTAGCCTTATTCCAGGCCCCTCAAACATTAGGGGAAAGTCTGAAGGAACACATCTGAGGTATGAATCCACCCAAGCGGCTTTGGTTTCTCATGGCTCTCCTTCACCAGTCCCTTATAATAATGATGGCGATAAAAGCTAACCTTTTAAAAATAAAATTGTTAAGTTAACGTTACACAGCTTCGGAAGTATTCCATTTCCCCATATTCCATTTTTTACTGAAGTGTCAACTCTGCTTCAATAAAAAAATAAAATTCTTATTGAAACATAACATACTTCCAAGTCTTATTGAAGTGTAACAAACATACACGAAAGTGTGCCATCATAGGGTAAACACATCCTTGTAACAAGAAACTGATCAAGACACAGAACACTAATAGCAGCAATGGCCACAGTTGCCAAACTGTGGAAAGAACCAAGATTGCCCTTCAACGGACGAATGGATAAGAAAAATGTGGTCCATATACACTATGGAGTATTATGCCTCCATCAGAAAGGATGAATACCCAACTTTTGTATCAACATGGACGGGACTGGAAGAGATTACGCTGAGTACAATAAGTCAAGCAGAGAGAGTCAATTATCATATGGTTTCACTTATTTGTGGAGCATAAGGAATAACACGGAGGACATGGGGAGATGGAAAGGAGAGGGGAGTTGAGGGAAATTGGAGGGGGAGATGAACCATGAGAGACTGTGGACTCTGAAAAACAATCTGAGGGTTTTGAAGGGGTGGGGGGTGGGAGGTTGGGGGAGCCTGGTGGTGAGTATTATGGAGGGCACGTATTGCATGGAGCACTGGGTGTGGTGCATAAACAATGAATTCTGTTACACTGAAAGGAAATTAAATTAAAAAAAAAGACACAGAACACTAGCAACTTCTATGTCCCCTTCCAATGACTACTCCCTCCCTCCTTCCCAAAGGTAGCCAATATCCTGCCTTACTTTTGCCTCTTATTGAACTTTATATAAATGGAATCATATGTATTCTTTTATGTCTGGCTTCTTTCCCCCGATACTATCTTGATGATATTGAAACATGTTACTGCATGTAGGACTAGATCATTCATTTTCATTGTTCTCTAGAGTTCCACTGAATGAATATACACCCCCATGTGCTCATCCTATTGCGGATGGACATCTGGATTGTTTTCACTCAGAAGTGCTAAGAATAATGCTGCTATGACCATTCTTGTTCGTGTCTTTTGGTTTCCATGTAGACTCATCTGTGCTGAATATGTACTCCTAGGAGTGGGGTTGCAGGGTCTTAGGGTATGTACAGATTCAGGTTTACTAGATATGGCAAAAAGTTTTCCCAAGAAATTGTACTAATTTCCATCCTTATCTACAATGTATGAGAGTTCTGATTGCTCCATATTCTTGATATAATCAGGTTTTTTCATTTTAAGCATTTTGGTGGGTATATAGGGATATTTTGTTGTGGTCCTCATTTGCATTTCCTTTGTGAATATTATTGTTAATATTATTAATAAATATGTAATAATGATGTTTTTGTGTATTCAGTAGCTATCTGGATATCCTCTTCTTTTGTAAAGTGTCAGTTTAAAAAATTGCGTTCTGTGCCTTTTACTTTTTGATCTGTAGTTCCTTATGTATTCTCAGATAACAAGTACATTGTTGGTTGTATCTAATACAAATATTGTTTCCTATACTTTGGCTTGTCTTTCACTCTCTTAATGGTGTCTTTTTTTATTATTTTTTATTTTTTTTCAGATTTTATCTATTTATTTGACAGAGAGAGAGATCACAAGCAGACAAAGGGGCAGTCAGACAGAGAGGGGGAAGCAGGCTCCCCGCCAAGCAGAGAGCCCAATGCAGGGCTCGATCCCAGGACCCTGAGATCATGACCTGGGCCAAAGGCAGAGGTTTAACCCACTGAGCCACCCAGGTGCCCCAATGGTGTCTTTAGATAAACAAAAATTGTTTATTTCAAAATAGTTCAGTTTATTAATCTTTTCCTTTATGGTTAGTGCCTTTTGTGTACTGTTCAAAAAACCTGTGCCCATAAAGACTATTAAGATCTAAAAGCTTTGTTTTAGCTTCTGTATTGAGATCTATAACCCACCTGCAATTGATTTCTGTGTGAAGTGGAAGCCCAAGATTTTTCATATGCAGAACTCCTTGACAGAGCTTGGCCATTTATTAGGAAGCCCTTCCTCTCCCCACTGCTCTGCAATGGCACCTTTACCATAAATCAAACACCCACACAAGTGTGGATGTGTTTCTGGATCATTTTTTTCCTCTTTCATTAGTTCATTTGTCTATCCCTGTGCCAATTACCATACTGTCTTAGTTACTGTAGCTTTATAATAAGCCTGGTTATATCAATGTCGTTCTTCAAGATTATTATCTTGGCCATGGTGAACACTTTACATTTCCACATAAATTTCAGAGTCAGCTTGTCAAATTCCAGAAAGAAAAAAAATACACCCTTCTGAGGTTTTGATTGGGATTGCATTGACCCTGTTGATTGATTTTCAGAGAATTGGCATCTTTATAAGAATGAGCCTACAAGGGCGCCTGGATGGCTCAGTCGGTTAAATGTCTGCCTTTTACTCAGGTCATGATCTCAGGGTCCTGGGATCAAGCCCTACATCGGGCTCTCTGCTCAGTGGGGAGTCTTCTTCCTCTCCCTCTTTCCCTTCCCCTACTTGTGGTCTTTCTCTCATTCTCTCTTTCTCAAATAAATGGATAATGTCTTAAAAAAATGAGCTATTGGGGCGTTGTTTACTCTCTTTCAGTAATAACTTGTACTTTACAGCAGAGAGGTCTTGTACTTCTTCCCTTCCATTTATCCTTAGTATTGGCTATATTTTGTTTCCATTGTAAATAGAATTTTAAACAGTAATTTTTATCTGTAGTACAGTATATAGAAATATAATTTATATTATGCTTATGTTATATTTATTTCATTTATTTCATTCAATGAACTTGTTAAATTCATTTGTTAATTCTAGGAGGCTATCTGTAGATTCTTTCAGACTTTCTATGTTCATAATCTTGCCGTCTACGAATATGACAGTTTCTTTCTTTCCAATCCTTACATTTTTATGTATTTTTTTCTTTTCTTTATTTATTTTATACATTTGTTTTTTTCTCTTTTACTAGACTTGTAGGATGTGTTGAATAAGAGTGGTGATAGGGAACATCCTTGTTTCATTCTTGATCTCAGGAGCAAAGCTTTCAATATTTCATCATTAAGTATGATGTTTGTGGAGAGTTTTTTTTTTATGGATATCTTTACAGATTTGGGATGTTAACTTTCATGATATATGTTCCCAGTTATTTACTCCTGTGGCAAATGAATGTGGCAGAATCCATACCTTTGCTATTGTCTCAAGTAGAACAGAGTGCATTTCTACTGCTCTTGCACTTGGGGTTGACCATGTGACGTGCTTGGGGTTGGCCACATGGGGTGCCTTGACAAATGGGATGTTACTGGATGTGTCATAGTCAGAGACTTGAGATGGGCATTCCTGTACTTCTGTCATCACCATGAGAAGAGCATACCTGGGTAGCCCAAGCTATAGAATGTGACAAGAGGAGCAGAGACATCCCAGCCAATGCATGGACCCATAATTTCAACCATAGCTGCTCCACTCAACCCGCAGAGGTATGAACAAGAAATAAGTGCTTTATGTTTTATATCACTAGTATTTTATGGTTGGTGGTTATCGAACAGTAGTTGGTAAAACATCTTCTAACCCTACTTTGTTAAGAGGTTTTAATGTGCATAGTGTGTAGAAGCAAATTTCTAGTTCAGCTAACAAGGCTTCATCTTCAGGATGCTCACTTCCAAGGACCCTCTTCAAGGCTCTGGGAGAAGCCCTAACAATGTGTTTACATGAACAGATACTATAGTCAAGTAAGATCAGTGTGCTTTTCCATCCTAGCATACTCTGATTATATGTCAGGTAGCATGTATGTGGCCATGAGCATCTTGGGGGGATCTAATGAAAGTAACTGAATTGGGGATATGTTTAGCTTTGTGCTTGGTGGGATATACTTATGTAGTTTTCAGTCATGTCTCTTGAAGAGTTAAGTTACTGCCTGCTTTCTTATTGTAGGAATGACTTTCACAAATACTCCTATTAATGAATGAGTGTCACCAAAATTCAAAGACTACTTACAGATAGCCACTCCACAAGAAAATTTTATATGCTTTGAAATGTTAGAGTTCATGTATAAAAGAAATTTGATAGATTTCCCCTAAACAATCCTAAATGTTACATTTCATTTCTAACAACAAGTGGCAAAGATAAAATATATTTTTCCAATGTATTTCTAAATAGTTAATAAAAATTTTAAAATTTTATTAATATATTTCTAAATATTTA
Organism: Martes martes; assembly: GCF_963455335.1. Lineage (NCBI taxonomy): Eukaryota > Metazoa > Chordata > Mammalia > Carnivora > Mustelidae > Martes > Martes martes. Next base: position 15,166,626 of record NC_137895.1, read on the forward strand.
ATAAAATTTTTTAAAAACATGCTAGAAAAAAGACCAAATTATCTTTTCATTCTGTCTATAGAAAGTATTGCAAAAAAGTTATTGTCAGGAAAAAATAGTGACTAAAGATTTTTTCAGCCCAAAAATATAAGGAAAAATATTATTGAGTTAGGACAGACAAGTAATAAAAGTAATTTGTTATTATTTTGGGTTTTAGGATCCTGTGGAATTTATCAGCTTTATACAATTTGTAACTTACTGGGATTTCTTATACTGAATTCACTGCTGTGCCTTTTGTATTCTGCATTGGTAATTGTGCATAATTTTAATGAATATTTTAGAAATTGGGGGCAACTGGCTGACTTAGTCGTAGAGCATTGTGACTCTTAATCTTGGGTTCATGAGCTCAAGCCCCATGTTGGGCATGGAGTCTACTTAAAAAAAAAAGAAAAAAGTAAATGTATTAACTTTATGTCTATCAAACCCTCTATATACTTCTGGATGTTTTAGCGAAGACTCCCTCGGTATCCATTTGATGCTCCTATGACTTTTTCCCCTTTATTCTGTGAATGTAGCAAATTACACTGATTACTTTTCTAATGTTATATCTAGCATTCACTCCTGGAGTATATCTAACTTGGACGCAACATCCTATCTTTTTACGATGTGGCTGGATTTGATTTGCTAATAGTCACTCTGGAGTCTTTAGGTGGGCCTAATGCCTTACATTAAATTCACATTTTACTTGAACTAATCTGGATGGGTTACTGTCACTTGGACTCGAATGGTATCTGGCCAGGCTCTCCCAACAAGCCACCTTTTCCTCCAAAATGCTTCATTAGAGTAAAATGCAATAGTATCTTTCCCCCCAGATAGATAACGCTTTTCTTCCCAGAGCTTCTGATTGGTTAACTTCCCCCATGTTTCCATTTATTTCCCTTGTTTTTAAAAAGATGCTCACTGGACAACTCCCTCACACCCGTGGTTCCAGCAAACCTACCTGGAGAAGGACACTTTCTGGCTCCAACTAGGCAGCCTCAGTGAAGGAACGAAGTCCTCTAGCAAGGTCAGAATTCCACCCGGCTTGTGTTCTGAGGCCCAAAGCACAGCTTGAGCTGTGAGGTAATTGAGCCAGCTGCTGAGACGCAGCAGCCACATCCCCCAACTCATTAATCTGCCTCCCTCAGCTAGGAAAGAGACCCATGGCTTCCATTTCAGCAGCGTGAGGGAGTGCACCATTTTCACGCATCATTCCACAAAAATCCCCTCTTGGAGCACTTGCCTAAAAAAAATAAAAATAAAAATACTCAAGGAATAAGTCTCTGTAGCCACACCTAGGTTTTTATTGAGCAAATCTCACCTCACAAAATGTATCCAGCTGTTTATTTTTCCCACCTTGGCCAATCACGGTATCCAGCGGGGGGGGGTTCTTTCGGTTCATTCTAGTAGTTCACACTGCAATCTAGACTTCAGGAAAAGCCCATAGAAAGGTGTTCACCTAGGACAGCACTGGAGGCAAGAAGAAAAGCGTTGTGAGGGAGAATGACCTTCAACCATGTTAAAGGTCAACCATTCAGCCAGGTTGAACCTGGACCATTCAACCAGGGTGGGAACAATTCCTCTTTGTCAGGACAGAGCAAGGAAAAGGGTGACAGGTACTCATCTTGTCCAGTGGATCTGCTGTTCCCTGGTATTAAGAGAGAAAACTTGAGTTTCTCAGGAAAAAAGAAGTAAGAGGCTAGTAAAAACTTAGCAAGGACTCCAAAAAGGATTTAGGCTGCTTGTCTCAGGATTCCAACAGAAATTCTCCCAACTCCTGTCCTAGTATGATGATGGGGATGATGTTGATAGTTCATTTGATTGGCTGTTGTGTGTCAGATGGGTTGTACACATTACCTCTAAGCAATCTGAAAGGCAGATCTTTTTCTTCTAATTTTACAGATGAGAAACAAGAGGTTAGAAAAGTTACATAATTGGCCCACAATTATTCTGTAAGTGGCAAAGCTGTGATTCTAACCTAAAGCCCATGCTCTTTTCAAAATACCACCCTATCTTCTAACTTCACTTCATTGTCACACCAAAATGGCAATGAATATTGTAAGATGAGATTGAATCTGCTTTATAACAGAGAAACTATTCTCCCACAGAGAAACAAAATAAATACTGTCAGACTATTAACCATATGACAAGTTATTAAGTGGGAAATTCTCTGCTTCCCGGAATTGACAACTAAGAGAGAAGAAGGGTTCCAAATACCCAACTTTCCAAATAGAGCCATAAGCAACTGGGCCATCTATCCACCTGGTACTTCATAAAAGCAGCAGCAGGACTAGCTCTGTATCAGGAGAAGAGAGGTGTGGGGGTTCTGGGTAGTTACAGGCCTAGTGGGTCCTATCGCATTTGGGGTCAGAGCCTTTCTCTTCCATAGTGGATGAGAGGGATGCTTCCTCATTTTATAGCATAGCAGTTCCCAAAATTTTTAGTCTCAAGATCCCTTTAAATTTTTAAAAAAATTATTGATAACCCTGAAGAGCTTATGCTTATATAAGTTCTATCTATGAATATCAGAAATAAAGTATCAGAAATAAAATATCAGAAATAAAGTATCAGAAATAAAATAAATAAATCAGAAATAAAATAAAGTATCAGAAATAAAAACTATAAATTTTTGTTATTTCTCTACTAATTCATTTAAAAATAATAATAAACCCATTACATGTTAGCATAAATAAAATGTTAATGAAAAATACATTTTCCAAAAATAAAAAAATTAATGAGAATAGTACCAGTGTTCTACACTTTTGAAAATTTCTTTAATGTACAATTTAATAGGAGACAGCTAGGTCTAAGCTCAGGTCTGCTTCTGTATCCTATCTGTTGCATTAAGTTGCTTTGATCAAAGAACGTGAAGAAAATCTGCCCTCACACAATTATGCAGTTGGAAAAAAAGGACTATTCTAATAGCCTTTCATGTAACTGGGAATATTCTTCTTTGATATTACACCAAATCTCACAAGTGGTAATTTCTTTTTCTTTTTTTTTTTTACAAGTGGCAATTTCTTAAGGATTATTTGCAATATGGAATCTGAAACCAAGTCAGTCTTTTAAAAAAAATTTTTAGTACTTTGTTATGTTAAAATCCATTAGTCTATCTTGTACTCAGAACAGATCTTTAAGTCATTTCTTATAACATCATTCCTTGATTGGCCATTTGGAAATATTAGTTCACTGAGTTAAGCAGATATTTCAAATCAACTTACTCTATCATACTAGTCAAAAACCACATTTGTTATCACCACCCATAATGCCATTAAAAAAGTCTTTAAATATAAGAAACTACCAAACTCATAGTTTTAGATGTAAGTCTTGCATAATTCCAATTTCTGCTTGAAAACTCAAATTTTGTCACTGGCAATAAATCCTGTCAGCAATTTTTCCTAGAAGTAACTGGCTCTCTTGGTACATTTTCAAGAGCTGCCAGCTACCCAAGTCAGGATAACAATTGTCTGTACATCAGTCATTTTTTAAAAAAAGATTTATTTATTTATTTTAGAGAGAGAGCAAACACAAGGGGAAGGGCAGAGGGAGAAGGGGAGAGAATCTCAAGTAGACTTGGTGCTGAGCCTTGAGTCCCACGTGGGGCTCAATCTCATGACCCTGAGATCACGACTTGAGCTGAAACCAAGAATCAGATACTTAACCAACTGTGCCAACCAGGGGCCCTGCCAGTCAATCTTTTATCATGAAAGAAGGAACTAGTTCAACTCATGACTCAGTTGCCCGAAGTGTTGTTTTCTGAAGACAACCATCATAGTTCAGCACGTAGCAGATGGACTTTGTGTGTACTTTCCACTTTGGAGCACAGAATATTATTATAAAGATATATATCAAGGGTGGAAGTTTACTCAATTTAATCATTTTTACTGCTTCATCAAGACACTCTTAAGTGACACTAGAACTTGTTTCTACTGGGGTGTATGCGGTGGTGAAGAGTGCAATGACTGCTAGTACATTCTCACACATTCAGGAACCACCAGCAGTTCTACCCACCAATTATTTTTGCACCATCAGTGCAAATGTCAACACAGTGAAAAAGGCAAATATCATTTTGTTGTGAAAATAATTTTGACCTTGTGGCTTCCTTGAAAAGGTCTTAAAGACCCCAGGAGTTCACAGACCACACTATGAGAACTACTGTCTTAGCCAATTGGGAGGAGGTCAAACTCCCAGAAAGGGGGTTGCTTACAAGAGAAGACTGATCCTCTCTCTAGATGTTTGCAGCATTGTAGCCACTATACCTACCTTGATGGGATTCTAGGGCGAACCTGACATGTGTCCCCTGGAATCTGGGGGAGCCACAGCATAGGACTGTGCATTTTTGCCTTGCATTAGGATGCCTGGTGGAGGGGGTGACTAGGGCTGAGGAGCAGCGAGAAAGGGGAACTTTCTGGTAACTGGTCCACTCAAAGAGGGTGCCTTTTTTAAAAAAAGATTTTATTTATTTATTTTGAGAGACAGAGACTGAGCAAGAGAGAGAGTGAGAGTGAGAGGAGCAGGGGGAGGGGCAGAGGGAGAACCAGACCTCAAAGAGGGTGCCTTTTTAGGGTCTGCACAAGGCAGACTGTGTATTCAGTGGCAGCTCTGGGTGGGGACATGCGTGTACTCAGGGGCTTCTCACCTGGAGATTTGTGAAGTCGGGAGGCTGACTGGGGTAGTCTTGACAGGAGGGAGAAAAGGCTCATGGATAACGTCCTTAGGAAGAAAATGATGCATCATCTGCCCCAGCCCAGCTCCCTGTGGCCATCTGAGAGTGTCAAAGAGGAAGTCAGAGATTCCCAGGGTTCCAGATCAGGCAGCAGGGGGTCCGAGGAAGGGGCAGAAGATGTGGATGATCCAAAGGTGCCAAGAGAAGGGATGTCCCACAAAGTGAGGAGCCAACATCAGGGGATTAGAGGGTTAGGGACTACAGGGGTCTAGATGAAGCTCAGGATGGCCCCTAGCAAAGTGTATTGTCATCTACACAGACAGCACCTCATCAAACAGAGGAGACTAAGGGCATCTCCCCGCCCCCACCAGCTCATCTCTTCTCCCTGATTCTCAATGTCCTACAGGGAAGGGTCCCAGAGAAGAGGGGGGAAGGAGTGAACCAGATGCTGCTCAAGCCCTCCTCCCTTTTTCCCCAACCAACTCCACAATTCCCACAGTGCAAAGAAAAAGGAAAAGCAGCAGCTCACCGTCCTCTGTCTGGGAAGGGGCAGCCAGAGAGTTAGAAATGGACATTTAGAACAAGAGTTTTAAAATGGACTGAACAGAATTTCAATCATCCAATATGTCAAGCAAATTACTGGATCAGCTCATGCACTCGATAAGGGATCTACTACCCAGTAGGGAAGAAAGATTTAACACAGTATAGCTGAGGACAGTGAACAGAATAAATAAAATCGTTATGTGCTTATTCCCTGGAAGAGCTGAAACTCCACAAACCAGTCACATTTAAACAAAGAAGACTGGCTAGAAGGAACAATGACCATGATTCCCTTCAACCATACCCTTAATGAACCCATGCAAATAAAAACAAATATTTCTTGCTCTGCCTGCCATTGGCTGAAAGGGCCCCGTGGCATAGTGAAGGGAATAACTAGTTAAAATGAAGAGACACAGCTTCTGTCCTTCCTGCACCCTTTTTTCCATTGTCACTGTACAGATTCCATCTCTTCTGGTGCCAATGGACCGTCAATCACATTGCCTTGCTTTTCCTCTGACTATGGAAGTGGACATGTGATTCAGGCTTGGCCAACAGTAACACCCTATTTTGTTACAACTGTTGGTATAATGGAGGAGGGGGAAGACACAGGACCAAAGCAGGCTAATCAGGGCCCCTCCAAGTAATTTGATCTATGGTAACAAGGAGAGGGAGTAGCTCTCTGTTTTTTCTAGAAGAACAGAGCTCAAAATATGGTCTAGCTTACTGCCAATAGAGGCCATCTTTAGTGGATGGAACCTACAGAAGAATGAAGAGTTGAGAAGCAAACAGAGCTGAGGGGTAGAGAGGCAAAGACAAAATGCTGGGGCCCCTGGCCAGCTGTACCTAGACTGAATCCCACCCCTGGGACTTCCAAGCTTGGGGCCTATTTGCTCTCTTTGATTAAGCTAGGCCAACGTGAGGTTTTATTGTCTCATATAACCAAACAGAGTGGGTATTGTGGAGGGCATGTATTGCATGGAGCACTGGGTGTGGTGCGTACACAATGAATTCTGGAACACTGAAAAGAAATAAAGTAAAATAAAATGAAAAAAAAAAGTGCACTGGATTCTAGATTTGGCTGTTTTACTTCCTAACATTTAAACCTGGGCAAATTATTAAACAGTCTCTTCGTTCTTTCATTTATTCATTCATTCAGTCATTCAAGTGCAAGATCCTGAACTTGGCACCCACGGAAGAAAGATGGGACTATTTGATCCTTGTCTTTAAGGACCTCACAGTCTTCTGGGGAGACAAAAATGGGGGGAAAAGGTAACTACAAAAATAATGAAAAAACAGTTTTAAAATTCAAGGGGTGTATAGAGAAAGCACACAAGTCTGTCTGGAAATATCAAGCAATGCTTTGAGCTTGAGAGTTACTGCTAGAGACAAGGGCATTCCAGATAGAGAAGAGCATCCACAGAGGCACGAAGGCAGGAGTTGGATGACTCTAGCATAGTGTGTGAGGCGGGGAGTGGGCCCATAAGGCAGGTGGATGGGGCCAGATCATGAACTATGTTATGCAATTTCAGTCTTGGTTCTAAAAGTCATGGTGATGGGTGCCTGCGAGGCTCCGTTGTTAAGTGCCTGCCTTCAGCTCAGGTCATGATCTCGGGGTCCTGGAATCAAGCCCTGCATCAGGCTCCCTGCTCAGTGGTGAGCCTGCTTTTCCCTCTCACACTCCCCCTGCTTATGTTCCCTCTCTTGCTGTCTCTCTCTGTCAAATAAATAAATAAAATATTTTTTAAAAAGTCATAGTGAACCACTGAAGGATTTTCAGTATGAGAGATGGACAGGGCTTGAAAGATTAAAAAATCCAACCAAAAAACAACCAAAACAATTCCAGATAATTGAAAGAGGGCAAGGGGTGCCTGGGTGGCTCAGTAGTTAAGTGTCTGCCTTCAGCTCAGGTCATGATTCCAAGGTCCTGGGATCGAGCCCAGCATCCCGTTCCCTGCTTAGCAGGAAGCCTGCTTCTCCCTCTGCCACTCCCACTGCTTGTGTTCCCTCTCTTGCTGTGTCTGTCTCTCTGTCAAACAAACAAGCAAATAAATAAAGAGGGCAAGATGGGAGACAAAGAGATGAAGTGCTGGGTGGGAGGTGTGGAGGAGGTGGTTGTTGAGGTCATCCATGTGTAAGATGGTGAGTGATTGGGCTAAGGTAGTAGATAAAGCACTCGAATAGCCAGATCATGGTGGCTCTTTGGATGTGGGGTAGCCGGGTAAAGATGGTATATTACCTTCTCGGCTTCGGATGAGACTAGCGCTTGCATCGCTGAGATTCCCAGCATTATGGTAGTCCTGGATCCCTTTGGAGAACTGTTTGAAATCTATATACTCTCTTCCCAGAAATATTAACATAGCATAATAATGATAGCTAACATTTTCTAAACACTTTCTGTGTTCCGGTCACTGATCTAGAAACGTTGTGTATATAATCATCACAACAAACCTAGGCTGGTACTAACTTCGGTTCATTAACCTGCCCGAGTCACGTAGGAAGCAGCAAGGTCAGAATCTGAAGCCAGGTCATCTGACTCCAACTCAGTGATTTAATGGCTGTGCTTCAGTGTTCTTCACACGAGGGTGCCTGTGGTGTGCCTACAATTCAGGAGGGTCAGAGACTCCTCCACCCAAAGCTCATATGCCATCACTTAAATGTCCTCAGATCTAGTAGAACTAAGAATGCCTGCTGTATATGAAAGCCTTTGGTAAATTCTATGGGGGAAGATCAATGTCAAGGGTTCTCATTATTGACCTTGTGTTGCCTCGAACCCACCTCACACCTCACTGTGGCCAGAAGAGGCCAGCTTTATGTCCTAACCCACTGTTACTATGGCCCTATCTAAGGAGAACTCAAACATTTTTTTCTGAGTAGATTCCCCTGAGATGTTAATAATATGAATATACTATCCATCTGCTTATGTGTTGTGTGTAGGTCTGTGATTTATACATAAAATACAGGTAAGTTTTTTTTTTTTTCAGTCCTCCCTCCCACCAGGAATTAACTTTTATCTGGTTGAGGCATCTTGTTCCCACTGAGAATATACACCCCAGCCCTAACCACCCATCAGTTAGAGCTGTGTCCTGGTATTCACACCTTGTGTTCATATATTTGGGCCCTCTCTTGAGGGTAGGCTGACTTTTTTTTCCCTATCATTTAAAAAAATTGTGGTGAACTACACTTAACATAAGATTGATCATTTTAAGTATATAGTTCAATGGCATTAAGTATGTTCACATTGTGGGGTGCCTGGGTGGCTCAGTAGGTTAAGTGTCTCCCTTCAGCTCAGGTCATGATCCCAGGGTCCTGGGATTGAGCCCCATGTCGGACTCCCTGCTCAGTGGGGAGCCTGCTTCTTGCTTTCCCTCTGCTTGCTGGTCCCCTGCTTGTGCTCACACTCTCTCTAATAAATAAATAAATAAATAAATAAGTAAATTTTATATATATATATATATATATATATATATATATATATATATATATACACACACATATATGTATTCACATTGTTGTGCAACCATCAACACTATTTCCAGAACTTTTTCGTCTTCCCCAAATGAAACTCTGTGCCCATTAAAAACTAACTCCCCATTCCTCCCTCCCCACCAGTCCCTGGAAACCACTGTTCTACTTTTCTCTCTGTCCTCATGAATTTGATTATTCCAAATACTTCATATAAATGGAATCATACAATATTCTTTTGTTACTGGCTTATTTCATTTAGCATAATATCTTCAAGGTTCATTCATGTTATAACAGAGATCAGAATTTCATTCCTTTTTAAGGCTCAGTAATAGTCCATTGTATGTATAGACCACATTTTGTTTGTCTGTTCATCCATCAGTGGTTGTTTGCACATTTTGGCTGTTGTGAATAATGTGGCTATGAAACTAGATGTATAAATATGTGTTTGAGTCATGCTTTCAATTCTTTTGTGTATATGCCCCAAAGTGGACTTGCTGGATCATATGGTGACTCTATTCTTAATTTTTGAGAACCCACCATACTGTTTTCTACAGTGGTTGCACCAGCTTACATTTCCACCAGCAGTTCATGATTTCTCCTAGGCTGACTTATTGGTTTGCTTCCAACAGAGAGAATAAGACAGAAGTGATGGGTTGTTACTTCCAATGTTAGGTTATAAAAAGGCTTGTTTTGGGTACTTTCTTGGTTTGCTGGCTCTAAGGAGGACAACAATGTTGTGAGTTTTCCTATGGAGAGGCCCACATGCCAAGGAACTCCTGTGTCTACCCAACAGCTGACAAGCATGTGAGGCCTGCCAATAGCCACATGTGTGTGCCTGAAGTAGACCATGTCCCCATGGAGCCTTGAAATGATTACCTTCCTGGAAGACAACCTTGACCACAGCCCTGGGAAGGAACTTGAGCCAGAGAGACCGAATAAGGCCAGGTGCAGATTCCTGACCCACAACACGTGGGAGATAATAAGGCATGTTGTCTTTAGCCGCTAAGTTTGGGGAGTAATTTGTTAGGGAGTGATGGATAATGAGTACAGTGGGGCCAGATACAGGTTTATGAAGAAGAAAGAAAGAAAACAGGTTCACGTGCTGTTGGGAGGGGTCCTGCAGAGGGAAAAGCGCAGGAGAGAGAAGAGAGGCCTGCTGAAGTGATATTCTTTGATAGCAGGAATGCAGTCCTGTGTACAACAGGAGGGATTGCCTTCAGAGAGAGGCGGAAGCTCATCTACACTGTGAGAGATGAATTCACTGGGGAAATAACACGTGACGTTGGTGGTCATGAATTTCAAGTGAAACCAGCAAGAGGTTTGTGTGATGCTTCTCCAGCCATGTTTCACCACTCAGATTTGGACATGGAGTCAGTGGTGCTGGATTTAACCAGGCTTGTTTTTTGTTTTTGTTTTTGTTTTTGTCAAGAGAAGTTGACATAGCTAGAGGGGACAAGAGCATCAGAGATATTTGTGAGGCAGTGTATAATATATACTACAAAGGTTGTAATATATATAATAGTATGTAATATATAGAGTATATATATATGTATAACATATATATATATATGGTGTGTGTATATATCTATTATCATGGTATAATGGTTGGCCATGGATCGTCACATGGTAGGAGCAATAAACTGGAAAAACCAGTGGGGGCTGGATTGTTGGAAGTTGAGTACTTCAGAAAAAGACCTTAGTGGCTAGAGAGTGGACACAAGAAATCAAGATTAGGGATCGAGAGCGGTTCTAGGATGTGGCTACGGGGGACAAGGACAGAGAGAGTGTGAAGAAGGCCACTGAGGGAAGAAGTTCAAGGAACTGAACACCAAGGTGTCAGATGCGGGGCGGGGGAGAATCATCCATATTGAAATTAGAACATTGAGAGGTAGTAGCACTACACTCCTAGATTACAAATTAAGGAGGCCATTAGTGAACATTTGTGTTTTATTGTGAAGTCATTTTAAAAATCTAGAACAGCAGCACCTGGATGACTCAGTCTGTTAAGCTTTGGAATCTTAGTTTAGGCACAGGTCATGATCTCAGGGTCATAAGATCATGTCCCGTGTCACGCTCCTCACCCAGTGGGGAGTCTGCTTGGGATTCTCTTTCCCTCTGCCCCCTCTCCCTTGCGTTATCTCTCTCTAAAGTTAAGAAATAAATAAATCTTTCAAAAATAACTTTTTAAAAATCTAGAACAAAAATAATCAAAGGGGGGAAGAAAAGCTTAATAATGGCTAACACTCCCTGCTCGATGCTATTCTAAGTGCTTTATGTCCATGAGGTCATTTAATCCTCACAATAGACTTGAAATGGTAGGTACTGTTGTTAGAGCATCCCTATTTTACAGATGAGGAAGCTGGCACAGGGAGGTTAAGTAACTTGCTCCTAAATCGCATTGCTGAGAGGTGGAACACGTGGGATTTGAGCCTCGGCAGTCTAGTCTGGAGTCCTCACTTGGCATCACCAAACTGTACTGCTTCTCCCTTACTTCCCTTTCTCAGTTTCCTTTTCCCTAGACAGTTCCTAAGGCATCAGGGTCAGTGCCACACAATTGGTCATGTAACCATGTTGTCTTGAATTAATCACTGTGCTTGCTTGTGTGTTCCTCTTGTCCATAACTAATGGCTGAGATACATGTGTAATTCTCCCTGTACTCCTCCTCTGATCCCACATGCACACACACCCATGCTCCTGTGCATGCACACACACTTGCATATCCCTCTGACACAAAGCTGGATTCACAATCTAGGGCCTTCCTGGGGAAGGTGGACTAGGACAGGGAGATGAAGGGGCTCTGCAGCCCTGTATTGGCTGTGTGACCTTGGGCTAGTTCTTTTGTTCTCCTGAGCCTTGATTTCCCAGTTGTAAACTGGGAACTCCAATAGTCCCTTCCATGAGGAGCAGTTGTGAAGATGAGTGTGAATCATCTACCCAAGCCAGTGTCTAATACAAGCTGTTGTTTTTGCTGTTATTACCATTACCTCCTTCCTGCCCTATCGCTCTTCCCTTCCAGGCCATTGACCTTCTGATAATTTCTTGCTCCTGTCAAGCTCTGTCCTGCCCAGACCTTTACACTTTTTGTGTCCTTTACCTGAAATATTTTTGTTCCACATTTTCATGGGTCATCATGAGATTTCCTATGATTTTTATGAGATTCATTTTCCTTTGATTCAGGTCTTTGCTCAAATGTCACCTTGTCAAAGATACCTTACCTAATTATCTTAGCGCGTGCGCGCGCTCGCACACACACACACACACTTCACTCTTTAACCTTTTATTATCTGCACATCACTCTCTGAAATTATTATAATGTGTTAATTGTTTATTGTTTGTCCCCCTCCCTAGAATATAAGCTCCAGATAGTCAAGAACTTTGTATTCCTTGTTCATGGCTATAATCCAGTGCTGGGTGTAAGGAAGCAGTAAATAAGTCTTTGCTGAATGAACATTGAATAAGAAGTAGCCACAACTGCTTATAATAAAGACCACCATAAACAGAGTATTTGCTCTGTGCAAGGCATTGTGCTAAGTTCTTGATGTGAATTGCTTCATTTAATCTTCACAAATAGCCTAAGAAATACTTATAATGGTACCCAGATTTACATAAGACACACATGAGGGGCAGAGCAGCTTCATGATGTGCTCAAGGTCTCACAGTAGATAAATGGAAGAGGCTTCAAATCCACCATTCTGTAGGCAAAGCCTGCAGTCTTGACCACCCTTCTCAGGTAAAAGATTCTCCTGTCCTTCCTTGCCAGAACATTCGCTCTCACATTCCAACACAGCTGCTGATCTGGCACGGAGACAGGCTGCCTTCAGATCCACCAGGGAGTATCTTGGAAAAAACTCAACTCAGCTCCTTGGAAAGGAGCCCCAGCTGGGCTGGGAGAGCCAGGGCCTGTGAGGCCACTCCTGGCTCACAACCTGCCTGCTGATATCTCCACATGTTGGTGAGGACTCTAAGGAGAAGTCACCATGTACAGGAGTTGCTGATCCAAGGGTCTTAACAAGCTCCTATCCTTCATATCCTACATTTGCTGGCCCCCTACGTTCTAGCTGCATCAGAATACTTGGTATTTCCAGGAGAAGCCAAGCTGTGTCTCTACCCCTTGCCTCAGAATATTCTCCTCCCCATGCCTAGCATGTCCTTCCTGCCTCCTTGTCCTCCAGAAAACTCCTGCTCAACCTTTAAGACCCAGCTCAAGAGTCACCCTCTCCATGAAGCTTTCTCTGATCTTCCCCAGGCAGTGCGGACTGCCCCTCCTCTGATTCCCCTCTCTGTGTTGTAGAGAGGAGGGATTAAACAGGTGGGCCTGGAGCAGGGCAAATTAGATTCACACATTTGCTTCTCTGCTGGTGATCTGCGTGACCTCAGCAAATTATTTACACTCCCCCAAATGTGGTTTTCCCATCTGTAAAATGGGAACAATAGTAGTACCTACTTCATAGTTGGTGTGAAACTTAAATGAGATAATTCATGTAGAGTGCCTAGCACATGCCTGGTATGTACTGAACCTTCAATAAACATTAGCAGTTATCATTCTTTATTCTATTTTAGAGGACCTACCAGTCTGTATTGAAACCTGTGTGTCTCTTCATCTCCCTCACTAGGCTGTAATCTTAAGGACACTGCCTCATACTCTGAGCTTTGCCCTAGGCCTGGAACACACTATGTATTCCAAAAAGGTTTGTAGAATGAATCTGGCAACTTTTAAGAGGCATACATTGAGGGATGGGAGAAGAGAGTTGTCTTTAGTCTTGAGAAGTGACTGGATCAACACTGATTTTTCTCTCTCATTTTTGTAGTTGTTGGCAGGACCAGGGTTGTCTTGTTAGGTTTTGGATAGTAAGGATGGCAGCGTTAGAAGTTAGCAAACAGACCAACCAGCCTCTGCAGCCTCTGTGCCTACCCTCAGCCAATAACCTCAGTTTCCCTCAACTCCGTAGGCATACCACCTACAGTGGGAAAATCTTACTGGAGGATGGTTGCCGCAGACATCTCAAAAAACCCAAAGGCCAGAAAAAGTTTTTGGCCCATCTTCACGGGGGTCATGTGCCCAGATTATTTCCTGAGGATTTCCTGAGGATGTGTGTAATCAGATCCTTGATTGCCCTGTGCTAGGGAGACAGGAACAACGTTCACCTACAGGCTCGCTCTGGGGCTCAGGTTTCGTCTTGACTTCCTGCGCATTTGCTGGGCATGGCTTAACTGGTGATGAATGATCCCACGACTCAGACTGCCACATCACAATGGGGCTCCCTGGGCTTAGAAGGGGGACCCCTACTCCACACCCCTCCCCTCACCTCTCTTCCTACAAGGGGTCAGTGCCCTGACTGCAGTGGGGGCACCTCCTTCCTACCATTTCTTCCCCATTTCTCCTGCCTCTTCTTATGTTTACTTTTACTTGAAGAGAAATCCTACTTGGAGCCAAAGTGCTTTCAAGAGAAATTCTTATAAAAAATACTCTACATTAGCATAGTACATTAGAGTCTTTCTTCTCTTTAAAAAAATAATCTTCCCATTATAGAAGTAATGAATGCTCATTATAGAAAATGTGGAAAATGCAGGGGCATTTTAAAAAGAATATTTAAATCACCCATAATCTCAGAGCCCCGAGAAAACCACAAATAGCATTTTGGCACATTTCCTTCCAGACTGTTACACATGCTTATATATACATTGGTACATAATTAATGCCAGACTACATATTAAATAGAGATATATGCCATACACTTTGTATATATTTAGATCTCGTGGCTTTCCATGACATGTTCCCATCATTTCGTTTCCCCCTAGCTATCATCATAAAAAGAAAAGCAGATGTTAGTGTCCTGGGATTCTGGATGCAGGAAAACTATGACCCAAAGAAATAAAGTCACTTTCTCAAGGTCACACAGATTTCTGGCACAACTGGGATTGGAGCCCAGGTCTCTTGGATCATGGCCAAGTCTTCTTTCCACTGGACCGAAAAAGAATCTGCCCCAGGGGTACCAAGGAGAAGAGTCTTAAGTACTGATGCCAAATTTATAAAATGTAGAATGAGAGTTTTTAGGTTATTTACATTTTTACCCAAAGTCCAAAGATAGAAAGTATTGAAATGCTTTTATGAAGCAAATTTGAAAATGTACTGTGGTCAGTGAAGAGAGAGAGAAACCTCTGCTTGGCCCTGACCTTGGCATTCTCATCTCTTTTAGTTAGGGTTTTAATTTATGAATTGAAACATACTTACTCCTATTTTATGCAGAAAATTAAAGTATTCAAGGATATCAGGTGCATCACCTAATCTCCAGAAAGACTATAGAACCATGTTTGATAGCCATGTAGCTAGAGACAACCAGACCTAAGGATAATTGTCAAATATTTGACAACCGTGTGACACGGGGTCCAATTAATCAGAACAGTGGAAAGTGGCAAATAACCTCTAGAGCTATGCTGGGGCGAGCTCACTGAATATCAGCCCTACCCAAATCAACCTTGGAAGTACTCCAATAGGAATACTGTATTAATCATGCTGCTTCTTTGATATGCCACGTAACAACAGATTATTCTTCTATCTTAACAATGAACATTCTATTTTACCTTCATGGGTCAGTTGTGGTTTGCCTCATCTTACCTGGGCTCAGCTGAGCTTAGATGGGGTTTGGGACAGGTTCAGGTCTAATTTGGGTATCTTCATTCTAAGACCAGGCTGAAGGGACAATGGCTGTGCGGAGCACGTTCTCACAGTGAGGGTGGAGACTCCCACTAATGGAAACTTGCCCTGCTTCTTAGACCCTCTGCCTGGGTAAAACTTAGACACTATCCCTTCTGTCTTCTTTCTACGTCTCAAAATAAATCCGACAACCAAGCTCAAGGTCAGTGGGTCTGGAATGCAGTCTCTGTCTACTGTCATGGGAGGTACTGCAAGTCACATGTACAAGGGCATGAATTCCAATGTAGGGAGAGAGTGAAGAATTAAGATAGGTATTTATCTATGATGCCCCTACTGCTGCTACCCCTAAACATAGCACCTTCAGTTTACATACCAATGTTGGGCACTAGATGCTACTGCTGGAACCTCTGTCCCTGCTGCTTCTTGTAAATGAAAGTGTTTGCCAGCATTTTCATCAGAATCGACTCTACCCAGAAACTGCTTTTCTGCTTCACTAGTTTCCAGTTCATTTTCTACAGCAGGTGCATTCCATTGACTCTATCTTGGCTACCAAGAAGGCTGGAAAAGCAAGCTTCTGGCTTCAACTAGAATGTAGATAGGGAAATCAATTCAGTTAGAATGGCTAAAATTAACAAGACAAAACAACAAATGTTGTTTTGGAGGTTGTGGAGAAAGGAGAACTCTTCTACACTGTTGGTGGGAATGCAAGCTGGCAGAGACTCTCTGGAAAACAGTATGGAGGTTCCTCAAGAAGTTAAAAATAGAGCTACTCGGGGCGCCTGGATGGTTCAGTCATTAAGCGTCTGCCCTCGGCTCAGGTCAAATCCCAGGGTCCTGGGATCGAGCCCTGCATCAGGCTCCCTGCTTGGCGGGAAGCCTGGTTCTCCCTCTCACACTTCCCCCTGCTTGTGTTCCCTCTCTCACTGTGTCTCTCTCTGTCAAATAAATAAAATCTTTAAAAAAAAATAGAGCTACTCTATGATTCAGCAACTGCACTATTGGGTATCTGCCCTAAAGATACAGATGCAGTGAAAAGAAGGGGCACCTGCACCCTAATTCACAGCAGCAATGTCCACAATGGCCAAACTGTGGAAGGAGCCAAGATGTCCTTCAACAGATGAATGGATAAAGATGTGGTTCATATATACAACGGAATATTACTCAGCCATCGGAAAGATGAATACCTACTATTTACATCAACGTGGATTGAACTGGAGGGTATTATGCTAAAGGAAAAAAGTCAATCAGAGAAAGATAATTATCATATGGTTTCACTCATATGTGGAATATAAGAAACAAATCGGAGGGCCTTAGAGGAAGGGAGAGAAAATTGAATGGGAAGAAATCAGAGATGGAGACAAACCATGAAAGACTCTTGACTCTGGGAAACAAACTGAGGGTTGTGGAAAGGGGGGGGGGGTGGATGGGGAGATGGGATAACTGGGTGATGGGCATTAAGGAAAGCATGTGATGTGATAAGCACTGGGTGTGCAGCTACTGAATCATTGAACACTACATCAAAAACTAATGATGTACTATATGTTGGCTAGTTTAATTTAAATTAAAAAATGGGGAAAAAACTTGATCTATAGGTATAGTGCAATCCCAATAAAAATACCCGCCCATTAATTTATGGATATCAATAAGCCAAAGTTTGCTGTGGAGAGGCAAAAGATCCAGAATAACCAACACAAAATTAAAGGAATGGTGATTCACAGACCTGTACCTGTGCGGCTAATAATACATTATATGTTTATTAAAAAAATTTAAAAAATTAAAGGAGAAAAACAAATTTTGAGGACTAATGTTACTAGACTTCAAGACTTACTATAAAGCTAGAGTAATTAAGATAGTCTGGTATTGGTGAAAAAATGGACAAATAGATCAATGTAACAAAATAGAGAACCAAGAAATAGATCCCGATAAGTATAGTCAACTGATCTTTGACAAAGGAACAAAAGTAATACAGTGGAGTAAAGATAATATTTTCCAAAAAAAGATACTGAAACAACTAGACATCCACATTGCAGAACAGTGAATGTAGATACAGACATTACACCTGTCACAAAAAAATAACTTGAAGTGGATCACAAACCTAAATATAAAATACAAAAATATATAATTCCTTAAAGATAACATAAGAATAAACCTAGAGGACGTTGGTGTGGTGATGCATTTTTAGATATAACATCAAAGACTGACCCATGAAAGAAATAACTGATCAGTTGAACCTCATTAAAATTAAAAACTTCTGCTCTGCAACACAATCTCAAGGGAATCAGAAGACAAGCCACAGACATGGAGAAAATATATGAAAAAAGATACATCTAATAAAGGACTGTTATCCAAAACATACAAAGAACTCTTAAAACTCAACAGTAAGCAAACAAACAACCTGATTATAGAATGGTTCAAAGACCTTAACAGTCACCTCACCATAAATATAGACAGATGACACATAAACACATGAAAAGATGCTTCACATCATATGTCATCAGAGAAATGCAAATTAAAACAATGAGATACTACAACACACCTATTAGAATGGCCAAAGTCCAGAATACTGAAGACATCACCAAATGCTGGTGAGGATGTGGAGCAATAAGAACTCTCATACGCTGCTGGTGGGAATGCAAGATGGTACAGCCACCTTGGAAGACAGTTTGGTGGATTTTTTACAAAATTAAATATACTCTTACCATATGTTCCAACAATCTCATTACTTGGAATTTATCTAAATTGAAAATGTATGGCCACACAAAAACCTACTTATAGTTGTTTATAGAAGCTTTATAAATAATTGCCAAAACTTGGAAACAACCAAGATGTCCTTAAGCAAGTGAATGGATAAACTGTAGTACATCTAGACTATGGAATATTACTCAATGTTCCAAAGAAACGGATCCAAAGATCCGTCCAGACATGAGAAACATGGGAGAATCTTGAATGTGTATTGCTAAGTGAAAGATCTGAAAAGGTTACATACTGTATGATTCCAACCATGTAACATTCTGGAAAAGGCAAAACTATGGAGATAGTGAAAAGATTGGTGGTTGCTGGGGGGATAGGGAAGGAGATGGATGAACAGGCAAAGCACAGAGGATTTTTTAAAAAGATTTATTTGTTTATTTGAGGGGTGAGTGGAAAGGCAGAGGGAGAGGAAGAGAGAGAATCTCCAGCAGACTCTCTGCTGAGCACAGAGCCAAAGGGCATGAGATCATGACCTGAACTGAAATTAAGAGTCGGACTCTCAACTCACTGATCTACCCAGGTGCCTCATCAGAGGACTTATCATACACTGTTTGATATTATGATGACGGATACATGTCATTATACATTTGTCTAAACCCACAGAAGGCACAACATAAAGAGCGAACCCTAATGTAAACCAGGGACTTCGGGTGATGACGATGTGTCAATGTAGGTTTGTTCTTGATGGAAAATGTACTGTTCTAGAGTGTGCTGTTGGTAATGGAGGACAGTAGGCTTGTGTGAAGGCATAAGTTACATGGGAAATCTCTGTACTTTACTCTTGATTTTATGGTAAGCCTAAAACTGATCTTAAAAAATAAGGTCTTTTGAAGAATGAAACAATACTGCACTCAACTGCATCAGTGTCTTACAATTTAGTAAAGAAGAAGGGAACAGGTACAACGAGCTAATCCATGGCAGAAGACAATAGTTGCAAAACAGAGTGTAGACAAATGCTAGGAACAACTCTATTCCAACTGGAGATAAAAATACAGAATAAGGCCCATTTTTGGGTTCTCTATTCTGTTCCATTGATCTATGTGTCTATTTTTGTACCAGTACCAGCTTTGTAATAGAGTTTGAAGTCTGGAATTGTGATGCCACCAGTTTTGGTTTTCTTTTCTAAATTTCTCTGGCTATTTGGGGTCTTTTCTGATTCTATACAAATTTTAGGATTATTTGTCCCAGCTCTGTGAAAAATGCTGATGGTACTTTGATGGAAAACAAAGACAGTCTCTTCAACAAATGGTTTTGGGAAAATTGGACAACCACTTGTAGAAGAATGAAACTGGACCATACATAAAAATAAACTCAACATGGATGAAAGACCTAAAGGTGAGACAGGAATCCATCAAAGTCTTAGAGGAGAACATAGGCAGCAACTTCTTTGACTTTGGCCACAACAACTTCTGGCTAGACCTGTCTACAAAGGCAAGGGAAACAAAAGCAAAAATGACTATAGGCACTTCATCAAGATAAAAAACTTTTGCACAGCAAAGAAAGCAGTTGACAAAACTAAGAGATAAATGGGAAAACTTATTTGCGAATTTCTTTTCAGGTAAAGGGCTAGTATACAACATCTATAAAGAATTTATCAAACTCAACACCCAAAGAGCAAATAACCCAGTCAAGAAATGGGCAGAAGACATGAACAGACTTTTCTCCAAAGAAGACATACAAATGGCCAACAAACACTTGAAAAAGTACCCAACATCACTCAGCATTAGGGAAATACAAATCAAAACCACAATAAGATACCACCTCACACCTGTCAGAATGACTAAAATTAACAAGCTAGGAAACAACAAATGTTGGCAAGGATGCTGAGAAAGGAGAACTCTCCTACACTGTTGGTGGGAATCCAAGCTGGTGCAGCCACTCTGGACAACAGTATGAAGGTTCCTCAAAAAGTTGAAAATAGAGCTGTTCTATGACCTGGCAATTACAATACTGGGTATTTACACAAAGGATACAAATGTGGTGATCCAAAGGGGAATGGTGCACCCCAATGTTCATAGCAGCAATGTCCACAATAATCAAACTATGGAAGGAGCCCAGAAGTCCATCCACAGATGAATGGATAAGGAATATGTGGTTCATATTTACAATGGAATATTACTCAGCCATCAGGAAGGATGAATACTTACCATTTACACTGACATGGATGGAGCTGGAAGGTATTATGCTGAGCCAAATAAGACAATCACAGAAAGACAGTTATCATATGGTTTCACTCATATGTGGAATTTAAGAAACAAGCCCGAGGATCACAGGCAAAGGGAGGGAAAAATAAAATAAGATGAAAGCAGAGAGGGAGACAAACCATGGGAGACTCTTAACTATAGCAAACAAACTGAAGATTGCTGGAGGGGAAGTGGTGGGGGGATGGGGTACCTGGGTGATGGACATTAAGGCAGGCATGTGATGCAATGAGCACTGGGGTGTTACATGCAACTGATGAATCCTGAACTCTACCTCTGAAACTAATAATACATTATATATTAATTAATTGAATTTAAAAAATAAAATAAAATAAATACAGAATAGAAATACAGAACAGCTGATTAAATATTATTTTCAGATAAATAACAAATGAATTTGAAGTATGTCCAATGAAGTATTTTAGACATGCCTGTATTATAAATCATTCTTGTGTACCTGAAATTCAAATTAAACTCAGTATCCTGCATTTTTACTTGCTAAATCTGGCAATTCTAAACTTGAGAGGATCAAGGGAGACTTCAGGGGAGAATTGTCATTTGAATTATGCCTTAAGGGATAACGAATAGGATTTCAATAGCTGGATTATGTAAGGCTACCCCAGTCTGAGAAGCCAGCAAGAACAAAGGATGAGAGATTGAAAATGTCTGGACTATCTCAGTAACTGTGTTACAGTTTGGTGATTCATCTAATGTGGCTATCATTTTGGTGGATCTAGCTAATATTGAGCCTAGCGACAGATATAGAGATAAGTGTGCAACCATGTTGCAAAATTCAAAAACTAAGATCTGGGATCCTTAGCACCGTGACCATCTAACAGTAGATGTCCTATATTTTGAAAGTCCAATTAAATCAGAAAGTGGAGAATTGAAAGAGGAGTGCAGTGTTAGAGTAGTGACCTTCTATTTTAAGAACAGGAATTGAGCGATGCCTGGGTGGCTCAGTGGGTTAAAGCCTCTGCCTTCGGCTCAGGTCATGATCCCAGGGTCCTGGGATCGAGCCGGGCATTGGGCTCTCTGCTCAGCGGGAAGCCTGCTTCTCCTCCCCCTCTCTGCCTACTTGTGATCTCTGTCTGTCAAATAAATAAGTAAAATCTTAAAAAAAAAAAAAAAAAAAAAAAAAGAACAGGAATTGCTACCCAGGGCTTTCTTTGCAAGACAATCATAGTATGTGCTATGTGAAGCTTCTGCTCAACTCATAAGCACCCTAGTCTGCCTCCCCACCCACAGCAATGACCTCCAGGCAACCATGTACATTGTATGAGGCCTCTATCACCATGCCCAATGTTGACTGGCTGACTATGAATATATGACTCATGCTGAACCAATGAGAAACCATACCCTGGTTGTTTAGAATTGGTACTAGAAGATTCTAATTCATTCTGAATTTATCTCTTGAAAAGAGGAGATTTACAGTTAACTCAATCATTGACTATTAAGATTAACTAAATCATTGACTATTCTAGTAAAGTCTTATTTCCACGATGGTCTCAAGAATTATGCTCACTGGGGGGATGCCTGGGGGGCCCAGTTGTCTGAGCATCTGGCCCTTGATTTAGGCTCGGGTCATGATCTCAGGGTCCTGAATTGAGCTCCCCAAATCCCCATAAGGGTCTGTACTCAGCAGGGAGTGTGCTGGAGATTCTCTCTCTCTCTCCCTCTCCCTCTGCCCCTCGCCCAGCTTGTGCTCACTCTCTCTCAAATAAATAAATCAATCTTAAAAAAAAAAAGAATTTGGCTCACAGAGTATGATGAGACTAGAAGTTGGAAGCCTGGAGACTCTTCTCTTCTGAATTTGATGATCATTAGTTGGCAAAGTTCTCTGCTTCATGCTAAAAATTCATACGGTGTCATACTGTGAAAGGTGCAAACAGGCTGATAATCTCTTTTTGCTCTCCACTAATTATTCCTCCCCTCTTGTCAGGTTGGGCCTGGGACCTTAGTCAAGGTGCTGGCTGCAGCTGGCTCTCTGGATACATGCTGGCCCCTCACCCTATTTATTCTCCAGAGTAGGAGTACACATGCATCCTCATCCCCAGGAGTTCTCTGCTGTGTGTCTGCTCTGAGCTGTGAGGCCTGTGGTTTGCATTATTGATAAGGAGGCAGAGAATCTGAAAGGTCAACACAGCCGCCTCATAGACCTCATGCCTGCATGGGCTTGCACACCACGCCCAGCCTCACAATTCTAGTTTGGTGAGTTTGGGATTTAATGAGACTCGTCTGGGACTTGAACTGGTTTTGATTTGCTCCTTTGGAACTCCCACAGAAAAGAACTCAACAGAGAGAGGAGATGAGCTCTCTCTGAATGAGCGTGAAGTGGCTACAGTGTCTGGCCCTCATGAGTGGAAGTCAGGAAAGAAATTATTAAGGAATTAAAACTGCAGGGTGATTTCCCTAAACCTACCACCTAGATGTGTCCTTGAGCCTCATCAGCTTTGGCATAATTGTGGACAGAGGATGCTCTGAATTGGGAAACCAGAAAAGACCATATAGAAAGAATCTGCTGGTTTTCTGGAAGCAGAGCTTGAAGGATGTCTCTCTCCAGCATTCCGTCAAAACTATCCCATTTCTAAAGTCCTCACTAAAGAATCTCAATTCAGTATTGTTTACAGTAGAAACACCAAACTGGGGAATACGTTACCAAACTTTAAGTCACGCAAAGTGCTGGACAGAAACGATTCTCACAGCTGGGTCCTGGGAAGGGGTAATTCATAAACCCAGCAACCCTATTACATAACTGGTTCAGCTGGCCTGGCCAAGGGGACACAGGGCTCTCGTCTAAGTGGCAAAACTCAAGAGTGGCTTCATGATTTAAAAGGTAAAATGTCTTCTTGGTAATAACAACGAAATCTGTTGTAAGGGAATAGCCCCCCGTTCTGTGAACTGAAGTCATCTTTCATCGGTGTCCATGTTTAATGACTTTCTGGGACTATAGGGGATTTTTAATACTTTGTATTTCATGTGTGAGATTAATCTGATGTTCCATTTCTCATATAAGGCTCTAGGGAACAATAGTAATTTTCCACTTTGTAAAGCTTTCTTTCACTTTTCATCCCATTCAAAGGCAGCTATTCTAAATTTTGAGCGTCTTTTGTATAATATGGGGATTCCTGGGACTCTAGCAGAAGGCTTTTTAGAAAAGTCACTTCACTCTGGCTACACGAGAAAAATAGTCTTATCACGTGGAGTTACATTCCTTCCGAGGGCTGGTAATCCGTGTTTTGTAGACTCAACCACAAACCCTGCACTTAATCAGCTGTCCATTATATGCCTGCACATTAGACAGTAAAACCTTCCAAATTATCAATAAATCACTAAATCAGGACGATGCAGAAAGGAACCACAGACATTTTATTCATTCAGGAGTTCCCAAAGAGAGGAGTTTTGTGAGAAAATGACCCAAAAAACTCCCATAGGGGAAATAACCCCAGGATAAGAAGAGGCACCCCTCCTCAGATTAGGAACTGGAGACAGAGTGTGCTTCTCGAAGCACAGTGAGTGGATAGATGGTTGCTTTATCTGCCTGTGCACATCAGGATCCAGGCTAAAGACAGACACATCTGGGCTCCTGGCCCAGCTCCATTGCTTACTAAGTCTGTGAGCCAAGACAAGGCTTTTTAACCTTCCTCTGCCTCAGGCTCCTCATCCATAAAATGAGGATAATTATAGCATCTACATGATAGAGTTATTAGACAGTTAAATGAGATAGTGATATTAATATTAGTAGCCAACTCTGCCAGCCAGGAAATACAGACTCCTCTGGGTCTTTCAACCAAAAGGAATTTAATACAGGAAACAGGTAATAAATACAGGAGACAATAGAGCTGAACCACCAAACAGGTGCCTATAAAATGGCTGTGGGATGCTGTTAGGATGGGAAGGAGAGCAGGAGGTTGTCCTGCAGGAGCTGAAATCCTAGCGAGGTCTGAGCTGGAGCCATGGAGGAGATGCCACAATATGCAGAAGAAAAGGGAAGAAATACTCCGGCCTTTCCCCAAATCCTGCTTCCCGGTTTTCCACCAGAACTTCCCATGACTGAAGCTCCCTGGGAACTATAGAGTCAGGGGGCCCAGGAAATGTGGCTCCCTCAATACAGAGCAGAGGATGGGAAGGGCAGGGACAGAGGGGCACATAAACAGATGGTTAAGAGCAAATGCTGACACTTACCGAGCTCTACCATGAGCAAGGCACTGGGCTGAGGACTTAATATGAATTGACTCATTTAAACCTGTGAACCAAGGTTTGAAGTGCCCAATAAGTGTTAGACCCATATTGAAGTACCTGAACGTTACTGAATTGTTACCCATGGAAATAATGCCACGTGGGTGCATCTACTAGATTGAAACCAAATTGGGGGGAGGGAATCATGTCTTACTTATCTTTGGGCTCTCTGCATACTGCAGGTACCCTACCTTCAGTGATCACTTGGCTCATATATGTGAGTCTAAATGAAATTGCCAGCAATGAAAGTGTGAATCCGTGAAGTGGGTCTGCTATAAGTAAAAGACTATCTCCTGCCCTTGCTAGGAGTTTGAGTTTTTGGTTACTGTACCATTACTATCATCTCCCATCTATATTTTGGCGCTTTACTTTTTTAAATTTAATTTTATCTTTTCAGTGTTCCAAGAGTCATTGTTTATGCACCACACCCAGTACTCCATGCAATACGTGCCCTCCTCCATACCCACCACCAGGCTCACCTATCCCCTCACTCCTCTCCCCTCCAAAATCCTCAGTTTATTTCTCAAAGTCCACAGTCTCTCATGCTTTGTCTTCCCCTCCAATTTCCCCCAATTCACTTTTCCTTTCCTTCTTCTATTGTCCTCCATGTTATTCCTTATGCTCCACAAATAAGTGAAACCATATAATTGACTCTCTCTGCTTGACTTAAAACAAAGGAAACAAAAATGAAAATGAACTTTTGGGACTTCATCAAGATCAAAAGCTTCTGCATAGCAAAGGAAACAGTCAACAAAACAAGGAGGCAACCCATGGAATGGGGGAAGGTATTCACAAATGACACTACAGACAAAGGGCTGATATCCAAGATCTATCAAGAACTCCTCAAACTCAACACTCAAAAAACAGATAATCAGGTCAAAAAATGGGCAGAAGACATGAACAGACACGTCTCCAAAGAAGACATACAAATGGCTAACAGACACATGAAAAAATGTTCATCATTATTAGCCGTCAGGGAGATTCAAATCAAAACCACATTGAGATATCACCTTACACCAGTTAGAAGGGCCAAAATTAATAAGGCAGTAAACAACAAGTGTTGGAAAGGATGTGGAGAAAGGGGAACCCTCTTACTCTGTTGGTGGGAATGCAAGTTGGTGCAGCCACTTTGGAAAACAGTGTGGAGATTCCTTAGGAAATTAAAAATATGGCACTTTACTTTAAAAAATATGAATATTTCATGACCAGCCCAGTAGTACTGAACATCCTCACCCCTCTATTGTGGGAGCTAATTGTCATTTCCCAGGAAAGAGGAACAAGTCTACTTGGAGAAATGGCTGACTCTATGTCTGAGGAAGAAATATATAGATGAGCTTGGGACATTTTGTAATGCTAGAAAGCAAGAAATCTATCAAAAATCAACTGTGCCATGTCTAAAAGATGCAGAAGCCAACTTTAAGAATCTCCCACTAGTCAAAGATGGGACAATTTGAGCATCAATAAGAAAAAAACCACGATAGGTTAAAGTGCATCAAATATGTTAAAATCCATAAGTTCATAATGATATTAAGGGGGAAAAAATCCATCATTGGTAATCTTTAGAGAATGCAAAGAAACCAACTGCTATGGGCTAAATTGTGTCCTCCTAAATTTCATGTTGAAGTTCTAACCCCCACTATTTCAGAATGTGACTGAATTTCTAGAGAGGACCTTTGAAGAGGTTTTTAAGGTTAAAGGAGGTTATTGGGGGTGAATCCAAATCCAATATAACTCATATCCTTAGGAGAAGAGGCGATTAGAACACAGATACACACAGAGGGAAGACTATGTGAAGATACAGGGAGAGGATGCCATCTGCAAGCCAAGGAGAGAGGCCTTAGCAGAAAGCAGCCTTGCCAACACATTGATTTTGGACTTCCAGCTTCCAGAACTATGAGCAAGTTCATTTCTGTTGCTTAAGCTACCCAGTCTATGGTACTTTTTGTGGCAGCCCCAGGAAACTCATATACCAGCTCATCATTCCAAAATTTGGGAAGTAAAGGGAAAGACATACCTCAGGGTAACCAAATAGTTGATGAGGAAAGGTTTCTCTTAATGGATATATTCCATCTAATAAAGAAAGGATGAAATAATTTTTTAAAAATCACTAATTTACAAGGTCCATGAAGATATAATGGTCCTAGGCAATGGTCATCAATAGCAGTTATCTTCACATAAAGAGTCAACTAGGTATCAAAGCTCCTAGTGGAGATATTCAATGCTATCTATAAGTTATTTTTTGCCAAACTCAAACCTGAATCAGACCAGTTCTTTAGATATTACTACTAAGTCACAGAAAATACATGGGACAGAGGAACGTGTTGAGCATTGAAAGGATGCAATCAACAAAATCCAGGAAATAGAGATGATATATGACAAGTGACCTGGTTTCCCTAAAAAAGTAAATCACAAAAACTAAAGGAAAGAAGGATAAATCTGCAGATTTAAAAAGAAGCTTAAGATACACATCAAGAAAATTCCACTTACAGATCTTTAGATTCTCTTTCAAACAAACCGATTTAAAAAAACAACAACATCACGAAGCAACTAGAAAAACAAACAATGACTGGATATTTAATATTAAAGAAGAGTTTAGGTGCTATAGTGATTTTCTGTTATGTTTCATAAAAATGTTTATCTTTCACAGATACATACCGAAATATTCATGAGGAAAATGATGTGATGTCTGAGATTAAGGAAATCTCAGACATCCTTAATCTAATGTGGGAGACAGAGTAAGCAGGTTATAGATGAAATCTATCCATCCATGAGTTGGATGTCATGAAGCTGGATGATGGACACATGAAGGTTCACTAGAGAATTCTCTCTACTTTCATGAATGCTTTATGTTTTCAATTATTAAATATTTCTTAAAAAGAGAATGTTCAAATGTTGGAGGTCATCAAACAGAGGCAAACCTGCTCATTCTTATTAGTAATTCAAGAAATGTACAGAAAGATACCTTTTGGCCTATTGAATTGGCAACAATTTTATTTTAATTGTAGTTCCTAATGGTAATTTCTAAGGTTAGGTGAAAAGACACTTGTATGCATTGTAACAGGAATATAAATTGGTAGGCACAACACTTTTGGAAAGTAATTTGGTATTATGTAGTGAAGATATTAAAAGAAACATTTCTATCCTATTTAGGAGAAACTATTTTTAATGTTCATATTCCTTAAACCAGCAATTTCATAGAAGAGTTCCACATCTCCAATTCTTGAAACAAAGAGGGAAAAAGCTTTATAATTAATAAATATGTTCATTTTACCACTATACCATTACTTACAATAGGGAAAAAACTAGAAATAAACATAGGTCCAAAACTAGGTAAAATTAATTAGAACAAAATATTATCAATTAAAATGTTTAAAGGGTATAAAATTTGAGGCAAGTCTTATATTACAATAATTTTTTAAAGAATTTTTGAAAGATTTTATTTATTTATTTGGGGTGGGGGAGACTGAGCATGTGAGAGAAAGAAAGAGAGAAAGAGAGCAAGCACCAGCAGTAGGAGAGGCAGAGGGAGTAGAAGAAGCAGACTTCCTGCTGAGCAGGGAGCCCGATGTGGGATTGATCCCAGGACCCTGAGGTCATATCTGAGCTGAAGGCAGACACGTAACTGAGTCACCTACAGTGACTCAGTAGGTGACTGAGTCACCTACAATAAATTTTTTAAAAGATAGGATGAAATATTTTATGATTATAACTTATGGTGCACTGGATTTTCCAAAGCTGGAGATGGATGGTGGCCAGACATTTGATAGATGAATGGATGAACAGATACTTTTCTCTCAACATGACATTGACCCTTCTCCCTTGGTGGAGCTTAATAACTGTCTCTATCAATAAAAGTGACAGAAATGCCGCTATTGACCTCTAAGCCTGGCTCATGAAAAACTCCTGCCTTGTTCTCTACCTTGAGACAAGTGGCTTTCAAATCCCGAGCCACCATATATGGATGTCCACCATGTCCCCAAAGCCTATGCTGGCAAGACATGTGGCCGGATCACCAAGAGAACAAAAGATACTTGAGGAGTCCCAGCTACTTGAATCTTCAAGCCCAGGCACCAGACTAGAGTGTGGAAGCCACTGAGAGGAATCTAGCCCCTGCCCAATGGCGATCACATGAACCACCCCAGCCAAAACTCCCACGTGAGCCCTTCCAGAATCCCTGACCCACAGATGATAAAATGGCTACTACCATTCTAGGGCACTGAGTTTTGGTGTGACTTCTTATGCAGTAATAGATAACTAATAAATATGTATGTAAAATATATAACTGTATCTACTAACAGCAAACAATATATTAAAAAACAAGGAAAAATACGCCCCAAAATATTAACAGTGATCATCTCTGGTGGGATTATGTGGTATGTTTTCTTCTCCTTCTTCTTGAATTTTTTGAACAGTCACATATTTCATTGAAAAACTGAAAAAATAAGTTTTATGTTGGAAAAGCATTTAACATTCAACCAAGTTCAAGAGTTCCCCCCAGGGTTTCCAGAAGATCGTGTGCAGGTGCATGAAACTGAATACAGCCAAAGCCTTGAGAGGCATTAGAGACCATCTCCTCCAGTTGCCTAGCTGCTCAACTCTATGCATGCCCATGAGAAAACTGTTGTTCAGCTTTTCTGTGAATTAAAGGTCGCTCCATGACGGATTTATCCCATCCAAAGCTAGTTCTTTCCACCTTCAGGTTCCAATGACAGGAAGTCTTTCCTTCTAATGAACTGAAAAGTGTCTCCCTGGACACAGTGAGTAAGACTCACTGGTCTTACTCAGGAAATATTCATGAAGTGTTCATCAAGTGCCTACTAAGGGTCACACATTGTTCTAGGTCCTGGGATACAGCAGAGAACAAGACAAAAAAAGTCCTTATTCCCAAGGAGCTTAGATTCTGGTGAGGGAGATGCACAATTATGAAGATACACACACACACACACACACACACACACACACATTATATACACATATTAGTTAGACATTTACATATATATATGTATATACACACTCAGAAAGACAGTACTAAGTACTATGAAGAAAATAAGGTAAGTGGAGTGAGAATGAGAAGAGTACAACTTATTTATTTATTTATTTTAAAAGATTTTATTTATTTGACAGAGAGACATGCACAAGCAGGCAGAGCAGCACGCAGAGGAAGAGGGAGAAGCAGACTCCCCACTGAGCACAGAGCCTGATGCAGGACTCAATCCTAGGACCCCGGGATCGAGACCTGAGTTGAAGGCAGCTGCTTAACTGGCTGAGCCACTCAGGGGCCCCTATTAATTATTTTTTAAAACATTTTACTTATTTGAAAGAGACAGAACATGGGTGGGGGGAGGGGGAGCAAGAGAGACTCTTAAGCAAACTTAGTTTGGAGCCTGACCCGGGGCTCAATCCCACAACCCTAAGGTCATGACCTGAGCCTAAGTCAAGAGTCAGATGCTTAACTGACTGAGCCACCCAGGTACCCAGAGAAGAGTACAATTTTTAAAAATTTGGTCAAGGAAGGCCACCCTGAGGAGGTGACCTTGAGGCCTGCCTGGAGTGAGAGCACCTTGTGAATATCTGAGAGAAGAACATTCCAGATGGAAGGGCATCAAGGGTGAAGTCTTGCAGCAGACGCCCACCCCGCGTATCTGAGTGACAGTGCGAAGGCAGAAATGGCAGAGAGCAGTGAGTACGGAAGAGAAAGACCTAAGAGTGAGAGGTTGGGGAAGACGATGAAGGCAGACAGTAGAGATCCTGAGGGCCATGCCAAGGACCCTGGATTTCACTCTAAGTGTGACGGGAACCCACTGGAAGCTTTCAAGCAGACGAGTGACGTGAGCTGACTGACGTTTCCAGAGCATCACCTGGTTGCTGCATGAGGACAGGAGAGGGAGGGAAGCGAGACCAGCTGGGAAGGTGGCTAGAGTCGGCCAGCCAGCAAGTGGGTTAGAGGTGATCGGATTCTGGATCTATTATAAAGGTAGAAGCAACAGGACTTGCTGGGTTACATGCAGCTGAGAAGTGGGAGGAAAGCCCAAGACAGCTCCAAGTTCCTTTTAAACAAGCAACCTGACCTCAGCAAATATTTGCATAAGATGGTGGAGATACACCTATCATTGGTTTGTGTGCTTCCCAGAAAGAGAGATAGACATGTTCCCAGGGCATTTTAATCTATCAGGGCCTAATATATCAAAAACACTGTAGTTGGGCTAAAAGATACAATGAACATACCTGGGAACCCAGAAAAGGGGCAGAAAGGGCTTCTTGGGGAGAGAAGTGCCTCTCCGAGGCTTGGATGAGCAAGGGTGGACAGGTGAAGCTCTCTCTGGGGGTGGGACCGGCCTACCTGACACCTGCAAGACAGGGAACTTAGGGCAGAGTTGAGGAAAACACTCAATGCCGGGGTGTCACCGGAGGTTAGCCTGCAAGGTAGAAGATGGAAGGAAACAAGGCTGGAAAAATCCGCAGAGATCAGGCTGAGAAGGGTCATGGCCATTCTAAGGACATTGATTTTTTATCCTGAGGACAGTTAGAGCCACAGATGGGTATGAAACCAAGGAGATCTATGGTGAGATATGGGTCTCCGAAAGATTATTCTGGCAGCCCAAGTGTGGAGGAAGGAGTCAAGATCAGATTGGAGGCTAAGAGGCCAAGGAGGAAGTTGAAGAGTTGTCCAGGGAAGAAATGCCAAGACATACGAATGCTAACAGTAGACGGAGGCCTAGAAACACAGGGAAGATGCATTAAGGAAACAGAAGGTAGGGCGGATCTTGAGGGCATGATCCTAAGTGAAATAAGTCAGAGAAAGAGAAATACTGTGTGCTCTCACTTATCCATGGGATCGTACAAAAATATCCCAAACCCACAGATCCAGAGAACAGATTGGTGGTCACCAGTTGCTGGGGGAGGGGTGAGCAAAACAGGTAAAAGTGATCAAAAGGCACAGACTTCTAGTTACAAGACAACTAAGCCTGGGGATGTCAGGCACAGCACGGTGACGACAGTTAACACTGCTGTGTGCTATATTCGTAAGTTGATAAGAGAATAGATCTTAAAATTCTCATCGCAAGAAAACAGATAAGTAATTCTGTGTGGTGAAGGAATTTAAACTTATTGTGGTGTACATTTCACAAAATACATACATATCAAATCATTATGTTGTACACCTTAAACAAACACAATGTCATATGTCAGTTACATCTCAATTTTTTAAGTTTTTGAAAACTAACAAATAGAAGGTCAGTTGGGCAGGTCTTAAGGAATGACTGGATGTTGGGGTGACTGAGTATGGTCTAGGATGGTTCCAAGTTCCTGATGTGAGGGACTGTGGTGGAAATTGGGGCACTGACAAGGGGGGTGCGTGCTTGGACGTTTGAGGTTGAGTTGCCTGAGGGACATACCCAGTGGCTGGTCCAGCAGGCAGATATGGAAATCTGAAGCTCGGGGGAAATGTCAGGGCTGGAAATAGAGACAAGTCTATGTCGTTCTGTTCCTTGGGCTCTAGAAGTCAAGTCTGATTTGCTTTTTCCATGGGGGCCCTTTAAATACTTGGGGACAGCCATGATGTTCTCTAATTGCACTGTGCCGAGCTGCCTGGAGGCCAGACACTTCATTCCTCCCAACACCACTCACTTGGGGGCAGTCGAGTAGAGGGGTTGAAAGTCTTTCTGCTTGAAGTGTGACTCACAGACCAGCAGTATCACCTGGGAGCTGTGAGAAATGCAGACTCTTAAACACTCACCCCCGATCTACTGAATCAGCGTCTGTGTTTTAACAAGATCTCCTGGTGATTGGTGCACCACGCTGGTTTAAAGTGTGGACTGGATTCACGTTCCCAGGCTTTGGACTCTGACCTTGACGTTTATTAGCTGTGTGGGGACAGATTACTTAAATTCTCGGTGCCTCAGTTTCTCTTTCTATCAAATAGGGATAAATTTTTTTGAACATTTATTTATTTGAGAGAGAGGGAGAGAGCACGAGCAGGAGGGGTAGAGGGAGAGAGAATCTGAAGCAGACCCTAAGCTGAGCACGGAGCCGGATGCAGGGGTCGGTCTCATGACCCTGAGATCAGGACCTGAGCCAAAACCAAGAGTTGGCTCCTTAACCGACCAGGCCACCGAGGCACCCCTCTATCAAACGGGGCTAATTTTAAGACTTATTCCATAGGGGCATTATATAAAACAAACGATCCAGGTAAAGCACTTGATATACCTGGCCCCAAATAAGTAGGAGTTTATTACAATGACAAGGCTCTGTCCCCTTTTACTGTACTAACCAGCCTTCTCCAAAATGCCTCCAATTTGCCTATGCCTCTTTTAAAGTAGACCAGCTGGGGCTGAGAACTACCACTGACTATGGGCGGGCTAGCCTGGGTAAATCAGATTAGTTCACCTAGAGGCCTGCTGTTATACCTGCTGCCTTCAGGTAGCGTGGGACAGAGTATATGGCACACAGGGCAAAGAATTAAGCTAGGGAGCCAGACTACACGCTTTTGAATCCTGTCCCGATGACGTAGTAGCTGGGTGGCCTTGCACAGGTAACTGAAGCTCGCTGCCTATTTCCTCACCTGTAAAAATGAGATAAGAACAGTACCTACTTCAGGAGAGGCAGGAACTGAGGTACATCACCAAGGCACTGTCCAGTGCTCACTTTGGGGGCCCCTTCTGCACTTCCACAAGCCCACCTACTTCTCAAGATGCACTTCTCAGTCCTCTACATGGCCTCCCTCTGCCCCATTCCCATATGGACCTTCCCTTCTACCCATGCTCGGGATGGACCAGCTTGACACCAGCTGCATAAATATACCCTTCCTTGGGAACATGGCCCACGTCTGCTTAGGGCACACTCATTGTCCAGGACAGGTCCTAACCCCTCCTGCTCCACCCACACTGGGCATTGGTCCAGGGCTGGCAATAAAAGTGATCTCCCTCCTGGAATTAAAAAAAAATAATAATAATAGTACCTACTTTACAGGGTTATTTTGAAATTTACATGACTTGGGGCATCTGGGTGGCTCAGTGGGTTAAGCCTCTGCCTTTGGCTCAGGTCATGATCTCAGGGTCCTGGGATCGAGCCTGCACTGGGCTCTCTGCTCAATGGGGAGCCTGCTCCGCCAACCCCCCACCGCCCACCTGCCACTCTGCCTACTTGTGATCTCTCTCTCAAAAGAATAAATAAAATCTTAAAAAAAAAAAAAGAAATTTACATGACTTAAAATAGGGCTTGTGGCATATAAAGTATTCAATAAATGAGATAATCAATAAAATCTCCATATAATGTTCCTTGCAAAATTGTGACATTTGAAAGGTCCAGAAAGGTTAAGAGATATGACTAAGCCACATAAGCTTTCAGGTCCCTTGACTCCTCTCTGTGACGTCACCTCACCGCAGTTACAATGCAGGCTGTGTGGGTGGTATCCTCACCGTGCCCTGCTCAGCCTCACAGTGGTATGTGATGGACCTGCCCTTTCTGTATCCAGAGCATCAGACTCTAGCTGCTTTCCTGGGGGCTACAGAGGGAGGAAGGGACCTGCTGTCGACACTCCCAGAATCTTAATGTCTTTGGATTTTGCTTCAGGTAAGAAATGGGTTCTATAATTATGACTTAAATTGTGGAGTTAATTTCAGTAAGAAATAATTTTGATGTTTTCCCCTTCCCTGATTGCCCTAAGTCTTAAAAAAATGTCGATGGCAAGGATTTCGCTCAGGAACCTGGTACTGAATGTATTCCTTTCTTCACCTTGTCCTGTAAGTGCTGGCCAAGTAACAAAGAAATAATCACCTTTTTGGGGGGCTGGTGGTGAGCTGGGGTTTTGTTGTTTGTTTTTTGACTGACTGAGTCAGCACCAGAGAAACAAGGTACTAAGCCAGGAGCAGTGGGACAGACATCAGTGAGAGTGACAGCAGGCTTGTGGAGCCCAGAGTCTCGTGAGCACCCTAACTGTCATGCCCAAAGCCCTCCCCAGAAGGATGACTCAGTAGGTCTCCTAGGGTCCAGGATCTGGCCTCCGAATAGCCTTGTGAAGAACATTTACACTGAGAAACACTGAAGTATAGTGCAGTTTAGTTCCCTGAACCTAGAGTTCCCTCTAATTCCAAAGATAGTTAGATAAGGGTCGGGTCTCCTCATGAGAACCTTTCTGAGCTTTGGTTTCCTGTAGCATCGGCTGATAAGCGAGTCCACTTCACAAAGTTGTTGTGAGGATTAAATGAGGTAAAGTGTGGGGCACCTGGGTGGTTCAGTTAGTTAAGCATCCAACTCTTGATCTCAGGGTTGTGAGTTCAAGCTGGTTGTGAGTTCATGCTGGGCGTGGAGCCTACTTCAAGATAAGATAAAATAAATTAGATAAAGTGTATAAAACACTTAAATTTTGTGCCTCAGTAGTCTGGGAGCTCAACAAAAGTGAAGTCACTCTTCCTGAAGAAGCAGTTTAGCTTTCTGGGTAGAAGCACAGATCCTGGAATCCAGCACATCTGGTCCCACAATCCTGGTCCACGGGTAATTTACAAAGTGGCTTCTCATACTATTAAAAAGATGGGTCTAATACAGGTTCTCCATCATGGAGTTGTAAAGATGGAGATCACAGGGGTCAAGAACTTAACAATGCCTGGTGTAACCCTTAGTGCTACTCCCCAGATATTTCTGTGCCTCCTCCTTCCAGGCACATGATAGAATTGCATCTTGCCAACGTAAAGTTAAATATGGTCATGCAACTTGCTTTGGCCAATGGAATGTGACCTGAACGGTGATGTCACTTCTGGGCAGCAGGTTTAAGAGATGCTGTGCAATCTGCACATCCCCTTTGCTCTGCTGCGAAGACTGTGGGGGCACAGGTGCCTTTGTCAGTCTGGATCCTGGGAGTCTCTGTGGAGCAGAGGCTGCCCGATGAGCCCAGTGGATGAGTACAGTGAGCCAGCAGGAAACTCGTGTTGTGTTAAGGCACTGAGATTCTCAGGTCATTTATAATTGCTGCACAAGTCTTCCACCCTGCCTGATAAACCTGCTTGCTACACTGTCATCTCTCAAATTATTATCAGCTATGATGATTATAATTATCATCCTTGAGTGGCTTCCAACTCAAGTATAACAGAAGCAAGACTCGAGAAAAATGAAATAATACATTATAAGCTTTCACTGCCTGTAAGAAGTGTTAAATAAATGAAAAATTTCAATCTAGTGTATTTTCTAGAAAGCAGTGACGAGAATGAGACGGTGGCCTCCAATAATAGAAAAGGTCTGGTTTACACAAAGCCCAAATTTACTGAGGCTTTAATTTTTGTTCTAGCTAAAATAAAAAGAAATTTAATTCCTGATGTGTCTTATCATATAACCTAAGACCTTGAGTTCTTGGAAGAATCTTGAATATTTAAGCGATTACAGCAACCAGGGCTTCCCAGAGTGTTACCTGCTTTTATTAAATCTCAATTTCCAAGACAGATAACTTCCCTTTTGGCTTTTCATTAAAGAAAAAAAAAAAAAGGACAGAAGGATGGAAGGAAGTATAGCAAACAGCTATGGGATAAATTGGTGTTTTGTCCTTTCTTACTAATGGCATCCTCCCCTTGGGGCTCCCTTTGCTTCCTCCCTGGTTGGAAGCAGTCTAGGCTCTGGTCTGTGGTCCAAATTGCTAGCATCCAAGGTCTAGGCAGTACAATCAGGATGAGAAGGCTGCAGTGGGGAAGCTGTCCCGGGGACCCAAGTTTCCAGCACCAGGCACCAAAAGACCAAGTTGGAGGAGCCAGAGCACAGAGCAAGGGGTGGGGTACCACCTCCCCACACAGAGTCAGTGCTGTGAGCCTGCAGGACAAGCCACAGACACAGTGGGAGGACCCCCAGGCTGTGCGGAGACCTCTCCCTACCCATGAGGCTGCCTCAGTTCCCCACTATACCTAGATGCCTTCTTAGGAAGGAGGTGGTGGGAGAAGAAAAAAAAAAAAAATCCCCCAACAGGAGTGTGAACTCAAAATGAATGAAATAAACTGATGAGGTAAACCGAAAGAGACTTTCCCCTCCGGGAGTGGGAACTCCAGATCAAGATGAGATCAGCTATAGAAAACTAAAGTCCCATTTTTCACACCTGGATAAATTTTAACTCCACAATGTATTTATTTGTAATCATATGCAGTGAGATTGTGATGACTGTACTCTACCCACATTTGAGCAAGGGTGAAAAGACAAACTCACTAGCAGCAGGGTGCCTTTCTTGCAAGACCCTAAAACAGCAGGCACTAATCCAGCAGTTGTCAAATTTAAAGCATGCATCAGAATCATCTGCGAGCCTGGTCTAAATACTGATTACTGGGTCAACACCCAGAGTTTCTGATTCAGCGGATCTGGCAGGGGGCTTAGGACCTGCATTTCTAATGAGTTCCCAGGTGATGCTGATGCCGAAGATCCAGGAACCCTCTACAGTAATTTGTCCAAGTCCAGCATTCAGCTAGATCTTCCTTTGTGTGGTTTGTCTGTTGATATTACTTATTGGCAGATGAAATACTACATAACTCAGCTGGAGCCACTATGTCATCACCATCACCATCATCCTCATCATTACATCATTACATCATTGTCCCTTACTGAGCATTTTACTGGGACATGAACCCTGTCCTAGGTGCTTTATACAGCTGATCTCATTTAACCCTCACACATTTAATCCTTGCCAATACCATTCCTTTCATTTTCCAGGTGAAGGAAGAGAGACTTCAAGAAATCAGGGACCCTTTTCAAGGTTCTAGCTGTGCCACATGGCACAGCCGAATTTCCCACTGGGCAGCCAGACCCAGAGTCCGGTTTCTAATCATGGGTGCTACACTCTTCCTCTTGAATAATGATCATTATGATGAGGTCACTGAGGGGGCCACAGAGTGTCAGGACTGATTTAAAAACCCAAAACAAAACCACTGAATATAAAAATGTCTGTTCTAGTTGTCCTTAAGCTACTAAAAACACCAGGACTTTCTATCCATGTTTCTCTAGATCTTCTACCCTTGCCACCATTTCACTTACTTTTAAAAAACACTTCCTTAAAAAAAAAAAAAAAAGTGGGGGGTGGGGGGAAGAAAAGAAAAAAAAAAAACCCTTCCTTTCTCCAAACCCCAGAGTTTCCATTCATGTGCTATCAGTGAGTTTGGCTCTCTCTGTTTTCTTGTCACTTTCTCAACCGTCCATGGTAGGGGGTGAGAGGGGGCACAGGGAGGGATGCTTGCTCGGGTACCTAATTAAACTGAACTGTGCTAAACAAAAAGCCATCTCCTCTAGAGAGAAATTATATCACTGTTTGTGAGCAGAGCAGCTGTCAGCAATTGTGTTTTAAATAGTAGTTTACATCGATTTTTCTTTTTGATGTGCATAATGTATAAAAACTCACTTGTATGGAGAAGCAGATCCAGTAACAGGCTTGAGCAAGATGGACTTGACTAAGAAAGTCCATGTTCAGTCCACCCGCTGCGATCTGTGTTAAATCCGAAGGGTACTGATCACAGTACCCACAGTACTGCAGGTGGCCCCAGCAGTGTGAGCAAACTTCAAACCCACACTTTAAAAGAATCTATCAGGGTATGAATCACATTAATCAGCTGCCAAGATGGAGCTCCTCAGGTTTTCTCCGTAAGAATTCCCAATCGGGGGGGCACCTGGGTGGCTCAGTGGGTTAAAGCCTCTGCCTTCGGCTCAGGTCATGATCTCAGGGTCCTGGGATCGAGCCCCGCATCGGGCTCTCTGCTCGGCAGGGAGCCTGCTTCCCCCCTCTCTCTCTGCCTGCCTCTCTGCCTACTTGTGATCTCTCTCTGTCAGATAAATAAATAAAATCTTTAAAAAAAAAAAAAAAAGAATTCCCAATCGGGGTGTCACGTGGGGCAAGACAAAGTCGTCTTCCAAGTCCATCTGAGCAAGAGAACGTGTGTGGTTCTTGTCCCTCAGGCCTGACTCGATTCTACCACCTGGGAATGGAAAGGGGAAAACCTGGATGGAAACCCCACTGTTCTTCCCTTCTCCTCCTCCTGCCCCTTCTGGGGTCAAGAGCACATTCTGGCCAAGTTCATTTCTGCCCAGGGTGGAGGAGGTAACCTTCCCAAGGGTCAGCTGGCCGAGGACTGGGGAGAAACAGGGGAGGTGGGAAGGGGAAAGGAGCAGATGAAGGCAGGGAGGGGGAGAGAGGAGCCGCTGGGGAGCAGCCCGGGTGGTCACTCTTAGTTTCTGGATTCCAGGCAGAGCCTCTTGCGCCGTCCAAGGCAGAACTGGTAAACGTGCTTGCGCCTATCTTGCTCACATCCCCACATGCTCTCTTGAAACCCATTCTCATTCCTCTTCCCCTGACTGTAAAAGAAATACATGCTCACTGAAAAAAAAAAAGAGGAAAATAAATAAATGAATCAAGATCCGCCTATCCAAAAATAACCATGTTATCAATTTTATGTATATCCTCCCATTTTTTCACATATCTAAGTATGTAATTTTTTTTAAAGATTTTTTATTCATTTATTTGACAGACAGAGATCACAAGTAAGCAGAGAGGCAGACGGAGAGAGAAGGGGGAAGCAGGCTCCCCGCCGAGCAGAGAGCCCGATGCGGGGCTCGATCCCAGGACCCCGGGATCATGACCCGAGCAGAAGGCAGAGGCCCAACCCACTGAGCCACCCAGGCGCCCCTAAATATGTAATTTTTTTAAAAAATTTGCCTCATACCATATGTACTGTTTCCTCCTTTTTTTCCACTTCATAATAAGTTGTAGATCTCTTTCCCTGTCTGTCAGTATGTATCTAAGTCGTTGTTCCTGGTGGTACATTATGTCGTAGACTATTAAAATTTATTTAACAGTCTCCTCTTGCTGAACTCAGTGATGAACGAGGGTCCTCCTCCCTCCCTGTTAGGCATGTTCTTGGTCTCTGTCTCATTTTCTCCACCCACCTTGCCTCCTCCTCAATTTTGCTTTGGCTGAAACACATTTTAGAATTCTTTTCCTTTCTCCCCCTCTCCTTTTTTCCTCTCTTCTGCCTCTCCCTCGAGACAATATACCTAGGTCACACCCACATCCACTCACAAGCCCCCCTACCTCCACATGGATCCCTTCAGACACATGTTCCTAAAATGAGTACCTACCACACATAAAGGGATGCCCTCTGCATCCCTCCTCTGTTCTTCATCTCTCCTCCTCAGTGAAGAAAAACCAGCCTTTGGAAAACCAGGCTGAGCAGATCTGTTGATGGCCTACCTGTTGATTGCAATGCTGTTGAGGGCCTGATTCACCCAGACTCTAGAGCTCATGGAATTCCTCCAGCCCTCAAGCAGCATTGAATTTGAGCTAAAAGAAAAGGAGAAGAAGCAAAGTATATTGTCCTGGATACTCGTGGTGCTAACAGGACTGGGAATTCCTTTTTTTTCTTTCAATTAATTAATTAATTTCTTTTTTATTAACACATGATCTATTATTTGTTTCAGGGGTACAGGTCTGTGAATCATCATCTTACACAATTCACAGCACTCACCATAGCACATACCCTCCCCCACGTCCACCACCCAGCCACCCCCCAGCAACCCCCATTTTGTTTCCTGAGATTAAGAGGAATCTCATGGTTTGTCTCCCTCCCCGGTCCATCTTGTTTCATTTTCCCCTCCCTTCCCCCCATGAGCCCCTGCACTGCCTCTCAAATCCCTCATATCAGTGAGATCATATGATAATTGTCTTTCTCTGATTGACTTATTTTGCTTAGCATAATACCCTCTAGTTCCATCCACGTCATGCAAATGGCAAGACTTCATTTCTTTTGATGGCTGCATAGTATTCCATTGTGTGTGTGTGTGTGTGTGTGTGTGTGTGTGTGTGTGTGTGTGTATCACATCTCCTTTATCCATTCATCTGTTGATGGACATCTAGGTTCTTTCCATAGTTTGGCTATTGTGGACATTGCTGCTATAAACATTCGGGTGCACGTGCCCCTTCGGATCACTACATTTGTGTCTTTGGGG
Source organism: Martes martes (assembly GCF_963455335.1). Taxonomy (NCBI): domain Eukaryota; kingdom Metazoa; phylum Chordata; class Mammalia; order Carnivora; family Mustelidae; genus Martes; species Martes martes. The sequence continues at coordinate 15,207,115 of NC_137895.1, forward strand.
TAAATACCCAGTAGTGCCATTGCTTAGTCATAGGGTAGCTCTATTTTCAACTTTTTGAGGAAACTCTATACTGTTTTCCAGAGTAGCTGAATCAGCTTGCATTCCCAAGGACTGGGAATTTCTGAAGCATGGAATAATACTTCCATGTCAACGAACAGAAAATGTTACAAGTTTGGTTAGGAAAGATCTCTTCAGGGGTGTCAGGAAGATTTATAGGAAGCCTGGAAATTGCTAGGAGTGATTTTAGAGTGCTTCTACCAGTTTTTAAATGAGCATTACTGTGCTTTATCTGGATGGAAGGCTTTGTGTTTTGATTTGCCTCACCTTTAATGATCTTCTAAGGGAAACTTCAGAGCTTCTGGATCTTTCCAGATGTGCTGTTCATTTCCTTGGCATTGCCCTCCAGTGGGAAAATGGCAAAGGAAGGGCTTAGGTGAGGAGGGACTTATATCCATGTGGTGGGATAGAAGCAGGACACCCAGGTTCAAGTCCCACCTCTGCTATTATTGGAATGACCCTATGCAAACCATTCACTATGAATCCCAATTTCTCCATCTGTAAAATCAGAAACCCATTTTCAGCTCCCAATTTCTATATGCATAATGACTTTGCTTTTGTAGACAGAGAGAAGAAATGAAACTGATGAGAACTTGTAAAAAGTAAGAGATAGGGTACCTGGGTGACTCTGTCGGTTAAGTGTCTTGCCTGGGTGGCTCAGTCAGTTAAGCATCTGCCTTCAGCTCAGGTCATGATCTCAGGGCCCTGGGATCAATCCCTGCATCAGGCTCCCTGCTTGGTGGGGGAGCCTTCTCCCTCTCCCTCTTCCTGTGCCCTATCCTCCCCCTGCTTGTGCTCTCTCTTACACCCCCCCTCTCATACAAATACAAGAGATCTTAAAACAAACAAACAAACAAATAACAAAACAAGAGACAACATCTATTTCTCAGCCACATATAAAGCAAATAGCAAGAAAGCGATCTGGCCACTGATGGGTGAATGCTGATTCATAATAAAACTCAGAATCAGAAGGAAGAGAAATGTTCCTGGGAGGGAGTGATGGAGCCTGAAACTATTCCCTCGAGGCTGTCTTCCTCCTCACCCCCGCCCACACAAGCACATAGAATTTTAGCTGGGCACCTGATCACCCAACCAGAGCTCAGAATGTGAGCCAAGGGTCCACTGCACACAATGACATGTGAGCAGTAATGAGTAGTGCAACTCCCATATCTCTTTACTTCTGAGCCAGTAAAGTCCACTCAACTCTGGACCTCACATGAGAGAAAAAAACACTCCTACATTGTTTAAAGAGCTGCATTTTGAGTTTCTCTGTTAGGGTAGATTAGCCTCTAGCCTAACCAACATGGAGGTCTTCAGATAAAGCTAAAAGAATATAGGAAGTCATTTAAAATGTCATCAGGAAAAAAAGGGGGGATTATATTGAAAGAAGACCATCTAAGGTGACTGACAGCCTGGGTGTGAGTCCTGGCTCTGTTGCTTACCAGCTATGTGACCTTGACTGGATCATTTCTGTTGACTCTGTTTCCCCATCTCTATAAAATTGGCAAATCCTCTCTTGTTTAGCATTATTGGGAAGACTGAAGGTCAAGATGGTGAAGTGCCCACATGCTCTGTAGATGATAGTTGTGGTCATTATTCAAAAGGCATCATTGTGAGCCAAGGAAGGAGGGCTTGTGCATTGAAACTCTAAGGAGGAAAGGTATTTTTATTATTTTCATTTGTGGGGCAAGAGCTCTCAGCCTCTGGACTGTCAGCATTCCCAAGTGTCACCCAATGTGAGAGAGATGGCAGTTAGCAAAATGATTAAAAGCCCAAAAGGGACTTGGAAAAATGAAATATTGTAATATAAAGTGCAGCTTCTGTGTAGCTGGAATCAGGAGACATTTCTTTCTGGCCCTAGAACCAAGAATTATGCCTAATGGGCACTGTAAATTGTGTCACTGATCAAGGTCCCCTCTCGGCCTTGACTGCAGGAAAACCAGAAGCCAAATGTGTGGCTTTACATCTAACAACACATAAGCTGTTAAGACAGGCCCTTTTGTAGTTGCCGAACGCCTGACTTCATCTGATATCTGTAGCCTGGCTTATTTTGTTCTCCTTCTTGCTTCTTCCAATTTGTGTTCTCTTGTGGTATCTTGTGAATTCCTAGAAGACCTTTAAAGTTTTCCTTGGAACAAAGAATGAGTGGATGGATGGAGACAGGAGTGAATCAATGACTAGAATCTTAAATTAGAAGAGAACCTTAGAAATCATGTAATTCAGTTCAGGAGTTTCCTCTACAACATCTTAACAGATGGTCCATCCAAGGGCCTCCTCCTGCTTTTGCAGTGATTAGAAGTCCACCACTTGATAAGAGAACCCATTCCAGCTTTACTATCAGAACACTGTGGTTTATGGAGACTTGATGTCTGCTTCCTTATAGGAATAATATTAATATTCATAACAAGAGGAGGTAAAATTTTTAGTAAAAAAAAAGGCAACAGAAGGAAATAAGGGTATCAGAACAAAAGGAAATGATGCTAGTTTTTATTCTCAGTGAGCCTATATTAGCTTCAATTTCTAAATTTCTAAATACTCATAAACCATCTGTGTTTATGATTTTGCCAGTACCCAATTCAAGACTTACCTAGTTCTGTTTTGTAAATAAGATATGAGGTGTATGCTAAGGAAGTGAAAAGATGACCCACTGAATGGGAGAAAATATTTGCAAATCATATATCTGATCAGGGATCTGTATCTAGAATCCATAAGGAACTTTAAAACTTAACAATAAAAAGATGCATAAACCAGTTGGAAAATTGAGAAAGGATCTAAATGATGTTTCTCCAAAGAAGATACAGATGGTCTATAAGCACATGAAAGGGTTTCATTCTCATTAGCCATTAGAGAAATGCAAATGAAGCCTACAATGAAATCCTGTTTCACACCCACCAGGGTGGCTATACGGGGGGAAAAAAGATAGACTATTACAAGTGTTGGCAAGGAGGCAGAGAAAGTGAAATCCTCATATTCTGACTAATGAGAAATCATAAAATGGTGCAGCCATTTTGAAAACCAGTTTGGCAATTCCTCAGAAGGTTAAACACAGATTTATCATATGACTAATTCTGCTCTAAGGTGTATACCCAAAACAGAGGTCTACACTCAAAAAACAAAATAAAACAAAACCCCCAAACCAAAAAATATTTGTATACAAATGTTCATAGCAGCATTATTCATAGTAGTGGGAAAAACCCAAATGTCCATCAACTGATAAATGGTTAAAAAAACGAGGTATATTTATACAATGGAATGTTATTCAGCCATAAAATGGATAAGATATCAAAACATACTGCAGCATGGATGAACCTTAAAAACTTGAAACTAAGCAAAGAAAGCCAGTTGCAAGAGACCACATAATAGATGATCCCATTCATATGAAATGCTCGGAATAGGCAAACACTCAGAGACAGAGAGAGATTAGTGGTGCCTGGGACTTAGGGGTGGAGGTGCAGGGTGCTAGAGCAATATAGGGAGTGATTGCTAATGGGTAGAGAATTTCCTTAGGGGGTGAGGAAAATGTAAAAATTGATTGTGGTGATAATTGTACAACTTTGTGACTATACCAAAAACCGTTGATTTGTATCCTTCAAGTAGGTGAGTTGTATGGTACATGAATTATATCTCAATAAAGATCTTATTTTTAAAATGGAGTGGAGGTGTTGAATCAATCATTGTTCTTAGTTGCTGACAAGAGTATCTAGTATTGATGGTTTCAGCAGCAAAGGGAATATATGAAGGTTATTAGGAATAATCTCACAGATTTTCTAGGAGGGTTAGGATGTCAGTCCCCAAACCACACCTCGGGGACGCCTTCGGTGTAGTCACCACTTACCACAGACGCTACAGCTCTCACTGATGGGGTTAGGAGATGATGCTAGTTTTCCTTCAGTGCTCTTTGCCAAGGTCTGGACAAATTTGTCACCAAGGTTTACACAAAGCTTCCTCAAGACGGTCTCTCCTAAATAGAAGTCTAGAGGAGGGTCGTCTGACTGCCTGAGCGTAAGTCCCATGTTTTTCATCTAAGCTGCTGAGGAAGCTGGGAAACTTCTGGCTCCTGCCTTAACAGGCAGGTTATATAATATGAGAAATACTCCAATCAAAGGAAGGGTTTTCTTTTTAATCCTTCTTCCTGCATTCCATTGGACTGGGTGACTTTTCTTCTGCAGGTTTAAAGAGTATAGATTTTACTTTGGTGATGACAGTTGCTGTTAACTTAAGACCCATCTGTAGGATTCTGTATGCAGTGGCATGCCATATACATCTCCTGCCAATCTACTCTGTGCATCCATTGATTTCACCTTCGTAGCTTGAAATCTGTCATGATGGGAGTATTTATACCATGGAAATTGTCAAATGTTACAGATCACCTCCTCCTCGCCCAAGAACCAGTTGTTAAGCATTCACCAGCATGCAACTGTCCTTATCCCTATTGATATCTAAATTGTAAGGAGACAGTATTTTAGTACAGCCCTACCCCTGGACCTATGCTGGTCTTCAGCCTATGTATTATCTGTCTGCAATAAATACAGAAATTTAGAGTGATTTATAGCAATTTGAAAGTGCTGTGACTTCCAAATGTGTCCATTTTTTAATACATATTTCATGAAAGCCTCCATCTAGAGTAGATCAGAAATTTAAAACTGATCCGTCATGACAGGTTGTTTGAGAGGTATTGCTTTAGTCTGTTCTCATGGTTCTTTGTTCTACATCTCCCCACATACAATGGGTGCTGACATTGTCTTCCTCGGCATGGAAAGTCCCATTATCTCATGTAGATGAATCCTTCATCAGCTTCTTACCTCCTGGCCTTTGAAAATTGTTTCTGACATCTTTGCTCAGGTTCTACTGTTCTGACTTCTTCTTAGGAGCCTCCTATCCCAGCTGCAGAGGCTAAAAAGAAATACCGGAGTTTAAACATATCCCTTCCTCTTTCCCCTTCCCGTACATAAAAGCAAGCGTATATGCAAACTGGTTTCTTTGGGTGATGAGGCCGTAAGTAGAAGTACGTTCTTTTGTATATCTGAGTTTCCTATATTTTCTACAATGAATATGTACTAGGTTCTCAGGAGAAAAGTCCCTGCCTTATTCTCCAGGATTTCATGGACTTTCCATGGATTTTTCCTTCTTACTCCCTTGTTCCCTTCAGAGAAAATGCTGAATAAACTTCAGCATTGCATACATCATTCCTGGAAAGTCTCAAGACACTGTCATTCAACTCTTGTCTTGACACTTTCAGATATTAAATCCATATCAGAACTGTCTGCAAACACTGACTTTCCAGTTGGAGTTGTGCTTTGTCTCCTCTCCCCCAATTTTCTGCTAAATCCTACAGTTCCTGCACTTACTGAGAAAGTATTCTAACTTTGGTTTGCTGGAACATCATTGCTAATATTCCCCAAGAGTGGGTATAATACATGCACTAAGCCGTGAGTTCTTCATATATAAGGCAGGGATCTTTCTGGGCTTATCCCAAGTGTCTCGAACACAAGGATTTGTGGGAACTATTTTGGTTCACAGTCAAACTTTAAGCATTGCAAGGCAGTAATACATGCCTTGCATTTCTATAGGATTTTTTTTTACGTCCAGAGGATTTTAACACTTATAATCGGATCTCATCCTTTTCTCAAGTAAGATCCTTGAAGTAATGACAATTAGAGAGGTTTAAATTAAGCCCATAGTGTGGTAAATTTTTTTACCTGTAAGATATGATAGATTTATTTAATGCTATTATCCAGTCCTGGAAACATTAGGGGGCAATTGGCACTCTCATATACTACTTATAGGAACATGAATTGGTATAATCTTTCTGGAGGGCAATCTCTCTTGCGGTATCAAAAGTATTAAAAATACACGCACAGACAGAACTTCTCACTAGTGCAGAGAGAAGATGTAGGCAAATTCTTTGCCCCCACCAAAAATAAAATTGAACAAAATTGTTCAAAAATGGTCATTCCAGAGCTCTGGAAATGGGCCAAAGGCAAACAGGAAATTTGCTCATGAGAAACAGCTGGACTTTGGGTAAGAATCAGTCTTACAGAAAGAGTCTATGGTGTTCTTACCTAGAACCACTCCCATCCCTCCACCTAAAGCATGATGCAGTGGTACTATTGGGGCAGGACAATCTGAATAGCAGTAGCTTTGCTACTGGAATAGCTTTGATCTGGAGTACTAGATGGAGGAAAACCCATGTCCAAGAGGACTGTCAATAAAAGTAGCAAACTTGATAGAAAACAAACAGAGAAAATCTACAGTTATGATAGTTTGAAGTCATATTGCTGGTTGGGGTGAGTGGAGGGATGGGGTACTAGCCAGAAATTTAACAGGGAAATACTGAGCATGAGAGAGTCAGAGGAGCTAGATAAGTAGTCCAGGCATCCCTGGCTACTTAGGAGACTGCATCTGAAGATCTGAAGAGTTCAACAACTGCCACATAGGATAGATAAACACAAAGACACACTCACCTAGACACAAAATAGTCAAAATTATTGAATTCCAAAAACAGAAACAAAATCTTAAAAGCAGCAGGAAGAAGAAAATGATACCACCTACAGGAAAATGCCATGTCATTAACAGCTAACTTCTCCTCAGAAACAACAAAGGGCAATAAGCAAGGGAATGACACATTCAAAGTGTTGAAGAATACACTGTCAATAAAAATTCTGTACCCAGAAAAACTACCCTTCAAAAATGAAGGGAAAATAATGATATTTTCAGATCAACAAGGATTGAGGGAATGTGTTGCTAAGAGACCTGTCCTACAGGAAATGCTATAGGAAGTCCATTAATCTGAAAGACAATGATGTCGGCTGATAATGTGAATGAAAGAAAGAGAGAAATAGTAAATGTGTGGGTAAATGGAAAAGATAGTATGAACATATTTTGTCTTTTCTCTTCTCTTAGTGCTCTTAAAAGACATAAGATTATATAATGAAACAATTATAACACTGTATTATCTGGTTTACAATATATATGGATATAATATATATAACAATAGCACAAATAAGGGCTAATAAAATGGAGATATATTGGAGTACAGTTGCCATATTTCACTGAAATTAAATCGCAAGTAACCTCAATTAAAATGTGGGTAAGATACATATTGTAATTCCTAAAGCAACTGCTAAGAAAACAACTAAATATATTCCCATATCATTTTAAATGTATAATATTGTATCATATAACATTATAATATTCTACTGTATAGCTATACCACATTTTATTTAATCAGTGTTCAGTGTTGAGCCATACAATTTTTTCAAATTATTTACTATTTATAGTTAAGGGTGTGATAAACATCCTTAGAGCTAAAGCTTTGATCACATCAATGGTTATGATTGTAAAAATAAACTGAAGTTGAGTTACTGATTAAAATGTACATCCCTTTTTAAGAGATGATTGAGGTAGAATTTATATATCACAAAATTTACCAAATGGGTATAATTCAATGGTTTTTAGTAAAGCTATAGGGTTATACAACCATCACTGCAATTCAACTTTGGAATGTTTCTGTTACTGCCCAACAGTTCCATCGTGCCAATTTTCAGACAATCCCTACTCCTATCCCAACCCCCAGCATATACGGGTTTGCTCTATAGATTTGCCCTTTCTGGAAATTTTATGTAAGTGGAATCATACAATAGACATAACAGTAAAAGATGTTCAAGTCATGATGTTAAGTAAAAAAAAAAAAAAAAAAGATTATAAAACACTATACAGGATTATTTCATTTAAAAAATGAACACAAATATATGCATGGAAGTAAATCTGAAAGGGTTAAACGAAAATTTTACCTAGATGACAGGATTATGAGTGGCTTTTCTAGTTCTTTTTTATTTACTTACCTGTATCTTATAATTTTACATAATATGAGTATTTATGAAACAAGAACAAAATGACTTAAAGGAAAGTTCTGCAAGGTAGGAATGGCCAATCAGTACAGCAAACAAGTGTAGTAAATTGCTCACATAGGTCTCCTGATTTACCAATTCAGCAAGTGAACTGCTGCATAAAAATCCCTTCCATATGCCATCCATATTCATTAATTATTATACTTCATACTTGTATCATATTTTGTAAGTCACTTTCATAACACATCATACTCCATAATTCCTCCTGTCCTACAATAACCCTATAAGCAACAAGGAAGAGTATACAGACACACACACATATAAAATAATTAGTATATATAATAGTATATACTAGTGCATATATATTGCATATATATACTAATAATTAGCGTGTATTTAAACTATACACAGGGGCACCTGGGTGGATAAATCGATAAAGCATCTGACTCTTGATTTCAGCTCAGGTCATCATCTCACAGTCATGGGATTCAGCCCTGCATCTGGCTCTGGGCTGGGTGTGGAACCTGCTTAAGATTCTCTCCCTGAATGGGTCAACCAGGAAATTAAAGAAGAATTTTTAAAAATTCATGGAAACAAATGAAAATAAAAACACAACTGTTCAAAACCTTTGGGACATAGCAAAGGCAGTCCTAAGAAAGAAGTATATAGCAATACAAACCTTTCTCAAGAAATAAGAAAAGTCTCAAATACACAACCTAAACTTACACCTAAAGGAGCTGGAGAAAGAACAGCAAATGAAACCTAAACCCAGCAGAAGAAGAGAATTGATCAAGATTAGAGCAGAAATCAATGAAATAGAAACCAAAAGAACAGTAGAACAGATCAACAAAACTAGGAGCTGGTTCTTTGAAAGAATTAATAAGATTGATAAACCCCTGGCGAGACTGATCAAAAAGAAGAGGAAGGGCCCAAATAAATAAAATCAAGAATGAAAGGGGAGAGGTCACAATCAACACCAAAGAAATACAAACAATTATAAGAACATATTATGAGCAACTGTATACCAACAAGTTAGGTAATCTGGAAGAAACGGATGCATTCCTGGAGACATAAAGACTACCAAAACTGAAACAGGAAGAAATTGGAAACTGAACAGACCCATAACCATCAAGGAAATTGAAGCAGTAATCAAAAATCTCCAACAAAAAGAGCCCAGGGCCAGATGGCTTCCCAGGGGAATTCTACCAAACATTTAAAGAAGAACTAATACCTAGTCTTCTGAATAGAAATGGAAGGAAAACTTCCAAACTCTTTCTATGAGGCCAGCATTTCCTTGATCCCAAAACCAGACAAAAACCCCACCAAAAAGGAGAATTATAGACCAATATCCCTGATGAACAGGGATGTAAAAATTCTCACCAAAATACTAACCAGTAGGATCCAACAGTACATTAAAAGGATTATTCACCATGACCAAGTGGTATTTTTCCCTGGGCTGCAAGGGTGGTTCAACATCCACAATCAATCAATATGATACACTATATAAATAAAAGAAAGGACAAGAACCATATGATCCTCTCAATAGATTCAGAAAAAAACATTTGACAAAGTATAGCATCCTATCTTGATCAAAACTCCTCACATACATCAATATGATAAAAGGCATATATGAAAATCCTGTAGCAAATATCATTCTCAATGGGGAAAAACAGAGAGCTTCTTCCTGAGGTCAGGAACACAGCAGGGATGTCTGCTAGCACCACTGTTGTTCAACATAGTACTAGAATTCCTAACCTCAGCAATCAGACAAAAAAGGAAATAAAAGGCATTCAAATTGTCAAAGAAAAAGTCAAACTCTCACTCTTTGCAGATGATATGATACACTATGTGGAAAACCCAAAAGACTCCACCCCAAAATTGCTAGAACACATACAGGAATTCAGCAAAGTTGCAGGATATAACATCAACGCACAGAAATCTGTTACATTTCTATACACCAATGAGACAGAAGAAGGGAAAATTAAGGAATTGAACCCATTTACAATTGCACCAAAAGCCATAAGATATCTAGGAGTAAAACTCACCAAAGAGGCAAAAAAAGATCTGTATTCAGAAAACTATAGAACACTCATGAAAGAAATTGAGGAAGACAAATGGAAAAATGTTCCATGCTCATGGATTGGAAGAATAAATATTATTAAAATGTCTATGCTACCTAAAGCAATCTATACATTCAAAGCAATCCCTATCAAAACACCATCATCTTTTTTCACAGAGCTAGGACAAAGAATCCTAAAATTTGTATGGACCCCAAATACCCAGAGGAATGTTGAAAAAGAAAACCAAAGCTGGTGGCATAACAATTCCAGACTTCAAGCTTTTTTACAAAACTTTTACAAACTGTGAATATCAAGACAGTATGGAACTAGTATAAAAACAGACACATAGATCAATGGAACAGAACAGAATTGAGAACTCAGAAATAGACCCTCAACTCTGTGGTCAACTAATTTTTGACAAAGCAGGAAAGAATATCTTATGGAAAAAAGACAGTCTCTTCAACAAATGGTGCTGGGAAAATTGGACAGCCACATGCAGAAGAATAAAACTGGACCATTTCCTTATACCACACACAAAAGTAGATTCAAAATGGATGAAAGACTTCAATGTGAGACAAGAATCCATCAAACTCTTAGAGGAGAACACAGGCAACAACCTCTATGACTCCAAAGAGTCATATATACAACATACTCTGTGTATCCAAAGGTAGGGGAAATCAAGGCAAAAATGAACTATTGGAACTTCATTAAGATCAAAAGCTTTTGCACAGCAAAGGAAACAGTTGGATAAACCAAAAGACAAGCAACAGAATGAGAGAAGATATTTGCAAATGACATATCAGATAAAGGGCTAGTATCCAAAATCTATAAAGAACTTATTAAACTCAATATCCAAAGAACAAATAATATAATCAAGAAATGGGCAGAAGACATGAACAGACATTTCTGCAAAGAAGACATCCAGATGGCCAACAGACACATGAAAAAGTGCTCAGTATCACTCGGCATCAGGGAAATACAAACCAAAACCACAATGAGATACAACCTCACACCTGTCAGAATGGCTAAAGTTAACCCTCTTACACTGTTGGTGGGAATACAAACTGGTGCAGCCACTTTGGAGAACAGTGTGGAGATTCCTCAGGAAATTAAAAATAGAGCTTCCCTATGACCCTGCAATTGCACTACTGGGTATTTACCCCAAAGATACAGATGTAGTGAAAAGAAGGGCCATCTGTACCCCAATGTTTATAGCAGCAATGGCCACGGTCGCCAAACTGTGGAAAGAACCAAGACGCCCTTCAACGGATGAATGGATAAGGAAGATGTGGTCCATATACACTATGGAGTATTATGCCTCCATCAGAAAGGACGAATACCCAACTTTTGTAGCAACATGGACAGGACTGGAAGAGATTATGCTGAGTGAAATAAGTCAAGCAGAGAGAGTCAAGTATCATATGGTTTCACTTATTTGTGGAGCATAACAAATAATATAGAGGACAAGGGGAGATGGAGAGGAGAAGGGAGTTGAGGGAAATTGGAAGGGGAGGTGAACCATGAGAGACTACAGACTCTGAAAAACAACCTGAGGGTTTTGAAGGGGCGGGGGGTGGGAGGTTGGGGGAACCAGGTGGTGGGTATTAGGGAGGGCACAGATTGCATGGAGCACTGGGTGTGGTGAAAAAACAATGAATACTGTTACGCTGAAATAAAAAATTTAATAAAAAAAAATTTGTTATGAAAAAAAAAAAAAACCAAGTCAGGAAACAACAGATGTTGGCAAGGATGCAGAGAAAGGAGGTCTGCCTACACTGTTAGTGGGAATGTAAGCTGATGCAGCCACTCTGGAAAACATTATGGAGGTGCCTCAAAAAGTTAAAAATAGAGCTACTCTGCAACCCAACAATTGTACTACTGGGTATTTACCACAAACATACAAATGTAGTGATCAGAAGGGGCATGTGCATCCCAATGTTTATAGCAGCAATGTCCACAATAGCTAAACAATGGAAAGAGCCCAGAAGTCCATTGAGAGATGAATGAATAAAAAAGATGTGGTGTATATATATATACAATGGAATACTACTCAGCCATCAGAAAAAATGAAATCTTGCCATTTGCAAAAATGTGGATGGAACTAGAGGGTATTATGGTGAGTGAAATTAGTCAATCGGAGAAAGACAATTATCATATGTTCTCACACATATGTGGAATTTAAGAAACAAATCAGAGGGCTGTAGGGGAAGGGAGGGAAAAATAAAACAAGATGAAATCAGAGAGGGAGACAAACCATGTGAGACTCTTAACTCTGGGAAACAAACTGAGGTTTGCTGGGTGGGAAGGAGGTGGTGGGATGGGATAACTGGGTGATGAGCATTAAGGAGGGCACATGATAAAATGAGCATTGGGTATTAGATAAGACTGATGAATCACTGACCTCATACATATAACATAATTATATGTTAATTAATTAAATTTTAATTTTAAAAATAAATTTAAAAAAAGATTTTCTCTCTCTCTGTTCCTCCCCCCACTCATGCACTCTCTTGTAAAAAATAAAAGATAAAGAAAAATAGATTAATACTATACAATATACATAGTGTATATAGTATAATTAATATTTAGGTATATGTACAAATATATTCTTCATTCTACCACAAACTCTGAGGTAGGTATAATTATTCCTATTGTATAGATCAGAGAGAAAACAGAATCTCTGGTATGGGGCTGGCAATGTTACATTATCATCCTCATTTCAGAGATTAGAAAACAAGAACTGAGCTTCAGAGAGATTGAGGTATGGCAAAATCACACAGCCAGAAAAATGCAGAACCAGACCTTAAACTTTCCACAGGAAGTAATCATGGTAATGAAGTCCTATCCAAAATCTTCTGTATTGTTTGAATGCTGACCTTCTTTGGAAGTAGGGAAATAATAGGTGTTGGCACCAATGGATTTATTTTGGGGCCAGTAGCAAGTAACAAAAGTTAAAAGAAATGGTGGATCCTTTCCAACAGCTTGTCCAGTAGGTGTTTGGCCTACTTTCTCTCCTCATGGAATTTGGTTCTTTAAAAAGGTGACTTTCTTTCTTCAGATTTAGACCTTCATTTGGATTTGAGTAAGTGCAAGCCACAATGTTCTCTGCTCACGTAAAGGGCTTAATACAAATGGGTCAAGTCATTTTGGTAGGGGATTTAAGGCAAAAACTGCAATGTTAGACATAACAAAGATAAAACCCATTCCTTTTGGAAGCTAATGCTCCAAATATTAAAATACATGTCTGAGTGCTGTCAACATTTTATAATGCCTTTTAGGGGCTGGGCACTGTAACTATGTGTGCACGGTATTGGGAGCAACTGGGAGAGAGTCGTAACAAGTAGTATTTGCTTATGAATCCAAGGTTGTTTCTGCAGCTGCCAAACTCAGAACACACAGTCATAATATCTATTTTACTGAGTGTATACTGTGTGGTGGGCATTGGGCTTAGTGCTTTGTATGCAGGGTCTTATGATATTTTCCTTCCAACAACCCTATGAGGAAGGTACCATTTTTAGTCCCTTTTTACAAGGACTCTGAGGCTTAGACATAATAGTATTTTACTCTAGGCCACATGGCCAGTACGTGGCATAGACAGAATTCAAAGTCAGATCATTGGACTCTTAAGTTGGACTGTGCTCTAGAGTAGACTCTTATCTGCTGGACCCTAGACTCCCCACCCTGACAGTGGCAGTCTCAGGTATCCCTTCTCGTTGAAAGTCAAACTACATCAACAAAGTGTATTCTCAGAATGTTCCTGAAGACCTCTAAAGTAGTAAGAGATACTGCATTTGTAAATCATACCAATTTCAATTCAAGTCTCAAAGCATGAAATAGGTAACTACTTGCTGAAGTCAGAAATTTTAACTGGCTGGTAAGGAACAGAATGGAAGATAGTTCAACTCCATGAATTCATTCAGTGCAGATTTCCAGGTGACTCTGGAGGTGACAGGCTTTTTCGAAGCCCAGAGAATCTGGATTTGACTGTGGTCCTGACCTCAAGGGGCTCTTATCTCATAGTAAGCATAGGAGCACCAAAAACCAAGCATGACACAATATTAGATGTGTTACAGGGACATCAGCATAGCATTTTACATTTTAACCTCGAACGTGTGAGCACTGACCAACCAAGTAGTTTGAACCCCAGCTGTAAACTACTGGTGTAACTGTGAATTCCCACCAGGGAATGTCAGCTTTGAAAAGTGATATCTGGAAGAAAGGGAAAGCCTCAAAGCAAGGAAGTATATAATGAGTCAGATTGAGAAGTGAGTTGTATTTCACTAGGTCAAGAAAATCCAAAAGGGCATTCTAGGAAGGAACAGCATGAACAAAGGACATGCAAGGAGCTGGAAAGTGCCTGATGAATAGATCTCAGAGTCTGGGAAATGGGTGCCTAATGGGGACGGTAGGAGACACACTGGAAAAGGCAGTAAGAGCAACATTCTGATGGCTCTTGAATGTCACAGTGAATAATTCAACCTTCTGTTGCATTGCTAGCAATTTGGAGCCTTCACAGTATTTCCAAGCAGCAAAATGGTATAAATATAAACGGGTAAGAATCATTAGAAATTTTCTAGTCCATCATTCTTAAAAATGCAGGTGTCTGTCTCAGAGAATTGATCAGCCAACCATTCCTTGAATATGTTCCAGAATAAGCAAGTTATCCTTTTAAAGTATCCTAATTCTTTGCCAGGGGAAATACTTTCTCAAAAGCTTTTTTAAAGAAGATATACTTTGTTTATGGTGTTGGATGAATGAATGAATGAGTGAATGAATGAATGGATAGATGGACAGATTTCCATACACTAGCTCTTTAGAATGAGGTAACACCCCCGTTGTTTCAAAAGTATGGAGTTAGTTAAATCTGTTCAGTACTCTCTGTGACCTGATTCCCAGCCCCCTCCACCATTTGATCTCTCCTTCTGAATATAGTACTTTTAACTTATTGATATCCCTTTGATACCCAAGGCTAGACAGTAGACATCCCATACAATCTATCTAGGACATTCCTGTTCTTACTCTGGAAACTCTCCTTCAGCTTCAGTTTTTGTAAATCATTATTTTTTTAAGTTGTTAAGATTTTCTTACTCCAAGATTAGTACAATGCTCAGTGTGTATGAAGTAAAAAGTATAACCTTCTCTTCCTTCTACTTCCACTGCCCGAAAGTAACTACCAAGAACCATTTTATGGGTCCTTCTTGACTTCATCCATATACTAACGGACTATTTTATGTGTCCTTGTAGACTTCATCCATATTCTAACCCAACATGATGGTGCCATTATTAGAATTTAATTAAGTTTTTTAACATCTGGCTGACCATTGTCTCTGCAGGCTCATCCAGAGATCAAGGTCAGCCAAACCTCATCTGTCTCCCATGTTGGCGAACCTTGCTGATTCTGTGACTAGAAGCAGTCCGTTATTATTACTATTTGTTGAATTCCATCATGCTGTTTTGGGCCCATTGGTCTAATGGATAGCCATCAAATTCTTTGCTTTTATCACTTACAGATTTAGTAAGTAATTTCAGCTCTCCTGCTGAAATTAGTTGGCCCATCCCTATTTAAATTCCTTTAGTGTCTTCCCATGAAACCCCTGAGTTCCATTTCCTCATCTGTAAAGTTAAGGAAAATGATATGAGGGTCTTTGAGATGCCTCTATGATTTAAAAGTCTTTGGAACTATTCAAGGTGTGATGTGCTCTGCTAAGCCTCCTTGTAGCACTAGCTAATGCTTTTACAACCTGGGGAGGTCCACGTTTCCCAGACGCATTACAGAAGGTGGAGACAATTACCCTGGGAAGCTGATGAAGGGCAAAACAAATGACATTGAGGAAATTATCCAGGCTTCAGATAAAGATGGACACAGTAAAGTGAACAGGATATGAAAACATTTGCAGCAGTTCTAAAGAGAAGGGCCTAGCTTAGTATGGTTTCCAAGTGTAAGTGCTGGATATATATTTTTTTTCCTGGAGGGGGAGGTTGATCTTTAAAAAAATAGCAAACCTATGTGTTAAAATTATGGCTCTGGTTTCCACAAAGGTCAGCTGCAAGTTAGTAACTTCTGAAGGTGACTTAATTGCTTGGCTGGGCAATTATTTTGGATGGGAATCTTTGCCTAACCAGCCTTGGGAGGCTTTTCTTGAAATGGAATTGAGTTCTACCTCAAAAACCTTGTCCTCACTTAACCCTGGGAAAAAGAGAGAGTCCCACAAAGCAGGGCAAGGAGAGTCTTGAAAGTGTAATTAATGTATGAGTACACTTTAATGATTTGGCTGAAATACATTATGGGAATAATTTTCATTTTTAAATGATTTAATTTTTCCTCTTCTAGTGTAAAGGATTTAGCAGTTCCTATTTTATTTTCCCCAAGGGCATATTTGTAGGGTTCAGTTATGACCTGAAACCATAGTTCTTCTCACTCACACCACACACCACGATAGGGAATATTGTCACACTCAGCCTTGACTGATTTTAGGGCACAGAAGTACAGTAGGACTTTTAGGAATGGAAAGTGATGGAAGGGAAAATCAGGACATCAGTAGTCACCAATATGATTCAAATTAAAGTGAAGCTATCAGAACGGAAGGTGTGGGAGCTTCATTTGGCAAAAGCAAGGATTCTGGAGCCAAACTGCTGAGTTCAAGTCACCCATACCAGCTGCATGACCTTAGGCAAGTGTTATTTGGCCTCTATGTATGTGCTTTCTCATCTATAAATTTGAGATAATAATGCCTGCTTCAGGGAGTTGTCCATATCACATGAGTTAAGAATGCAAAGTTCTTAGGGTAGTACCTGGCTTACAGGAAGTCTTGATAAAAGTTTTATATATGAAAAGGAAAAGTTTTATATACTATGTACATATGTTATATTTATTTGTAGTACATATTCAAATACTAATGAGACCTTCAAATGTATTAGGGTAACTATTGTATCAGTCAGTGTTCTCCAAAAAAAAGGATTGATAGGAGACTATATATTTAAGAGATATATTATTATATACTTTGTATATATAAATTATTATATTTATTATGTATCTATTTATTATTACAAGGAGTGGAGACATGATTATAGAGGTGAAAAAAAAATCTCCAGGGTAGACTAGCAGCCTGGAGAATGAGGAAGAGTCAGTGTTCCAGTTCCAGTTCAAAAGCCAAGATGGCGGAGGAGTAGGAGACTGAAATATCATTAGGTCCCAGGAGTTGAGCTAGTTATCAAACCATTCCGAACACCTATAAACTCAACAGGAAATCAAAGAGAAGAAGAGCAGCAATTCTAGGAACATTGACCACTTTCTGGAAGGTAGGATGTGCAGAGAAGCGAATCTGAAGTGATGGGAAGACAAACTGTGGGGGGAAGGGCCAGCTCCTGGTAAGTGGTGGAGCAGCAGAGTGCAAAATCAGAACTTTTAGAAGTCTACTCCACGAGGGACATCACTCCAGAGGCTAAGTGGGGGTGGAGCCCTCATGGGGACAGTGTGGTCTCAGGAACCGCAGGGTCACAGAAAGACTGGGGTGTCTGAGTGTGACAGAGCTGCCAAGTATCAGTGCAGGGAAGCCAGCTATAGAAATGGAGTGTGGAGTGAGCTCTCAGCTAAGGGTTACCTTAAACCATCATCCAAGGCACGGTTGGACCACTGATCTTTGAGCAGGGACCCCACAAGTGGCAGATCCAGAGAGAACTCCCTCCTTCCTCCTCTGGGAGGAGTGGAAGTGAGCATGCAGCTGGAATCCACTGGATTTGGAGACTCCAAAAGGGGCTGTGCGCCAGAGATAGAAATGTTCAATCACAGACCAGGTGAGCATGGAGCATGGCCGGAGACCAGGGAGATGGGAGGGATTGACTGCTTTTCTCTGAGGGCACATTGAGGAGTAAGGCCCGAAGCTCTCGGCTCCTACAGGCCAGAGATTGGGAGACGGCCATTTTCATTCCTGTCCTCCAAAGCTGTATGGAAAACATTCAGGGAACAAAAGCTACCAAGAGCAAACCTGAGCAGATTACTTAGCCTGGCCCCTGGCAAGGGCGGGGCAATTCTGCCTCAGGGAAAAGACATTTGAGAATCACTGCTACAGGCCCCTCCCCCAGAAGATCAGCAAGAACATCCAACCAAGACCAATGAGAACGGCAGAACTCCAGAGCTAGGGGAAAGCAACACATAGAATTCATGGTTTTGTTCCCATGATCCTTTAGTCTTGCAAAGTTAATTTTATTAATTAAATTAAAAATTTTATTTTTTCTTATTCTATTTTTTTTTAACTTTTCCTCTTTCCTTTTTTTAAAGATTTTATTTATTTTTGACAGAGAGAGAGATCACAAGTAGGCAGAAAGGCAGGCAGAGGGAGATAGGGGAAAGCAGGTTCCCTGCTGAGCAGAGAGCCCGACGCAGGGCTCGATCCCAGGACCCTGAGATCATGACCTGAGCCGAAGGCAGAGGCTTAACCCACTGAGCCACCCAGGCGCCCCATCCTCACTCCTCTTTTCACATTTTTAAACTATGTTATCTTAACAGTACCTTTTTAAAAAAAATCTTTTAAAATTGTCATTGTTATAGTCATATTTTAACCCTTCAATGTATTTAACCTTATTTTTTGTATACATATAGGTTATTTTTTCTTTAAAATTTTGGGATACAATTTCTTCTAATAGATCAAAATATACACTAAATCTAACACATGGCTTTGTTCTAGTCTCCAGCCGGATCACATTCTCTCATCTTTTTAAAAATTTTTCCAACCAATTTATCTCATCAATTCCTTTTTTAGAATCCTTTTAAATTTTCATCGTTACTTTCATATTCATCCCTTCATCATGTTTACCCTTATTTGTGTGTGTGTGTGTGTGTGTGTGTATAAATATATCTATATATACCTATAAATAGATATATTTAGATATATATATTTAGATATATATATTATATATAAAATTTTAAAGAAAGAAAAACATATCTATATATATCTATATATAGGCCAGGTAAGCAAATATATAGATATTCTAAATATAGATAAATATATACGTATATAGATATAGATATAAACATATCTATATATAGATATATAGATATATGTAGATATAAATATATCTATCTATATATCTATATATATATACACATATGTTTTTCTTTCTTTAAAATTTTGGGAGGTAGTTTCCTCTAAGAGACCAGAATACACCCAAAATCAAGTGGGTGGCTCTGTTCTATTCACAAGTCTAATACATATATTTTTTATTTTTTATTTTTTTATTTTTATTTTTCCCTTTCTTCTCCCCCTGGTTTTGGGTCTCTTCTGATTTGGTTAGCATATATTTTTATGGAGTCCTTGCCACCCATTTAGTATTTTATTCTCTCATTCATATATTCTTATCTGGATAAAATGACAAGGTGGAAAAACTCACCACAAAAAAAAAAAAAAAAAAAGAACAAGAGGCAGTTCTGAGGTTAGGGTCATAATCAATATGGACATTGGTACTATGTTAGAACTAGAGTTCAGAATGACGATTATCAAGGTGCTAGCTGGGCCCGAAAATGCATGGAAGATATTAGAGAATCCCTTTCTAGAGAAATCCCCTTCTAGAGAAATAAAAGAACTAAAATCCAACCAAGTTGAAATCAAAAAGCTACTAATGAGGTGCAATAAAAAATGGAGGCTCTTACTGCTAGGATAAATGATGCAGAAGAGAGAATTAGTGATATAGAAGACTAAATGATGGAGAATAAAGAAGTTGAGCAAAAGAAAGATGAACAACTACTGGACCATGAGGGGAGAATTTGAGAGATAAGTGATACCATAGGACGAAACAATATTAGAATAATTGGGATCCCAGAAGAAGAGAGAGAGGGGAATAAGGTATATTGGAGCAAATTATAGTAGAGAATTTCCCTAATATGGCAAAGGGAACAAGCATCAAAATCCAGGAGGCACAGAGAACCCCCCTCAAAATCAATAAAAATAAGTCCACACCCTGTCATCTAATAGTAAAACTTACAAATCTTAGTGACAAAGAGAAAATCCTGAAAGCAGCTCGGAACAAGAGGTCTGTAACATACAATGGTAGAAATATTAGCCTGGCAGCAGACTTATCCACAGATACCTGGCAGGCCAGAAAGGACTGGCATGACATATTCAGAGCACTAAATGAGAAAAATATGCAGCCAGGAGTACTATATCCAGCTAGGCTGTCATTGGAAATAGAAGGAGAGATAAAAAGCTTCCAGGACAAACAAAAACTAAAAGAATTTGCAAACACAAAACCAGCCCTACAGGAAATATTGAAAGGGGTCCTCTAAGCAAAGAGAGAGCCTAAAAGCAATAGACCAGAAAGGAATAGAGACAATATACAGTAACAGTCACCTTACAGGCAATATAATGGCACTAAATTAATATCTTTCAATAGTTACCCTGAATGTAAATGGGCTAAATGCCCCAATCAAAAGACACAGGGTATCAGAATGGATAAAAAAACAAGATCCCCCCACCAAAAAAAACCAAGACCCATTGATATGTTGTCTATAGGAAATTCATTTTAGACCCAAAGACTCATTTTATACCCAGTGACCTCCAGATTTAAAGTGAGGGGGTGGAAAACAATTTATTTATTTGCTGTCCATGCTAATGGACATCAAAAGAAAACTGGAGTGTCAATCCCTATATCAGATAAATTAGATTTTAAGCCAAAGATAGTAATAAGAGATGAAGAAGGACACTCTATCATTCTTAAAAGATCCGTCCAACAAGAAGATCTAACAATTTTAAATATCTATGCCCCTAACAAGGGAGCAGCCAATTATATAAACCAATTAATAACAAAATCAAAGAAACACACCGACAATAATACAATAATAGTAGGGGACTTTAACACCCCCCTCAGATAATACAAGCAAAAGATCAACAAGGAAATAAAGGCCTTAAATGACACAATGGACCAGATGGACATCACAGATATATTCAGAACATTCCATCCCAAAGCAACAGAATACACATTCTTCTCTAGTGTCCATGGAACATTCTCCAGAATAGATCACATCCTGGATCACAAATCAGGTCTCAACTGGTACCAAAAGATTGGGATCACTCCCTGCATATTTTCAGACCACAATGTTCTGAAGCTAGAACTCAATCACAAGAGGAAATTTGGAAAGATCCCAAATACATGGAGGCTAAAGAGCATCCTACTAAAGAATGAATGGGTCAACCAGGATTTTAAAGAATAATTGAAAAAATTCACAGAAACAAATGAAAATGAAAACACAACTGTTCAAAAATCTGTGGGACACAGTAAAGGCAGTCCTGAGAGGAAAGTATATAGCTATACAAGCCTTTCTCAAGAAACAAGAAAGATCTCAAGTACACAACCTAACCCTACACCTAAAGGAGCTGGATAAAGAACAACAAAGAAAGCCTAAACCCAGCAGGAGAAGAGAAATCATGAAGATCAGAGCAGAAATCTGTGAAATAGAAACCAAAAGAACAGTAGAACAAATCAAAGAAACTAGGAGCTGGTTCTTTGAAAGAATTAATAAGATTGACAAACCCCTAACCAGACTTAGCAAAAAGAAAAGAGAAAGGACCCAAATTAATAAAATCATGAAAGAAAGAGGAGAGATCACAACCAACACCAAAGAAATACAAACAATTATAAGAACATATTATGAGCAACTATACACCAGCCAATTTGACAATCTGGAAGAAAGGGATGCACTCCTAGAAATATATAAACTACCACAACTGAACCAGGAAGAAATAGAAAACCTGAACAGACCCATAATAAGTAAGGAGATTGAAACAGTCATCAAAAATCACCCAACAAGAGCCCAGAGCCAGACGGCTTCCCAGGGGAATTCTACCAAACATTTAAAGAAGAATTAACTCCTATTCTCCTGAAACTGTTCCAGAAAATAGAAATGGAAGGAAAACTTCCAAACTCATTTTATGAGGCCAGCATTACCTTGATCCCAAAACCAGACAAAGACCCCATCAAAAAGGAGAATTACAGACCAATATCCTTAATGAACATGGATGCAAAAATTCTCGCCAAAATACTAGCCAATAGGAGCCAACAAAACTACATTAAAAGGATTATTCACCAGACCAAGTGGGATTTATTCCAGGGCTGCAAGTTTGGTTCAACAGCTGCAAATCAATCAATGTGATACAATACATTAATAAAAGAACAAGAACCATATGATACTCTCAATAGATGCTGAAAAAACATTTGACAAAGTACAGCATCCTTTCTTGATCAAAAGTTATAAAAGTGTAGGGATAGAGAGTACATACCTCAATATCATCAAAGCCATCTATGAAAAACCCACCGCGAATATCATTCTCAATGCAGAAAAACTGAGAACTTTTCCCCTAAGGTCAGCAACATGGCAGGGATGTCCACTATCACCACTGCTATTCAACATAGTCCTAGAAGTCCTAGCCTCAGCAATCAGACAACAAAAAGAAATTAAAGACATCCAAATAGGCAAAGAAGAAGTCAAACTCTGACTCTTTGCAGATGATATGATACTTTATGTGGAAAACCCAAAAGACTCCACTCCAAAACTGCTAGAACTCATACAGGAATTCAATAAAGCATCAGGATATAAAATTAATGCACAGAAATCAGTTGCATTTCTACATACCAACAGCAAGACAGAAGAAAGAGAAATTAAGGAGTTTATCCCATTGACAATTGCACCCAAAAC